>NC_042622.1:54256389-54971656 GCF_901001135.1 Rhinatrema bivittatum | reverse complement strand
CTCTTACAAAAAGGGGACTGGCTATGTTCCCTCGACTTAAGACGCCTATATCCACATCAAGATCTTCAGAGGTCACAGGAAGTATCTCCAGTTTGTGGTGGGCGAATGTCATTTTCAACCGGGTGTTACCGTTTGGCCTGGCCTCCACACCACAGGACTTTACCAAGTGTCTGGCCATGGTGGGGGCGTACCTGTGCAGATTGGGATTGTAGGTTTTCTCCTATCGGGATGATTGTCTAGTCAAAAGCACTACCCAGGTGGGCAGACTTATTCCCTGTGCTTAACCATCTGGTTGCTGGAGTCTTTGGGGTTCATTATCAACTACCTAAAGTCTCACCTGAGCCTATCGATGTGGCTGGACTTTATCGGAGCCCTGCCGGACACAACACCTTTGCATGTGCAGGGCACAATGGACATTATGGTCGCAATGGGTAGCAGGTGTCCCAGGACCTCGAGGCACATGTCTCCATCACGCCATATCTGCAGGTCTCCCTGTCCTGGTGGGAGAACCTCTTCAATGTGGAACAGGGATTCCTGTTTCAGGCTGCCCCGCCTCAGGTAGTTCTTACCACCAATGCTTCCACCCAAGGGTGGGGGGCCCATGTGGACAACATCCTCCACACGCAGGGATGGCGGATGGCTCAGGAATCTCTATGCCAGATAAACGTCCTGGAGCTTCAGGCAATTTCTAGACTGCTTGTTCCACAGAGCAGTCCTTATTCGGACAGACAATCAGGTAGCGATATGGTGCTGTATTCATGGTATCTCCCTGCAACTCTCTGCAGAAGAGACAGACAGTGGAGTGTACTTTAAGACTCCTCAATCTGTAGGCTGTGGTTCCAGTGCCCATATCTCAAAATATGGGCCGCTATTCCATTTATTTTATTGTGCCTAAGAAGGAGGGTTCTTTTTGCTCCATCCTGAATCTCAAGGGGCTCTAGTCATTTGTGGGTGACTTGTTTTCACAAGAAAACCTTGCACTCAGTGATAGTGGCAGTATAGTCGGGAGTTTCTGACGACTCTGTATTTGTCTGAGGCATACCTGCATATTCCTATCCAGCTAGAACATCTATTTCTGCATTTTGCAGTTTTGGGACACCATTCTCAGTTTTGAGCGCTACCTTTTGGTTTGGCCACTGCACCCTGAAGTCTTTCCAAGGTTATGGTGGTGGTGGTGATGGTGGAATTGAGAGGATGGGATTCTAGTGCACCCATACTTGGACAACTAGCTGATTCAGACAAAGTTTCTGGAAGAGAGCCTTTGGGTGTTGTGTAAGGTGATCTCCTTGTTGCAAGAGCTTGGCTGGGTGGTGAACCTGGCCACGAGCAATAGTCACCCATCTTAGTCACTAGAGTATCGCAGTGTTCAGTTCGATATGAAGCAGGGCAGGGTGTTCCTGCCAGAAGACCATATTCAGAAGCTGCTGGCACAGGTGCGTCTTTTGCCTAACAGAATATGCCTGACAGTGTGGTCCTATGTATAGGTACTGGGATTGATGGTGACCCTGGAGGTGGTGCCATGGGTGTGAGGGTGCATATGCATCCTCTTCAGCATTCTCTGCTGTCTCATTGTAACACACAGTCTCGGTACTATTCGATTCTGCTTCACCCTACCGATGGAGGTGTGCACTCCTGCAGTGGTGGCTGTAAGCAGATCATCTAAGAAAGGAGGTTTCCCTAAAATCGTTGGACCGGTTAATATTTACGACACTTGCAAGCCTTTTGGGTTGGGGAGCTCACTGTCAGGAGCTGGCAGCGCAAGAGCACTGGAGTTCAGAAGAGTCTCTCTGGAGCATCAATTGGCTGGAAGCCCATGCTGTCTGGTTGGCATGCTTGTGGTTCAGCGATCAATTTGCAGGGTCGAGCTATCCGGATAATGTCGGACAGTGGTGCAATGACGGTGGCTTACATTAGTTGGCAGGGAGGAGCCAAGAGCCAGCAAGTGTCGCAGGAAATAGCCCAACTTATGGAATGGGTAGAAGTGCATCTTCAGGAGATTTCAGCCTTGCACATTGCAGGAAAAGACAATGTAAGAGCAGACTTTCTCAGCAGATAGACAGTCTGGAGAATGGGAATTGTCAAATGAGGTGTTTCAGCTTGATAGTGGATCGCTGAGGTCTTCTGTTTCTGGACTTGCTGGCAACTTCTCGCAATGCGAAGGCTCCTCTATTCTTCAGTTGCAGGAGAGATCCATAGTCCTTGGCATCGATGCCCTCATGCAGGAGTAGCCGGAGGGCAAGCTGCTGTATGAATTTCCTCTGTGGTCCATGTTGGGCAGAATGATTTGAAAGATTGCTAGTCACAGGGGAATGGTTCTTCTGGTGGCACCAGATTGGCCCAGGAGACTGTGGTGTGCAGATCCTCGAAGGCTCCTGGTGGACTCTCCCCTCAGGCTTTCGGCGCACAGCGATCTGCTGCGGCAGGGACCTGTTCTTCACAAAGATCAGACTCTATTTTGTCTCTTGGTATGGCCCTTGAGAGGGCTCAGTTGCTTAAGTGTAGATATTCTACTGCATGACTGCCACTTTGCTGCAAATGAGAAAGTTCTCTACTTCTTAGCCTATGTCCGGGTTTGGCGAGTGTTTGAGGCTTGGTGTGAAGATCGAGGAGTTCTTCCTTGTTCAGTTAATATCCCGCTCATTTTAGAATTTTTGCAGGATGGATTGAATAATGGGTTGGCCCTTAATTCTTTAAAGGTACAGATGGTGGCTCTTGCCTGTTTCTGAGGTCAGATGAATGATGAACATTTGGCTCATCCAGAGTGACCCATTTCTTGAATGGAGTGAAGCATCTTTGTTCTCCCTTGCGGTTACCAGTGCCCTTGTGGAGTCTTAATCGAGTTTTTGGATTTTTGAGTGGGTCCTACTTTTTGACCGATGTGAACCTTTCCTTGAGGTTACTGACCTTGAAAACAGTATTTCTTGTGGAAATTTGTTTGGTGCGTGGAGTATCCAAACTGCAGGCCTTGTCTTGCCAGGAGCTGTTTCTACGAGTGATTCTGGGGGTGATGCAGCTGCGTACTGTTCCTTCTTTTTGTTAAAAGTGATCTGTTTTTCACTTGAATCAGTCCATTCCCTGTTGTCTCTGGACAGGTAAAGAGAAGCAGGCGAATATCGCCTGTTACGGCCTATATATCTCATGTGGTATTTTGAGGTTTCTAAACCTCTTAGGAAGACTGGAATTAACAAGGGCTAACTGGCGTCATGGGCTACAGTAGCCTGCTGGATTAAGGAGGTAGTTATGGCCGCTTATGTGGATGCTGAGCAGCTATTGCCTAGTCAGGTTAGGGCTCATTCCACTAGGGTTCAGGCAGTGTCATAGATGGAGATGAGATTGTCTGTGTCCATTGACATCTGGCAAATTGTGATGTGGTCCTTTACATGCCTTTACCAGGCATGATCACCTGAATGTCCAAGCCCAGGAGGTTGCAGTCTTCACATGTGCGGTTTTGACTGGACCACGGGCAGCCTCCCTTCCTGTTCGGGAGTAGCTTTGGTATATCCCATTGGTTCTGGATTCACCTGTCTGCATGCTAAGATAGAAATTGATACTTACCTGATAATTTCCTTTTCTTTAGTATAGACAAATGAATCCACCTTCCTACCCTTGGCTGCTGGATGGTTGTGCTACTGTTCTGCGTGGCTGCGTGTTCCAGGGGTTACTGGTAAGTGTTGTTCCAGTCCTTAGACTAGTGTTAATACATTCCTTGTCTGAGCTCAGGGTTTTCCTGATGGCTGAGTGCTGAAATGGTTATCTGTTAATCACGTTTTGTTAGTTTGTCCATAGTTGGCTTTTCAAGAGAATACTGGTAGGCTGATGTCACTGCAGGGGTATATATATACCATGATGTCAGCTTTGCTCCATCTCCATTTGCTGTAGAGGTGCATAACCCACTGGTTCTGGATTCATCTGTCTGTACTAAAGAAAATGAAATAATGAGATAATTAGTAATGTCTCCTTTCATGGATCGTATTCAGCAGATTAAGGAAGAAAATCAAGTGCAGGAGCTCATCACATGAGATATATATACACATCATCACATGAGATATATATACACATCTAAGGACTTTATAAAATAAAATGTTACTCTACTATTATGAATACTTCTTCCAGTATTACAGCATCAAATACTTTAACTTTAGGGTGGGGCATATGGGCTATTATGACAGGTTTCTGAGAAACCCAATTACCAAGTAGGAAATTTCGCTTCTCTGGCATTCTGCCTAGCATAGCTGAGACTGGAGGATTTCCCAGATCAGTATCTCAACAATTTTTTTAATAGGAAAAGTATCATTTCTTGTTTTTAGCTGCTTATAGAACGTTCTTTTTGAAAGGCTGCTTTGTTGGTTCAACTGAATCCAATAGATAACACCTTGTGAAAGAATGCCTTGGTGCCTGTTGTGGCTCTGCAGAATTCCAGAGGAGAGGAATTAATTCTCTTGGCCCATGACAGCCACGAGTCTTGTGTAATGGGCTACCACTGGCCTCATAATTCATTGGGACAAGGATGGTTTAGAGACAGGAGGATCTTTCATAGACTCCTAAATCAACACCAATAATGTATCCATTAAACTAAATTATTTTGTTCAGTCTGCATGAATAAGCAGATCCAGTTCAGCAGCTGTGGTATGTAGATTAAGAAATTTAAAAAATGCCAGAATGGTATTATGACCTGAATTGATTGGCGTTCTTTATTTCTGGTGTTCAGCAGGTACAGTGTGTTAAGCAAATAGTGATCTGTAAATCATCATGAATCAACAAGAATTAAAAATGAAAATTTAGGAATGTAGATTATTTCACATTAATGGATAACCAAATTTAGGCCATTTTTGTTTGAAAGTTTTTTTTCTGGTTAAAATCCAAACTACCTAACTCATCTTTTTTTTTTTGTCATTATACATTTATTCAAACCCTTATTCGAGACCAAATAGCAGCATGTTCTTGGCTCATCATTCACCTGAAAAGCAGTGTTGTCCAGGTCTGTAATACCATATTGTGACTTCAGATGGCATGGATCTCTTCCAATGAAGTTTACTGTGGCACATGTTACTTCAGCAGTACACTTCTTGCTGTTCAATCTACTGAGCAAGAAGAGCTTATGGCAGAAATCACTCTAATCTATTTTCTTAGTACAGAGGGATAGCCACCCGATCTTTTACAATATGAGGTGTCTTCTAAGCTGAAATACAATACAGAGTTCTAATACCTGTATTAGTCATTGAGAGAACTGAATTCATTGTCTGTTGTGATACCTTTATATTGAAGCAACATAAGAATCCAAAGATGATGTACTTTCAAGACTACCCAGGTCCCTCCTTTTAGTCAAATACGACTGTGACCTTTGTAGTCTCAAAGATTCCTGCAAATACTTTAGATTTTTCTTATGTTGGCTATTAAAAGATATCACAATCTAAAAAGAATCAATCTGAAATCCTGTGTTTTCTGCTTTTTGAAATTCTTTCAGCTGCATCTCTTGCTGTGAACAAGATAGTATGTTAATACAAAGAATTGATAGTAGTATCCCATGTGCTAGATGCAATTGGTCCAATGACTCAGTTGGATCCAAAGTGTGTTTTGCCATTTGTGATAGTATTGATAAGCTGAAAGCTTCCAGAGGATCAGAAGATGAAAAGGTAAATGAATTGTTTTTATATGTGCTATTGCTTTCTCCGTGAACTTCTGAATTAGCTCCTGTGTATAGGATTTTTCATTTAAGGCAGGCACAAATATTAACTTGGAAAACCCAGTACACCACGCAGCTTAACTGAGAAATTTTGGAATTGCACCTCCTTAAAGTGCTTCCTTAGAAATGGGAGGAAACTTAAAATGGAAATGATATTGAGGCAGAGAGAACCAGTGATTAACTCCTAAATGCAGCAGAGGAGCTGAATCAGTCTGAAAAGTTGGATTGTGTTCGCTTGGAAGCATTCTTTGGCTGGAGGAAAAGGAACTGGAAAAGCTCATTGCTTTTCTACTGTAAGCTGCACACTTTATTTTATGATGTATCAAAGAAAACTGAAGCACAGGGGAGCCTTAAGAATGTGAGTTTTTTTGGTTTTTTTTTAACAATACACTTTGGTATGACTTTCATGGGGAATCTTGTTGGAACCTATATCTATAATGTGTTTGTGAAGCTGGGCATTTTATTTCTTTTCTGTGCATTACCAAAGTGCTGGAAAATGTGATCCTATGCCTGCCTTACTTTGCGAGACTTAAGAAAAGAATCCCATTTTGAGCAACAAAGATATGCAGGAATACCACCCTCTGAAACGATTAATGCAGAATTCAGAGGAATATTTTAATTTGCTTTCTTTAGAATTCTGACAATTCATGTCATTGATTCACCTTTTGAAATGTCTTATGCATAATCCAACTATATCAGTATTCATTTAATCTAAAATTTAGTTGTGATTTGAGTTTTATTGTTTAATTTTTTTGTTTTTAAGGATTTTTTTTTTAATAGAACCTAGATCATTCACAATTAATAATTTAAGATTTGGAAGCAAATATTTTTTCCTAATTATAAGACAATCTAATTATATTTAATATGGTTAGGGGACACCTATTCGTTACTGTGAGCCATTTAAAAATGTGGTAGCTTGTAGAGGCTGTTGCATCTGTTCTAAGTGAGGAATACCTGGTATTGCATGGTTTCAATGTTGTTTCTCACAGTCCACAATAAAATCTATGGTGTATAGAGAGGGAGAACCTGCTGTTCTAAAATGTAAGCAGCCATTATATTTGTACAGAGGGAAGTGCTTTTGATACTGGCAATACACATGCAAAAACAATGACAGCTTTGCAAACAAACTGGTATACTTTTAAACCCCTTTTTGACAGATTAACTGTTTTCTTGATCATATCCAAAGACCTGTTTTTCACATTTCTCGTCTACCTTATACAGTAGTGAGCCCGATTATTCAAAAGACCTAGGTGCCTAACTTTAAAAGTTGACACCTAAGTTTGTGAATTTTTTCCCAGGCTCAGCCCCTACATTTAGGTCCTCTCATTCACAAGGCACTTAAAAGTGGGCGAGGGAACAAACGTTAAGCACCTGAAGTTAGGGACTGCAAGTTAGTTAGGTGCCCACATTAAAAATAAGGATTTTCTTTATTGAGCAAAGTTGTTTATCTTCAAAAATGAAAATACAATTATACAATATACCGCATTATTTCTGTTTATCTCTGTTTGTTTTTTTTCCTGTGCTGATGTTTGAGTAGGTGGTAATCAGAACATCCCTCTAGATTTGGAGTGGAGGAGTAGCCTAGTGGTTAGAGCAGCAGGTTGAGAACCAGAGAAACCAGGGTTCAGATCGCACTTTTCCTTCCCAGAATGTAACTCAAGTTTGGGATTGGAAAAGTGAATAATGTATCTAAAATCCAAATCTGCCATGGAACCAAAAGTTCATGTAATTCAATGCATAGCTTCATGGTTTCAAATTGTCTTGCATCCTAGTCTGACACTGCAGAGACTGTGCATTTAAAAATGTCCATGATTGACAGTATGTAACAGTACTAACAAACCCTTATTAACAAATTGAATGCACAGGCTCTCCCAGTGGGCAGGTAAATTTTCAGTTCAACATGGGTGTTGGAAAAAGAAAACCAAAAAGGTGTTTAGATAGAACTGCACTGCCTTTATCAAAACAAAACAGTGGTGTATCAAAAATCCTTGTATCTACAGATATGCTAAAGGGGCACTTATAAAAAAAATCAATGATGTGGAGGAGCAAGAGTCGCACTGACTAATCCTACACCAAATTTTTAAATCATCTATTCCCTGCATAACTTTTTAAATTTTTCATTGCAAGTTACCAAAGCACTTGCATAGCAGATGACACAGAAAAACCAAGCGGCCTATCCAGTCTTTTATTACCAGCCACACTGCAATGATGCATTCCAGCTGCTAATCATACTGTGTGACTGCTTATGAAATCTTCTTATCCAAGATGTTTAGTTGTCTTCCTCATTTGGAAAGTGAGCATATAAGATACCCCACTTAATACATACCCAGCATCCCTCCGTTCCAATGTCTATCCAAAAAGCTTGCAATAATCTAAACTGCTATCATTCAGATATCTGCCCTCCTAGACTCCCTGAAAGTGAAGTAGCTTGTTCCATATTGACCACTTTAATATTATGCTGAATTTTCTTTTATCATGATTGTTTGTTTTCTGAGACAATTTTACTTTTTTACTGTTCTTAGTATTTTTGTTTTTGATTCTAATCATTTTATTTGTTTTTTAGTTAGATTTTTGTCATTTGTATTGTGTTAATCATGATTATATACGTTTACAGTGTAAATTGCCTAGACAGGCAATTAATAAGCACAAGTAATCTTAAATATGCTGTTAAATGTCACTTGGATGTTTGCCATTGACCTGTCATATAAAGTGAAAAGTTTCTTTTCATGCTTCCTATTTCATTTAGTAAGGTTTGTGAGTTACTATATACAAATTTTAACAGCCTGTTTCTCTCCTTCATTTGTTCATTATTGCTGGTGATATCATAATCATTACATATCCTAATTACAGAGGTTCCTTACTGAGCTGAAATAGGAAGATTGAATTAACTTTTCTTATATACAGAGAGACATTCCCTTTGCAGACAGTGAAGACAATATACACTGTACAGAAGGCTTCCTGTTTTCAGTATGGTGCATCTTCATAGTTTAACTTTTTTCAAAAACATGGGGCACACTTAAAACATATCTGCCCCAGTCTTATATTTTGAGTGATGACTGAGTGGAATCATAAGAACATGAGAAGTGCCATGCTGGGTCAGACCAGTCTTCATCGAGCTCAGCATTCTGTCTCCAATAGTGGCCATTCTAGATCTAGTTGATCTATTTCTTGTAGCACTGGCTTTTCCACACTATTAATTGTTTATGGACTTTTCCTTCAAGAGCTTGTCCAGTCCTCTTTGGAACCCCATTCTTAATTGCTTTGATTATGTTCCCTGGCAGCAGATTCCATAGCTTGATTGTGCTCTGAGTGAAAAATACTTCCTACGGTTTGTTTTAAATCTGCCTGGATGCTAGTTTCATGTAGTGTCCCCTAGTCTTAATGTCATTAGGAAATGGTTATTTACTCTTTCAATTTACCCATTCCACCCCATTTGTGATTTTATACATTTCAGTCATATCTCTTCTTGGTCATCTTTTCTGCAAGCTAAAGAACCCTGATCTGTTTAAGAGAGCTTTTCCATTCCTTTTATCATTTTGTTAACCACCTCTGTGCCTTTTCTATGTCTGCTATGACTTTGAGATGGGGTGACCAGCCTTATACCCCATGCTTATAATTCCATTCTGAAAATCTGGACTTCTAAGGATGTGTATGTAAATATGCTTAATCAGCAGATAATTGAAGCCAAAATATCAATTCTACAAAGAAATTTAGTGTAGGAAGAAGAGGATAGATTTTTTTTTTTAACTAATGCTCTACATAACATACAGATTACAATGAATATGTTGTAACATGCTTTGAATGCCAGGTGAAATAAATAAATCATCTCTTGTATTTCCTGTTTCTTTTCTTGGTTTGCAGCCAGCAGAATCAATGCTGCATTAATTTTCCTCTGGTGTTTGCACAGTGTACACCAGTTTTTCATGTAGATAAGCAGCTGAATTAGCCATGCTATCTGGGTATGTCTTCCGTGCCACTAGGTGGCAGAGCTCTCTAAGTCTAGTAAAGTCTTTCAGCTAGGTGCTCCCTCTTGTATCTTCACGCTTTTGCCTGAGGCTCCTCAGTCAGTTTTTTTCCGCGCGACTGTTCGCACGCGGAGCTATTTTCTCCTGAGAAATAATTTCTGTGAGGAAAAAAAATGGATAAAGTCATCAGCAGGACATCAATCCAGCGAGATGCCTCAACCAGGATTCAGATTTTGTGCCTGCAGCAAGATGTCAGCTATTGATGGCTGCATTTCTTGTTATTTATGCCTGGGTCCAAATCATGACCAGGCTAATTGTGAACCTAGAAGATGTGGTAGACCTGATTGACAAACTGAAGAGTAGTAAATCACCTGGACCGGATGGTATACACCCCAGAGTTCTGAAGGAACTAAAAAATGAAATTTCAGACCTATTAGTAAAAATTTGTAACCTGTCATTAAAATCATCCATTGTACCTGAAGACTGGAGGATAGCTAATGTAACCCCCATATTTAAAAAGGGCTCCAGGGACGATCCGGGAAACTACAGACCGGTTAGGCTGACTTCATTGCCAGGAAAAATAGTGGAAAGTATTCTAAACATCAAGATCACAGAACATATAGAAAGACATGGTTTAATGGAACAAAGTCAGCATGGCTTTACCCAAGGCAAGCCTTACCTCACAAATCTGCTTCACTTTTTTGAAGGAGTTAATAAACATGTGGATAAAGGTGAACCTGTAGATGTAGTATACTTGGATTTTCAGAAGGCATTTGACAAAGTTCCTCATGAGAGGCTAATAGGAAAAATAAAAAGTTATGGGATAGGTGGCGATGCCCCTGAGGTTCGTGCCACTGCTGGTACTTGAATTGGGGCCACGCCGCGCACGTGCCCTTAGGCTGTTGGGAAGCATGGCGGAGTGTAGTGTCTAGCCGGTCCGGGGACACCGGAGGAGAACAGCAGCCAAACTTCCAAAAGGCAAAGAGGGAGTCGCCAAAGAGGTAAGGTGGGCGTAGTGAAGATGTTGAGCAGCGACGGTCGCAACAGTGACACACCTGACAGATGGTTCTCGCATGCGTGACACACTGAACCCATGACCATCATAGGGCTAAATGTAAAAGTACAGTTTGCATCCACAAGAACCCCCCTGACCCACAATTATGGATGTAAAGCAGAATTATGACATTCCCATACAACTCACCTTACAAAAAATATATTCTGGTTCTAGTGTCATCTCAGTAACAGCAACACAAACTCCTACTACCAGGCTCAATAGCCCTACTTAGGAAAGACAGCAGTTGTCACCAATGCATGTCCTCTTGAGAAAATATAACAAATAAGACTGATACAGTAAAATACCTCACCTCAGTCACATATACAGAACCGACCTAACATACTCCCAGGATCTGCGGTAATGCACATAAACTAATCCGCACACAGTTACGCTTGTATTATGGAATGTGCTCAATCGGTAACAACCCTACCTATGAAAAGGCAACACTACAAATATTAAATCAGGCCCTAAACACCAATACTCCTCCTAATAGGAAAACAGAACTAGCCAAGCAGCTATAGATCCCAACACAGAAATAACTGTATAACTATACTAATAAGCAGAATAAATGTTTCACAACAACTATGAACAGAATAATATCAAACAAATAAAAACTCATAAAAACTATTTAAAATTCTCCAAACACCAATAAAATATTTCAAAACAGCAGACATATCACATAATATTCAGTAATTAAAATGGCAGTCAATTAAGAAAAATAAACTGAAAAATCCACCTTTACTAACCCCCTCCAGCAGCTCTCCTACTCCTCTTCCATGCAGGCCAGTAGCACACACCAGAAGCAGTAGTGGCTGAAGTTCTGTACTCATGGTCCTCTTCCTTAGTGCCCACGACAAGTCTCTGTCTCTGTCTCTCTCTCTCTGTCTGTGCACACTTGCTCTCTCTCACACACTTTTCATAGATGCTCTCGGTCACAGTTACACATGCACACGCTCAATCACACATACATTCTCTCACGTACAGACAGGCTGTCTCTCTTTCTCATTTCCTGCCCCCCCCTCCCCCGAGCACAAATGATAGCTGCAGCAGCCTCCTCCTCTAGCCCCCGCAGGCCAAGAAAAAAGAATCCCATTGGCCATGGGAGGCTAATTCTGCTGTCTCCTGTGCCAATTTCTGGCTGCTTCTGATTTTGCTTTGGTCCCACGCTACTGCTCGGGGCCACCGTTGCCGACACTACTTTTTTATGCAGCATGGCTCTTCCTTCTTGCCACGCACCCCACTGCACATCACTTCCTGTTCGGGCTAGGGTGGGGGCAGGTGCGGGAAGAAAAGACTCAGCTGCAATTGCCAGCCTCCACTAACACTGCTGCCGTTCCCATCCAGGCTTGAACGTGTTGATAGCCCGGGCGGCAATGGCAGCAGTGGAAGATAGCCTGCTTCTCGCTCGGTGAAGGAAGAGGGGGGGGGAAGTGCAGCGGGTGAACAGTAGCACGTGACATACTGATTGAGAAGCACTGCTCTAGATTGTAAGCGTGTGCTTGCCTACTACAAAAAGCGCACCCATTCACCCAACAGACCCTTACAGCTATTTCTTTCTTTCAACCCGAACGTGCCAGGATGTCCAGTGACGAAAAGAACTTTATCTACTTGGTTATCCAACTGTACACAGTTTGCTATCAAAAGTGTTCACAGCAGCTATCTGTGACTCCAAAAGCACATCAAGTGCGTGCGATGGCTGCTTCAGTTGCCCACCTCCATGAAGTGCCTCTCATCGACATCTGTAAAGCGGCAACATGGTCATTACTGCATACGCCAAACTGTGGATGATACACTCATGAGGTGGACTATCCTGCAGAAGAGTACAAGTTTCTCACATAAAATGCATTCAAAGGAACTGTCCGCCAATACTCCTGTATTGAGCAAAATAAACGAACTACGCTCACATAAAAAGCTCAATACGTCAGCTGGGGACTCCCAGACAGCATGGCTAATTAAGATGCTTATCTACATGAAAAAAGCAAGTTTGCTTACCGTAAATGGTGTTTTACGTAATGGCAGATGAATTAGCCATGCTGACCCACCTGCCTCTCCAGGCATATTACTTGCCTTGATACAGACTGAGGAGCCTCAGGCAAAATCGAGAAGATACAAGAGGGAGCACCCAGCTGAAAGACTTTACTAGACTTAGAGAGCTCTGCCACCTAGTGGCATGGAAGACGTACCCAGACAGCATGGCTACCTTATTCATACTTGTTTATATTTCATGGCCTCTTTAAAAGGAGGATTTTAGCATACTTTTATATTTTCTGTGATATGTTTGTAGCATTTTTGCACACTTCTGAATGAAGGTGCTACATCTTTGTTCTAAATGAGTTAAAATAACTGCTGTATTCCAGTTTCTTTTCCCTTTAATCCAGTGCCTTCTGACCTCCTCAGAATCCAATCAAGTCTGTCCCTCAGTCAGTTTTTAGCTCTCTAGGATCTTTCTTTGTCAACAGGTTTCATGATCCAGAGCAGAGAGATCGGAATATTTTACCTTTCAAAAAAAGTTCTGAAAATGCAGGTGTGATAGTACTTTGAAAATAGACATTTTTGTGTAATGTTTAGCACAGTGCAGGTTCTTCAGGTAAAGCATTTATTTCTCTGACTTTCTTCAAGGTTATAATATTTTTAATATAACTCATCACAAAATACAGTGGAGAGGTTTATTTTACACGTCTCCTGTACTAGGTTATATTCAAAACTATATAGTGCATCTGGGATGGCAGTAGGTATATGCTTATGCATACTGCTATTTATATTGGCCATGGTAATGGATTTGGTGAGCCTCCCTACAGGTGCTGGTGGTCGTGGCAGTATTACGCATCTGTTTGGCATTACATTAGTCCCTCCTTTTCCTCACCCCCACTTTAATTGAATGTGGCGTTATTTGGTAATGGGGAGAAGAATTAGATATTGCTTGGAGGGTAATGTTGTTCCTTGTAGTCTTGGACTATTACTTTGCTTTTGTAGTTGTATATATTATGTTTATATTGCTTTGTGAGATGTGATGTAATGTGAAGGGAGATTTGGGGGATTTAGTAGAAATGTCATAATATTTTACCCTATATGGTAGTGAGGTATTATTAAAATATATTTTAATAAAAAAATGTATTTCTTTTTAATTTTATTTGTAATCTGCTGCAAAAAGAATATAAGAACTTAAATATAATTCATTGCAGTGGTGAGGGTTAGATGAATTACCAGAGATCATTTTTAAATGTTGAACCCATATGCCAGTTGTGATTTATTTAGTTATTTTTGCATTTTTTTTTCTCTGCAGCCTTAGAAATTATCCATGCAAAATGAACCAGACCCCTTGGAAGGACTCCCTGGAGCATGCCGAGGGCTTGAGCTCTAAGACTGACTTTTTAGATTATTTGTCTATGGATGATTTTTGGACAGAAGTGGAGAATATCAAACAGAGCAGTGACTCAGAGCCTGAAGAGAGCACTTTGGATGCCAAAACTCCAGAAGGTAAGCAAAAATTATGGTCTGGGTCCCTGGTATCCAGTGATTCTGTGGCTGCAGGAAGGGATGCAAAATCTAGCTTACACCTTGGGATTGGCAAGTCACAGCAGAATTGCTGTGGGAGACTAGGAGCTGGGTCAGGGAGGTAACTGGCCAGTGTATGAATTTGCAGCTCCCGTCACAAACTAATTTCCCCCCTGCCCCACACTGATTGGGCTGGTAAGAATAGGTAGGTGATGATCCCTTGGATTGCATTCTTTTGCCGCCTAAGGCCCAACTGCTGTATTGAACTGCATAGCACTAAGAGTGCAGTTTAAAGTGCTAGTCCGGTGGCAGAGGAAGATCAGGTGGCCCAAAGCACTGCTATTCATCTCCTTTTACTAGCTGATTGGTAGGTTAAAGAGGAGCTTGGGGAGAATTGGCAGGAGAAATTGTGTTAAAAGAAGGTCTGGGGATTGCAGGGGTTTATGGTATTTTTTAAAGGAACTAGAGGTATCAGGTTATGTGACAGCCTGGGGAGAGAGTATGTGTATTGGCACTTGAGGAGATTTAATATGCAAAATGATTCAATTGTGTGCAAATATGCTACAGAATTTCTGAAGCTTTACTACAAACTTTTCTCTCTTACTGTAAAATCAATTCCTGAACTGCCTCAGGAAATTGGGACTGTGGCTTTAGTTATATAGGGGTAGATCTTAAAAAAAATACGTGATCGCGTACTTTTGTTCACGCACCAGGCGCGAACAAAAGTACGCTGGATTTTATAAGATACGCGCGCAAGGGGGTGCACATTTGCGATTTCGGAGCGGCCTCGGAGGGAACTTTCCTTCGCCCTCCCCCCACCTTTGTCGGCAAAGTTACGCCTGCTGAAAGCAGGCGTAACTTTGCGCGCGCCGGCCGGCAGCCCCGCTCCGTGTTCCAGTCCCGGGGGCTGGTCCGGAGGCCTCGGCCATGCTCCCGGGTCCGACCCCTCGGCACGCCCCCGGCATGCCCCTTTTCCAAAGCCCCGGGACTTGCGCGCGTCCCGGGGCTTTACGCGCGCCGGCGGCCTATGCAAAATAGGCGCGCAGGCCTTTTAAAATCCGCCCCATAGTGAATATTTGCTGGACAACTTCATTAGTTGGTCAGACAGAGATTATGGGACCACCTGGACTGTAAAGAACTTTTGGGCTATTGCACTCATGCCATTTCCTTGCTGAGAGAGAATGGCAAAAAAGAGGCCATCACACATGACACAATGATGCCAATAGTCCCTTGTGGTGGTGCATTTTATTTGCATTGAAAAGAAAATAAGAAACAAATTTTGTGCTTAATTTTAAGGTATAAAAAGCTGAAGTAATCATCCAACATATTCGCTGCAAAATGCTACTGTGTGAATGGCAGGTCTTGCGTAAGACCTGAAAGTGTTAAGTATATGCATGTATTTGTGATGTGGCCTTGTCTGTCACCCGCTGCTCATGAGAGGTAGGAGCTGGGGCTGCGACCAAGGGCGGGACCCAGGGGGGTGTTAGCATGACTGGGAGGGGATGGGAGGGGGGGGTGCAAGGCAGAAGGTGCCTAGGGCACCTAATCCCCTTGCACCGGCCCTGCTGTCACCTAACATTTTTCCCGTCTTTCCATCATGGGCAGTAGGAGGAGGATTTTTGAGAATCCTCCCCTAGCTTTAACTCCTCCTTTTTGTGGGAGGCTTGAGTGGACTATAAAACCCCCTCTCAAGCATGCTTGGATTCAGTGGGATAATAACTAGAGAGTGGGTGTTGTGGATTGTAGCAGAGTTGTTGAAAGGAGTAGGAACTTGCTAATGGTCCTACTTCCTGGAAGTTGATGATCAGAAGGAAGAAAGAAGGATTTTGATACAGAGTTTTGTAGCATTTTGATCAGTGTAGAAGGAAGGGTGTCCCCCCAGAATCCAGAAGGGGCTGCGTCATTGATCTTTTTGCCCAAGCTGAACGTTACAGGCAAGAGTGCAGAGAAGTTTGGAATTTTGGTTATTCCAGAAGGATTTTCTGGTTTTGGTTGGAAATCTGAAGTATGTTTTTGGATCTTACAAACTATTTCCTAACTTGGGGATTTTTTCCCATCTTTCTGCTCAGTTGATGCTGGAGTTGCATTCCAGGTACCCTACCCTTTGGGCGTGGGGGTGCAGGGTTGTTCTCCATTTGGGCGTGGGGGTGAGGATGTGGTGCAGAAGGAAGAAGACAAACTAGGAGGAACAAAATAAAAAAGGAAACTGTTTTTTCTGACTCATATTTTTGTACTGTTTGATTTTCATAGTACTTGCTTGGATCCTTATTTTTAAACTAAAGTAAATACGTTTCTTTTGAGCAGCAATTGGACTCTGGCTATTTTATTTTTCCTCCTGCTATTCAATGGTGAATGGACAATGATTGATTGGAGTGACTGGTACTGGACATTTATTTTTTTCTTTTCCTTGGTCCTGTCCTTTCAGAGCATCACCCAGCTGAATCCTGGGGTTATGAGGACTGAATTTACTGACCATGCTAGGGGCCCAGGAAGTGAATGTTCCCTCTTTCCCCACTACCCCCCCCCCCCCCCCCCCCCCCAGACAAACCCTAGCTCCCTGTTAAAGTTAAGCAACCAAATGGAGATACAGCTACATATTCTTCAGTTAGTTTAAAAACCTTTTGTTGTAGCTTTCAATCTGTCATCTTTTAAAAGAGCAATCTACTGTAAATATTTTTCCTTTATTTTATGACTTTTTTTGTCTTTCTCTATTAAGAAATGCTGAATTCTTTTCAGGTTGCAATTTTTTTTTTTTTAATTTATAAATTTTTATTAGAGATCATCACAGATAACCAAAACAGAATGCAAAAAAAAAACAGAAAATTACCAACATGAATGTATACATTATATTAATATGATACATAAATGTTTCATGAAATTATCAGCACAATTATAACATTATTCTGTATATACATATGTAGTCGGCCATAATCGCTAATGTCTACTACTACAATAATAAACAATTATAATTTTCACATTTTCTGTGTATGGCTCTGTTAGTTCTCCATTTTCATTAAAGTCCTTCCATTCAACTCTTTCCCCCCCCTCCCCCCTCTCCATTGTGTTCACTTGGGGAAAGATAGTATACCTCCACATGCTTGTACAATGTTAATTGGGGTCACACTTGTCCCATGGGAATCTCTTCCATTGGCATTGCTAGTCATTCCTTACTTTGTGACTGTAGTCAGCCATTGCGCATAACCGGACCAGACCCTGGTAAAGTGAGATGTGGTTCTGTGCTTGTACACTGTGATCTTCCCCAGTGTGTACATGCTGTGTACTCTAGACTGAATGGATTGCATTGTGGGAGCAAGTGGGTCTTTCCATGAACTGGCTATTGCACATTGTGTGGCTAGGATTACAAACTTAATATGTTTTTTTATGTGCTTTGTCTGCCACTGGGATTTCCATGCTCAATAACGCCTGTGCAGCGGTAATGACCATCCGAACATGGGTTAGTGTGCTGATCCATTCTGACCCCTGTATCCACACTGCTTGGGTTTTTGGGCATTCCCACCATGAATGAAAGAAAGTGCCTATCCCATCACAAGACGTCCAGCATGTATTTGGCATCGTGGGGAACATTAGTGCAATTTTTCTGGGGTGAGGTACCCGTTCTCTATATGACCTGCAGAGATTAACCTGTTCCCTATTGTGTTATAGATATGTCTCCAATTGTCTTCAGATAACTCTTCCTGCAGGTCTCGTTCCCAAGCTTTGGTGTGGGTATGTTTGAGGTTGGGGTTTACATTTAAGATTAGGTAGATCTTAGAAATGAGTTTAACGACTTTATCAGCTTGCCTACATATGTTTTCAAAGGCAGATATCCCTTTTGTCAAATCTGCATGCACACAATATCTCAATAGGAAATGGCACAATTGCAAATAAGCAAACAATTCATTTCCCTCAGGGAAGCAAACTGGATCAGTCCCCCGGGTTCCCACACGTGCTCCGATTTCATAATCCCTTTAGCCTTCCAACTCTGAAAAGCTAATTTATTGTCGCATGGTCTGAAGAGGGTATTATAAAATAGATAAGAACTGGTAAAGTAAGCTCTCTGTCCCACTAGAAGTCTCTTCCATCGTGACCATATATGTAATGAATGTCGGACTGTATACGGGATAGACGTTAAGATACGCCAGGTATGTTTTGGCTGTCGTATCAGAGCGTTTAGAGGCAAGGAGCCGACAATAGCCTGTTCCAATATCGCCCAGGGTTTCTTTTTCCACTGGCCGTGCCATTCAATAACTGCTTTTAATTAGGCTGCTGCATGGTACCAATGAAGATTTGATACTCCCATCCCTCCTTGTAATTTTAACAGAAACAATATTTGTTTTGCTACCCGGGGATGTTTCCCTCTCCATATGAATTGTAAAAGACGCTTTTGCCATTTTTCGAGTGTCTTTGGTGGAATCGCTATCGGGATGGTTTGGAAAAGATAAAGAATCCTGGGTAAGACGTTCATTTTTATGACCGCTATTCGACCTATCCAGGAGATGTGATATCGGTCCCATTCCTCTAGATCTTTATAAATCTTCCCCAGTAAAGGAAGATAATTTAACTGGAACATATCACTTTGGTTACCGATATGAATCCCTAAGTAATTGATCTTTTTGGTAGCCCATTTAAAAGGATGCGCTGTGTGAAGTTGTTCAACAGTCTCCTCGGGAGCAGAAATATTCAAAAGTTCATACTTTTCCCAATTTATTTTAAATCCTGAGACTTGACTAAAAACTGAAATCTCAGAACTGATTTCTGGGATGGAAATGATGGGATCTGTAATTGTAATATATCGTCCACGAATAGCGAGAGCTTGGAGGAAAAATCTCCCACCTTCACTCCAGAAATTCTAGCACTGCCTCTGATTCTGTGAGTGAAGGATTCCAGAAACAAAGCAAAGAATAGTGGTGATAGCGGACACCCCTGCCTAGTTCCTCTACCCACTGAAAAAGTATGGGAATATCCCCCATTAACCTTTAAGCAGGCCACTGGGGCCTGATACAATTTTTGTAGCCAGCAAAGGAAATAATCCCCAAAATGTATGGTCCTCAGGGTTTGAAACAGGAAAGGCCAGTGAATGTAGTCAAAGGCCTTTTCAGCATCCACCGAGAGGAGTAGATAAGGAGTATATGTGTGCAGGCCCACCAAATAGAATCTGCCATTTTGCGTATGTTGTCCGACACCATTCGCCCTGGAATTAATACGGACTGGTCTGGATGAACCACATCCGGTAGGATGCTATTCAGTCTATTAGCAAGTATTTTGGCCATTAGTTTCATATCAATGTTGATTAAAGATATTGGGAGATATGAACCGCACACAGTAGGGTCCCTTCCCGGCTTTGTCAAGATAGTAATCCCTGCCATATTCGCTGCTGGGAAGAGGGCATCAGTGCCCCGCAATGAATTTAAACAATTTTACTAAAAGAGGGATTAGCTGGTCTCTCTATTTTTTATAGAAACTGGCCGTAAAGCCATCTAGTCCGGGTGACTTTCCTATTTTTAAGCTTTTGATTGCCCATGATACTTCTGCTCCATTAATTTCTGTGTCTAAGAGGTTCCGCTGGGGTAAAGAAGCACCTTTTTATATAATCGTCTATATTCCCTAAATCAGTGTAGGTCTCCGGAGTGTATAGCTCCGTATAAAATCGCAAAAAGCGTTGTCTGATATTTGTATTAGTTGTCAGAATATTCCCTGAATCATCTTTGATTTTAACAATATTATTTTGATTCTGCTTAAGTTTTAATTTGTGTGACAGTTTCCCCGCCTTGTTACCACCTTCATAATGGATTTGTTTTAGAAGCTTCAGTCTGTATGCAATTAAAGCGACATCCATATCAGCCAGTTTCCGTTTACATTGGTCAAGATGGAGTAAGACCTTACTGGAATGTGTCCTCTGGTGTAAGTCCCCTAGTTGCTGGATCTGCGCTTGTAATTCTTTTCTATCCCCTTCTCTCTCTTTTTTTTTTTTTTAACAAATGCCGCTCTAGCTATTAGTTTTCCGCGAATGACGGCCTTCATGCAGTCCCATAAGACCATAGGGTTAACTTCTCCTGTTTCATTTATTGTTATGTATTCCCTAATTTCTTGTCAGAGCTTAGTACAGTATACCTCATCTTCAAGTAAGCTGTCGTTTAATCTCCAATATTGCTGACCCTTATCATAATGTGAGATATTTAAAGTCATGCCAATTGGGTGCATGGTCAGACCATGTAATAGATTCTATGGTTGTATTTGTTTTGTAATTTATACTCCCCTTGTCCACCAAAAGTAGATCAATTCTGGAATATGTCTGAGCACGGAAAAAGAAAGTATAACTTTTTGATTTTGGGTATCTGGCCCTCCAAAAATCAACTAGCCCATGCTGAGAGAGAAGATTTCAAAATCTTTCGATCTTTCCCCAAGGATGGTGCCTGCCCCATAGAGTTATCTAATTGAGGATTGACTGTTGGATTAAAATCTCTCCCCATTATTAAATAACCCTCTGCTTTTTCCTCTGATAGTTTCCAGTTTCCGAATTAGCATCCCTTGGTTAGAATTTGGTGCATACAGATTAACAAAAGTGCATTTTTCTCCTCCTATGGAGATTACCAGCAGAATATACTATCCCCCTGAATCTGTGATGCAGGTCTCCATTTCAAATATAAGATCTTTCCTAATCAATATCCCCACACCTGTATATTTGGCTTCTTTAGTTCAGGCCTCCCGGTTCTGTGAAGGATATAAATCTGTTTTCATCGTGTGTTCATGCCTGTGTTTAAGGTGCGTTTCTTGTACTAGTGCGATGGATATATGATTACTTTTTATGTCTGAAAAGAATAGGTGGCGTTTGCAGTATGAGTTGAGTCCCTTAACATTAAGGGATGATATCTTAATGGAAATCATTAATATAAGGTTTTGGAGTACAAAAAGCTGGTGATCCACTCAACCCACCCAGGTGGTGTTTCCTGCTGCTCTGTGCATTGATCCCATATTTAAGCATAGAGAAAAAAGTGATCCCTCTTACAATTGCTCCCCTTTCGAAAGCCTTTAGTATACAACCCTGTGAACCCTTTGTCCCTTATATCTTCATCCTGAACCATTCCGGTTCTCCTTCCCCTAGCAGAGTAGCCCGCATGTTGTGGCTCTTCTGCCTTACCTATAGAGGATTCAGTCAACAGAGCTCCCACCCCCCCCAACCCCGCCCCAACTACTTACAGCTGCGCTATTGCTAAAATAGATAGTGTCTAGTTAACAAATAAAGGTATTAAATTACTAATCTCCTTTTATATCAAAACAATATACTTTTTCCTGATCAGGCGTCTCTGCTAGTTTTCCTTTTTTGTCTGTTTCGTGAAAGAAATAGTTACATTACAGTTCCAAAAAAATACTGCAGTTTCTTCCCGGCTAGAATTGGGAGTCTCCAGATTTCGTCTGAGCCGGCGTCCTCCTTTGGTCACTCGTTGCCAATGGGGTGCTTCTTCCCTTCGTATGGGCATCTTCGATGCAAGATGGGTTTCCTCGAACCCAGCATAACCGGCTTCTCGCTTGGCTATCGCTGCTTCTGCCATGTTTTTAATTCTGTGATATTCTCCTTTCAATGTAAATCCCAGTCCAAACGGAAATAACCAGTGATACCTAATGTTGTCCTTACGAAGAGTTTCCGTGACGCGTTTTAGTTCCCGATGTTTTCGAATGGTCGGTGATAAATCAGAATAAATCATTATGTTCACACCTTGCCAGCTCCATATCACTTGCTTCTTGGCTATGGCTGCTATGTTGTCTTTAATTGTGTAGTTGTGGTAGCAAGCAGCTATGTCCCTTGGCCTTTTTTCCAATCTAGGCCCCAGGGCGCGGTGTGCGCTGTCTATTTTCATTTCTGCGACTCCAATAAAGTTTTGCTAATTTGCACCACTACCTCCGTGCAATTCTGGAAGTCCGATTCTGGGATACCCCTGAACCTCAGGTTGAGGCAGCGAGAACGATTTTTGAGATCTTCCACTTTGTCAGATAAAGTCTCAAAATCTTTTAGTAACGTTGTGTGGGCTTACCGTGCCATTTTGAGTTCTTCTGTGAGTTCTTCCGCTTTCATTTCAATGTCAAATATTCGCTGACCATTCTCGGCCAGACCCTCTTTCATTTCTTCAATTGAGTCTATGATTTCTTGTTTATTATTATTTATTATTATGTAGATCCTGTCGTAATTCAGCAAACCATTTTTGCATTTCTGCTCTTGTCGGGAGTTCGTTCTCCGCAAGCAGCTGGTCCCCAGTATTCTCTGCTTGATTTGGGCTTTCTTCCTGGAGCGCCATATTAGATAGGCCAGCACCCCTGATCGGCTCCTGCTTTTGATAGGAATATTTATGAAAATCTACCAATTTTCGTTGCACCGACATCAGGGTGTGCTGATACAGCTATCCTGCTCCCCTGTAGCTTTTTGTGAGAAGAGATGCCTGAAATTCGCGGAGATTAGGGTTGTTGGAAGCGGGAGCTCTAATTCAGCCAGCCATCTGCTTCGGTGACGTCACTTCGTCCACCAGGTTGCGATTTTTAGTTTCTTAAACAAGCAGGATAGAGATCAGCCACACAAGTGGGTAACATCATTCAATGGTGCTGAGACGGAAAAGGTCTCCAAGTGGAGAATAAACGCTCACACTTCCATGTGAGTCTTCTCAGTCTTTTTTTTTTTCTTCTTCTAGGGTAAAAAGACGTTTTTGGCTCTCCCAGCCCCTTGTCTTTTTTGCTGATGGACCCTTTTTTTTCACTTTTTTGTTTAATCTTTAATTTCTTTTCTGTTGTCTCAAAAATAAAAAGGTCTTCAAAATTGATGTCCCTGTTGCTCTTTCAAAATTATGGTCTCATGTCTGCTGTCTGGGGTCCTTCCTTGATGTGAGACCTACATTGGCTCCCCATAGCCTCTCGTATTATCTACAAAACCCTTACTATAATACATAAAACAGTTTACACCCATAACTCCAACTGGCTAGACCTCCCTTTCACACTCACCCAGTCCAATCGACCGACTAGAACAACCAAAAAAGGCACCCTTGTTGTGCCCTCCCTTAAAACAGCCCATCTCTCCTCTACACGTGACCGCGCACTCTCCATAGCAGGTCCTACTCATTGGAACACACTGCCACCAGATATACGCCTTGAACCATGTATGAACAACTTCAAAAAGAAATTGAAAACATGGTTGTTCATACAATCCTACCCAGAATAAAAAGCTTACACCGTTTCCAATAAAAATAGACCATTTTGCATCTACCCTCTTTTCCTCATACTAAGGATTCATATTTTGTTTTCCTCCTCCTCACAATGAGGAACCATATTTTGTTATCCTCTTTCCTCCTCACCCCGAGGATACACGTTAATGTTAGTTACTGTTATTTCTAGCTATTCTATCTTTGTTACCCCCTCCCAGTTTTGATTCCCCTGTTAAAATGTAATTTCCAAACTTAACCAGTTTTTGATGTAAACCGGCATGATGTCCACAACTAATGCCGGTATATAAAAATGTTTAAATAAAATAAATAAAATAAATGTGCTAAATTGCCTATGGTCACTATATCTTTGAGGGCCAGAAAGTCAGTAAGCTTTGCCTTGAAAGTTTCTGAGCTCGCCTCAGGTGTCTATTTCTGCAGTTAAGGTAAAGCATTCTTTGGTGAAAAGGCGCAGTCCTCTCCTGATAAGCGTTGTGGCTCTAGGACGTTTTAGTCGGGTGCCATTCACCCTACTCCACTTAGAGTTGAAAGTCAGCTTTCTATAAAGACTGCCTAGAAATGCCTGTGCATAGCCTCCTACCAGTTCTTTATAGGCTAGTATTAGCAGGACTTACTGAAACAGATGCAGGGGGTGGCTGAACAGCTCTCTCAAAAGCAGCAAGACACTCTTCAGTCACTACTGGAAAACACATGGTTTGCTAACCTTTTGATATTTTCAAGAATGCATTGAGTGTGCTGTGGTGCTGTCTGCGGGCCTCAGACCTCCAACCTGAGGAGCAGGAAAGACTTGCAGACATGCCATTCACTAGAGAGAATCTCTTTGGAGATGATAAGAAAGCTGTGGTGCAGATATGTGAACACTCTGCAATGCTTCAGCAGTTCTCCACAGTCACTCCAGACCCATTCTCCTCTTCTAGGAGGGATCAGAGGATGAGGCGCTATCCTACTCCCTCTTTATCTTGAACACAGCAGGCCCTGTATTTTATCTGAGGCATTATCAGGCACCTAAGTGAAAGCCAGTATTCCAGTCAACACCTGTGACAAGGTTTTGAGTGGATTGCAGAGAGCATAGCCTGCATCCCAGTACCTGTGCTAGTAGACCTTCATGCCTAAGGCAGACTGAGGTAATACATAAACCAGTGTAACTTTTGACATGTGGGTCCTTAGCATCATAAGGAGAGCATACAAATTACATTTGTTGGGTCTCCTGCCAAATCGGCTTGCCACATCAGGAACTGCTTCAGAAAGAGCTGTCCTTCCTCTTGGTGACTGTGCAGTCAAACCCGTTCCACCAGGGGAGAGAGGGCGGGGATTCTACTCCCAGTATTTCCTGATTCCAAAGAAAATAGGATGATGACTCCATCCTAGACCCAAGGGCCTTGAATCTATTTTTAAAAAGTGAAAAGTTCAAGATGGGTACATTGATTCTCTTTCTTCAAAAAGGGGACTGGCAAAACTCTCGATCTCAAGGATGTTTACACCCACACAGAGAGACATCCTGTGATGGGGAATATCTCAGATTTGTTGTGGAAGACTATCATCTCCAGTATTGTGTGCTGCCTTTTGGACTGGTGTCAGCCCCACAGGTTTTCACTGCATGTCTTGCCATGGTGGTGATGCACCTGCAAAACTGGGGCATATGTGTATCAGTCTGGATGATTGTCTGGTCAACCACCTAGGTGTTGGAGTTGCTAGGGTTCGTCATAAATGGCCAAGTCCCACTTGAGCCCATCATCTCAAATGGAATTTTTATTAGCTCTGTTAGACATATTTACTCTAATTACTTACTCTAATTCTCTACCCAGTTATATGAACCTTGTTGTAATGTAACTTTACGAACTCTTTGCACTTATTAATGTTCCATTTCTGTGTTCACACCCCTGTTATATGTAAACCGGCATGATGTGATTTTTAATCACGAATGCCGGTATAGAAAAACTCTAAATAAATAAATAAATAAATATATATTTCAGGCAAGAGCCTTCCTTCTGCAACAGAGGGCTATCGCCTTGATATACATAGTGGAAAGGATCCAAATGAACAAGCAAACAGCTTGGGACATGTTGAGAATATTTGGGCCTTAATGGCTCAACTGTTCATCTCTCCCTTGGTGCATCTCCACATTAGGAGAGCCCAGTGGACCCTCAGATCAGTGGCGACAGACCACTTTGGATCTGCATGACAGCATCTGTGTCTCACAACTGCTCAGGGACTTTGTCCTTATGGTGGGACAATTCTAATTTGACCAAAGGTATACCCTTTAAGATTTCTCTGATGGAAATTTTCCTCACTATGGATGCATCTACCGTGGGGTGGGGAGTTCATGTACAGGATATCTGCACCCTAGATCCCTAGTCTGCTTAGGAAAAGCTTCATCAGATAAACTTCCTAGAGCTAAGGGTGATCCAGTATGCTCTAAAGCAGTGGTCCCCAACCCTGTCCTGGGGTCCCACCAGCCACTCGGGTTTTCAGGATATCCACAATGAATATGCATGAGAGAAAATTTGCATGCACTGTCTCCATAATATGCAGATTTTCTCTCATGCATATTCATTGTGGATATCCTGAAAACCTGATTGGCTGGTGGGCCTCCAGGACAGGATTTGGGACCACTGCTCTAAAGGCGTTCAGTAGTTAGCTTGCCAACAAAGTAGTCCTAGTCCAAATGGACAACCAGGTTACGATGTTCTATATCATTAAGCAAGGAGGGACAGAATTGTATCTCCTGTGTCAAGAGACTGTCCAGTTGTGGGACTGGGCCATCTCTCAAGGGATGGTTTTCAGGTTCACATCTGGCAGGTATGGAGAATGTCCTGGCAGATGGATTTAGTTGATCCCTGGAACCCCACAAATGGTCCTGGACCAGGGAGTAGCAGATCAGATATTCTGCAAATGGTGCATGCCTGCAGTGGATCTGTTTGTCTCCTCTGAACAGGAAGTTTTCACTCTTCTGTTCCAGGAAATGGGCATGGGGCAAACTAGCTTCAGACTCCTCACCTTCATTTGGGCTAGACTCTACTGTACGTGTATCCTGTTGAAGCTAAAAGTCGGGGGGGGGGGGGGCGGGGAACCATGATATTAGCAGAGACAGATTTGGTTCCTGTTTCTCAGAGAGAGATCCATCAGGGAATCAATCATGCTGTGGTTTCCCCAGATCTCATCACTTGGGATCAAGGCAGTTTGCGCCATTCCAATATCAGGTCCCTGGCTCTCACTGCTTGGATGTTGAAAGGTGGACTTTAAAACCACTTAACTCACAGAGGATGTTTCTAGAGTTTTTAGTTTCAAGAAAGGATTCTACTATCAAGTGTTATGTTCTTAAATGGAGATTTTCCTTGTGGTAGTGTGAGTAAAAGGCCCTACATCCTCTTTTTTTTTTTTTTTTTTTTCTTTACACAAACTTCTTGATTACATTCTACATTTTACCAGAGTCAGGTCTCAAGACCAACTCTGTGCAATTGGTACCTTTCAACAGTATGTAGAAGGTACACCCATCTCCATGCAACCTTTAGGTGTTTGAGTTATGTGTGGCCTGCTTCATTTGAAGCCTCCCATCAGGTCTTCAACCATGTCTTGAGACCTCACTGTGGTTCTATTCCAATTGATATAAACTTTCTTTTGAGCCATTGCATTGCTGCGATCTGAAGTACCTGATCTGGAAGATTGTATTTTTTGGTGGTGGTTGCTTCAACATGCAAGGTCAGTGAGCTCCAAGCTCTTAGTAACTTATCCACCTTAAATCAAGTTTAATCATGATAGGCTGATTCTGCACATCCATCTTAAGTTCCTGCTTAAGGTGGTCCTGGAATTTCATCTTAACCAGGGAATTATCCTTCCATCCAGGGCTAAATTTGTAGATAAATAGGAGGTGGAACTGCAGAGTGAGGATGGGTTGAACAGGGGGAAAGGGACCAGGTCTGGGTGTGAATTCTCTCTTCCACACACAAGAACACATTTTTCACTTCTGTGGGGGAGCCACAACTGATTTATACCACCAGCTCTGTTCCACTTCATCAGACATAGGAAAAAGTGGCAGAATGCTCATTCTCATTCATTCTGCCAGAAATTAAACCCTGGCTAACAGACACAGAAAGGTTGGAATTAGCACAAATTTGAAACTTGTGAGCAGCAATGCCAATCATTAAGGCCAGGACTGAATGAAGTCTTAATTATTGGAACTTCTCACAAGTTTCAAACTTGTGCTCATTCAACTCCTTTTAGTATCTGGTCATTCCCTGTATGTACCCGGATGAGTCCAGACTCCTGGGTTTATGCATCCTTGCCAGCAGATGGAGACAGAGAAAGTTTCACTCACACTGCTTCATAATCCCTGGTACCACTTGCAGTTCCTCAGTATTTTTCTGTCTCCAGCAGATGGTGGCTTGTGCAAAATCCTGCAGTTCTGGTGGTCCAGATCCTTCCCCTTCACGCGGCTGTAGACTCAGGGAAGCTGGGGTTTTGTTCCTCAGCTTACCTTTTCTTTTTTGAGCTTCTGGTTATACCTTTCTCTCCTTTTTTTAAGTTTGGCTGATCTGAGCTAGATAGATCTGTTTTTCAGCCTTAGGAGAGGGTGGTTGTTGCCAGTTTGTTTAAAGTTGTTTTTAAAAAAAAAAAATAAAATAGAGCAACAGGAGCAGGTTGCAAGTTAAGGTTCCAGGGCTCTGGCTGGTGGCTCTCCTCCCTTCGGGCGTTTGTCGGCAGTGAGGGATAGGCTCTCTGCTCATCTCCTGTTCATTGTGGCACTTTTGGCTTGGCAAGGAGGACTTTGCTGCCGTCCTCACTATGGTTCGCGGCTTGGTGCGGTGCCGGCACATTTAAGCTGGCTAGGCCTTCTTGTGGCATGTTTCCGGGGGGGGGGAAGGACCTTTGTAGCCCCCAGCGGCGCGAAGCGGAGGAAGCTGGGAAAGACTCTCCCGGGATGGCTGGTTCTGAGAGAGGTCTATGCGAACTGGGCCCTTGGCCTCTGTCGGCGCAGGAATGGTGGCCAGTTTGGGTGCTCATGAGGCTTTACCTGTGCCGACTGAGGGGGATTTCCCAGTCCACCCAGGTCCCATTATTGGGATGGGGGTGGGGGCAGAGGAGGATGCTGGTTTGAGTCTGCCTATTTCTGGGTGTGCTGGGGCTGAGGCCACGCACTTCCCCAGGCACTTCCTCCTTTTTCAGCTGAGTTTGTACTGCTGCTTCATGATGCTTAACTTGGCACAGCAGGCAGGGCTGGGATCCCAGTCTCTGTCTCCGGTGGGTCAGGGCTTGGCTTCTAGACCTAATCAGTGCTGTGGTAATCGGCCTTCCGGGGTGCAGAGTTCACTGGTTCCTGTTTGGGCTGGTGAGGACTTAGATGACTTGTTTGGGTCGCAGGAGGCCCCCAGGGATTTGAGGCATTGGATCAGGGTGCTGATCCGGACAGAGTCAACATGGTTCTGGGGGATGATCCGGAGGATATTCTGAACTGAGGGGGGACAACCTCAAGATACTCTGCTTGTTCTGGAAGGAAGAATTAGGTCCTTTGATCCCTCAGGTTCTGGAAGAGCTGGGGCTAAAAGTCCCTCAGGAGGACTCAGATATGGAAGGGGTGGATCCGGTCCTGGATGGGTTTAGGGGTCTCCTGAGAGCTTTTCCCCTATCATAAATCTGTGAAAAGGATGGTGGATTAGGAGTGAGGAGCTACCGATTCCAGCTTGGGAAGGGCGATGTCAAAGATTTATACCTTGCCTGAACAGAGGTTGGAGCTTTTTTCTCTTCCAAAAGTGGATGCTGCAGTTTTGGCGGTCACAAAGAAGATGACTATCCCTGTTGCTGGTTCTGCGGCTTTGAAAGATGTTCAGGATTGGAAGCTGGAGATTCACCTCAAGAGGATCTTTGAGGTGTTTGCCCTGAGTCTGCAGGCCATCATCTGCTCTAGCTTCATGCAAAGAGTGTGCCTGCGCTGGGTACAACAGCTTCAGGACAGGCAGGTGAAGTCTAGTGATGAGGCGGCTAAAACTGAGCGGTTAGAAGCATCGGTTGCATACATGGTGGATGCTTTGTATAATTTGGTGAGAACTTTGTCTCATATTATGGGATCTGCTGTGTCAGCCAGGTGGTTATTGTGGCTTCATAACTGCAGTGGATGAGTCTAAGTCCCAATTAGGTTTATTGCCTTTTAAGGGACGTCTATTGTTTGGGGAGGATCTGGAACACTTGATGAAACATCTGGGAGAGAATAAGGTGCTCACATTGCCAGAGGATAAGCCTAAGAGCAAGCAGTCTTTTCAGTCTTGTTTGTGGTTTCAGGAAGGCAGAAGGTCTTGTCATGTGAGAGGAGCCCCAGCGTCACAGAAGCAGTTTATTCCTCGAGGTCAGTCCTGAGGCAGGCCTTTCAAGGTGGTTAAAGGCCCTTCAGAGCTTCCACAGGAGGTGGGAGTTTGGGGGGTAAAGCCTCATAATAAGGCGAGGCCAGTCCACTCTGTTGTTCCCTGTATAGGGGGTTGTCTAGCACGATTTACGAGGAATGAACCAAGATCACTCAGGATCAGTGGGTCTTCAGCGTAATAAGACTTTTATGCTTTAGAATTTTCTCGTCCTGTTCACAACCTGTTTGTAGTCTCTCCCTGCAGGTCGTTAAGGCGTCTGGCAGTACGGGAGACGTTAGACAGCTTTCAGAGTTTAGGAGCTGTGATTCTGGTTCCTCAGGGGGAATGGGGACCAAGGTCGATATTCCATTTACTTCGTGGTTCCAAAGAAAGAAGGCACTTTCCCCCTGATTCTGGACTTGAAATGGGTTAAATGTGGCACTAAAGATTCCGAGATTTTGAATGGAGACTCTGCAGTCTGTAATTGTGGCAGTGCACAAATAGGAGTTCCTGGCTTCTTTGGACCTGACTGAGGTTTATGGTACCAGGTCAGCATTTCCAATTTCAGGCTCTTCCTTTTGGTCTTGCCTCGGCACCACACACCTTCACCAAAGTAATGGTGGTTGTGGCTGTGGCTCTAAGGCGCGAAGGGTGCCAGTACATCCTTATCTAGATGACTGGCTCATCAGGGCGAAGTTGGAAGACTATTGCCGCTCCGTGGTGCAGAAGGTGATATATACTCTGGAATCTCTAGTCTGGATGGTGAATTTGACAGAGCCACCTAATTCTGTCTCAGACTCTCGACTATCTGGGAGCATGGTTCAACATGCTGAAAAGCAAGGTGTTCCTGATGGAGAAGAAAATGTGCAAGTTACAGAAGCAAGTTCTGTGCTTGTTGACGTTGCAAGTGCCCAGAGCCTGGGACTTTTTGCAGGTTGTAGGTTCGATGGCTTCACCGCTGGAGTTGGTACCGTGGGCCTTTGTGCATATAAGATCACTGCAGAGGGCTCTATTGGCACAGTGGAATCCATTATTGGAGGAATTTCATTAGTCTGTGTCTCTCAAGGGTTATACATGGGACAGTCTGTCTTAGTAGCTAACACCCAATCTAGTACGTGGTGTTGGATCTGGAGGTCCCAGATTGGGCAATTCTTACTACTGATGCGAGTCTCTCTGGTTGGGGAGCAGTATGCCAGTGACAGTTGGCCTAGGGAACTTGGGTCAGTGGAAGAAGCCTCTTGGTCTATCAATCACTTAGAGACCAGGGCAGTGAGGTTAGTGTTACTTGCTTTTCTGCCTTTGGTTTGAGGCTGGTCGGTGATGGTCTTGTCGGACAGTGTGACCACAGTAGCGGATATCAATCATCAAGGAGGTTACCAGGAGGCGCAGGAGTTAATTCTTTGGGCAGAACAATATTTGGCCCAGATAGCAGCATCTCACATTGCAGGGGGTCAAATGTTCAAGTGGACTTTCTAAGTCACAAGGTGCTGGATCCAGGGAAGTGGAAGTTGTCCAAGACAGCAATTCAGCTCATCCAAGAGAGGTGGGGCTGCCCCCATGTGGATCTAATGGTGACTCGTCTCAATGCAAAAGCAGTTCGATTTTACAGCCGAAGACTAGAGTATGGAGCTGAGGTTGCTGACGCTTTAGTTTTGCCCTGCCCTCAGGGGATGCTAGTTTATGTATTCCCTCCCTGGCCTCTAGTAGGCAAGGTGTTGTGTCAGATAGAGAGACACCCAGGCGACATAGTGTTAGTAGCCTCTGAGTGGCCACGTCTGCCATCGTCTGCGGATCTGGTCAACATGGCAGTGGAAGGACCGTTATGTTTTAGTCATTGTCTGTGCCTTCTTCATCAGGGCCGTATATTTTCAGCCCAGCCATTCACTTTGTCTAGCAGCTTGGCTTTTGAGAGGTGGCGTATGAGAGATAGAGGGTATCCAGAAGCAGTTATTGCTACATGTCTTCAGGCTAGACGGACGTATACTTCATTGTTGTATGTCCGGATTTGGAAGGTTTTTTTTAGGCCTGGTGTATAGCTAAAGGAATACAGGCCTTGAGGTCTTTGGTATCTCAGGTTTTATTTTTTCTACAAGAGGGTTTAGTCAAGGGCCTAGCTTTCAATTCTCTCAAAGTTCAGGTAGGGGCTTCCAGCTTTTCCAGATCTTGATTCTTCCGGGCCTCACGCGTGGGAGCTTAAATTGTTGGATGTCTGCAGGGCTTTGTTGAGAGATCTCAAGGTGACTAATGATTTTAGGCAGTCTGATCGTCTCTTCATTTATGGAGCGGTTCCAAGAAAGATACCTAGGCTTCTAAGGCCACCATTGCGAGGCGCCTCAAGGAGGCTATTGGGTCGGCATACATTCTCAAGGGACGTCAGGTACCTGAAGGTTTGCGGGCTCACTCTACAAGGTCACAAACAGCCTCGTGGGCGGAAGCTCAGTTGGTTTCACCACAGGAAATTTGTAGAGCGACGACTTGAAAGTCACTGCATACTTTTGTGAGACTCTGTCATTTGGAGAGTGTGTCTTGTGAGTGGGACTCTCCAGGTCCCACCCTAATTATTTTTATTTATTTATTTATTTATTTAGATTTATATTACGCTTTTCGCACTTTTTCAGTGCTTCAAAGGGAGCTTCGGTACATCCCAGGAGTCTGGACTGATCTCAGTACGTACAGGGAAAGGAAAATTTGGTTCTAATTTTCGTTCCTGTAGTACCACAGATCAGTCCAGAACCCACCTGATCTATGGAAGTGGAGAGTCATCTGCTCAACTGTAATTTCTTGATACAGTCATAAGATTTTTTTGTAAATTTTTGTTAGGGCTATTTTTTTACAAGTGTTTTGCAAGCATTTTTTGCTTGGGTACAGGTCAATACTGAGGAACTGTGGGTGGCACCAGGGAATATGAAGCAGTATGAGTGAAACCTTCTCCGTCTCCATCTGCTGGCAGGGATGCATAAACCCAAGAGTCTGGACTGATCCGTGGTACTTCAGGAACGAAAATTAGCAGGTAAAAACCAGTTTTCCTTTGCTCTACAGTGTCAGCTTCAGGATCATACACCTCCCCTCTTCCTGCAGAATAGGAGGGCAAGGCTGGATTTGGGAACACAGTGGCTATTCTATGCTTTGTGTGCTCTAAGCTTGCCCTCTCTCCTCTATTGCCCTGTAGGCTGCCTGGAGGGGAGGGGCTGGAGCATAACTCCCTACTGTTTTGCTTCTTACGTCCAAAAAGAAGTGGTGAAATTGCATTCTAGACCATTACCCCAGAAATTAAGTCCTATTTCAACATTTTTTTCCAGGCCATTTGTCCATCAAAGTGAACAAGCACTGTAGAGTTTGGTCTGTGAGAAATCCTTTGCCTTCTACTTGGAGTAGACTGAAGCCCATCCAGCTTTTTTTCTTTTGATACTAGCAAACTGGGGATTGCCATTTCCAGACAAACTTTATCCAGATTTGTTATGCCTAGGTGGGACAGAATCTGATGGGCCATGGCAAAGCTCACACTGAGTCATGACAGTGTCGATGGCTCACTTAAGATTGGTCTCCATGGAGATTTGAAAGGTTGCAATGTGAAATGTTCTCCACATATTCACATCTCACTACTGTTTGGACAGGGTCTCCCGACACAAGTGTACCCAGTCTGTCCTGAAGAATATGTTTGCGATGTAGAATCCATTCCCACTGTCCCCTAGAGCCTATTTTTGTTTACTAGCTGCCCTCATAGATAAGATGAAAGTGGGAGGAAAAAAATTGTGGCCAACAAAAATAGATGTGCCCATTGGCAATTATGGTGTGTTCCCCTTTTTTTCATTCAGGGCAGTCTAGCTAGGGATTCCCCATTTGTGAAGACTGCTATTCTGCTTGTTCTTTGAGAAGCAGAGTTGCTTACCTGTAACAGGCATCCTCCAAAGACAGCAGTTCTCGTGAAATCTTCCTGCCTCCTTATTGGAATTGGCTTATCCTTATAAAGCTAAGGTGAAAGACTGAAGGGGTCCCTACATGGATGTGTGGTATAGTGGCATGCTTAATGAGGCACAGTCAAAATTTTAGAAACTTTGACATAAAAGTTCTGGGCCGGGCTCCATTGGATGATGTCACCCACGTGTAAAGACTAACATCCTGCTGTCCTCTGAGAACACAGATAAGCAACTCTGCTTTATCAAGCCGTATTAATTTATGTATAAATTCCTCTTGAATTGTCTAGCTCTGTTCTGGTCATTATTGCCTTGGAAAATTAGTGTATCACCTGAACAAAAACTGCTAGTTCAGATCACTAGATGCTATGCTCTTATTTTTTTTCCCCAAAACCAATTTACTTCCAATAAATCACAGATCAAATTTTGCTATGAATGGACCTTTTTTTTTTTTTTTTTTTTTTTATTTGCAATTTTTCAAATTATAACATTTACATCCAATGATATAATCATGAATACAGAATCCAAAAGTAATTATCATTTTATACATGTCTTTTCAAGAAAATTTATCTGATCTAGCCCACATCTAGGGGAGAAGGAGATATAAAGACTAAGTGCATTTCTGTCAATCTTTTTGTTTTTCATCCAACTTTTTAATCCCACTGATTAATTTTCAACTTTTATCCCCAATAAAACGTTGCAATTGTAAAGGATCAAAAAAGACAAACTTATTAGTTTGATACGTAATTTGACATTTACATGGGAATTTCAAGAAAAAGGTTGCCCCTATATCTAATACAGCCTGCTTTAATAATAGAAACTGTTTCCTCCTTGCTTGCGTTACACGAGAAACATCGGGGAAGATCTGAATCTTCTGCCCGCAGAAATTGAAGTTTTTATTCTGGAAATATTTGTTGAAAAACAAATCTTTATCTTTTTTTAATGAAAATGTCACAAGCAAGGTGGCACGAGTTTCAATATTATCTAAAGAATCCTCAAGAAAGGTTGATACACCCGGACTCTCTAGTGTATCCACACCTCCTTCAGTTACTTGATTGATTCTCCTTAAAGGTAAATAATACAATTTAGATATAATAGGTATATTCTGAGAATCATAGGAAAGGATTTCCAATATATACTTCCTAAATAATTCAACCTCTGACATTAGTCTGGACTTTGGAAAATTCAATAATCTCAAGTTACAAGATCTCATGTCATTTTCCATTATTTCCATTCTGGTATGAAGTGCCAAATTATCTTTTATAAAAGTTGCATTAGTCGCTTGAATGTTCTTAACTATTGGATTTAAACTCACCAGGGATAATTCAGTTTTTTCAGTTCTGATGTCTAGATCCTCCAGTTTTTTCCTTGTTTCTTCCGAAAAAACATGTACTCTAGACATCGCCCCTGTAAACTTTTTATCCAAATTTGACATCAGTCTCCACAAATCTAACAGTGAAACACTCTCTGGTTCCACAACTTTTTCTTCCACCACTACTTCAAATTCCAAAGCCCTTGGACAAGGAACAGTGGTATTCCTCACCATGTTCTCAGTTCTAGAATCAGTTATATCTTGAATAACAGCAGGCTCAGTAGGGTATTCTGCTGGATGTTGTGAGGACTTGGGGGTAGAAGTGGTACCTATATTTGTAGCCCCTTCTATTATTCCCCCTTCAGTGGACTCACCCACCCTAATAATGTGCGAGTCCATTGGTCCTACTCGTTTTGACACCGGAGATGTAGGAGAAGAGGTATAATTTTTTGACTTACGTTTCCTTCCCATGCTATTTTCTCCTCCAGGGGCGCGCCCCTTTGGCGCGCGGCTTCGGCAGCGCGCCGACGGCTGCGCGCCGTGGGACGCCGCTCTTTATTGGGCCTCGGGGTGCCTCCCGGTGATGTCACTTCCGGGTTCCGCCCTCAGCCCGAATCTCTCCTCCACCAGGCAGAAACAGCGAAATTGAAGAAATCTTTTTCAGCGCAGGGTAGGCAAAGGGAGGGCTACCTCCAGCACCAAGTCCCACTCTCTCCACTCCCCTGAATGGACCATTTTGATCCTTTTCTGTCATCATTACTAAGTTACTATGCTGTACTGTAGATTTTCTTTCTCAAGGCTTAGCTGTGTGTGTTCTCACTGTGTCTTTCTCCTCCTGTAATTATCTTGCAGAGGGAGAGGCAGAAGCAGAGTGGCTGCAGGACGCAGGCCTCTCTGATCTGATCAGCGAGCACACATCGGATGGTGACAATGCGGTGCTGCTGTCTACCCTGACCAAGACCCAGACCGCAGCTGTTCAACGCAGGCTGGACACATATTCCCGCTCCATACGCAAAAAGAGCAAGCAACCTGTGCGTGATGTGAGAGATGTGTTTGGAGCAGCTTCTTCTAGGGTAAACAGTAATAAAATCAATTTCTCTAGCTCTGCTCCTCTTTCTTATGTGTCCTTTTTTTTCCTCTTCTCTCTCTCTCTAGATGGGAACATCAATAATATTAATATTTAAATGGATTTACTCATAAAAACGTAAAAAAACCCCAAACTGATTCATGTAAGATTTTATAATTTTATTTAATATTGCGGTTACTTTAAAAAAAAATAAATCTATTTTTGATATTTAAAGACTGAAATACCTAGTCTGAAACTCTTCTTCTGGCTGCCATCAGTTAGAATTTTTTTTCCATTGATACCTGAATTTTCTTTTTATCTTGCTGCTAGCCATGCTGTTGTTAACTGACATCTCAGTTCAGATAGGTTATATTCAGTGCCCCCTGGCTTCTTTGATTGTGCAGCTGTGCCAAATCAACATTCTCAAAGTTTCTCCGTCTCTTAATTCAGTCATTTGAAGAAAGCTACAGTGTGCTTGCCAACTGTTCCAGGCGGGTGTAAACAATGGAAGGAATGGTAGTGTATTATGTCATAGAACACACAAATACAAATTTGTAAAAGCAAATACTTTGTTTATTAAATATTGTATAATATGGTAAAAATCAGCAAAGACAAATAGTATCACAATAATAGACAGAGATGTGTACAGAAATACCTCCCTCATAGTCTCCCTCTTCTGGGTCAATGTATCTGGGAATATCAAGAGACAGGCCTGTAGAAAACCATGGGATGGCAAAAGTCGCTCTCCCTCTGAAAATCTGAGTGGATGCTATTAATTACAATTAACTTATATTATAATTTCTGGCTCTAGTCCAGGTTTTGCAAGTCCTGTAGTTCTATTTAGAACTTACAATTTTAGAAGATTTATGTCTTAAGTTGTGGTCTTGCTTTGAGACATCCTGTTACTCCATGAGTCAGACAGTTCAAGCAGTGGCAGATGTATCCTGTTCCTATTTCAACTTGTTACTTCCTAAGCAGACTAAAAAAGAAAGAGACATTGTATAAAACTAGCATGTTTAGAAAATCTTATGCTAAGCTGTTGTGCAATTATTGATCCACATTTTATTATTGGCGATTAGCTTTGTTCCATTATTATCCCATATGTCGCATCACAGTTCTTCATGCAAACTAAAATAACTTCCTGCTTCTTCCCACAGGAGAGGGGTGGAGTGGACAGAGAAAGCAATCAGAATTTTGATCACTCAATGATCTCTTATATCAAAATCATCTTTGGTTTGATTTAATTCCTGGATAGAGTGATATCGATTTAGAAGAATTTCATCTTTATGATATGCTGTTTAATATTTTATGTCTTTTGCTTTTATATCTTTTTATGTTTTTCATTTTATTTATGATTTACTTATGGACTGGTATTTTTTTAATTTTATATTCATTCTGCTATGTTTATGTATGTTCTGATGTAAACCACCTAGGAATTTTGGTAGGCGGGGTAAAGGTTTTTGAAATAAATACAAAGGTTCTTGCGCCTGCATATGTGGCCAATCATACACAAAGTATATACCTAATAGGGCCATCAACATGCATTTGCATGTTGAGGGCACTATTAGGTGCCATGGGTTGGACGCGCGTTTTCCGCCCCTTACTGAATAAAGGGTAAGGGAAAACACGCTTCCAAGGGCAGGTTAACAGTGCGCTCCGTCGGAGTGCACTGTACTGTATCGGCCTGATTTTTTTGTTGCTGCTGATATCAACTGCACTCAGTTATCCTTCTCTATATGGATTCCTGCCGCATTCACCACAATCCAAGACCAGACAGTCAGGTTTTCCTGCACATCTTTTACTTGGGGAGTGTGCTTTCAGCACACAGATTACAACACTAGCTTCTGTTTAGTCACTGCAGGTGCCCTCATTGATTACTCCATATTTGCCTAGAATGGGGCAATAATTTGAGTTGGTTCCAGTTCATATTATTTCTGCTGGACGTTTTTGCTACTGTGGGTGTGATTTTATTTTTTTTTTTTCATGAGTTGGGAAGGTGAAGGTCCATACTTCATGGCGTACAGAGCTTCCAGAGAGGAAAGAGGGGTCATGAATGATAATAGATAGATGTGTTTAGGGGGCTCATGATTTAACCTTTAACCTCCTATTGTCCAAGTCTTAATAGGGGCAGTTTTTTAAACGTTTTCCCAACTCTGCCCAGCCCCCCCAGTGATAGGTCTCAGCCAGGGGTCACAAATTGTCTCTCTCCAGAACCTGGCTAATGTGGACCCTAGGTTTGGCCACTAGGTATCACCATTGAGAGATGGCTAGGACACATTCCTATAAGGAGCTGCAAATGTTGCCTCTGCAGCATCCCAGGCCATGTGCAGCCTGGGGATTGAATGCAGGTCTTCAACATGGCAGTAAACAGCACTTGCCACTGAGTCACCGGCTGGTACATTTTTGGCTACATAAGAATGCTTTTCAGTAACTTTAAAGATTAATATTTCCTTAAGCATAAAGTACAAATTGGAATGAAAAATAGGGATTTAAATCTTAAGTTTAATTCTGTTGCAATAAAGGGTCATAATGAATAAAGATTTTTTTTTTTTTTTTTTTTTTTTTTTTTTTTTTTTTTACATAGAAACCAGAATGGGAAAAATTCCTTTTTAAATAACTCCTGTATCATCATAAAAACAAAGCTAAACACTTTTCCCTAATACTGTGCTTTAAAATGTTTTGTAGATCATGTTAAAATGTGGCCAAATGCAAGTAGCTATCGGGTATGCAACTTGGCTACTTGCAGCCTCTATGCATGCTCCATATAAGACTCTTGTTCTTTGTTTTACACAGGAAATCTTCGCAGAGACTGAGGAATCTAACTTGGATCAGATGGAGAACGGTTCAGGGATACTACATAACACCCAGAAATGTAAGGAGGTGTTTCTGTAAAATAACTCTGAGAAGATACTCTGCTTAAAATGTGCTGTAACCCTATTTCTGTTTTAAAACTGACTGCGCGTACAAAGTATGCGCGGTCATTTGCACCTGCTTTTTCTGCAGGTAGAATCTTTGCTGGACAAATACATGTAAAGATTTGAAAATGAGATTATATGGATGTACTTTTTCTTTCCCCACCTAACATACCACAGGAAAGAGAGAGAAAATGTGGATCAGTGGGGGGAGGGGGAGAGTGCAAAAGAGAGGAGAGAGAGCTGAAATGCATTATTTCTCCTCCCATTCTGCTAAACAGCAGAATCTCAGGGTGACCTCAACTCAAAACTTCCCAGGTATGCTCCTGATGAAAGCATTAGCCAATGGAAAATATTCAGTACCATGATCGAGGCCCTTTTTCTTTCCTTAAGAGTGTCTCATGGAAGGCAGTTGGCTAGCTGATTTGGAGATGTGCCAATTTTGTCAAAATTCAAATATATTTGGGAACTTTGCTTTGGATTTTCTGTAGATCCAAAATAGTTATCTGGGGATCTGCTTTGGATTTTGCCACAAATATAACTTCTCTCTTTAAAAGAGTTTAGGCCATGGACTAAATGCTTCCTGCCACCACACACGCACACTTTGATTTTATTTTTTTTCACAGTTTTATTGAACTGGATGGCAAACCTCTTTTAAAGAGATTCAACATCCCAAATTGGGAGTTAAGATGGCTTTGTCTTTCAAATCTACAACGGGATTTGCCTTTTTAAAGTCAGGATTACCAATAAATCACTGATGTTCCATGAGTCCTTTTCTTCACCTGCCTCCATCTCTATATTTAAACAACCTGATTTTGCTTTTGGAAGTGCCTGAAAAGTGGAATATAAATAAATAAAATACATAAAAAATGACTCTTGTATTAAGACTGTAGGATCCCACTCTAACCAAATTTCAGAATATCATTGTTTAGAGGGGTGAAAAAAAAATCTATCCTTCATGATAGATTTAAGGCACTATAGAATTTAAGTACATTTTAATAATTTTGAAAATGTTTTGATTCACTTTTTAATGAGTGCTAAAGCCACTACTATTTCTTCATTTTTCCTCTAACAGTCAGAGATAAATAGGAAGTCTGATTTGTTTTGGAAGAAGTGGGGCACTCAGCCATGGGACTCAAGCTCAAGAAACTTGCTCCTTGCTCTGTTCTTGAATGAAACTTCATTCTTTGTGCTCAAAAATAGATTGAAAATTGCCATTGTAACCATATAGGGGGGCAATTTTCAGAATTATGCAGTTAGGTACAGTGTCTCTGAGTACTTTTTCTCCATGAACTTTGAATCAGTTCTTTTAAAGTATGACCATACGTTCTCTTTGAAAACGGTCCTGTGAAATAGTACCCATAGAGCTGTGGATACTTCATCCCTGCAGTCATGCATAATTTTGAAAATACATAGCTATGTTCAGCGTTGCTTCTCCTAATTTAAACCCTGCCTCGGATTCCACCACTTTTTCCCATGATTAAAAGTAGGTTAGTGTTGATTCCTGTGCTTGCTTTTACACATGTTAAGGGTGGGTGGTTTTCAGATGACGTCTCTACCCGGTTATGTAGCCATTTGCAAATTGCCTTCATAACTGATGGTAAATAAGTGATATTTATAAAATGTCTGTTCTTCAAGGACAAGTAAGGGTAGTTGAAAGTTCAATTGTACATGTATTGTTTACACTCCCCAATCTAAATACATCTCCGGGAATGCCTCATTTGTTCAGCTAAAGCTGTTGTGTTGTGAAGACATGCATACTTTTAGCCATTTCAAGGGATGCATTTTCCAACAGGGAGGCTACCTAGCCAAGTCATTAAGATGCTTGGTTGGATCTCTTTTGAAAATTGACCACTCTAACATCAGTGAATACTTGTATATCTAGATGATTTATAAGTGGAAAAAAGATATAAATAAATTGGCTGTTTGTATTGAATGCATTGAAATCTATACATGCCCAGTTATATAAGATTAACACAAATACTGGGCGTGATAATTACATAACTCCTGGGGCTTTTTTAATGCATTTTCAGTGCACCATGAGCAGTCTAGCAGGTGTGGACAAGGGTTGCTTAATAAGTAATGATGAGTAATTGTCTGGATTCCAAATTGTTTCAGCGTATAGTACTATTTTACATAAAAAGGGGGTGGCATAGTACGTTTGACACTTGTGAGAAGTAGCGCCAGTCGTCAAGGCTTCAATCCTGGCTACTATCCATTCACACCTCTTCTATATGTTCATAATTTGGTAATCTTAAAAACTGTTTCATATTTATTTTATTTATTTAGTTTTATATACCGACAACCGTTTGCACATCGTGCCGGTTTACAGATAACTTACAACCAAATTATATGTAGGCAAAGCCTTTACAAGGAACAGTAGTAACATAAACGTAGTAACGGAGTAATAACTAGATAACTAGGGGAGGGAGGGGTGGGGGTGATCGAGACAGAGGAGGGGGCAGGGGGAGGGTGAAACAGATACATAAGGAAAAAATATGTACAGGGAATCAATGGGCAAGTGATATGTACATAGGTTTTATACAAGTATTGTATAAGCGCATAAACAGTGAATGAGGTGAGAGGATGTGTACGGGTTCTACTAAGTGATAAATTATTATGTGCAGGATGTTACATGTGGGGTTTGTGTTTGATTCGAGGGGGAGGGTGTAGGTCCTGTGGTATCTCACATTTCCTTACCTCATACTTGGATTAGAAATGTCTGGTCATTCAGATTGCAATTCTTAAGGAGTTTCTTTGCTTTAATAAGTTTCCTTGAGAAATTTAGAGTGCCCCATGTGCAACTGATGTATTGGACTCTTAACACACAGACTGCATCAGTTGTCTGGGGAAAGATCATAATGTTCCTAGCTACAGGATTTGTGCCAAGATAGAGCAGGTCTAGAGATAATGTGAAGACAATGTTTTAATGTTTCTGTATTTTGTTTATTTTTTGTTATGCAACGCTTAGGGAGATTTTATCAGTGAAGCGATTAATAAATAATTTTAAATAAACAAATGTCACCTAAGGCCATTGGGGTCTGAAGACTCTACATCTTTGATTCAACTTTAAAATTCAGTGCATCATCGGCATCCAAGGTTTCGTCGAGAGAGTTGCGTATTCCGCTGGTGGTTCACTGGTGCCAAGGAGTTGTTTGCTCTTCTCAGAGCCGAAGTTTAGGAAGGCTTGCTTATTAACTATGTTGTGAAAATGTCCTTCCATTCTCTAAAAAGCCTTTTAGACTTTTCTGGGCTCAGAGCTTTTCCGAATTGGCTCAGTCAAATGTCACCCATAGAAAGTCAGTTATAACTCTAATGGTAAGGCATAAGAGAAACCTGCACAGCGCAGCAATTAAAATCCCCCAAAAACCTTGCTGAGCAGTCTGGATGGGCCATGTCAGTCTTTTTCTGCCATCATTTACTATGTTACTTGTGTGGTGGTTGATCCTGCTGCCCACGGAGAACACCCTTTACAGGTAATCAACTTAGCACTTTCATGCCAGACTGTTTAAGCAATAAAAATGTCTGAGCCACCCAGAGTTTCGTTGGTACTATCTGTGTCCATATACATTTTTAAATCATGCCTCTAACGGTGGTCCCTCCAGCTATGCCTCTGCCTCCTTCTGTTCCGGAGCCGGGGCTGCTTGCTCCAGGTCTCAGAGAAGAACTGGACCGGATGGTTCAGGAGGCCATCGACAAAGCGATTCATCGACTCCAGGATCCCCCAGTACAGATAGTGGAACCGAGCACCAACCCGATTCCAGAAGCATTGGCACAGCTGCTATCGAGGATGGAAGCGCTTATTGCTGCTTTTCCTCCGGTGGATCCCGGGTCACCGATGGCTCTGGTACCCTCCCCGTTGACTTTATCATCGGGAGGAGAAACACCGTTCCGCATCCCTCCTTCGGGAGTTCTGCCTCAGCCATCGAGATAGATAATGATACCCCCAACGGTGCCGTCGAGCCATCCATCGATGCCTGCCCCGGGGCCGTCATAACTTTCATCGGTGCCTCCGGTTATTCCTCCGATGCATTCAGAGCCTAAACCGGGACCTTCAGGTATCCAACTACCCTGTCCCTCTACAGTTCCTAGAGAGACAGGTGCTGATCCTTATGATACCTGGACTGATGATTCCTCACCAGACACCGATGACTTGCCTTCACCACCTTCACCCACCGAAAGTAGAAAACATTCTCCTCCAGAGGACCTTTCTTTCATAAACTTTGTGAAGGATATGTCTGAATTGGTCCCCTTCCAGTTACTGACTGAATAGGACGACAGACATCAGATGATGGAGTTGCTTCAATTCCTGGACGTGCCCAAGGAAATCACCTCCATCCCCATCCATCAAGTTCTTCTTGACCTTCTCAAAAAGAACTAGGAGCACCCTGGTTCCATTGCACCAGTCCACAGGAAAACTGACTCTACCTACTTGGTGCAGTCAGCCCCAAGTTTTCAAAAGCCTCAATTTGATCACCAATCTGTGGTGGTTGAATCTGCGCAGAAGAAAGCAAAAAGGTCAAAAACGCATACTTCCTTTCCCCCTGGCAAGGAACAGAAGTTTTTGGATACCATTGGTCGCAGAGTCTTTCAAGGATCAATGCTGATCCTCCGCATTGCTGCTTACCAACTATATATGACCCAATATAATAGTCATTTTTAAGCAACTACAAGATTTGGCAACATCCATGCCTCAATCACTTCCAGAAAAGTTCCACACCCTACTTAATAAGGGTTTGGAAACAGGCAAACATGAGATTAGGTCATGTTATGATATCTTTGATACTGCAACCAGAGTGTCTGCAGCCGCTGTTTCAGCAAGACAATGGGCTTGGCTTAATTCTTCAGACCTTCGTCCAGAAGTGCAAGAGCGGTTGTCTGACCTCCCCTGCATAGGAGACAATCTCTTTGGCGAGCAGATTCAAAAGACAGTGGCTGAACTAAAGGACCATCATGAGACTCTGACAGCTCTCTGTTTCCTTCGGATTATCCTTTTAAACAGCCTTTCCGAAAGGACTCTAAAAAGTCTTTTTATAGACCAAAGAAGTCCTACCCGCCAGCAGCTAGATGCCGCTCTGCGAGACCATTCCTCAAATCACAGTCACGTCAAACGTGAAAGCAAAAGCCACAGACAGCCCCCCAACCGGGCCCTGCTTCTGGTTTTTGACTTTCGCATAGAGAGCAGCAGCCAGATTCCATTACCAAATATCCCAGTGGGAGGCCGCTTATGCCATTTCAACAACATATGGCAATCAATCACGTCAGACCACTGGGTCCTAGCAATAATTGCTCAAGGCTATCATCTCAACTTTCTCTCTATCCCGCCGGATTCCCCACCTCTAATGACGTGGAGAACATCCGACCATTCATTGCTCCTGGAACAGGAGGCCTCCCTCCTACTCCAGTCCATAGCAATAGACACAGTACCATCGCCTCAGCAAGGCCTCTGGTTCTATTCCCAGTACTTTCAAATCCCCAAAAGATCGGGAGGCGTTCGTCCAATTTGGATCTATGAGCCCTCAACAAGTACCTCCAGAGAGAAAAGTTCAGGATGTTAACCTTGGGCTCCCTGCTTCCTCTTCTTCAAAGAGGAGACTGGCTCTGCTCTCTCGACCTTCAGGACGCGTACACTCATATTGCGATAACGCCATCTCATCGCAAATTCCTGAGGTTTCTTGTAGGCCCCAAGCACTATCAATACAGAGTGCTTCCATTTGGCCTAGCATCTGCACCATGAGTATTTACAAAATACCTTGTCGTAGTTGCAGCCTTCCTCAGGACTCAAGGTGTCCACGTCTACCCCTATCTGGACAACTGGTTAATCAGGGCTCAGACTCAGCAATCCGCTTTGTCATCCCTACATCTCACCTTATGCACTCTAATTTCACTCGGATTTCTTGTCAATTACGACAAATCCTCCTTAGTCCCATCTCAAATCTTATCGTTCATTGGGGCAGACTTGGACACCTTACAGGCAAAGGCTTTCCTGCCTCGACAACGAGCCCTCACTCTCGTGTCTCTGGCACAACACCTGCAGTCTCAACACTCGATGACTGCTCATCGTTTTCTCATCCTTCTAGGACACATGGCGTCCTCAGTTCAGGTCACACAATGGCCCGCCTGGCCATGAGAGTCATGCAGTGGACTCTAAGGTCACAATGGACACAGTCCCTTCAGCCCCTGTTGACCATTGTCCACGTCAATGACTCACTCAGTCTGTCTCTCGCCTGGTGGACAAATCACATCAGTCTTCTACAGGGCTTGCCCTTTCAAGCGTCAAACCCTCAAATAATTCTCACCACCGATGCTTCCAACTTTGGGTGGGGAGCCCATATGGCCGATCTCCAGACACAAGATTCCTGGTCTCCAGAGGAAGCCAAACACCAAATAAATTTCCTGGAGCTTCGAGCAATAAGATACGCTCTGAGTATTTAAGGATCGCCTGTCCAATCAAGTCATCCAATCAAGTAGCTCGTAACCTTGGAATACAACTAGATACTAATTTATCTTTAACACAACATGTTTCTTATTTAGTAAAGAATTCTTTCTTTAAACTACATACTTTAAAAAGATTAAAACTATTATTATTCAAATCTGACTTTCAAATGATCCTCCAGTCTATCATTTTTGTTGATTTGGACTATTGCAACAGTCTCTTTTTTGGGTTTACCTGACTCCACTCTAAAACCCCTACAGCAGATTCAAAACTCAGCGGCTCGATTATTGACAGGCTCACCTATGAGACATCATATCTCTCCCATTTTATGTAATTTACATTGGCTTCCTATTAAATTTCGTGTGAAATATAAAGTATTATCTTTAAATTCACTCTTTAATACATGATCCGGAATCAACTTGGCTCTGCACTACATTACGACTATACAAGCCAACTAGACATCTCAGATCGGAGAATAAATACTTGCTTGATGTTCCCTCAGTTAGGCTGGCGAGATTAAATATAACAAGAGAGAGAGCTTTTTCAGTGGCAGGCCCTTTGTTATGGAATTCAATTCCCAATACTTTAAGGCAAATTACCAACCACAAAGAATGTAAGAAAGCAGTAAAAACGTATCTTTTTAAGATAGCCTTCGGAGAACAACCTGGAAGGATTGGTTAACTCCTAAGAGTCACACCATCTGCCTGTTACTCAACAGTCTAAGGTGCATACTTGCAAAATAATGACAAAATTTTTATTTTATTTTTACTTTAAAATTTCTGACTGTATCTTTTTGTGGTAAAAATAGTATAGTTTCTTTTAGAATTTGTATTTTTTTCTTTTTTTTTAAATTCTTTATTCATTTTAATACATAAACAAAAAATCATATTTGCTTATACAGAAATACTGTGAGTACCTAATATCACAAATTAATTTATCCCCTTGCTTCCATTTCAGCAAGGAAAACTCTTAAACAAGAATCATAAACAAAATATTTAAATCTATGCGAAAATGACTAGCAAAGAGCAATTTTATGATCACTTTTAAACATTATTCAGTCGTTTTTCTTATGTTTTTTTATTTTTTTATTCTATTTTACTAATTTTCTACACTATTTGTTTTAGTTGATTTATGTTTAATTATTTATATATTTTTTTTACTTTGTTTTTGTTGGAATTGTTGTGAACCGTTTTGGTCAAACTGTGTTTGTGAAAGACGGTATAGAAATATTTTTTTTTGTTTGTAATACTTTTTATTCATATACAACCAAATATGTCAAAAGACAAGAGTAATACAAGAGTAACATCAAACAATTTACATAATTGGTTGTCCTCTATACAAGGTGGACATATGTATCGATTGTCCCATCGTCATTTCAACCTTCAAAGACATATCTGAAGAGCAACATAACAAGGTCTACAGATCCCAAAGTATTGTCTCCACCCGTAGTCCCTTCCCAACCCATCCCCCCACCTGTCCCCTTGTCAGCACCTTAGTCTTACGGGGTAAGCATAACAGTATCCATCACAGTAAAACAAAATCATAACCATATTAGGACAGCTTGCAAGAATGTCATGACACCAAAACAGTTCACATGGTTATCCATACCTCTAAAGAAATAGTCATAATACCTTTACAGAGTAACAATGCTAATTGGAGATTTGATTTCAACCATTGCCACTCGGAGCAACAGGCTGGCGTAGATTCTGTGGCATTGATTTCAAGAATGGTTGCCAGATAGTAGTAAACAACAGCTGTTTTTTCTTGGAAAGTAATGGGATAGATTTCTGTTCTAGGAGGTATAAATCCAACATGGCATCCAACCATTCCTTCAGTGATGGATCTGTAGGCGATATCCAGTGTCGGAGAATGACCCGTAAAGAGATTAATCGGCTTTTATGCAATAGATGAGGGTGGATACCCGTGAGTCCGCCAGGTCGAATAGGAATCCCCAATATGCAGAAGGATGCTCCCAATGTCACAGTATTATATTGAGCCCCTCCAATCCACTGGAGAATGGAGTCCCAAAATTTGCGTATATGATCACAAGTCCACAGACAGTGTACAAGAGTAGCATTGGGTTGATTGCATTTATGGCAGGTGTGAGTGTTAGAAATTCCGGCCAAAAAGGCTTTCCTCGGCCAGATAATAAGGCTATGCAGAATCCGAAACTGCAATTCACGCATATAAGTACTCCTTGCGATTATCCTGATGAAATTCCAGCTCCGTTTAACATCTGAAGTCGTAATAGTTTGAGGGAGACAAAGAGACCAGTGAGCAGCTACCGCTGCATTTAGCCGATATGAGGTTGTGTCATGTAAAAAGTGATAACAAGATGAAATGGAAATAATTTTCTTGGAACATAAATGAAGAAAACGTTGAAAAGGTCCATTAGTTAGACTACTAGGTGAGGAAGAAGATATTTTCGTAAGGTAACTGCGAATTTGTAAATAAGACAAGTAATCAGCTGCTGTAAATTGCATATATTGACAACAATAAGTAAAAGAATACATCACAGCATTTTGCAGGTTTATAAAGGGAGTCAAAGAATTACAGGAAGAGTCAGACCGGGATCGCTGCAATAGCCTACTACGTGATCCCGCGGGAAAGTCCGGGTTTCCAGTCAATGGAAGACAATACGATACCCTCCAGGGTAATTTCAAGTGGTGTCTCAAAAAAACGCCAACAACTTCTCATAGACTGAAGTAAAATATTGTTCCCCATATGAGCAGGTATCAAGTGGCCCGGTGCATGTATCAAAAATGCCAAATGTGTAGGTTGCAGCAACGCCGTCTCCAGCGAACTAAGAATAGGATTGTTTCCATAGGGAGCAGACAAGCCATATTATAAAAACGAAGGTTAGCCACTCCCAGTCCCCCTTCCTGTTTAGGTACCATCAATTTAGAATAGAGCATCCTGGCCTTCTTTGCTCCCCAATAGAACTTACTAAACAGTGTTTGTAACATTTTCACATCCTTAGTTGTCAAAAATACCGGAAGCATTTGTAAAACATACAACAGTTTAGGGAATCATTTGTACCAGGGCTATTCTACCTGAAATTGAAAGAGGAAATGTATTCCAGCTTTCTACTTTAGACCGAAAAGTGGGAAGGAGAGGAGTAATGTTACAGGAGTACCAATGTCGGGGGTCTTGGTGAATCTTAATCCCCAGGTATTTTATAGTATCTGAGGCCCAGAGCAAGGGGAAATCAGGCCACTGGGGTTTAAGAGTTCCAGTAATATCCAATGCTTCAGATTTAGTGAGATTCAATTTTAAACCAGAAAATGACCCGAAGGTCTGGATAATGTGCAATAGAGCCGGTAAAGAGGACTTAGCATTGGACACCAGCATTAACATGTCGTCTGCAAAAAGCATCATTTTCTGCTCTATTTTCCCAGTAATCACACCTGGTACATCCGCCGACCTTTTGATTGTATGAATAAGGGGCTCTAAGGAAAGAATATAGAGAAGGGGCGACAGGGGACAGCCTTGTCGGGTTCCCCTGCCCAGTGAAAATATGGATGAAGTAGAATTATTAAGGCAGATAAACGCCTTGGGGTCTTTGTAAAGTATCATAATGGCATTAAGAAACGAGCCAGTGATCCCAAACTTCTGTAAAGCAGTAAATAAATACGACCACACTACCCGGTCGAACGCTTTTTCAGCGTCAAAGCTGACCAGTAAGGGATCCAGTGTGCCTTGATGTCGACAGCTATCCAATGCCACCAACAATCTTCTAATGTTGGAAAGCGGTTGCTGTCCCTGCACAAACCCGGTCTGTTCAGGTGAGATTAAATCTGGCAGTATAAATTTGAGTCTATTTGCTAGAATTTTTGCAAAAATTTTCACATCCTGATTCAGGAGCGAAATTGGTCGGTAAGAACCAGGATCTGTGGGGTCCCGACCAGGCTTAGGTAAAATAGTAATAGCCGCCACCTTCATTGTGTCAGGTAGGATGTTATGGGAGATCATATGATTAAATAAGTCAGTGAGAGAAGGGACAACATGGGTCACTATTGATTTATAAAACAAGGAATTTATACCATCCGGCCCTGGTGATTTGTGTAATTTGAGATCTGCTATTACCTTTGTGATTTCAATGGAGGTAATAGGTCTATTCAAACTTTCCCGTTGCTGGCTCGAAATTTGGGGTAATGATAGGCTCTCCAAGAATCTAGTCTGGTTATCTGTATTGGGCTCGTCAGCAGAGTATAGAGACCTGTAAAAATCTTGGAAAATCTGACCCATTTCAGGTGTGGAGACTGCCAGAGTGCCATCAGAGCGCTTAATTGATGTTATATATTTAGATGTCTGTTTAGCTTTCGTTAAGCGGGCCAATAGTCGCCCTGGTTTGTCACCATGCTCAAACAATCTATGTTTAAAAGCAAACATACTGCCTGTCGCTTTCTTGTGAATTAAATCATTAAGAAGTTTCTGCGTTTGTCGGAACCTGTCACGCCACAGGATAGTATTATGCGTATTCCACTGCTTTTTACAATAAGCAAGTTTGGATTCCAAATCTAAGATTTGTTTGTTTTGATTCCGTTTGGATTGGATGACATATTTTAAAATGTCTCCTTGGAGGACAGCTTTAGCAGCCTCCCAGAAGAGCTGTGGCTGATCCTTATGGATCTGATTAAACTCTTCATAATGTAGCCACCGTTTCTCCAAAAACTGCGCAAAGTCTTTGTCTGTGGCTAACCACTCAGGCATTCTCCACTGAAAAAGGGAGGGTAAAGTTGATGCAGAACCCAACACACAACTAACTGGACAATGATCCGATATCACTAGTGGACAAATTTAGGAACTATCTATCAAAAAAAACAGAGGTTCAGAGAGCAATATTTAATCTATTCTGGTCTTTGTAGAGTGTGCCCTAGCATAATGGGTGTAATCCCGTTCCAGAGGGTGGAGGGCTCTCCAACTGTCCACTAAATGAAGATTAGAACACAAAAAAGGCAGACCCTTATCAGGACCCATATCCGAAATTGGGCTAGTGGAACTCCTGTCTAGTGTGGAGTCTAGGAGACAGTTAAAGTCGCCTGCTACGATCAAAGACCGTGGACCAAATTCATGTAGTTTAGTAACCAAGGTGGTGAAAAAGGAATGTTGATATTTATTAGGGCCATAAATCGATGCCAGCGTGATTAAATTCCCAAAAAGATGTCCCTGAATAATCACAATACGCCCTTCTTCATCCTTCCATTGAGATGTCAGTTGGAAAGAAACAGACTTATGAATCAGAATGGCCACGCCATTACGCTTATGTGTACCTGAAGAGAAATAAATTTGATTGAATCCTTTTTTATGATTAAGCTTAAGGTGTTCTTTGTCTAACATATGGGTTTCCTGTAAGAATATGATATCTCCCTTAGACTTATGACAATGGGCTAGTACTTTTTCCCTCTTGATAGGCAAACCCATGCCTGCTACATTCCAAGTCAAATACTTTATTTTAGGAGTCATGAGGTAAAGTCAGGCGGTGAGAATGGCCTCTGCTCATATGCAAAACAGTAGACCTAGGACTAAAGGGATACCGTAACAAAGAGGTAACACATCCTATAGGCCAAAGAGAAAGGAGCCCCGTGAATAGAAACAAGTGACAGAGCCCTAGTAAAAGTAAAAGCATAAGGGAGACTAAAATCATGTCATACCTCAAACTATCCAGCAGTAAAAATAACATAAAAAACAAACAGAAAACAATCCCCTCGATAAGGTGCTGACCCTCCCCCCCCTTCCCTCCACCCCCTCCCAACCCTGCTTACATCCCCTGCCCTCCCAGCAAAATCCAAGTCATGCTCTATAGATAGAGCAGGAGCCATTATTGTGTGTGTTCCAGTGGCAGGCCCAAATTGTAGGTAGAATGCCACGTTACAGTTCCATATCAAATGCCTTCATGTCCAGCATAACAAACAAACACCGCTTGTATAACCAGCAACTGTAAAAGAAAAATCGCTAATTCTGCATAAATTGAAACCTTCGTCTAGGTCAATGATTCCTGTAGGCTATCACTCCGGGTCATGGGGAAGAAGGCTTTGGACAAATTTTTGCGCATCCGGCAGAGTTTCAAATACCTGAGCTTGCCCGTTGTTCCAGATACGGAGTTTTGCAGGGTATTGTAAGGAAAATCTTATCTGCTTTTCAGCCAACCGTGTACAGATAGGGCTAAATTCTTTTCGTTTGGCGGCAACGCGTGCAGAGAAATCTTGGAAAATACGCACCTGCGCATTCTGCATTTGTAAATTCGGGGTCTTGCGAGAAATTTGCCAAATTCGCTGTTTGTCAGCATAATTAAAGATTCGGGCAATAACCACCCACGGATGACTACTTTGCGCCGAACGCGCCCCAAGGCGGTGGGCCCTCTCAATTTGTAATGACGTCAGCTCCTGGTCGTTTAAGGCCTCCGGAATCCATTTCACCAAATAGGCAGCTAAATCGCTATCAGCAACCGATTCGGGGACGCCGACAAAGCGTAAGTTATTACGGCGTGAGCGGTTTTCAAGCTCGTCGAGCTTATCTTCATGAGAACGGATCAGTTGCTCCAACTTGTGGAGCTTACCTTCCGCCGCCAAGGCCCCGTCTTCAGTTGCAGACATTCGCAGCTCCAGATTGTCGACGCGAGGAGGGAGTTCCAAAAGCGCTGCTTGCATGGTATTTAGTTGCTCCGAAATTTTGTCAAGTTTAATCGCCAGAGCTTCATTCACTGCAGAAGTCACCGCTGCTGTTAGCGCCGTCAAAGCAGACTCGTCAGTCAGTGCAGCGGGCCCTTTGTCTGTTCCGGCGGCCATCTTGTCCTCAGCAGATTTCGTGTTTTCTTTATCTTTTTTAGCCAATTTAGCAGGCATGGTTGCTGGCGATTTATGCATATATCGATCGATATTCATAAGCCCCGTCTCTGTAGCCGGTCGTATGTCCAAAATTAGCACGGATGAAGGTTGATATGGTTAGAGTCAGCGGCCTGCCACCTGGAGCCGAGCTAGATGTGACCAGCCCAGATCACCACATCACGTGACTCCCCAGAAATATTTTTAAATAAAAAAAAATCCTGATCCAGACGGACAGTTAGGTGGCCATATGGTACATCAACAAACAGGGAGGGACAGGATCCTACCTTCTGTGTCAGGAAGCTGCACAGATATGGGTGGAGGCCCTCTCCCATTTAGTGTACCTCAGGGCCACCTACTTGCCAGGAGTGGATAACCTGCAGCCAGCAGGGGTCCCTTTTCAGTCTTATTTAAAAGCTACAGGCAGTGCTGAAAAATAAAATAATAAAACGAACCCAACACCGCGGGGTGGCTGGTGGGTTTCGTGAGGACTACCATCCTGCTTGTCCTGTGAGAAAGCAAATGTTGCTTACCTGTAACAGGTGTTCTCACAGGATAGCAGGATGGTAGTCCTCACGAAACCCGCCCACCACCCCGCAACGTTGGGTTCATTTTATTTTTCGGCACTGCCTGTAGCTTTTAAATAAGACTGAAGAGGGACCCCTGCTAGTTGCAGGGTTAGTGCCATCCTGGGCGTGCCCAGTAGGGGCCAGTCAAAGTTCTAGAAACTGACAAAAGTGTTCCGTGATTGGGCTCCATCCTGTGATGTCACCCCTATGTGAGGACTAACATCCTGCTGTCCTGTGAGAACACCTGTTACAGGTAAGCAACATTTGCTTTCTCTGCACTTGACCACATTAAATTGCATCTACTATTTAGAAGCCCAGTCTCCTAGTCTCACAAGGTCCTTCTGCAGTTCTTCAAAATCTTCAACTTTTTTTTTTTTTTTTTTAAACTCCAAAACAATTTTGTGGTATCTGCAGACTTGGTTACCCCACTTGCTGTTCCTTTTTCCAGATTATTTGAATATGCGAAATAGCACAGGTCCCAATATATAGACCCCCCCCCTGGGGCACTCCAAGAACTACCTTTCTCCATTTTGGAAAACTGACCATTTAGTCCTACCCTCTGTTTCCTGTCTTATACAATTTTAAATCCAGAATAGGACACTGCCTCCAATCCCATGAAGCCTGCAGATTAAAATTTTATTTAAATCTGTGCAGTAGATACTCTGCATGAGGAGGGCAATTTTCAAAGACCTTTCCACTTCACTGTCACTACCCACTCCCCCCCCTCCCACCCTTGCTGGCGCAAATGTATGCAGATGCGTGGTGTGCAACCAGCCTGATTTTCTAAGGGAAACCCCAAAGGGGAGGTTTTCCTTTGAAAATTAGCTTGCAAGCTTATGGATACAATGTATGAATATTACTCTTAAAGCTTAGTGTAACAAGGTGTATTGAGCCTTTCATTTTAAAGCACGAGGCTTTTTTTTTTTTTGTCAGAGCTGTAAGTGTAGATGGAAGGGCAATAAGATTTTTATTTTTCTTATTGCAAACAGAGTTCATAACACGTAATTATTTTTTCCTTCGGTCTTCGTCCTTGAAACTTTTACATACTGATCTGAAATACTGATGTACACCATTTTTCCTCTTATAATAATTTCTTATATCTGCTGGTCATTTACAGTAATCTTTAAACAAACCCCCTTTCCATATGGTACAAAGCTGTGTGACTTGTTGCATGGGTCATCTTTCTCTCTAAATCATTTATTCTTTTAAGTTCATAAAGAAATAGGTAACGAACCCTGCTATTAGATGTCATTTAGCAGGAACAAAGCCATTTTGAATTGGAGAAATGTTTTAGTATTGATTTAATAGTTTGTAAATTAGACAGATGTGACCAAGGTTTTAATGTTTAAATGACACTGTGGCTACAAGAATGCTTTCATTGAAATTACTGTATGTGGTTTACCCCTAGAATATATTTCTTTACTCAGCCCTCCAGATTTAAGAGGTTCACTTTTTGCTTTTTATGTGTATAGTAGATGGAGAGCCCAGAGGATTCATAAGCACCCTGAGGGGCCCTGGAAAAGAAGAACTCTTTAACACAGATGTGGCATATTCTGAACAAGCAGCAGCTTTACTGAAGGGGACCATGCAGTGGGAGCCGAAGAGGATAAAAGAAGAATGCTCACTACCTGTAAGTCGGGGGTGAGCAAACTATAGCCAGCAGTGCCGTTTCATTCTGCTTGCTCTGTCGTGTTAAAATTTATAGCTTGCTAGCCCGCTGATGCTGTAAGTCTGAGGCCATTCATGACAGTCATCAACAAAGGCCCAGAGTCATTGGCAGGGTGTAAGGATGCCAGTGAGATATAGTGGAGGCCTTCTCCTGTTGCTGTGGGAGGCAGCTGCTCAGCCTTTGACCACAGATGTTTTGGTGAAGACTGACAGCTGGTATAGAACTTTAAAGGTTTTCCTTAATTGTTTCTGGGCCTGTGAGTGATCCTTTTAGGCCCAAGCTTCATTTTTTTTCTCCCCATCCTCAGGTTACTGTTTTACCTGCCATTGCTATCCAGTGGAGAAATACAAGAATTGTCTGGGCAAGAGAACCCTGAGGCCCACAGTGTCTGGCTAAATCACAGTTCCCAGGGAGAAACCACTTCTCGCTTAGCAATCCCATACCAAATGACCTGCCTTCTGCTGGCTCACCTGCTACTGTATTTAATAGTCTTTCCACAAGTAATTAGCAGCTGTACATATCTATGATGGTGGAAGGAGTCTTTCCAGGAATGTCTTCTACGAGACTGGGAAGGATATGACTGGAAAAATATTCCCTATATGTACCCAGATCAGTCTAGACTCCCGGGTTTACGCATCTCTGCCAGCAGATGGAGACAGAGAAAGCTTCACTGACACTGCTTCATAATCCCTGGTGCCACCTGCAGTTCCTCAGTATTTCTCCATCTCCAGCAGATGGTGGCTGGTGCAAAAACCTGAAGTTCTGCAGTCTGGCGAGTTCTTTATTTTTGTGAGCCTTTCTCCCAGAGTTTTTTGGGTCCTGGGGGATCTTTCCTTGTTTGGTCGAGGTGGATGAGGAATTTAGGTCCTTTGATCCCTCATGTTCTTTGCCTGGTGCAGGGAAACGGGGCGGACGCTTTGGCACTGCCCTGGCCAACGTCAATCCGTCTGTATGTTTTTCCCCCCTGGCCTCTGATCGGCAAGGTCCTTCGTCGAATAGAGAGTCATCCTACGGAGGTAATTCTGGTGGCTCCCGCGTGGCCACGGCAACTGTGGTTTGCAGATTTCATCAACCTAGCATTAGAGGAACCACTCCGTCAACCTGCATTACCGAATCTACTTCATCAGGGACCTGTCTGTTTCGATCAGGTAGATCGCTTTTATCTAGCGGCAGGGCTTTTGAGAGGCGCCGTTTAAGAGGTAAAGGTTATTCGGATGCGGTGGTGTCCACTCTCCTGCGGTCGCGCAAGACCTCCACTTCCTTATATGTTCGCGTTTGGAAGGTTTTCGAATCATGGTGTGCTTCTCGGGCGATTTGGGCTACTCGGGCGTCCATTTCCAATATTTTAGCCTTTCTTCAAGACGGTTTGGCCAAGGGGCTGTCCTATAGTTCGTTGCGAGTACAGGTGGCTGCCCTCGGTTGCTTACGTGGTTCTGTGGAAGGGGGGATGTTGGCATCTCATCCCGATGTTGCTCGGTTTCTGAGGGGGGCAAAGCAAACGTCCACCGCTGCTTGTCCTGGAACTTAAATGTGGTGCTCAAGGCCTTGTGTGCACCACCGTTCGAACCACTGAAGAGAGCGACCCTGAAGGATCTTACATTGAAGGTAGTATTTTTGGTGGCAATCACTTCGGCTAGGCGAGTTTCTGAACTTCAGGCATTGTCCTGTAGGGAACCCTTCTTGCGGATCTCTGAGTCCGGAATTAGCCTTCGGACGGTTCCCTCCTTTCTACCAAAAGTAGTTTCTTTTCATTTGAAACCAGTCTGTGGAGCTTCCAGCGTTTTCTCAACTTGACAGGTCGGATAACCTTTCCAAGGACTTGAAGAAGCTGGATGTGCGTAGGGTCCTCTTGCGCTATCTGGAAGTTACTAATGGTTTCCGAGTGTCGGATCACCTTTTCGTCCTTTGGAAGGGTCCCAAAAAGGATAATATGGCGTCTAAGACCACCATCTCACGGTGGTTGAAGGAAGCCATAAATTCCGCTTACCTTTTAGGTGGCCGGCCCTTGCCTTTGGGACTGAAGGCTCACTCTACTCGTTCCCAGGTGGCTTCCTGGGCAGAGTGTCACCAGATCTCCCCGCTAGAGATCTGCAGAGCAGCGACTTGGAAATCGTTGCACACGTTTGCACGTCATTATCGTCTGGATGTACAGGACTCCAGGGAGGGCAATTTTGGAGCAGGCGTATTGAGAGCGGGCCTCTCCTGTTCCCACCCCAAGTAGTTGAGCTCTGGTACATCTCAGGAGTCTAGACTGATTCGGTATGTACAGGGAAAAGAAAATTAGGTCTTAGCTTCGATAATTTTCGTTCCTGTAGTACCAAGGATCAGTCCAGAGTCGCGCCCACTGCTGCATTGAGTTCGGAGAGTCCGCTGTTACTAATTCTGCTCAAATTTATTGGCTCTGAGAAGATCCTTAGATCTGTTTCTCTCTGTTTTTTGGGTCAGGTTCTTTGTTGGGGGGAGTGACCCGAGGGTTCCCTGGTTGAACTTCATGTATATAGTTAGTTTACAGCTGGGAATTATTCTGCTTTGACATTGCGTAATACTGACAGGCTGTGGGTGGCACCCTGGTATTTATGGCAGAGCCTGTCAAATCTTGCTCTGTCTCCACCTGCTGATGCGGAGGCAAAACCTAGGAGTCTGGACTGATCCTTGGTACTACAGGAATGAAAATTATCAAAGGTAAGACCTAATTTTCTTTTAATCAAAGAATAGTAGCTTGAGATCTATTTAATGTTTGGATACTTGCCAGGTACTTGTGACTTGGATTGGCCACTGTTGGACACAGGATGTTGGACTTGATGGACCCTTACTCTGACCTAGTATGGGATATCTTATGTTACGGTCTTCCAGTGGGCCGTCAAAGTTGAGCTGTGCTCTCAAGTATTCAGCACTTGAGTTTTCACAATTTAAAATCCTGAGGACTTGTACAGTAAATCTGAGTCTTTCTGTTTCTCTGCAGAAGATCCAAATTCCTAAGGGCCGACTGGGAGTGACACGGATTGGAGACCTTTCTTCTCAGGATATGAAGAAGATCCCTACTTTGGCTCTGATTGAGCTGACAGCTCTCTGTGATGTATTGGATCTGGATCTAAAGAGAAACAAAGCAGTGAAAAGGAAAGCAACTGGTAAGATTTATTTTAAATGCTGCTAAGCTCTTGATTTGTTTTATGCCAAGAGAAATATTGTATTGTATGCAGTAGCCCAGTACCCTGAAGGCTACTGCATACAATCCGGGTAGAAGGGGATAGTTGCATTTTATTAGTGCATTTTTATTATTTTTTACTACTTGGTTTAATTGAGAGTCCAGACCTGGCGGATCTGGGAATTAAGGGACAGCAGGTGGAATCAGCGCAGGAAGGAGAGGACTTCATTTAGGAGGGTCTCAGGCCCACAAGGTCTTCCCTTTTCATATGGTGGTAAAGACTTTGGTTTCAGCAGTATGGGAAACTCTGAAGGCCAGACTGAAAGTTGAGAGAGCCATAGCTAAAATTTGTCCACTTCCAGAAGAGGCCTTGGAACAATTGAAATTTTCTAAATTGGATGCGCTAAGAAAATGCTTCCTGTAGAGGAAAGTGTGGCCCTGAAGGGTGCTCATGATAATATGATAGAGGTCTATCTTAAACTGGTTTTTCCATCTTTTCCTGCTACACTAGTTCATGACAAGTGGGTTATTTCCCCACCGTTTTCCTCTGTGACATTACAGCCACTACTTAAGAGGTGGTGGTAGCGGTAGGAATCCAGAATTTTCTTAGCATCCACACATGAATTCAGAACCAGTGGATTATGCACATCTACCAGTAGTAGAGATGTGAATCGTGTGCCAGATCATCTTAACTATCAGATTCGGCTGGGGGGGGGGGCGGAATCTGATCGTTAAGATAAGTGAATTGGAATAGTTTCCGATTCCAATTCACATCGCTAAGAGGCCCGCGCCGCTAAAAAAAATTAAAAAACCCACCCGACCCTTTAAATCGACCCCCCCCCCCAAAACCTTTTAAAATTACCTGGTGGTCCAGGGGGGCCTCGGAGGGCCTCGGGGAGAGATCCAGGGGGGGCCTCGGGGAGAGGAGAGATCCAGGGGGGCCTCGGGAAGAGATTTCCCGTTCCCAGGCATCACCTGTTCTAAAAAAAAATTGGCGCCGATGCCCCTTTGCCCTTACCATTTGACAGGGTATCCATGCCATTGGCCGGCCCCTGTCACATGGTAGGAGCACTGGCCGGCCGGCGCCATCTGGCCACCCTGGATCTCTTCCCGAGGCCCTCCGAGGCCCCCCTGGACCACCAGGTAAATTTTAAAAGGTTTTGGGGGGGTCGATTTAAAGGGTCGGGTGGGTTTTTGGTTTTTTTTTTTTTTTTTTTAGCGGCGCGGGCCTCCCTAAAAAAAACAGGGTCGGGAGGGTGGGGGAGGCTAAGGGGGGGTCGATTTAAAGGGTCGGGAGGTTTGTTTTTTTTTTATCGGGCCATCGGCGCCATTTTAATTAGTGGCAGCCAAAATGGCGCCGATGGCCCGAGAGCGGGAGGTCGCGCCGGGACCCCCCCCCCCACTGGACCACCAGGTAATTTAACATTTGGGGGGGGGTTCGGGAGGGTGGGGGAGGGTAAGGAATTGGTTTTAAAGGGTCGGGGTGGGTTTAGGGGTTGTTTTGGTGTGCCGGTTTTCCCGTGCCCTATTTAACGATACAATACAAATGCCCCTGACGATAAATCGGGGGCATTTGTATTGTATCGTGCACTCTAACGATTTTGGACGATTTTAAAATTATCTGACGATAATTTTAATCGTTCAAAAACGATTCACATCCCTAACCAGCAGATGGAGACGGTGCAAAGCTGACATCATAGTATATATATACTCCTGCAGTGATAATGGCCTATCAGTGTTCTCCATCACCAGCAGATGGCGGATGTGCGTCTCCCTACTGGGGATTGTTTAAAGTTTTAGAAGAAGAAAAATTTAATTTGCCTCTTCTGCGGTGATACCAAATCATCCCTCCCCCAGTTGAGAATTCCTGAGGTGATTTCCGTGGTCCCTCAGATGAGTGCCTTGATCCTCCGGTAGCTGATTTTTCAGCCAGCATGGACTAAGCTGTTGAAACAGCTGAAAGAAAGAGTGTGCAGGAAGCAAAGTGTGGTGGGACAGAGTATGCAGTCTCCCTCCGCGGCCTGAGATCAACTCTGTACTCAGCCGGGACTGGCTGAACTGGGTAAATATATGTGTGTGTGTTAAATATATATAAATAAATAAATTCTGAACAGGAGGGTATTTGTAGGACATTCCTCCTTGCTCAGCGCACTGATATGACATTCAGTCCTGTCCCCAAGGGAGTTTGAGGGATGAGGCAGCTTTGGGCTAGGCCCTGCTCTTAGACTTTCCTCTGTGCACTGCGTGGTAGGCCGCAGCAACCGTTTTCCCACGCTAGGCTGCCCTCTTCAGGACCATCGATTTGTGCAAGTGCATCCGGCTGACTGTCCAAATTATGCCCCAGTGTTTGGACACTTAGTAGGATGCCTGCTTGGGCATTCAGTTGGAAGCAGCATTTGATTTCAGCACGAGCTTGCCTGTATGCACCATCTAGGCTAGGGTGCTCACTTTTTCGGTGCTCATCACACACAGGGTTGTGCACTTAAATTTTGGGGTGCCTAAGTTTTGGACACACGTTTTTACAGCACAGATTCAGCTGGGCGCACCTTTTCAGTCGCTTGTTAAGCGTACTGACAGACTGATGGCACCTATAGCTAAGAAACCTAAGCGCCTTTCCCTTTGTACTGCCTGCATATTTGGGCATCTCAGCCTGACGTTCCCTCTAACTTGTGCCAGCACTGCTTGAGGCTCAGGGTGAATTGCCTTCATCTGATTTTACTAAGCCTGGTTCTTCCCAGCCTGATGAGGGCCTGGGTTAAGTTGTGTCAGAAGGGATGCCTGACGTGGAACTCCCTTAACTGGTTTGTCAGCGGGGAAAGGTAGCCCAGGGGGGCACAGGACAGGTGCCTCCTTGTTTTAGCATGGATCCTTCTGTTTTTCTTGGGTGGAATTTTTTCAAGGATTGCAATCCTTTTTTCAGCCTTTTCTTCCGGGTAATTGCCAGGTTCTTGTGGCCTGGTTTGGCCTGTTAGAAACAGGAAGCTGGGCTTGATGGAACCTTGGTCTGACCCAGCATGGCAATTTCTTATGTTTTTATGTTCAGGCACAGTCCTTGGCCCTGACCAATCTTACTAGGTTAGAATCGCAGGTGGTTACCACCTACACGCATGACGCTGTGGTTAAGTGCCGAAGTACTACTAGATCAGTAGCCGGCCATCCCAATAGGGATCCGGATTGCATAGATGATGAAGCCAATTCTTCCTCTCTCGAGGATGGGGAAATTCCCCCGGGACTGGAACTGTATATTACTATGTTGCAGTTCTTTCATAGATGAGTTACTGGTGCTGATTTCCCAGACATTAAAGATGCTGGGAGTACTTGGTGCTGATTCCATGTCTGAGCCAAAGAAGAATACCATCTTGGTTTCCTTGTGTAAAACCTTTTTTCTCCCTGTTACGGAGACCATTCAAGAATTGATTGATCTTGAGTGGGGCGCCCCGGAGGTTAATTTCAAAGGGAGTAGAGTCTTGGAAGGACTGTACCCCCTGGATCCAATGGGGAGAGTGGTTGCATTTTCCAAAAGTGGATGCACTTGTGGGTGTGCTGTCTCAAAGTGGATGACTATTCCTGTGGAGGGAGGAGCAGGCTTGAAGGATGTATATGATAGGATTGAGGCCATCCTTAAGCAAGCATTTGAAGCAGTGGTGATGATCTTGCAGATAGCTTCTTGTTGTTCCCTGGTGGCTCGCTCCTGTTTACTTCTCTGTCAGGAGGTTGAATCTGGAGTGAATTCCAGGGCAGTTATGGAACCAGCAGCTGCCTTTTTGGTAGATGCAGGCTGCGATTTGGTCCGCACCTCAGCTAGAAGTTGGCTTCGGTAATAGCGGCTAGGAGTCAGTTATGGCTGAGAAATTGGTTGGCAGATGAAATCTCCGAGGCTAACCTTACGAAGTTGCCCATTTGAAGGCTTGCTCTTGTTTGGGAGTGAGTTGGAGAAAATGGCCAATAAGTGGCGCGAGTCTCCACTTTCTCAATTGCCAGAAAATAAGCAGATCCTGCAGTCCTTTAGCTTGAGAGGTCATGCTAGGGGATCCAAGTGTTTGACCCTACACCAGAGAGAACTTTCAGAGGACTCTGTCTTTTGGCAAGTCTCAATGCTTTTGTCCCATAAAGCCCAAGCAGGGTGCGACTCAGGAAGTAGAACTGCCTGAGCCTCCCAATAAAGGTGTGCTGACCCACCCCCCAGGAACAAGAGATAGGGGATCACCTCTCTTTCTTTTATCAGAGGTGGGTTGATATCACGTAAGACCAGTGGGTCTTGGAGGTGATACGAGATGGATATGCACTGGAGTTTTGCAGTGTTCCTCAGGATGTGTCCATGGTGTCTTCTTGCCACTCCTCGCAGAAGAGATAGGCAGTGGAGTGTGCATTGTCAAGGCTCCTCAATCTGAGGGCTGTGATTCCATTGCCCATGACTCAAAATACAGGTTTGATAGTCCATTTATTTCATTGTGCCCAAGGAGGAGGGCTCCTTTTGACCCATCCTGGATCTCAAGGGGGTTAACAGTCGTTTGCAGGTGACTCATTTTCGCATGGAAACTTTGCACACAGTGATAACAGCCGTGCAGTCGGAGTTCATGACCTCCTTGTCTGAGGTGTGCATGCATAAGTCTTGTTTTACAATGAACCCTGTTCATTGTAAAACAAGACTTTGTCTCTGTTATTTTTTGCTGGTTGTAATGTAAACCGAAGTGATAATTAATCTTGTTAATTGAACCTCTGTATATAAAAAGTTATAAATAAATAAATAAACATTCCCATCCGGCTAGATCACTGACGTTTTCTGCGATTCGTTTTCTGCAATTCATGGTCTTGTCTTCATTATCAGTTTCGAGCACTACTTTTGGTCCGGCCTCTATGCCCAGAACCTTTTTCCCAAGGGTGTGGTGATGGTGGCGGCAGAGTTGAGACTATATGGAATCCTGGTATACACCCGTACTTGGATGACTGGCTGATTTAGGCCAAGACTCTGGAAGAGAGCCGCCTGGGGACCTGCAAGTTAAACTCTTTGGTTAATTCATGCTCCTTTGTGGGTGACTCGTCAAGTGGTGAAGTTGTTGGAAGGCTTGGGCTGGGTGATCAACTTTGCCAAGAAATTGGAATACTTGGGGGCATGGTTCCGATACTCAGGCAGGGCAGGTGTTCCTCACAGATGATCATCAGGTCCGAAAGGTACTCCAACAACTTTGGAGTTTTCTGGGACTGCTGCTTCTCTTGGCATGAGACTATTTGCAGGTGCTCAGCTTGATAGCGGTGATGCTGGATTTGGTTCCATGGGCCAGGACTCATATGCATCCGCTCCAAGCGTCGCTTCTGTCGAGATGGTGTCTGGAATCACAGGACTGTGGAGTGCAGCTTTCTCAGAGTCAGCAGATACATGAGTCTCTGCTCTTGTGGCTGGATCCTTTGCCTCTGTTGAAGGAAGTCAGTTTAAGTATGCTGTCCTGGATCTTGGTGACAACGGATGCAAGTCTATCCGGTTGGGGGGCTCATTGTTAGATGCAGGTAACTCAAAGTTATGTCAAGTTGGGACTTGACATAGTAGTCAAGTCCCAACTTCAGACAGGCAGCCCTGGTGCTGCCTTGGAGGAAGAAGGTCTCATAATGGGAGAGCACCAACCAGGTGTAGCAGGAAAGGATCCTGTAGCAAGGACCTGCTCTCTAGGTGATGCATTGTCCTTTCGCACTGAGGATATCTCCCCAAGGCCTACTGCCCAGGAGGGAAGGGTTAGGTCGGCTGTCATAGTTGGTGATTCGATTATTAGGAATGTAGATAGCTGGGTGGCGGGTGGGCGTGAGGATCGCCTGGTAACATGTCTACCTGGTGCGAAGGTGGTGGACCTCACGCGTCACCTAGATAGGATTTTAGACAGTGCTGGGGAGGAGCCGGCTGTCGTGGTACACGTGGGCACCAACGACATAGGAAAATGTGGGAGGGAGGTTCTGGAAGCCAAATTTAGGCTCTTAGGTAGAAAGATTAAATCCAGAACCTCCAGGGTAGCATTCTCTGAAATGCTCCCTGTTCCACGCGCAGGTCACCAGAGGCAGGCAGAGCTCCGGAGTCTCAATGCATGGATGAGACGATGGTGCAAGGAAGAGGGATTCAGTTTTGTTAGGAACTGGGGAACCTTTTGGGGAAGGGGGAGTCTCTTCCGAAGGGATGGGCTCCACCTTAACCAGGGTGGAACCAGACTGCTGGCGCTAACCTTTAAAAAGGAGAGAGAGCAGCTTTTAAACTAGAACAAAGGGGAAAGCCGACAGTCGCTCAGCAGCGCATGGTTCGGAGAGAGGTATCTTTAAAGGGTACTAATGATGCATTAGAATTAGGGCATCCCGACAGTGAGGTTCCACTAATTAGAAAAGTAGTCCAAGTGCCTGTAACTAAAAATTCACCTGAGCTAAAAAATTCTACCTTATCCCTATCAATTAAAAAGCAGAATGACAATACAAAAAAAAACAAACTTTGAAATGTTTGTATGCTAATGCCAGAAGTCTAAGAAGTAAGATGGGAGAATTAGAATGTATAGCAATAAATGATGACATAGACTTAATTGGCATCTCAGAGACATGGTGGAAAGAGGATAACCAATGGGACAGTGCTATACCGGGGTACAAATTATATCGCAATGACAGAGAGGTGCACTCGGGAGGAGGTGTGGCGCTTTATGTCCGGGATGGCATAGAATCCAACAGGATAAACATCCTGCATGAGACTAAATACAAAATTGAATCTTTATGGGTAGAAATTTGTGTCAGGGAAGACTACAGTGATAGGGGTATACTACCGTCCACCTGGTCAAGATGGTGAGATGGACAGTGAAATGCTAAGAGAAATTAGGGAAGCTAACCAAATTGGTAGTGCAGTAATAATGGGAGACTTCAATTACCAGTCCAGAGAGAAGAGAAGCAAAACCTTGCACATAAGCAAGTACCACAGTACACTGGTGCAGGATAAATATTTAATCACCATCAATTTCTATGGTATACTTGACTTGAATTTTCAGAACATCGAAGATATATATAATTCAAACAGGCAACTCCATGAATTCCAAATAGTTCTTTAACTTGGTTCCCCGACACGGTCCCGTGTTTCGCTAGGCTGCGTCGGGGGGGAACCAGGGGTACATTCAAATCTAAAGTATAAAAGCAAATACAAGTCAACTCAATGAAATGGTGAGAGAGGCTACATAGTAACATCCATTAAGCAAATGTACATACCTCTGAAATGATACCCGGAGCGCGCAGGCTCTCGCAGGTGTCAGCCATTTAAACACAGAAAAAGGCGCGAACGTGACAGCTTTCGCGAGAGCTGTCAAAAGCCAGCAAATCTCGATGGATCCATCCCTAATAAAACAGGTGCCACTCAATTTCTCTGTTAAGGCCCTGGGGAGCAACTGTGTTAAGCGTAAAGATCCACCTCTGGTCCCTCCGACCCAGAACCTCGGGGAAGTCCCCACCCCGAAGGGGTGGGGACTTCCCCGAGGGAAGGACTGGCTAAAAGACAGGAAACAGAGAGTAGGATTAAATGGACAATTTTCTCAGTGGAAGGGAGTGGATAGTGGAGTGCCTCAGGGATCTGTATTGGGACCCTTACTGTTCAATATATTTATAAATGATCTGGAAAGAAATACGACGAGTGAGATAATCAAATTTGCAGATGACACAAAATTGTTCAGAGTAGTTAAATCACAAGCAGATTGTGATAAATTGCAGGAAGACCTTGTGAGACTGGAAAATTGGGCATCCAAATGGCAGATGAAATTTAATGTGGATAAGTGCAAGGTGATGCATATAGGGAAAAATAACCCATGCTATAATTACACAATGTTGGGTTCCATATTAGGTGCTACAACCCAAGAAAGAGATCTAGGTGTCATAGTGGATAACACACTGAAATCGTCTGTGCAGTGTGCTGCGGCAGTCAAAAAAGCAAACAGAATGTTGGGAATTATTAGAAAAGGAATGGTGAATAAAACGGAAAATGTCATAATGCCTCTGTATCGCTCCATGGTGAAGACCGCACCTTGAATACTGTGTACAATTCTGGTCGCCGCATCTCAAAAAAGATATAATTGCGATGGAGAAGGTACAGAGAAGGGCTACCAAAATGATAAGGGGAATGGAACAACTCCCCTATGAGGAAAGACTAAAGAGGTTAGGACTTTTCAGCTTGGAGAAGAGACGACTGAGGGGGGATATGATAGAGGTGTTTAAAATCATGAGAGGTCTAGAACGGGTAGATGTGAATCGGTTATTTACTCTTTCGGATAGTAGAAAGACTAGGGGGCACTCCATGAAGTTAGCATGGGGCACATTTAAAACTAATCGGAGAAAGTTCTTTTTACTCAACGCACAATTAAACTCTGGAATTTGTTGCCAGAGAATGTGGTTAGTGCAGTTAGTATAGCTGTGTTTAAAAAAGGATTGGATAAGTTCTTGGAGGAGAAGTCCATTACCTGCTATTAAGTTCACTTAGAGAATAGCCACTGCCATTAGCAATGGTTACATGGAATAGACTTAGTTTTTGGGTACTTGCCAGGTTCTTATGGCCTGGATTGGCCACTGTTGGAAACAGGATGCTGGGCTTGATGGACCCTTGGTCTGACCCAGTATGGCATTTTCTTATGTTCTTAAAGGAGTTGATCTCCAATGGAGGCCTCCTGGTCTATCAAACAGCTGGAGACAAGAACCATTCATCTGGCTCTTCTTCAGTTCCTCCTACTGATTTTTTTTTAATATTGGCTTCACGGTGTGCACCCTGAGTCATATCCACTGTTTTCAGTGATTGTGCTAAAATGTGGAATTGTCGAGGACTGGGCTGTGATTCTTTGTTGCTGAGTTGGGGTTTCAATTTTCTGACTTAATTGTCTATCTTGCACAATGTAGTTTTTATAATGTAATCCATCTTGAGCTATATCTGTATAAGTGGATTGTCAAACAGAATAAAATATGCCTCTAAAGAGTTTAATTCACAATTAATATATTTTCTTTTGATTATGAATGGCTATAATTTTACAGTACACTACACAATTAAGAGAAGCCAGTAGCACCTCACTCGTAAAATAATGTACACTCAACAAATGGAAAGAGCAGGTGTGTATCTTGAACACTGACCATAATATATGATGAGACAGAGGTCTGTTTAAGATGATGATTTGGTCCCTGAAGCAGATATATATCAATATTGAAAGACTCTTTTGTGTTGGGTTATCTGTTTAATGCTGTTTCAGGCTCACAGTTCTGTTTGGTCCTTTTATATCACACCCCTGCATATCAGTTAAGTACACCTCTTCAGTTTGACCATCTAGATTGTAGTAATTGTTTGCTACAAGATTTCAAATAAAAACGATCAAAAATGTATTTATTATTTTTTGTTTATTAGGATTTTATAAATTGGACTGGTGTACAAGATTTGGTGCTTTAGAAAGACAGACACAACTGCTGGGTGCATGTTTTTTGGCTGTTTTGATACTATTTTATGATACCAGATACCATAATATTTGATTTTTCATGTAGACTTAATTCATGCATTATTTCAACATGTTCCCAATTTTTGTAAATAATCTGGCTGTCTTCTGTAGGTATGGAAAATAAATGCCTAGAAATCATGAAACTAATTTGATCTTTATACAGAGAATAGACTCTTTGGCGTTCCACTCAGTGTTTTATTGGAAAATGATCAAAGAATTATACCCAGCACTCGAGTCCCATTGATTCTTCAAGCGGTGAGTTTGCATCTGTTCATTTTGTATTGTAGCTGTGCATTATTACACTAAGTACACCCTAAGTACACACTCACTAAAAACTATAATATGCACCTTAAAATCAGAATCCCACAGCTGCCACTGAGACACAGGACTCTAAGTTGGCATGTATTGGCTTCACCCTGGAGGCTTTGCTATGGGTATCGCTGATGTCTATCTCACCCACAGGACATCCAACCAGGAGAGTTTGCAAGGAGTAAGATTGGCATCAGTTGGTGCCTTGGGCAGCTCTTGACACATCCATCCTATTGACACCAGGGAGGGAAATCTGCCTGCACTGGCATCTGACTGTCCTCCTCCCCCCTCACACTCTCTCACAGTCTTTAACATTCTGTAGTATTGCAGCCAAGACTGGCCTTAGCTCTGTTGCTCTGTGCTGTGGGCAATCCAAAGATATTGGGGGAGAGTTAAGGTTTCCTCACCGGCTAAGTCTGCAGTAGCATAAAAGACAATACAAGAAAAACTCAACTCTAACAAGTTCAAGGACAAGCATGAATGGTAGTCCTCACATGAGTGACATCATCAGATGGAGCTTGATGTAGAAAACTTATGTCAAAGTTTCTAGAAACTTTGATTAGGCACTCTGAGCATGCCCAGATTGCCCTCTACCACACATCCACGCAGGATCCCTCTTCAGTCTTTTCTTCCACGGAGCTGTGAGTCTTGCGGTTTGAGCTCTAAAAACTTTTGGCTTTTTGCCTTGTGGAAAACTTTGATTTTGTGGTCTTTCGCAATCTTTTCCCTTCAGTCTGTCGCTGGGTCCCTATCAGTGCCTCCCCATAGTGCTCCCAGTCAGGGTTTTCGGCATTTGGGTAAGTTTCTTTTCGCAGTTGCTTCCCCCAGTGGTGGCACTGCCTCAGTGCCATTCTTCCATCGACACCTGCTGCCATTGTTCCATGGTTTTTCCCTGTTTGTTTTGCCCCATCATGGCTGTGTCTGGTTTCCGTCGATGCCCCCAGTGCCAGAGGATCATGTCGATCACCGATCCTCGTGATCTTTGCATCCTCTGCCTGGGGGCATCGCATGATGTCCAGGGTTGCCGCTTGTGTACCCAGATGATTCTGAAGGGACATCTGGTTCAACTCAACAAGATTGGACTACCTCTTCGGGTTGAAGAAGTACAAGCCATCATATTTGGCAGATCTCTGAGCTGCATAGATGGACACCATGCCATAGACATTGACAGGACTGTCTGTTCCGTCAGTCACCGGTGGATAGGGGAGCCGAAGACTGACTGTTTTCGATCTCCTCTAGGCCAAGGACATCTGGTTCATCATCCTCAAGCTTGGCCCTGGAGAAAAATCGAACCGAGCATCATGGGAAGACCAAGAAGTTTCAGCACCAGTCCCTGTCAATGCATGGGGACACACCAGCTTTTCCTGCAATGCCCCTGAAGTGACTCCGTGGCAAGGAGCGCTGTACTCCATCGATGCCCGGGGTCTGCGATGGTCTCCACCGGTCCTGGTGCCAGTCACTGATCCCCCTCATGGGTCTGAGAAAGATCTGGCAACACCTCCTTCCTCCTAGTCTGTGTTGGTATCAGCAACGTTTGAGGAGGAACTGGAGCTTCGAGTCCAGCTAGCGGTGGAGTGGGTGCTGCAGGGCTTCGGTCCCACAGCACAGGAGCCGATGCCGCCCTTCCTCGTACCGCTTCTAGAGAAGCTCAGTATCTCATTGGATGCCTTACCAACCCGACACTGGTGCCCAGCGGGGTACAGAGGCCTCCCCCCTACTGATACAGTGGTCCTTCCGGTTCTTCCAAAGAGGAAGCCTCTCCAAGGCCAGCAGAGACGCCTGCACCTCTGGATGTTGGCCAAGCACTTAGGGCCCCATTCTCTGTGATATATAGTTAGGATGAGGGTCCTTATGACCCCTGGGGGGATGACCAAATGGAATCCTCTGAGGATTTGGATGGTCTCCCATCAGACCTTCTTCAGATGAGTAAAGGAGGTCACTGCCTGAGGACTTAACCTTCGTGGGGTTTGTCAGGGTGATGGTGGAGGCCATCCCATTCCAACTTTTGACTGAAGAAGATGCCAGTCACAAAATTCTTGAAGTTCTTCAGTTTGTGGAGCTTCCTAAGGATGATGTGGTGGCCCCGGTGCACGGAGTTGCTGATGATTTGGGAACACCTCCTCACAGTGCCTCCTGTGAACAAGGCGGACAGCGTTTACCATGTCCAAAAGACTGCCAGATTTGATAAACGTCAGGTGCCCCCCCCCCCCCAGTCAGTGGTGTCTAATCCATCCTCAAGAGGGTCAAGTGCTCTCGGACCCACTCCTCGGTGCCCCCGGGGAGGACCAGAAGGTGTTGGATGCTCTTGGGAGGAAAGTGTTCCAGGGTGCTATGCTTATTGCCCGCATTGCTGCCTACCAGCTCTACATAAGCCGATACTCACGGGATATCTGGAAGCAGGTGCAGGAGGTGACTGAGCAGCTGTCTCAACAACAGCAAGACTCCCTCATGTCGCTGGTCAGAAGGGTTTGGAGTGTGGAAAACACAAGGTGCATGCGGCCTACGATGTTTTCAGAATGGCATTGACAATCTCTGCAGCGGGAATTGGCGTCTGCAGACTGGCATGGCTACGGGCCTCAGATCTCAGACCAGAGAGAGATTTATTTATATATTTATTTTTATATACCGACATTCAATCTGACATATCACATCGGTTTACAGAAAAATACATGGTGCTGGTAACATCAAAGTTTTCCAATTGTTTCTTACAGTATAACTTAGATTAACATTAACTGAACTATATAGGAACGACTCGCTGACATGCAATGCACTGGAGAGAATCTATTGAGAGATGCTATGGCCCAACTCTGGGACCAATCATGAAACCCTCTGCCTGCTCTCCGGACCTATCCTCCTCATCCAGGAGACCGCCGAGGCCAAAGAAGTCTTTCACCAAAGGAAGTACTATCCTCCGCCTCCTTGATACCGTTAACACTATTATTGTTTACGCACCAGTCCCAAGCAGCAGAGAGCTCCCAAGCCCTAGCCAGCAACTCACTCAACTGTTGGGATGAGATTTTGGAAGCGTAAGCCAGTTGCCCAACACGTGACGATATTCAAGGTGCAGTTACACCATGGAGCGATGCAGAGGCATTATGACATCCTCTGTTTTATTTGCCATTCCCTTCCTAATTCCTAAAATTAGGAAGGGGATGGCTTTTTTGATTGCCACAGCACACTGAGCTGAAAATTTCACCATGATGCCTAGATCTTTCCTGGGTGATAATTCCTAAGATAGAAATGTCCCTGCGAGCTTATTTATGTAGGGAACACCAAAAGGACAATAAGGGTGAGATTAATCGAGCGTAGAACATTTTAAAAACTACAGCTCCTTTGGTCTCCCATTGCTTGCAATTGTCACATCGCTTCCAAGATTTGAGATAGACCATTTTGGAGCAATTGGATTTGTGACTTATCCACCTTTATACTAAGAACATAAGAACATGCCATACTGGGTCAGACCAAGGGTCCATCAAGCCCAGCATCCTGTTTCCAACAGTGGCCAATCCAGGCCATAAGATCCTGGCAAGTATCCAAAAACTAAGGGGCAGATTTTAAAACCTGTGCGCGGGCACAGATTTGTTCATGCAACCCGGCGCGAACAAATCTACTCCTGAAGTTATGTAGCCGGTTAATTTAAATAAAAAAAAAAAAAAAAGTCTGGGTAGACTTTTTTTTTTTTTTTTTTTTCTTTTTTTTGGTTCTGTGGCTGGATAATGTGCTGCTTAACTGGATATTTTGAAAAAATATCTGGCTAAGTAGCAATGTCATCTACTAAAGAAAAAATGTTGCCCCATCCCCTCCCTCCCCAAAGCATAAATCAAATCATACATTATATCCTAACCCTCCCCCCCCACCCCTACACCTTTTTCTGTGTGCACATTTTCTTGTTAGTATGCATTAGCTTACTACAATGAGAGTAAAAAAATATATATATATATTGCTTGTGTTAGGAAAGCATATGCTGAATTTCAGCACACAGTTTTAATGCTCAGTTTTTGCATCGGCCCCTAAATACTGGAACAGCTCTCCGCTGTACCTGCATTTAATATTCATTTATTTACTTCATTTGATCACTGATTAGTCCCTTCAATGATAGTTGGGGGGTTAGCCTGCTAAAGTTGTGTGGGGAGTGGGAGGTAGAGGATCTGTAACTACCTTCATTAAATTTAACATTACTAAAATTCAAGCTTCAAAATAGTCATTGAAAAAACCAAGTCTTCAACAAACATTTTTCAAACACATGCATGCTGTTTCCCAGCCAGATTTATCCTGTGCAAAATCCACAGGCCATTTGTATCTGTGAGCCACTTTCAAAAGGAAAGTGCAGACTTTTTTTTCCCCCCATTGATAAGCCGGCTGAATTAGCCTTACTGTCTAGGACGTCCCTCCAATTGGCTTGAGCCGGAAAACCTCTCTTCAGATATACAGAGCTTTGTTCTGTGCGCCTGCACAGCTGTTCCTGCATGACTGCCCCACTGTCCTCAGTTCTGTTTTTCCCGCGCAGCTCACAAACATGGATCCTTTCTCCTCATGCTTTTTTCTACTCTCTTCACTCCAGTGAACCCCCAAAAAGCACTTTTCAGTGCTACCCATGGCTTCAAAGACCCCAGGATTCAAGTATTGCCAATGTGGCAAAGTTTTTTCCATCATAGACAGGCATAACTACTGCTGCTTGTGCCTGGGCCTGGACCATGACCAAACATCCTGCCACAACTGTGGCAGGATGTCACAGATGGCCAAGAAAATTTCCAGGCTTCGGGTTCATGAAGGGGCCTCTTCGGGTTTGTATGCCCCAACTCATTGGTTCACTCAATCCTCACCAGGGCTAGAGCCCAAAAAACTAGCGGCGCCGAAGCAAGCATTGTTGCTGGAACTGACCTCCAAGAAGAATTGCCTGGCTGTGGGCCAGTGCAAGCCAAGATGATGTACATGAAAAACTAGCCGATCTCCCTTGCAAAGGGGATAATTTGTTTGGTGAATGATTTCATGAGTCTGTATCCCAGCTCAAAGAACACGGCACAACGGTCTCCTCATGTCGTCAACAGAGCAGTCTTTCGCAAGAAAATTCTACCCAACCTATAAAAAAATCCTTCTACCAAAGACGACACTATAGTCCATTTGCCTCCTGTAGGTCTTTATCCTATCAGCCGCAGAGGCAAAAGCCTTAGCAAACTCTGGCAAGGGGACACACAAGAACACAACATCCTCTGAAACAACCGCAGAACAACAATCAGAAACCACAACGTTTTTTGTTTTTTTTAGGGCAGCTTGCCCACAGCTACGGTTGACGATAGGCGGCAGAATATCTTCTTTTTCCCTGTACGTACCTGGATCAGTCCAGACCGTGGGTTATGTCCCCATTCCAGCAGATGGAGTCAGCCCAAAGCTTCGAGGGGGCGTCACCATAAGTACTACTACCCCCTCTGCAGGAGTTCAGTATCTTCTGACTCCAGCAGATGCGAGTAGTGGAATCTGGGCTTGCTCCCGATTTCCTTGAAACTTTTTTGTTTCCCTTTGATTAGGGCTTTCTTCTCTGTGTTGTTAGTTTTGGTTTTGGATCAAGTTGTACTTTAGTTAAAAAAAAAAAAAAAAAAAAAAAAAAGGGTTAATTGGTTAATTGGGGAGGCGTGTCTTCTTTGTTGTGCCCTCTGCCTCCTTTTTCTTCGCTCTCAGCGCTGGTCTGTTTCTTTCCCGGGGTAAGTCGCCTTTTTGTTGTTTCCCTGGCTGTGCTTTTTCTTTGCAGCTAGATTGACTGTGACTGCCGGGGAGACCGGCCTCCTTCGCTTGCTCCCGCGGCCATCTTGCCGGCTCCTCGTGGGCAGCAGGGAGCAGGCAGAGCTATTTCGGCGGGCTGTGCGGCCAGGAAGGCCCCCCCGCGGCGCCGTTTGGGTTTTAGCGGCGGGTAGTGCGGGCCGTCCAGGCCCCCCCGCAGCGGCGCGCCGTCTCGCGGCCCCCCCCCCGCCCCCCCCCGAGGCTGCCGAGTGTTTTTCATCGTCGGGGCTGTCTTTCGGCGCGCTTGCTATGCCGCGGCCGTCGCGTTGCTCGGCCTGCGGCGAGCCAGGATCGCGCATTTCTAGGGAGGGCATCTGTGCTAGGTGCCTCCCAGAGGGGGAAGGCACGTCCGGGCCCCGCACTTATTTTTCAGCGTTCGCAGCCTTGCCCGGACGGCGTGGGCCGGCCCCTCCCCCATTCCTGGCGGGAACGGCGGCCATGTTACATGCGCTGCGCTCTGAAGGGGATCAGACGGAGCTGGAGGATGGGGATGTCCCGGAGGGCCCTCCCCCGATCCTATTACCGGAGGCAGCTACGGAGTTGGACTCACAGGGACAGGGCCCTCCGGGGCCCCCACCCGCGGAGGTCACCCCGAGTAGGCCGGGGTTTTCCCCAGAGTTTATTCGGCTGATGCATACAGCGTACCTGCAGGAACTGGCGGCTCCCGTGGGGCCTCCACCCCCCAAGCTACCGCGGCCCTCGTCCTCCTCTCCGGCCCCCCCCCCTCCGGGGGGCGTGGGGGCCTTGCAGCTCCCCGTCCACGTCCGGCTTCCTGTGGGTTCGGGGGGCACTGGGTCGGACCCGGTTTCCCCAGGATCGGACCCTGCCGCTACGGGGCAAGGGGATTCTACATCAGAGGGAGAGGATCCCCGCACGCTGCGCCTCTTCCAGCGGGAGGAGCTGGATGACTTAATCCCGCAAATCATTCAGGGGTTGGGACCTCGATCCCCCGCCGGACCCGCCAGCTCCCGTCGCGCCGGCTGTAGTCACTTCTTCGAAGAAGGGAGATCCGGTGCTGGCAGCACTTCGTCCGCGGGCGCGGGCATTTCCCATTCACGAGTCGTTCCTGCAACTCCTCACCAGGGAATGGGATTCCCCGGAGGCGGCTCTGAAGGGCAGCCGTGCCATGGAGAGGCTGTACCCGCTGCTGGAAGATTTTCTGGATCTCATCAAGGTCCCTAGGGTGGACTCCGCGGTGACGGCGGTCACGAAGAGGACCACCATTCCGGTGACGGGCGGAGCGGCGTTAAGGGACACGCAGGACCGCAAGTTGGAAGTATTCCTCAAGCGGGTCTTTGAGGTCTCCGCAGTGGGGCTGCGGGCGGCGATGTGCAGCTCGCTTGCCCAGCGGGCTAGCCTTCTCTGGGTGCAGCTGCTGCTCACTTCTCAGGTGCTGCCACCCGAGGAGGCCGCGCAAGCGGATAGGCTGGAAGCCGCGGTGGCTTACGGGGCTGACGCCTCCTATGATCTCTTCAGGGTCCTCGCCCGTTCCATGGACTCGGTGGTGGCGGCGCGTCGGCTCCTATGGCTACGCAACTGGGCGGCGGACACGTCCTCCAAGTCCAGCCTGGGTTCCCTGCCATTCAGGGGTAAGTTCCTATTTGGGGAGGATCTGGACCAGATCATCAAGTCGCTGGGGGAAAACGCAGTCCATCGCCTGCCGGAAGACAGATATCGCTCCACCAGGGCTTTCTCGTCCTCCCGGACCAGAGCCAGGGCGCAAAGACGCTATAGGAGTTACAGACCGGCGACAGCCCGACCTCCCCCCTCCAGGTCTCAGCCCTGGTCGCGCTCCTTTCGCGGGCGCCGCCCCGCGCGTCCCGCTTCCTCGGCGGGCCAACCTTCTCCCAAGTCCTCGCAATGATGTTCAGCTCGCCCACTCCGCCGTCCCCAAAATTGGGGGGCGGCTAGCGTTCTTCTACGAGGAGTGGGCACGGATCACCTCGGATCAGTGGGTCTTGGATACCATAGGACACGGCTACGAGTTGGAGTTTGCCCGCGCTCCCAAGGGACGGTTCCTTTTCTCCCCTTGCGGCTCAGCCATCAAGCGAAGGGCGGTCCAGCAGACGCTGGACAGGCTGTGGGAGATAGGCGCCATTGTATCCGTGCCCTCCGGAGAGGTGGGCTTGGGCCACTATTCCATCTACTTCGTCGTACCGAAGAAAGACTGGTCCTTCCGCCCCATACTGGACTTGAAGGAAGTCAACAAATCCCTTCGAGTGACCCGGTTCCGCATGGAAACGCTGCGTTCGGTGATCGCGGCGGTGCATCGAGGGGAGTTCCTAGCCTCCCTGGACCTGACGGAGGCCTATCTGCACATCCCCATCCGGCGGGAGCATCATCGTCTCCTACGTTTCAAGATTCTGGACCAGCATTTCCAGTTTGTGGCGCTTCCGTTCGGATTGGCGACGGCCCCGCGCACCTTCACCAAGATAATGGTCGTCGTGGTGGCTGCTCTTCGGAAGGAGGGTATTCTAGTCCACCCCTACCTGGACGATTGGCTCATCAGAGCGAAGTCTTTTCGGCATGGACAGGCTGCTGTGGCCAGGGTGATAGAGTTTCTGCAGTCCCTGGGATGGGTGGTCAACTTCTCCAAGAGCTCCCTCGTGCCCTCGCAGCGCTTGGATTTCTTGGGGGCGACCTTCGACACCCGTCTGGGAGCGGTCTTCCTACGCCAGGACAAGGCGCAAGCCCTGCGGGAGCACATACAGCGGTTTTCTGCTTTACCAGCTCCCACCTCCTGGGACTATCTGCAGCTCCTGGGGGTCATGGGTTCCACCATCGACATGGTTCCTTGGGCTTTTGCGCACCTCCGACCTCTGCAACGAGCGCTCCTCTCCCGTTGGAAACCTCTTTCGCAGGACTACCAGGTGATCCTTCCACTGCCCCAGATGGCCAGGAGCAGTCTGGCCTGGTGGATGGTCCCGGAGCATCTTGCTCGCGGCGTCTCCCTCGACCTGCCAAATTGGGTAGTGGTAACCACCGACGCCAGTCTCATAGGCTGGGGAGCAGTCTGCGACCGCAGCGCCACACAAGGAACGTGGTCCGCGGAAGAGGCGAAGTGGTCCATCAATCGTCTGGAGACCAGAGCGGTCAGGCTGGCGCTCCTCCACTTCCTTCCACTCCTTCGGAATCGGGAAGTCAGAATCTTGTCGGACAACGCGACGACGGTGGCCTACATCAATCGACAGGGCGGCACTCGAAGTCCGCAGGTCGCGATCGAGGCCGCAATGCTGATGCAGTGGGCGGAGAGGCATCTGGCCCGTCTGGCGGCCTCGCACATCGCGGGCGTGGACAACGTACAAGCGGATTTCCTCAGCAGTCAGCTGCTGGACCCCGGAGAGTGGTCCCTCTCCGACGAGGCCATGCAGTTGCTCGTACGGAGGTGGGGATCCCCCCACCTGGATCTCATGGCGACTGCACAAAATGCCAAGGCCCCTCTTTTCTTCAGTCGCCGAAGAGAGCGGGGGGCGGAGGGCGTCGATGCTCTCGCGCTCCCGTGGCCGGCCAATCTGCTCCTCTACGCGTTCCCCCCGTGGCCGCTGGTGGGAAGACTACTCCGCCGGATAGAGGCTCATCAGGGGACTGTAATCTTCGTCGCGCCAGAGTGGCCAAGACGTCCTTGGTTCGCGGACCTTCTCCTCCTGGTGATCGACGGACCCATTCGGCTGGGCCATCTTCCCCGCCTCCTCCACCAGGGTCCGGTATTTTTCGACCAGGCAGAACTCTTCTGTCTTGCGGCCTGGCTTTTGAGAGGCGCCGCCTCCGGCGACGGGGCTACCCGGAGGCGGTAGTGTCAACGCTGCTGCGTTCTCGGAAGACTTCCACGTCAGTGGCCTACGTGCGGGTCTGGAAAGTGTTCGAGCTGTGGTGTACCGGCCTGAACACAAGACCCACGGAGGCGTCGGTTCCCCAGATCCTCCAGTTCCTACAAGCGGGAGTGGACAAGGGGCTCGCTTACAACTCCCTCTGGGTTCAAGTGGCCGCCCTTGGCTCCCTTCTGCGTGACGGAGGTTCTCTGTTACAACATCCAGACATCGTCCGTTTTCTCAAGGGGGTCAAACATTTGCGACCTCCATTGCGGGACCCTTGTCCCTCCTGGAGTCTCAATCTGGTACTTTGTTCCATGTCGGGACCTCCATTTGAACCGCTGAAGAATGCGACGATCAAGGATATCACTCTCAAGACTGTGTTTCTGGTGGCCATCTGCTCGGCGGATTTCGGAGCTCCAGGCTCTGTCGTGTAGAGAGCCCTATCTCCGATTCTCCGACTCGGGAGTGTCTCTTCGTACTGTGCCCTCCTTCCTGCCGAAGGTGGTTTCTGCGTTCCATGTGAATCAGACGGTGGAACTGCCATCTTTCCCTCCGTCTGAGCCGAGGTCTCTCCGTCTCCTGGATGTCAAGCGCACTCTGCGCATCTACCTGGAGGCTACGAATGATTTCCGGACTTCGGATCATCTCTTCGTCCTTTGGTCCGGGCCCCGGAAGGGTTCTCAGGCCTCGAAGACGACCATCGCCAGATGGCTGAAGGCCGGTATTGCCGCTTCCTACATTGGGGCGGGGCGGTCCCCGCCGCCCGGCATCGTAGCGCATTCTATCCGGTCGCAGGCAGCCTCCTGGGCGGAGACCCGCTCGGTCTCTTCGCAAGAAATCTGTAGGGCGGCCACCTGGAAATCCTTGCACACGTTCTCAAGACACTATCGCCTACACCTCGCTTCATCCGTCCATGGACATTTTGGCGAACAGGTTCTACGAGCGGGCCTCGCAGGACCCCACCCGGTCTAGGGAAGCTTGGGTACATCCCACGGTCTGGACTGATCCAGGTACGTACAGGGAAAAGAAAATTATTACTTACCTGCTAATTTTCGTTCCTGTAGTACCATGGATCAGTCCAGACGCCCACCGCACTTGGGTCTTCATCCTGCTCAGCTGTCTTTGGTGGCTGATTCGACTCAGCTGTTATATGGTAGTGTCTTTTCTACTGGTCTTCTCTCACGTGTTCCCTGTTTTCACTGTTTTGTGCCTGTTTTCTTAGGGGTCAACACGCGACGTGACCTCCCATCCGTTGGTGGGACGGTACTGTTTCTCTAGTTACAAATTCAGCGGCTTATTGTTGCCGTCTTGTTTAAACTTGATCCAATTCAGGGGTTTCCTGTTTCCTCGGGCTTTGATATTCTCGATACTGAACTCCTGCAGAGGGGGTAGTAGTACTTATGGTGACGCCCCCTCGAAGCTTTGGGCTGACTCCATCTGCTGGAATGGGGACATAACCCACGGTCTGGACTGATCCATGGTACTACAGGAACGAAAATTAGCAGGTAAGTAATAATTTTCTTTTTTTTTTTTTTTTTTTTTACCAAGCTTGGACTCCCATATATCAGATCATTGGGTTCTCAGCATTGTGCGGAATGGATATATAACCGAATTTCAGGAAGATTCCAATGGTGCCCCACCTTGCACCGGCTTTGAGAGAAGGCAGGCAATATGTTTCTCCAACAGGAAGTTCAATAGTTACTCAAACAAGCGATCCAAGTGATACCTTGACTATAGCACAATCAGGAATTCTATTCTCAATACTTCCTCATCCCAAAGAAGAGCAGAGGATTATGGCCTATCTTGGACCTACAAGCCCTCAACAAGTTCATTCTAAGAGAAAAATTCAATATGACATTTCTCAAATCCATTCTGCCTTTTCTGCAACTGGATGTGTTCCTTAGATCTCAAGGATGTCTATTCCCACATCCCAATGCACCCGTCATCCTGGCGCTACCTTTGTTTTCAAGTAAACTCAACACTACCAGTAAGAGGTTTTTCCGTTTGGATTGTCGTTGGCACCCAGAGTGTTCACAAAATGCCTAGCTGAGGCTGTGGCCTACCTACACAGAAACGAGATAAAGGTTTTTCCCTATCTGGACGATTGGCTGCTAGTGACCTCAAACTCCAGAATGCTCTGTGTACACCTAATGCAGAAGATAACCTGCCTAGAGAATTTGGGCTTCATTATTTTATTTTATTTATTTAAAGAATTTATATACCGGGGTTCCTGTATAGTATACATATCACCCCGGTTTACAAGGAACCATAACTATCGCTAAGGAACCGTAACTATCGCTTCAATTAGCGGTTTACATTGAACATTTAGTGGTTTACATTGAACATTTAGCGGTTTACATTGAACATAGTTAATTTGAGAAAACATAATAAAACATAAATAAACATAAATAAACATAAAATAGTTAATTTGAGAAAAAGTATATAATATGGTTAACCAGTTAATAACTAAAAAGCAGGTTAATAAGTAAATAAGTAAGTAAACTATGTAAATAAGTAAATAAGTAAGTATCAACTATGAAAAGTCCAATCTACACCCCACTCAAATCCTTTAATTTAATTTATAGGCACAGTCATAAACACCAAAATTTGCAAAGCCTTTCTTCCATCAGACAGAGTTCGAACGTTTCACGAGCTAGCCTACATGTGGAGCCAGTCGCATCCCCCAGCTCATCAGATACTATCTTGGGACATACCACTCCAAATCCTACAAAACTCAGCTGCCAGAATCCTTACAGGCACAAAAAAGAATGATCATATAACCCCTATACTTATATCACCACACTGGCTATCAATAAAATTCCGAAAAGAACACAAATCACTGTCAATCGTACACAAATTAATACATAAAGAACAAACAGACCAGGCATGATTAAACCTCACCCCCCATAATCCACAATGAAACCTACGATCAAATAACAAAGACCTTCTGACGCCCCCCCCCCCCTTCAGAAATGCACAACTTAGGGCATTCTCCATCGCCAGCCTCAATATCTGGAACACCTTCCGACGGAACTCAGAATGCAACCCAACTTAAAAACATTCAAGAAGGATCTGAAAACATGGCTGTTCTCCAAAGTCTACAAAGACACTCAAGAAAAACATAACAACCAACTCACAGCATACCTCATAACTGAACCTAATCAGACCCATATCACTCAAACAACTAGACCACTTAATAAGAACAAACTTCAACATAAACAAGATACCGTTCTATTACCCAACTTTGTCTGTATTCCTGAATGTAACCTCCACCTCCTGTACATATACAATTAATTAATAATATATGTGATTGACTCTGTTATGATCCATGCTCCACTTATGTAATTCATCCTATACCGATCGAATCTTGTAAACCGTTATGATGGCGATACTGAATGATGGTATATGAAACTCGACAAATGTAGCAGCAGCAGCGGTATATGTGGTTCCACATACCTGCCTTTATATGCGACGAATACAATGGGGACTCAAGACTTGGGGGGGGGGGGGATCTCAGTACGACCACCAGATGTAGTCACAAATGGTCATGACTCACTCGATCTCAGACTTGAATTGGTGGCTATCACCCAGAATCCTAGAGTCAGGCGCAAGTTTCAAACCCCGGCGCATCAGATTGTCATGACTATGGATGCGTCCACAAGGGGTTGGGGTGCACACGTGCTACACCTGAAAATGCAGGGAGTTTGGTCTCTCAAGGAAAGAATTCTCCAAATCAACCTTCTAGAGTTGAGAGCCATAAGAAACGCCATCTGCTCACGGGAAAGGTGGGTCCAGTTCCAGGATGCTTTGCAGGGAGTCAGTGCTAATATTAGAATGGGCACTAGCTCACTCCATTCAGTTGCAGGCGACTTATCTTCCAGGTATCAAGAACACAGAAGTCGACAGGCTCAGCAGAGTTTTTCACCCCTTCAAGTGGGCACTACATCAGGATGTAGCAGATATATTGTTCAGGAAGTGGGGAATACCCTGCATGGACCTTTTTGCAACAAAGTCAAATGCAAAACTGTCAAATGTTTGTTCTCTTTACCCAAGTAGGCGCAGAATTGGTCAGGATGCATTTCTGATCCCGTGGGAGCGAAACCTGTTTTATGCATTCCATATGATATCTCTGATAGGTCGAGTAATCCAAAAATGCATCATGGAAAAGTGAGATGTCATCATCATTGCACTGGTGTGGCACAGGCAGCCGTGGTATGCCTATCTTGTTCAACTCTCAATTCAGCCACCGATCCCTCTGGGAAACAGGGTGGATCTGTTGTCACAGGAAGAGGGCACAATCCTCCATCCAATGCAAGACTCTCTGCATCTGATGGCTTGGAAGTTGAAAGGGAAGTGTTGTCACCTCCTTCTCCTGACTGAAATTCAGGATATTACAGTATCCTCCAGGAAGCCATCCACAAGGATAAATTATACAGGCAAATGCCATAGATACCTGCACTGGTGTGCAACAGTGTCAATAGACCCATTTGGATGTTCCCTGAACCAATTGCTACAATATCTGCATTTGCTGTATTTTTCTGGCCTGGCAGTGTCATCCGTCAGAGTGCACCTTAGCGCCATGGTGGCGCATCATCCTTCCATGCAGGGAAGCTCAATGTCCGTGAAGGGTTTCATGACGGGTGCTCTAAAACTCTGTCCCCTAGTTTCAAGGCTGGCAGTTCCTTGGGATATCAACCTGGTGTTAGAAAAACTTATGCTTTCACCCTTTGAACTGATGCAAACCGCTTTGATGAAATTCTTGACATGGAAAGTGTTCTTCCTAGTAGCGATAACTTCAGCAAGGCGAGTTGGTGAACTTCAGGCATTATTCCACTATTCACCTTATTTACAATTCTACCATGACAGTCACCTTGCGAACCCATCCATCCTTCCTCCCAAAAGTGGTCCCTGCATTTTCATCTGAATCAGACATTCACTTTACTGACCTTCTTTCCAAAACCACAGGGAAAGAATTCTTCATACTCTGGATTGCAAGAGAGCCTTGGCAGACTACAAACAGAGGACTCATTCGCCTAACCGACATTCCCAATTATTTGTTTCCTTCAACCCAAATGCTCCAGGGTTGCCCGTAGCCAAAAGAACATTAGATATTTGGTTATCCCAATGTATTCATTTCTGCTACTCATTTCAACCAAAACTTTCTAATTGAAGGTTAAGGCACATCAGCTCAGAGCCATGGGAACCTCTAGAGCCCATCTTTGCGATGTGCCAGTTCAAGAAATATGTAAAGCGGCAACTTGGTCCTCTCTGCATACCTTCACATCTCATTACTGTCTCCAACAACAAAGATCAGATGCAGCTAAGGGGCAGGCGATACTACCACTGGCATATAGAGCTGTCCACCAACGGGCTGGTTTTCGCACACTGAGCATCTGCAACATGACAGCAGGAAACAATGTCACCTTCCGACATAGTCAACAGTGTGCTTAATATGCCCTTAACTGGGGACTCCCAGGCAGCATGGCTAATTCAGCCTGTTTATCGACGGGAAAAACAAGCTTGCTCACCATAAATGGTGTTTTCCGTAGATAGCAGGATGAATTAGCCATGCATTCCTGCCCTCCTTCCTGGACAGTCTTTCATCCTTTCTATGTGCTCTTACTCATTTTTCTGTTCGCTGCTCGTTCATGCTTTCTTAATAACTGAGGACAGTGGGGTGGTCATGCAGGAACCACCATGCAGGCACACAGAGAAAAGATGATTATATGGAGAGAAGTTTTCTGCCTCGAGCTGCCCGAAAGGACTTCCCAAACAGCATAGCTAATTCATCCTGCTATCTACGGAAAACGCCATTTATGGTAAGCCAACTTTCCTTTTTTTAAACATCTGTGCAAAGTCCATGATTGCAAAGTACCCACAGACTTTGCACCTCAGCTGGATGTTTTCAAAGATGGCTCCCCTTAATGTGTAGTGATGTTTTTCTTTGCCTTGTATGTCTAGTCTTTGGGATTGTAAAGTTTTGGAATATTTTTGTGTCTGCTATAGTATATGACTAAAATTGTGTTGGCAAAATGTTGCTTTAAGTCTTTAGTGTGTTTTCCACAATGTTTTTAAGTAACTTTTCTTCCTTATAGCTACTGTCTTCTTTGGAAAAGAAAGGACTGGACACTGAAGGCATCCTGAGGATTTCTGGGTCCCAGACCAGGATCAAGGTACCTATATTTTGCTTTAATTGACTCCCTGCACTACTGATGAATTTGTCCTCAAACAGGGCTTTCTCATTTGTTGTCTGACTTCTTCTCAGTGTTGATGCACAAAAGAGAGCAGGGTGCAGGATGTTTCATAATAGTTTTGTTTTGTAATTTAATCCTGGTAAAGTTCTAGGAAAACCCTCAAAATATATTGGTTTTGCTTCCTACTCTGAACTTGTAAGGTTTATGCTCCTTTGGGACAATCCAGTGGAACATCCATTAGCAAATGTAAGAATGATCACCTGTTTGGAGGACTGGTTACTGGTTTTAGAGAAAAGTTGTCCCATTTTTAAGGTGTGTCCATTAAAGAATTTCCTTTATTGTACTGCATTTCATGGGGTAAGTAAAGGCAAAATATTCCAATAATTTTTTATGATTTTACTGATCTTAGAAGAAATGTTTGAATGATTAAATATACAGATTGATTCATTTATTTATTTATTTATTTAGCATTTTTCTATACCGACTTTCCAATAACAGAATTACTGATCAATTCGGTTTACATTCTAAACAATAACAATGACAAGTCAATGTCTTACAATGAACAGGTTGAATTAACTTGGATTAAGATATATGGGGGTTAATAACATAATTTATTCATCTCCAATGATAGCCGGTAGATGTTTTTTCAACAGGATTATCTAGTTGCTCCTGTTTGTCAGTCATACAAGATAGCCTTCTTTTCTGAAAGAGTTTACTCACTTGTCAAAAAACGTTTCATTGAAGATGAACCAACACAGTGGTTTCTTCCATGCTCCCTCCAGAAAAAGACTTGAGTTGCATGTCAGTTAATATATGTAGAAGATGTTATGACCGTCGGTCACAGATGGCTGCGACCGCGTTTACTCATATCTTGCACTGTTCTCCTGCCCTCTCCGGGCCTGCTCGCACCGCAGGCTAGTCTCCACCATCTCATTCCCCCATGGCTTCTAGTGGCGGCAGAGATGCCGCCGTCACCCATGTCAACTCTGGGCCTTCCTAGGCGCGCACGCACCACTGGGCCCTACTTTGAAGCCTCTTTGGTGGGAACCTTGGGGGTGACCCTGATTGATGTCATTGGATAAAGGTACTTAAGCTCCACCTTCGCCCCAGCTATCCAACTTGGCAACGTGTTCCTTACATCTCTACAAGCTCCTGCCTCCGTGTTCCTGTGGCTACGCTATCTGACTCCTTGGACTCTGGACTCTGTCTGGTACCCGCTCCTCGGGGGCCAGTGTGCGCACTCTATGGGGACTTGGTCTCCTGGCCTGGATAAAGGTGAACCGGTAGATGTAGTGTACTTGGATTTTCAGAAGGCATTTGACAAAGTTTCTCATGAGAAGCTTCTAGGAAAAGTAAAAAGTCATGGGATAGGTGGCGATGTCCTTTCGTGGATTACAAACTGGCTAAAAGACAAGAAACAGAGAGTAGGATTAAATGGACAATTTTCTCAGTGGAAGGGAGTGGGCAGTGGAGTGCCTCAGGGATCTGTACTGGGACCCTTACTTTTCAATATATTTATAAATGATCTGGAAAGAAATACGACGAATGAGGTAATCAGATTTGCAGATGATACAAAATTGTTCAGAGTAGTTAAATCACAAGCAGATTGTGATAAATTGCAGGAAGACCTTGTGAGACTGGAAAATTGGGCATCTAAATGGCAGATGAAATTTAATGTGGATAAGTGCAAGGTGATGCATATAGGGAAAAATAGCCCATGCTATAGTTACACAATGTTAGGTTCCATATTAGGTGCTACTACCCAAGAAAGAGATCTAGGTGTCATAGTGGATAACACATTGAAATCGTCTGTTCAGTGTGCTGCGGCAGTCAAAAAAGCAAACAGAATGTTGGGAATTATTAGAAAGGGAATGGTGAATAAAATGGAAAATGTCATAATGCCTCTGTATCGCTCCATGGTGAGACCGCACCTTGAATATTGTGTACAATTCTGGTCGCCGCATCTAAAAAAAGATATAATTGCGATGGAGAAGGTACAGAGAAGGGCTATCAAAATGATAAAGGGAGTGGAACAGCTCCCCTATGAGGAAAGACTAAAGAGGTTAGGACTTTTCAGCTTGGAGAAGAGACGGCTGAGGGGGGGGATATGATAGAGGTGTTTAAAATCATGAGAGGTCTAGAACGGGTAGATGTGAATCATTTTTTTACTCTTTCGGATAATAGACTATACAAGAGACTATCAGCGCTTCCCTGCTCCTCAGAGGAGTGCTCCTGTGCTAAACTGAGACTCTGTGCTTCCCTGCTCCTTGGGGTCGCACGAACGTGCTATACTGAGACTGCCAGCGCTTCCCCGCTCCTCGGGGCAGTGCTTCCATGCTATACAGAGACTCAGTGCTTCCTGCTCCTCGGGGTTGATCTCACATCATCATTGGAGCCCTGACTCTGGCTTCCCTGCTCCGCGGGTTGGCCTACGTCATTGCATCAGCACCTCCTTCGCTGCGCAGCTCCGCCCCTCAAGGTTGCATCTCTGGAATACCTCCTGCACGGTTAGTCTTGCGCCTCCCCGCTCCTTGGCCTGCCTAGTGCCTTCCCCTTCGGGGGTCTCTGCCCAGGTATTATCACCAGCCTATCTACCTACTGTGGGAATCTCTCCTGGCTCCTCGGGACCTCTCCACACTCTTACCCAGAGCTCCCTGCTATGCCTGACCTTGCCTCCCGACGGTGTGGACCTGTGGGGCTCCTCCCCACAGGTGGTAACAACTCTCATATTGGGCTAAGGATCCACATACCCACAAATTATAACAGAAGAGACCACAATTTTTTTTTTTTTTAATTTACACTTTATTGAAAATTTTTATTTTTATATTCCATCCATAATATCAAAATAAATAAAAGAAATCTTGCTATACAAATCCAATATTCTTACAATAAGATTTACCCATAATCTACAAATGTTGAACAAGAAAATATAACTGGGGGATCATACCATAAATCTTATAACCACACAATAAATCTATTATGGAGAGAGAGAGTGCACAATCTATCTATTGGCCTTACAATAAGATGTTATTAAACTCACTTAGTCTCAGATTTATCTGCAAGAAAAGTCTCCAAATGTAAGGGGTCTGAGAATATAAATTTATTACCCTGAAAATTAATATAACACTTAGAAGGAAACTTTAAATAAAATGTTGCCCCAATCTCTAGGGCCTTACTTTTCAGGGCAAGGAATTTTCTTCGACGGGCCTGTGTAGGCCTCGAGACATCAGGAAATAAATATACTCTTTGTCCACAGAAGGAGCAATCTTTATTCCTAAAAAACTTTTCAAACACCTGATCTTTCTCTCTCTCAAGAGAAAAAGAAACAAATAAAGTAGTTCTTTTATTTATAATATCCAGCGATTCCTCCAAAAAGGAGGAAATCCCTGGACTTTTCTCCATTTCTCCAACTTGTGAAGATCTGGATTGGAAAGGGAAATAGAAAATCTTAGATATAATTGGAAGTTTGTTGACTTCATATGAAAGATTTTCTATCAGGAATTTCCTGAACATTTCATATGGCGATAATAGCCTTGTAATTGGGAAATTAACCAAACGCAGATTTTTAATACGCAACATATTTTCCACATTTTCTAGCTCTGAATGCAATGATAGACTATCTACTATATGCATTTTTTCAGCATTTTGAATATTTTGTACATTTCCAGTTATAGACTTTATAGCAGTTTCTACTTCTATCAATCTTCAAGTAGAAATAGAAGACCACATTATGTTCAAAATGAGATTATTAAAACTAAGTTTTCTCAAAAAATAAGAGGCCCTGACGGTACAGCATTATTTGCAATATTATCCTACACTTGGTGACCTGAGATGTTTTATTATAGATCTACTTCTGGACTTCAAAGAGGAGATTGAGTTAGACCATTAACATTTAAGGACAAAATTGGACTCAAAGTGAAGTTGATGGAACCTCTGGGTCTAAATTGCTCTATGGAATGGCAAAACTTTTTATAATAACTTTAGATCATAAGGTTTATCAATTTGCTTGTGATTTCTTCCTCCTATGATTCATTTCCTTAAGATTTTAGAACCTTTATCGACCAGCCATTTGTGAATGAGAGTCAACTTTTCGATTGACTGGTATCTTGCTACCATTTTTCATAAGGTTTGTAGTGGTGGTGTAGGTAGTGGCTTGATGATTTTTTTTTTGGTGGGGGCATTTTAAATACTTTTGAATTTGGGGAGAATTTATTTTCATTTTTCATTAAAAATGGTAGTATTTTTTTTTTCATGTCTGATAAATATTTACAGACATATAAGTTAATGCTGAGGTCTGTCAGGTCCTGAGCTTTTTACCCTTTTATTTCAAATTTTTTTCTAAATTTGACCCCTTAAAAATTTTAATCAAAAGCCAAAATGTGTTGTATCAAATTTCTTTACATTTGACAAGTTAATTTGTGTCATGGAGTCCAGGATGACAGAAAACAGAAGGTTGACATCACAGCAAACATTGCCTCTGCCATTCTTTGTTTTTATTGAATAATTAGATTTTTACTGTTTTGTTTTTTTTTCCTTCCCAGAGTTTACAACAGAAGTTGGAAGTTGACTTCTATGCTGGTCTCTTCAGCTGGGAAGAGGTGCATCAAAATGATGTGTCGGGTTTACTGAAGAGGTTTATCCGTGAACTTCCCACCCCACTGTTGACAACGGAATACATCTCTGCTTTTGCATCTGTACAAAGTATGTTTGTTAATTATTATTCGTACTGCCCAACATACACTGTACCAAACTCTTACTGGGGCAAATTTGTAAGAGGATTTACATGTCTAAATGGGTTTTTTTGAAATTACTCCTGGGGGTTCTATGCGTAAAAGTACACATGGAAGTAATTCAGTGCGTGTTTTTATGTGTACCGCAAAGAGGCATTCTGGGGGTGGATCTGGGATTGGGAAATCATTTACATGTGCTTTTGATTTTCAAGTGTGCGTATAGATCTTTGATTGAATATTTATGCCTGCTCATGCCACAGAAGGTTTGTACGGACCTGCTAATTTTCAAAATGAACTTGCCTATGTAAGTCTACTTTGAAAATTATAGCTGAAGTTCACCTATAACAGGGTATGTGGGCTGCTGTTAGGCTTTTACAGTGGATAGCAGCAGTCACAGTGCTTAGTATGTGTTCAATTTACAGCAGTGAAAAAGCATACCAGCTCCAAGATGTCCAGTCTAGCTTTCAGAAACCCTTTAAAATTGGCTTACAATTGGTATTCATTTCATCTACCCTTGATTACCCCCCCCCCCCTCCCCTTTAATCAAAAGTTACTTAGGTGAGGTGCATAAACTATATCTACTAGGGTCTCATTTTGAGCACAGGATCTACAAAAAGGTCACACTTTCCTCCAGGTTTCTGACATTTATTTATTACACATTGTGTCAAGATAATTTGTGTAAAAGTCATCTTGAATTAAAATTCTCGTGTTAATTTGGCATCAGAATAAATACATGGTACTGATACACTAGCAGCAGATGAGTAAATGGATTGAGTTCATATGTCTTTGAGCAGTGTTCACATGCAGCATAGTCACTCAGTATTTTCTGCAGGTTCATATCTTACATAATAAGAATATGGTTAGTGGTTCTAGCAGATTCTTTTGCATGTACGCAGACATCATGTGAAACCTGGTGGCCAACTGTGGTGGTTTCTCAACTCAATAGAACCAGTCACAAGAGTACAATGGCAACCTACTCGAAAAGTAAAGAATGCCAAAGATTGCTGCAGAGCTTTAGAGAATAACATTGTACTACCATGTCTCTAATAAGCAGAAAAGTCTAATCTTGTTACCACTTGTCATGCACATGCATGGAGTGGAATTGTCTTTGCTAAAATAACTAGGAAAATGAAATAAAGTAGAAGTAGGTAACTGTGAAGTACTTGCTGTTAGGAAGCTGTTCTAGGTTAACAGGAATGTTTTTCTCCTAGATATACCAAATCTGAAGCAAAGGTTGCAAGCCCTCAACTTGCTTGTCTTAATTCTTCCAGAGGCGAACAGAAACACCCTAAAGGTAAGAAGTTATTGCATGCAGAAGTTAGAAGGGATATCAGACCTTCAAAGGGAAATGCAAAAACTGGTAATGTGATGGCATTGCTGGGCTGTATGCATGCAATAGACTACAGAGATGGCAGTTCTCTGGTTATCTGCACTGTTCCAAATATCTTGCCTCAGTATTACAGTCTTGACTCTGCATCTGAGAAGTTTTAGGAAATTTTAAAAGAGATGCTGTCAGAGTTGGTAAAACAGGAATTTAAACTCCTCCCAGAACAAGCAGGGTGGTAATCCTCACATATGGGTGACATCACTGGACGGAGCCCCATCATGGAAAACATTTCTGTCAAAGTTTCTAGAGCTTTTGACTGGCACACTGAGCATGCCCAGCATGCCATGATCCCTGCAGCCACAGGGGTCTCCCTTCAGTCTCTTTTTTTCCGCGCTCAGTTTTCTTCGCGGTTAGGAGCTCGGTGAGAATTCTCACACACTTCCTCATGGAAAAATCTTAAAATTTATTTCAGAAAAAGATTCCTTCATAGGGGTCTCCCATCGGGATATTTTTTTCCATCGTTCGGTGAATAAAATCACTCTTCCTGGTCGATTCCCACTCTCACCTTTTTTCGGTGCCTGCAGGCCATCGACCGTTTTCGGGGCCTCAACCTCTGTCGTCATGGCAACAGGTTTCAGAAAATGTCGAGTGTCCCCGAACCATGTCGATCACTGACCCGCACGATGTCTGTGTGCTGTGCCTCGGCTCATCACATGATGTGTCTAACTGCCCAAGTTGTGCCCAGATGACTCCAAAGGGTAGGCGGGCTCGCCTCGACAAGATGGAGACTTTGTTCAAAATCAAGTTGACTCCATAGACGTCCACCCAATTGTCACTGGCAGGAGTATTGAAAACATTTGTTATCAAACCACACCGGGAGCACCATGGCAGCGGTGACCGTCCATCACCGACTCAGTCTAAAGCATCTACATCATCTAACCCGGTGCTGGGGAAAGACTGGACCAAGCACGAGCTGATTGCGAAGAGGACATGAAAAGAGGAGCCTTCAGCTCCCCCTCTACCCGAGAAACCAAGGCGATCCCCACCAGTATCTGTGCCGGGTACTGACCCCTCACAAGTTCCTGTGGAGGTGCCAGTAACGCCTAGCCTGCCACCTCCTGTAGCTGCGATATCTACACCAGCTTTCAGGGAGGAACTGGACGGTTTCATCTGCCAGGCAGTGCTCGATGCTCTTCAAGACTTACAGCCATCGATACTGGCCCCCATACTGGCACTGACACCTGAGCCATCGATACTTGTACCGTTGCTAGCCAGGTTGGATACACTCATCAGTGCCCTTCCAACACAACCCGGGCCACCAATGCCAAAGCAATCTGCAAAATCTCTGAAATCCCCGATTCCCATTCCGGGAAGGCATGGATTCCAGTCCTCTGTCTCCGATGCCTAACCTGATGCCTGGTCCATCAGGGCTCTCAGGACTGAGAGGCCCTCATTTTCCATCGATGCCTCCGGTGCCACCAAAGTGTGTATCTGTGCCACCTCGTATTCCATCGAGGCCATCGAAGGATCCATCGGTGCCAACTTGTCATCCTCTTCCCTCCTTCAGGATCCCAACAGGAGACCTTTTCTGACACATGGGAAGATGTTGACACCAACACATCTATGGAGGATATCTTATCAGAACCATCTCCTCCAGAGGAAAGGAGAAAATCTCCCCCAGAAGATCTCTCCTTTGCCAGTTTTGTTAAGGAAATGTCAGAAACAATTCCCTTTGACTTATTACAGAGGAGGACACAACACTACAAAACATTAGAGGTTCTCCAATTTGTGGATGCACCAAAACAAGTAATGGTTATCCCAGTACATGAAGTTCTAGTAGATCTGCAACATTGTCTCTGGGAGCATCCTTGTGCTGTGTAGCCTGTGAATAAGAGATGCCACTTATCTCGTCCAACATATTCCTGGATTGCAAAAACCACAACTGGCCCCATCAATCAGTGGTAGTTGAATCTGCACATAAGGCCAGAAGACTGCGGCCTTATGTGCAGACTACATTCTTCAACACCTCCTGGCAAGGACCAAAAATTCCTTGATATCTTGGGTCTCAAAATGTTTCAAGGTTCTATGCTAGTGTCACGCATAGCTGCATATCAACTTTACATGACACAGTATCAAATGAATCTCTGGAAGAAGGTTCAAGAAATAACTGACCTCTTCCCCCAACAGCAAAAAGATAGTTTCAACGCCATACTACATAAAGGCCTTGAGGCTGGTAAACATGAGGTTCATGCTGCATACGACTCCTTTGAGACAGCTTCTCGCATGTCAGCGACAGGAATCAGTGCCACGAGGTGGGCCTGGCTTAAAATCCTCTGATCTGAGACCTGAAGTCCAAGACAAACTTGCCGATTTACCATGTACCAGTGAAAACCTATTAGGCGACAAGATACAAGATGCAGTGGCTCAATTAAAAGACCATAATGAGACCCTGCGGCAATTAACAGTGACTACCGAAGCCCCTTCTATAAGATCCACTAGAAGGGGCCCTAGAAAGCAATTTTATCGCCCATGCAGATACTACCCACCTTCATCTCGCGTGAGACCTACTAGGCCGTCTCGGAGAACAAATCCTCGACAACCCAAAACATCCAAGCCTCAGCCACCACCACAAACAGGCCAGGCCTCTGGATTTTGAAACGTGCTCAGAGAACAGCAGTCACTCCACAAATCTAAAACCAGATCTGCCAGTAGGAGGTTGAATTTGCCACTTCATAACCAACTGGCTCAACATTACCACAGGCCAATGGTTTATATCCATCATAACCCAGGGATACCATCTAAACTTTCTCATGGTACCCTAGGACTTACCACCCAATCCTCTGTGGATGCAAAAAGATCACACAAGCCTTCTAGAGTCAGAGCTGTCCACCTTTCTGGTTGCCAGGGCTGTGGAACCTGTTCCCCAGGCACAGCAGGGCAGAGGGTTCTACTCCGCTATTTCCTCATTCCAAAGAAAACAGGCGGCCTCTGCCCTATCTTAGACCTCTGTAATCTCAACAAATTTCTATGGAAAGAAAAATTCAGAATGGTGTCCTTGGGCACCATACTTCCCCCTACTGCAAAAAGGAGATTGGCTCTGTTCTCTGGATCTTCAAGATGCTTACGCTCACATTCCAATATTCCCACCTCGCCCAACTAGAACAAGGGGGAAAGCAGACAGTCACTCAGCAGTGCAAGGTTTGGAGAAATGTATCCTTCAAGGATACTAATGAAACAGGAGAGTTAGGGCATCCCAACAGAGAGGTTCCATTAAAAACAAACATAGTCCATATGCCTATATGTAAAAAATCACCAAAGCTAATGATTTCCGAATTATCCCAAACAACTGAAAAGCAGATTGTTAAAACAAACAAAAAATACACTTTGAAATGTCTGTATGCCAATGCCAGAAGTCTAAGAAGTAAGATGGGAGAGTTAGAGTGTATTAGCAGCAAATGATGAGATTGACATAATTGGCATCATGGAGACTTGGTGGAAGGAGGATAACCAATGGGACAGTGCTATATCAGGGTACAAATTATATCGCAATGGTAGGGAGGATCAACTTGGTGGGGGTGTGGCACTTTATGTCCGGGAGGGTATAGAGTCCAACAGGAAAAAGATCATACAAGAGACTAAATGCTCAGTAGAATCTATATGGGTAGAAATCCCATGTGTGTTGGGTAAGAGTATAGTGATAGGAGTATACTACCGTCCACCTGGACAAAATGGTCAGACAGATGATGAAATGGTAAGAGAAATCAGAAGCAAACCAATTTGGCAGTGCAATAATAATGGGAGATTTCAATTACCCCACATCAAACGAAAAGTGCAGGGAGAGGGTCAATCCTGATAAAAGACTCCAAATGGATTTCAAAGTTGATACAGATTTTTATTCATTTATGAGGCAACTCCACTGATTCAAATCCCAAGCAATGCTTTACGGCGTCCCCCGACACGGTCCCGTGTTTCGCCTAGGGCTGCATCGGGAGGGTAACACCAACAGGGTTTCTCAATAGGAAGGCTAAAACAAATTGAACAAAATGTCAGGATGCTATATAGGACTTACGCCGATTAAAAATACAAACAATAATCATTCACCATAACTCTTACCTGACAGCTTGGTTTTCTGAATTCTGACAGGGAGCGCACTAACCCTAGACGCTGTCAGGTATTTCAAGGATAGCGGTGGCGCCAAAATCACAGGTGAACCAATGACGTGGGAAAATTATCCCCGTTCATTGGTTCCCGTTCCTGTGAGGTGCCCTAGCAGCATAGTATGTGACCAGTGCTTACTGTGAGAGATCTTATGTGAATAGAAACCATTCTATCTCCCGGTTAAGTCCCTTGGGGGTTACTGAATCTAAGGTAAATATCCACCGCTGTTCAATGCGTCCTAGCTGTTCTGCATAGCAGCCCCCTCGAGCAGGATGTGGGAACACTTCAATGACACTGAACTTGAGGTCAGCGAGGTTATGAGATTTGTTTACCCAGTGCTCTACCAAGGGTTCGTTCTCTCTTGCGTGCCGAATGTTAGAGCAATGCTCTATAATGTGTGTTTTAACCATTCTCGTGGTTTTGCCTACATATATTAAAGGGCACGGACACATGATCACGTAAATGACTCCTGAGGTGGTGCAGTCAGAGTAAGAGCGAAGTGGAAAAACTCTGTGAGATGTTGGATGAATGAATGAAGTGGTAGATTGTGTGTATGAACAGACTGTACAATGGCCACAGGGGTGGTGTCCGAATGTGTTGGGTGGATACCGTTGCTGCACTAAGTCTGCGTGAACAAGTTTGTCTCGTAAATTTTTTCCCCGCCGGTACGTGAACCGTAGGGGGCCAGGGAATACCAACTGCATGGAAAGTGCACGCCAGTGTTTGCGGATCATAGTTGTGATTTGACGACTAAGTGTTGAGAATGGCAAAATACAGTTTGTGACTGCGGTATCGGAGCTAGAATGTGGGAGAAACAGCAAATCACGGTTAGTAAATAAAGCCCGTTTCATGGCTCGCCTAACTACCCGCTTAGGATATCCACGGGTCAAGAACCGGGCTGACATGATTTCTGCCTGAAGGAGAAATTCTTCACGAGTGTCCGTGCCCTTTAATATATGTAGGCAAAACCACGAGAATGGTTAAAACACGCATTATAGAGCATTGCTCTAACATTCAGCAGGCAAGAGAGAACGAACCCTTGGTAGAGCACTGGGTAAACAAATCTCATAACCTCGCTGACCTCAAGTTCAGTGTCATTGAAGTGTTCCCACGTCCTACTCGAGGGGGCTGCTATGCAGAACAGCTAGGACGCATTGAACAGTGGTGGATATTTACCTTAGATTCAGTAACCCCCAAGGGACTTAACCGGGAGATAGAATGGTTTCTATTCACATAAGATCTCTCACAGTAAGCACTGGTCACATACTATGCTGCTAGGGCACCTCACAGGAACGGGAACCAATGAACGGGGATAATTTTCCCACGTCATTGGTTCACCTGTGATTTTGGCGCCACCGCTATCCTTGAAATACCTGACAGCGTCTAGGGTTAGTGCGCTCCCTGTCAGAATTCAGAAAACCAAGCTGTCAGGTAAGAGTTATGGTGAATGATTATTGTTTGTATTTTTAATCGGCGTAAGTCCTATATAGCATCCTGACATTTTGTTCAATTTGTTTTAGCCTTCCTATTGAGAAACCCTGTTGGTGTTACCCTCCCGATGCAGCCCTAGGCGAAACACGGGACCGTGTCGGGGGACGCCGTAAAGCATTGCTTGGGATTTGAATCAGTGGAGTTGCCTCATAAATGAATAAAAATCTGTATCAACTTTGAAATCCATTTGGAGTCTTTTGTCAGGATTGACCCTCTCCCTGCACTTTTCGTTTGATGTGAGATTATCTTAAAGTGCAGTCTGCTCTGATATACTTTTAGATTTCAATTACCCCAATATTGATTGGGTAAATGTAACATCAGGATTTGCTAGAGACATAAAGTTCCTAGATGTAATAAATTATTGCTTCATGGAGCAATTGGTTCAGGAACCAACAAGAGAGGGAGCTATTTTAGATTTAATTCTTAGTGGAACGCAGGATTTGGTGAGAGAGGTAACTGTGGTGGGGCCACTTGGCAACAGTGATCATAACATGATCAAATTTAAACTAATAACTGGAAGGGGGACAATAAGTAAATCTGCAGCTCTAACACTAAACTTTCAAAAAGGAAACTTTGATAAAATGAGGAAAATAGTTAGAAAAAAAACTGAAAGGTGCAGCTGCAAAGGTTAAAAGTGTTCAACAGGCTTGGACATTGTTTAAAAATACAATCCTAGAGGTGCAGTCCATATGTATTGCACGCATTAAGAAAGGTGGAAGGAAGGCAAAATGATTGCCGTAATGGTTAAAAGATGAGGTGAAAGAGGCTATTTTAGCCAAAAAAAATCCTTCAAAAATTGGAAGAAGGATCCATCTGAAGAAAATAGGATAAAACATAAGCATTGTCAAGTTAAGTGTAAAACATTGATAAGACAGGTGAAGAGAGAATTTGAAATGAAGTTGGCCATATAGGCAAAAACACAGGCCTCCTATACGCGTATCCCCTGATCCCGCTAATAGCCAAAACTTTCGTGAAGCTACAACAGGACAAAGGGTCAATGATACTCATCATAGCCCCGTATTGACCTTGACAAGTATGGTTTCCCATGCTTCTCGACCTCTTGATCAGAGAACCCATTCGCCTGGGCACAGCGCCCACTCTCATAATTCAGAACTAAGGCATGTTACTCCATCCGAACCTTCAGACCCTATCCCTCACAGCCTGGATGTTGAAAGCTTGATCCTCCAACCGCTCAACCTTTCAACTAATGTCTCAAGTGCTTGTAGCCTCACGAAAGCCTTCTACATGAAAATCCTACCGTTCTAAGTGGAAAAGATTCACCATGTGGTGCACGCAAAAAGGTATCGACGCCTTTTCCTGCCCCACACCATCTCTATTAGACTATCTGTGGCACCTTTCAGACTCTGGTCTCCAGACTTCCTCGGTGAGGGTACACCTGAGTGCCATCTCAGCGTACCACAAAGGAGTTGGGGGTGCCCCGCTAACAGCGCAACTACTTGTGAGTAGATTTATGAAGGGCCTACTGCAACTCAAGCCCCCTCTATGGCCACCAGTCACTGAATGGGACCTAAACGTAGTACTTACATGGCTCATGCGCTCCCCGTTTGAGCCTTTGCACTCCTGCGGTGTTAAATTTCTTACATGGAAAGTTCTCTTCCTAGTAGCCATTACATCTGCTCGAAGGGTTAGTGAGTTACAAGCACTTGTCACATATTCACCCTATACAAGGTTCCTACATATCAGAGTGGTCCTACGTACTCACCCTAAATTCCTTCCCAAGGTGATTACTGCCTTCCACAGTCTGTAGTCTTGCCCACCTTTTTCCCAAGGCCTCACTCTCACCAGGTCGAGAGAGTTTTACAAACCTTGGATTGTAAACGTGCACTTGCATTTTACCTAGACCGCACTGCAATCCATAGGAAATCCACCCAGCTCTTTGTTTCTTTTGACAAAAACAAACTAGGAGTTGCAGTGGGCAAACAAACTCTCTCCAACTGGCTAGCAGACTGTATCAAATTCTGCTATGAAAAAGCAGGCCTGCCTCTCCAGGGACGAGTGAAGGCACACTAGGTAAGAGCCATGGCAACCTCAGTAGCACACTATCGTTCAGTACTGATTGCTGACATCTGCAAAGCTCAACATGGAGCTCTCTTCACACATTGTCCAGGCAGGTTACTGCCTGGACAATCCGTCTTAAAGCCTTTGGCTAATCCGTCTTAAATAACTTATTTCCAGTTTAATCCCAACTCCTTTCTCATCCACCTGCTGTGGTTTTCAGGCTGCCTCATTTTTACCAACAGTACACCAGTTGTGCCTGTTGCACAAGTTGTACGCTGTTGGTCCAAATTAAATACAAGTCAGCCTGGAGCTTGCTAATTACCCATATGTGAGGACTACCATCCTGCTTGTCCTGGGAGAAAGCAGAGTTGCTTACCTATAACAGGTGTTCTCCCAGGACAGCAGGATGTAGTCCTCACGAAATCCACCCGCAACCCCGCGGAGTTGGGTCCAAAACGTTTTGTTTTATTTTTCGCTCGCACCTTTTGCTACAAACGAGACTGAAGGGAGACCCCAGTGGCTGCAGGGATCATGGCATGCTGGGCATGCTCAGTGTGCCAGTCAAAAGTTCTATAAACTTTGACAGAAAAGTTTTCCGTGATAGGGCTCTGTCCAGTGACGTCACCCATATGTGAGGACTACATCCTGCTGTCCTGGAAGAACACATGTTACAGGTAAGCAACTCTGCTATCTCTTGCATTTGTTTACAGCTGTAGCGCAGCAGCAGATTGAAGCACCTGGACTGGTTCATGTGATCTGCTGCAGAATCTCTTGCTTCAATCTGCACATTTTTGCAGCTGCACTGCACATATGATCAGATGTCCAGCTGTATGAGGTGTGGCATGGCGTAAACAAAAAAAAAACCCTCCCTTCCCCACCCCAACCCCACAAAAGGCTAATAGAAATACAAGGCATAGCTAGGTAAGTGGCATCAAATAACATTAAGGGGGACATTTTATAGTAGGCCGCATACGTTTGCAGGCTGTTAAATGCCCGTGTTTTCAAAGTGAATGTATACATGTAAGTTTGCTTTGAAAATTATTCTGGCAAAACAACGTGCATACACAGTTATACTTGCTATTCTGTGCCTGTATTTTTGCCAAGTGAATTTACAAGTATAGTGTTTAAAACTAAAAAGTCTGTGCCTGTTCTAACCCTTCCAGACTACAGACCCTAGAATACCTTTCCTCCGGTTTGTGCATGTGTAATTTTACATGCGTAGCAGTTGCACAATTTTCTGAAGGGCTAGTTCTGTGGGTAAATCATTATTTAACCCACAGAAGTCCCTTTGAAAATCCTCCTCCTCCTCCTTTTTTTTTTTTTTTTTTAACTGAAAAAAATCAGGCTGCAAGGTGAGGATTCTATCATCAAGGCAAAAGAGAATTTTGCAGCGGAGCTCTTAGAAGGTCCTTTCTGCCTTATAATATATAAAGCAATTTTTAGCTCTTTCTGTGAGGAGAGCTCATTTTCAAAGGCAAGCTTCCCATGGAATTTCTTTGAGAATTTCTTCCTTGTTTGTTTTTAAATATACAATGTGATAGTTTGTTTAAATCGAGCTAAGTGTAAAGATTATATCAGAGATTATAGAAACAAAGAGGTCCATATTCAGTTACTGAGTGGCTCAGCTAACTTAGCCAGAACATTCAGTAGCACAGCAGCGTCCCTAAATATACCTGGCTATCTTAAAGTTAACTGGATAAGTTTATCCAGCTAACTTTAGGACAACCTTGTGGCCCAACCAGATTTAGCTGGATCAGTTATCCAGCTAAGTCAGCTCCTCCCCATTACGCCCATTCCCCGCCCCTGACATAACTGACTAAATTCTTAGCTGGATAACTTATCTGGTTAAATTGAACCCACTGACCCTAGCTGGGTATTCATTGGCGCTACTTAGCTGGATAAGTAGGACTTCTTTCTATGTACAGTTCTAAATATTTAGCTCAGAATTTTTATGTATTGACTATATGGAAGACTTTGTTAGTTGTGCTGAGTGCATATTTGCTGCAAGTTGCTGAGCCTTGTTAGAGATTCTTGGAACTGAAGACCAGCTTCTGGGTTCTTCTCGTGGGAGACGAAAGAGGTAGAATTGAATGGGTATAGTTTTTTTCACAATCTTCAACCACTTCTGTGCTAATACTTATTCCCTGTACATACCCAGATCAGTCCAGACTCCTGGGTTTTGCTTCCTGCCGGCAGATGGAGACAGAAAGTTTCACTGATACTGTATACAACCCAGTGTGCCACCTACAATCCCTCAATATTTCTTTCTCTGGTAGATGGTGTAAAACCTGCAGTCTGGGAAGAGAGGTAAAAAAAAAAAAAAAAGATTAAAGGGCAAAATTTCTGGATCCTCCCAGGGGATTGTGAAGTGTCCTGGTGGGGCCATCCCCCTGGTTTGAGGCGGATGAGCCAGGGGGTTGGTGACCCTTCTGATAGCTTGGTCCGGAAGTCCGTGGGGTGAACATCTGGTGGTCCAGATAATTCATCCTCTATGAGACAGCGGTGGAACCTACTGACAATTCTGCACTGCAAGCTCAGTGGAACGGGGAAGTATCCCTTTTATACTGTTTGCCCTGGGCTGGGTCAATAAAGTTTGGCAAAAGGAAAAGAAATGTATATAGCCAGTAGTCTGGCTCTCTTCTGATCTGCCATGCAGCCTGCACGCTTGGAACCAGAACCTCTGCACCAAAGAAAAGTATTGGTTTCTATGTATCTTTATTTGTTCTCAGAGTAAAAAAAAAAAAAAGATAACAAGAAACTAGTTAGAAGAATCTGTGCGGGGGGATGGGGGGGAGCTACCTTAGCTCGGAGAGCTCAGTCAATGGGGTTTTTCAACAGCTTCTCTGCCTGCGGAGGAGACTGGGTGTTGGTTCCATGGTGCTGAGGAACTGTTCCTCTGCTTGCCGTTGAGGTGCTGTGGTACCATGGGTGTGGGGAGGAACAGTGTGTGCATGCAGCAAAAGCATGGCGTCCGAGGGTCTGCGTCGAGCATGGCCGTACCGGTAAAGCAAGTCTTGGGGTGACTGGGTCTAGCGCTGAGGCTTTCGCCATCCGTTCAGAAACTGTGGCCATTTTTTATTCTCTAACAGTGTCGGCGGGCAGCAGGGAAATCCCCTCCTCAATTATCACCACAATTCCCTGACCTGCAGAGGTGGAGAGAGGCACTTGCGCAGAGGAGGAGACTCTGGTTCTGCCGGTTTTAATTTACTTATGTGCAAAGCTTGTTTTGCTGAACAAGCAAAGGGGGGATGCTAGTTCTTGGCCCCAGTCTCCATGAATTCTTGGCCAGTCAAGAGGCCTGAGCTATTGCGAAGCTCTTCAGGCCTTCGATGCTGAACGGATATGGGCCTAAACGTGCTGAAGGTGCAGGCAGACTTTGCTTAGGTATGTGGTAGGCCTCAGCAGTAGTTCTTTTCCCATGTGCATAGACATGTGCACGCATTCTCTCTGCATGGCTGCAGCCTAGATTTGAGCTTGTACGTCTGCGTCCTAGACTGGAGCCCATATTTGCACAGGTACTAGTGCGTGTATGACCGTGAACTAGTCTTGAATGCGTATTTGCGCACTTCCTGGAGAGGTGTGTGTATACACCTTGGTGGCATTGGTGTGTGCACAGGAGGCCTCCTAGTGTTGCGAGCATAGCGGTGGACCCTTGGGCCGGCCTAGCAGAGTGAGATGGTGCGAGAAGTACACTCCGCTGAAGAAACGCAGGCCGGGAGGTGGTGCCAAGTTGAACGTAGCGCTGAAATCTTCACCCTGGAAGTCCGAGGACCCTCCGGGAGGCACCCTTGAGGTACCAGACCGCTGGGACTTAGGCGATCAGAAAGAACTGAAGAGATGTCTTCACCCTGGAAGCCCGAGGACCATCCGGGAGGAGCCTGAGATCCCGGACCGCTGGGACTTAGGAGGTCAATGAGAGAAAGATGGATGAATATGACTAACCTTGGTCGAGACAAGCAGCAAGTGTGAAGAAACAAAAACAGGCCAGCGTCAGAACCCAAGTAAACAAGCAGAAGACTCTGAGCTGGAACTGAAGCCAAAAAATATAAACTGGAGTGGAACAAGAACAATAAAAATCTTAACTGAAGATCCTGACAAGCAGAATCAAAATGCTGCAGCTGGTACCGGCAGAAACCTTGTTGCCAAGCAACAAGACTCAGTCAGACGCCAGGTTAAAACATTACCGGCGTCTGACATCACTCTCAAAGGACGGCCCACATTCAAACAGCAAAGGCCATTCAAAACACCCCTCCCCACGCGCGCACACGTCCAAAAGGGGAGGAGCCAAGCCTCGAGACTCGGCAGCGTCTCCCTTGCAGAGACGCCGCCGCCGCGAGGCAGCCCAAGCAGGCCCGACCAGCAGCAGGTCTTGTCGCTGCAGCAGGGCAGGAGGAGCAGGTCCAAGCACCAGAGCCCGATGTCGGCGCCCCGGGGACAAAGGTAAGGTCTCGATTGCAAGTCTTGCGACCGAGACCGCAACACCTAGATCAAAGTTCAGGTGAGCTAGGTGGCGGGGATGAACAGGCCAAGTGCCTTGCTGTCTGTGAGGGTTGCCATCTTATAATTCAGTCCTCACTCTCTTTCTCAGTTTGTGTCAGCGCTGTTTAGAATCTCAAAGCAATTTAATTACTACAGCCTTTGCCCATGTTGGAACATCCCCTTGGCCTATGGTGTCTCTGGAGGGGAGTAGAGTGGAAGACGAGGCAATGGTCAGTTCTCCTCCTCCCTTGTTCCCGAGGGCAGAAGCCTCCCTGAGAGAGAGAGAGGTTGGAGAGAGCAAGTTTGGCCTATGGGTACGGTATAGATCCATCCTCCTCCTGGGTGGAATGTTTCCAGGGCCTGCAGACCTTTCTGCAGGGGCACCAGCAAAGGCGAAGCAACCTACTATGTAGGGATTGCGTGTTCGGGTCTCCCATTTGTCAATTACGGCAGGAAAATGCCACAGGGAGGCTGTCCCTGGTAATGTTCAAGGGGATGTGGATCATGAGAAATCAGAAGTTTCTAATGGGGAATTAGCTTTCTCACTTCTAGAAGACCGAGAAATTGCATATGATTAACAGCCACTACAGACTCTACTCAAATTTTTTTTCGTTTTTCAAAGAGATGTCTTGCTGAATTTTTGGCTCAGACCCTGAACATGCTTAGTGTGGCTGGAGGTGAATTTTAAGTTAAGCATCCTGTTTCTTTCCCCTCTGAATCCAATTCAAGAGAGATTGGATTTAAAGAAGCTAATTGCAGCTCTCAAGGTTCCCCATTTCCACATGGAAACTCTGAGGTCCGTCATAATGGCGGTAAGCAAGGGAGAGTTCTTGGCATCTCTTGCCTTGACAGTCGTATCTGCACATAGCCATCAGGCCAGAGCACCAGAGATTGAGGATCATGGTTATTAGGGAACATTTTTGGTTCGAGTCCTTCCCTTCAGCTGGCGATGGCTCCACATACCTTCACCAAGGTAATGGTGGTTGAGGTGGCTGCATTGCAAAAAGAGGGTGTGTTTGTGCATCCATATCTGGAAGACTGGCTCATTTGTGTGAAATCAGAGGACCTCTTTCTATAATCAGTACAAAAGGTACCAATGTGCTTGGATGGGTGGTGAAACTAGCAACGAGCCATTTAGTCCTCTTTCAAACTCTGGAGTATCTGGGAGCTCAGTTTGACAGCTGGCAGAGAGAGTGTTTCTCACAAGGAGAGATTACTAAAACTGTAGAGTCAAATTAGGCTTCTGCTAGAGCTTTTGGTGCCCAGGGTCTGGGACTATTTATAGGTCCTGGGTTCTATGGCATCGACATTGGAATTAATGCATTGGGCATTTATGCATATGTGGCCTCTGCAGGGGCCTCTTCTCTCCTGCTGGAATCAGTTACTGGAAGAGTTTCATTTTTCTCCTCCATTAGAAAGGGGAAGCCAGGGACAATCTTTTATGGTGGCTTACTCGCAACAATCTAAAGCATGGTGTGGAATTGGAAGATCCGAATTGGATAATAGTCACCACCGATGCGAGGCTTTTCAGATAGAGGGCGGTGAAGTAAGATCAGTCGTTGCAGGGCCAGTGGTCGAAACAGGAGGCCTCATGTTCTATCAATCTGTTAGAGACAAGCGGTGCATTTCGTGTTGCTTGCCTGTCTGCCAAGGTTATGCAGCCATCCAGTACGGATCCTGTCTGACAATGCGACTACAGTGGCCTACATAAACTGTCAAGGCAAAACCAAGAATCAGGCAGTGGCACAAGAGACCTGGGAATTGATTATCTGGGCAGAGCAGCACTTGGAGCGGCTGGCAGCGTCTCACATCGCTAGAGTGAACAACGCTCAGGCGGATTTTCTCAGTCAAAGAAAGCTAGATACCAGGGAATGGGAGCTGTCAGAGGCAGTGATATCTCATTCATGGAAGATGGGAATATCCCGACCAAAGAGAACACCAAGGCGTCATGATTTTACAGCAGCTGAACAGAACATGGTATAGAAGGAATCAAAGCTTTGGTGCTGCCGTGGACTTGAGGAATTCTTCTTTGTCTTCCCTCCATGGCCTCTGGTGGACAAGGGATTACGGCGGATAGAGAAACATCCAGGCAACGTAATTCTGGTAGCTCTAGAGTGGCCACATTGACCATGCTTCCCAGATTTGATCAACATGGCCATTGACTGGCCCCTGAGATTTGGACATTGGTTGACTCGTATCCAACAGGGCTGAATATTTTCAGGTTAGGCAGCTCATGTCTGTCTCATGGGTTTGCTTCTGAAAGGCGATGACTGAAATGGAGGGGATATTTTGAAGCAGTTATTTCCACCTTATTGTAGGCTAGGCGAGCTTCTACATCCTTGACGTATGTGTGAATTTGGAGGATCTTCGAATCCTGGTCTGCTGTTGATGGACTGCAGCCTCAATCTGTTCAGGCTTTGGTGTCATATATTTTGGCTTTTCTCCAGAAAGGTTCTGGTCAAGAGTCTAGCCTTTAACTCTCTGAGAGTCCAGGTAGAGACATTGGGTTGTCTCCAGAGTAAGGTGCAAGGGTATCCTTGGTCCGCACAGTTCCTTCAAGGAGCTAAGAACTTGCGTCCTCAGGAGTGGAACATGAATCTAGTCCTTAGAGGATTGTGTGAGGCTAGATTTGAACAACTAAGGAGAGCTTGGCTTGAACCACTAAAGAGAGCTATGGTTAAGGACTTGACTCTTAAAGTGGTTTTCTTGGTGGCTATTTGTTCAGCCAGGTAAATTTCGTAGCTGCAGGTGCTGTCGTGTCTAGATCCCTCCTACAGATGTTGGATTCAGGGGTATCTTTATACATAGTGCCTTCTTTTCTGCCTGAGGTACTCTGCATTCCATCTTAGACGGTGGAGCTTTCAGCTTTTCCGGATTTGGATTTCTCTTGTGGGGGAGCTTAGGCTCTTAGATGGGAAGCATTACTGAGGTATTTAAAGGTCACTTATGATTTCCATAGATTGGATCACCTCTTTGTATTGTGGAATGGTTCAAAGAAGGGAATTAAGGCGTCTAAGGCTAGAATTGTGCAGTGGCTAAAGGAAGCGATCAAGTTGACTTAACATTTCTAAAGGGCACCCACTGCCGAGAGGTTTAGAGGTGCACTTGACGCATTCTTGGGCGACTTCCTGGGCTGAGTCACAACAGGTGTTTCTGTATGAAATTTGCTGGGCAGCCACTGGGAAGTTGTTGTGTTATCGCTTGGATGTTAGGGCTCTGGCTTCCATGTGCTTTGGTGAGAGTGTTCTACGAGCAGAACTCCCCAGATCCCACCCAAGTTAAGGGGAGCTTAGGTACATACCAGGAGTCTGTACTGATTTGGGTAGGTATAGGGAAAGGAAAATTTGTTTCTTACCTGCTAATTTTTGTTCCAGTAGTACCACAGATCAGTCTAGAGACCTGCCCATTTACTTGGGGGAGGGGGGAGGGGGGAGGAGAGAGTCTGCTACTCATACTGTTGCTTTGTATATAGTGTGGAGTTGTTGGAGGTTTTCAATGCTGATCGCTTATGTTAAATTTGGGAAATGAGTTTTCTATTGTCTTGGGCAACTTCATCTTCTTCTTCACCTTCTTCCATCTTGTTGGAAGGGAGAGAGTTTGCTTAGAAGTTTGTTTAGAAATTTATGGTTGTGCTAATATTCAGCACTAGCCGGGTAAATGGAAACCATGCCCTGGTACACCCTGTCCTGCCCCTCTTTTTATCCAGCTAAGTTTTAGCCATGTAATGACCTGCATGGCTAAATCATAGCCATTCAGCCTTGAGGGAAAATTTAAAACACTGAGTTTGTCTAGCTAAATCCTGAAGTTAGCTGGATAAATCCCTGGACAGTGCCCTTTAACTGTTGACCTCAATGTAAATGAGAGCAGAAAAAGAGCAAAATGTCCCATCCAATCTCACAGCAAGTGTTTAATGGTCTAACTGCCACTCATGAAGCAAAGTGGTTCTCCTTCTCTCAAGCATTATCGCTCTTAATTTGTTTTAAGTGGGTAGTTCTATATTTGGACTTGTATCCCATATTGAACTGCTATCGCACCAAGTGCAAAATGTAGTAGATTTATTGTATTTTGTTCTACTGACTTGTTAAATAGTAAGCAAGTTAATCAAGTCTTGTTCCCTCCCCCTACCCCCTCCTGTAGGCATTGCTAGAATTTCTCCGAAAAGTGGCGGCCAGGGAAAACAACAACAAAATGAACTTATGGAATGTTTCCACGGTTATGGCCCCTAATCTCTTCATGCATAAAGGGGTCCCAACCAAGATCCCTGAAGGACAGGAAAAGCAGCTAGCAGAGGGTGCTGCCGATGTCGTGCGCATGATGATCCACTATCAGGATTTGCTTTGGACTGTACGTTGTAGAAGGTTATTTGTAACTAACCCACAGACTTGTGCATTGCTAGTAGAAGAAGGCTTGGGATGGAGGCATAGTCTAAATCAGGGGTCCTCAAACTGGGTCCTTGAGGGCTGCAACCCAGTTCGGTTCTCAGGATTTCCACAATGGATATGTGTGGGATCTATTTGCATGCACTGCCTCCATTGTATGCAAATAGATTTCCTGTATACTTGTTGTGGAAATCTTTAAAATATGCCTGGGTTGTGGCGTTTGAAAATAGAGTTTGGGGATTCTTTGGCTTAGATTATAACCTATAAGGACCTATATAGTTGTATCCTTCCCTAAATCTCTCACTAATTTAATTTTTATTTTAAAAAAAAAAATGAAGGAAACAAGAAAAATTAAGTTTTTTGATTGTACTGGAGAATTTATAGAGGATATGACAGGTTTCCATTGATCATTTTTATTGAACTAACTTAATACATTTCTTGACCAGCTCTCTGCAGTTACTCAAGGCCGTCTGTAGGGGGGGATACTGGTGCACTATACCACTGCTGTCACAACAGCAGCAGAAATAAACTCCTGCTAGGCTGCTTCTGCATGGCCATGTCATCAGGAGGGAACCCTCCCCATCCCCTGGTTGCCCAGGGTGCCAGTTAACCTGGTGACTTCCCTGATTATCTTCCTTCCCTTCAAGTCAGAACAAGACGTTTTCACCTGAGAAAGGAACATAACTCCTGAAAGCTGATCAAGAAATATATTTAGTTCAATAAAGATTTTCATTTTATATATTTTTTTAAATTTTTGTTACATATTGCAGAATAAAAGAGTTATGCCATATATACATGAGCATATATTTTTATAAATTTGGTCACAGCAAACCACATCATCCAGGACTCTTGGCTGCATACAGCAGACTAGCTTCCAAACATAGATGTGGTCTGTAGCCCCCTTCAGAAGTTGGGTTATTGTGAGAGGGGCAAAGGCTAAGCAAAGAAAATCCCTGGTGGCTTCAAATTGAAGGCACATGACTCCTGAACTCTGGATATCTGTTGTACATCATAGATGGTAATGACCAGGGTTGAAACAAGATCTGACTGGGTTGAAAGCTCAGAGGTGAAGGAATGAGAGTCATGTAAAAAAATAAATAAGCCTGGAAAACTTAATGATTAGAAACTGAGATAGACGGTAGTGTTTGTAATCAAAGTAAGCACTATAGGTACCATTGAGCATTGTCTTAAATAGGCCTAGTCAGTATAGGCCTGGGTTCTTCAAAGTTTTAAGACAAGTGCAAAAGTAATTAGAGACAGACATACACTGTTTCTCTTCAGAAAGCCAGCTAAAAAATAAGGGAATTTAAAAGATTTTTCTTATCTTCAAACAAATTAATTGGTTTACAGCTGTCATTATTCTGAGAGAAATATTTCCCATTTCAAATTCATTTTTTGGGTAACTATGGAAATGATCTCTTTTAAACTTGAACATTTTGATTAAAAAGTTGCTGCTTTATTTGTGCCCAACTCCACTTGCTACTTCTGTGTTTGGTTTCCATTCAGATTTCTTCCTTTCTGGTGGCTCAAGTGAGGAAGCTGAATGAGAATAGCAGCAGGAGATATCCTTTCTATGACAGGCGGATCAAGAACCTCCTGCGGAAGATGCACACAGACAAGGACAAGGCAGAGAAGAACCAGGCTGAGGTGTGTTTGTATAAACAGGTATCGTTGAACAATTTAACACCATTACTTCTCAGAGTAGGAGGAAACCAAATTTTGGTTCACTAAGTATCTGCACCAGCCATCGCTGCCACCTAATCTAATGTCAGGATGGAAGAATTTAAGATTTTATTGATCAACTGAAGTAACCATTGCTTTGTATAATTATCTATTACTTACCACCTGACCTGGAGCTGGTCCATTGGCTGAGATAGGATCAAGTGGGAAAGTTTTTAGTTAGATAACAGCAAATATATTCTGCAGGTTGTCCTATATCTCTCTCATTAGGTTTGTGCCTATATCTCCAGATGCTTAGATATCTTTTGTTGGTATTTTATTATTTCTGAAAAGCCTGTACCTTTTCCTTCTTTGTTTCTTTGTTAGCCTTCTAAGACAGTGAAGATCCAAGCATCCCTATTCCTTAAAGACTCGCTAGAAGTACATCTGGATAACCGGACCAAAGCTGCTGATGTACTGAAGCAGTTTCAGAGGAACCTTTACCAGAACAACTGGAGCATGGTCAGCACAGTCAGCCTTCTTAAATGGTAACTGCCCTTCCAACTTGAAACTGGTGCTGGAAAAATATAAACTTAGTCCATGGATAATTTCCAAGTGTCAATAGATAAAGAGCATCTTTAAGCAAATAGGAGTGCAAAGGGAAACTGTATCTTGGAAAGATCTTTCATGTGGGAGCCATCACTTTAATTGAGACACATAGTTTGAAGAGTAGTTTGGGCACATGCCATAGGTAGTGCTTCCAAAGAAGGCATGTGCAGACAGATGTAGTAACACACTGTGATTAAAAATTAATTGCTGCCATTTTAGAAGTTGTTTAAGCAGCTTTTGTACTATTTCTCAGAATGACTAAGAGTGACTGTATTGCCATTCTCAAATTCCATCTCAGTTGCTGAATGTGATTTGACGCATACCAGATCTCTTGCAATAAATGGGGATTCTTGGATGTATCCATGTGGGGAAGAAAGTCTCAAGGTTGTAATGCAGCAGCATCAAATACTGCATGACCTGATTGGATCACATTCCGTTTGTGGTACTTTGTGATATGGTTTCAAAAAATGGCCACTTCCAGGAATTTAAAAGGATTGTGGGAGATCTGTTTTAAAGAACTTAAAATGACTTTACAGCAAAATTGCTAAGTAGCAATATAGAAGACTGCAGACCAATTGGCCAATCCAATCTGCCTGGTTATTCCATTCCACCCTGCTGAAGAGAGATCCCAGCTATAGAAGCTTGCTTATAAAATATTTTTCCTTGTAGTGTGCATTTTTTGGCATTCTTGCACAGTTCGCAGAAGATTTAGATACAGCTTTGCTCTAATGTTAAATTAGTAACTGTGTGTCAGTGTAAATGGGACTGATATTGCTAGTGAGGGCAGGCACATACACTGTAATCTTAGAGTATTTTACTTTTCCCTTTAACTTTTCAGCCATGGCAAATATTTGTAAGCAGGATCACTTTCGCTGTTGCATTTGTACTGACTGTACAGAATTATTGAATGACAAAACATAGTTGTAAATGTCAACCTGTATTCTGACTTTAGTTCCCATATGTGCCTACTTCCAAAAGAGAAAAATAAGAATGACTGTGTTCTGGCAACCTGTAGTGAACAATAACATTCTTATTTTGCTTTGTAGTAATGGATCCATTGAATCTTCTGATCTGGTGTTGTGCGAAGTAGGTGGGAACATAAGTAAGTTAACTCTGAATTGATGCTACATAACTTATAACTATCTGGAATTTATTTTTTATATTATCCCTATGGTTTTACAAATTGTCTTGTATGCAATCTGTGTGTAATCTCTGTGAAAAAAAGACCCCCAAGTGACATTTTATAAAAAAAAAAAAAAAAGAAGAAAAAAAAAAAGGCTGCCAATTTAAGGTTCCTGTTCATAGCCCAGATCAGTCCAGACTCTTGGGTTTTGCTTCCCTGCCAGCGGATGGAGACAGAGAAGAAAAGCTTTACTGACACGGCCAATAACCCAACGTGCCACCTGCAGTCCCTTAGTATTTCTTTCTCTAGCAGATAATGGAGGGGTAAAACCTGCAGTCTGGATTGAAAACCAAAAAAGAAAACAAAAGAAAAGGAATGTCTTAGCATTTGGATTAGTGGATCCAGAACCAGTGGGTTATGCACCTCTACCAGCAGATGGAGATGGAGCAAAGCTGATGTCACGGTATATATACCCCTGCACAGACATCAGCCCACCAGTATTCTCCATCTCCAGCAGATAGTGGACGTGCATCTCCGTACTGGGGGTTGCCTTTAAAGCTTTTTATAAAAGGAAAAAAAGATGGTTTTTGCCTCGCTCTCCTGTGATGAAAACTTATGGGCCCTCCCTCAGTTGTGTTGCCTGAGGTGATTTCTTCAAATTCTTTCCTCAGATGGGTGCCTTGGTCTGGTAGCTGGATTTTGCTGGTGTGGACTTAGCTGTGTGTAAAAAAAAAAAAAAAAAAAAAGCTGAAAGGCAAGTGGGTGAGGGTATGTACCATCTCCCTATGCAGCCGGAGACCAACTGTACTCAGCCGGGACAGGCTGAGCTCAGGGAAAGAGTAGTTTAAAAAAAAAAAAGAAGGGGAGCTGATTTTAGGGATTCCTCTCTCCTCTGGTCTCCATGCTCGGTGTGCTGATCAGACGTCTGTTCCCGCCTCCGGAGAAGCTTGGACACTGGCAGCTTGGTGAGTTGAGCACTGGGCTAGGCCCTGCTCTTAGGCTTAGATTTTTTGGTGTGTGGTAGGCTGCGGTGACATTCGTGTGCCTTTTCTCTGCATGTAAGGCTGCCCTCTTCAGGTATGTCTGTTCGCTGTGCACGCCCGGCTATGCATATAGTTGTGTGCCTAGCTGGGCACATAAGGACGCCTAGTAGAGGTGCATAACATACCTGAAGGGGGAAGGGGGAATGAAGAAAAGTGGATCTATATACAGACAACAACCAACAAGGACAGAATTTCATAGTCTGGGTAAACAAATAAGCATGGGTGTAGCTTGCTTATTGTGGCGGTTACTACCCCTAACTAATTAAGCTAGATATTTCACTTAGATGCAGTTCCAACACTGCTCTCTACATTAATGGTGGGGGTGAAAGGGAAATAGAACCAAAAGGTTACAAAGAGCCAAGAGTAACAGATAAGTAAGTGAGAAAAAAAAAAGAGCAAAACTTGCTGGGCAGACTGGATGGGCCGTTTGGTCTTCTTCTGCCGTCGTTTCTATGTTAGTTGAATACACAGTGGTGCGCTTCAGGGCACCTAAACAGGCACTCAATTTGGGTGTCTATCGGTATACTATATTAGGCGCCTAATTTTTGGGCAACTAAGCCTGATTTTTACAAGCGCCTATTTCAAGCATAGCCAAGCGCACACTTCTCAGACGCTTGTTTAGAGCGGGCTGTTAAATCACTATGCCGCCAATAGCAAAGAAGCCTAAGTGCCTTACCCTTTGTGCTGCTTGCCATATTTGCTATATTTCTAAATACCATCATATTAAGCCGAAGATATTTGCCATAGCCTGTGCATTTGTAAACAGTGAGACCTCATATATTGTGGCGGGCTTGTAATGCAATTGCCCCCGGACGCCACTATCAGAGTTATGCGGTGATAAATTCACAGATACACCGTCTGAAAATTCTAATCATTGGTCTCTCTGTCAAATTGGCAAGTTTTAGTAATGACAACTTATGTCAGTTTACTCAATATTAAAGGCAGTGAAAAAACACTTATCGTAGCGAAGTATGCGGTAGGGATATAACACTGGCGTTGGCCCGACACGGCTCGTGTTTCTGTGAACCTTCTTCAGGGGCTGCGCTATGCCAATACTGAAATGGAATAAGAAAAGGTTAAAGAAATCCTTGAGGGAAAACATTCTGGATACAGACCGTATACTGCTTGATACCTACGATTCCCAAACACTGCCTACTGGTTCTGCTACTTGGCTGCAGCTATACTCGGGCAGCAGGATCCGCCATTTTAGCAAGCTAGTTATGTACCTACCGCTGTAGGCGGAAACAATTGATTCTGACGTCAGAATGATTAGCTTGAAACGGATACAATTACTAAATGAGCGATGTCCATTCAACAGAGTCATTGAGACCGAGGGGGGATGCAGATGCTAACGTGAAAATCCACCACTGCTCACGTATATTCAAGGTTTGATTAGTGTCTCCTCCGCGCATATTGGGTGCAATTTGTTCAAGGATAGTCCATCGGAGTTGGTCGAAAGTGTGTCCAAATGCAGTGCAATGAGTCACCATGGGCGCCTCCATGTTTACAGTGTTCAAGTGAACACTGTAAACATGGACACACTTTCGACCAACTCCGATGGACTATCCTTGAACAAATTGCACCCAATATGCGCGGAGGAGACACTAATCAAACCTTGAATATACGTGAGCAGTGGTGGATTTTCACGTTAGCATCTGCATCCCCCCTCGGTCTCAATGACTCTGTTGAATGGACATCGCTCATTTAGTAATTGTATCCGTTTCAAGCTAATCATTCTGACGTCAGAATCAATTGTTTCCGCCTACAGCGGTAGGTACATAACTAGCTTGCTAAAATGGTGGATCCTGCTGCCCGAGTATAGCTGCAGCCAAGTAGCAGAACCAGTAGGCAGTATTTGGGAATCGTAGGTATCAAGCAGTATACGGTCTGTATCCAGAATATTTTCCCTCAAGGATTTCTTTAACCTTTTCTTATTCCATTTCAGTATTGGCATAGCGCGGCCCCTGAAGAAGGTTCACAGAAACACGAGCCGTGTCGGGCCAACGCCAGTGTTATATCCCTACCGCATACTTCGCTACGATAAGTGTTTTTTCACTGCCTTTAATATTGAGTAAACTGACATAAGTTGTCATTACTAAAACTTGCCAATTTGACAGAGACCAATGATTAGAATTTTCAGACGGTGTATCTGTGAATTTATCACCGCATAACTCTGATAGTGGCGTCCGGGGGCAATTGCATTACAAGCCCGCCACAATATATGAGGTCTCACTGTTTACAAATGCACAGGCTATAGCAAATATCTTCGGCTTAATATGATGGTATTTAGAAATATAGCATTATAAGATTACATCACAATTTGTTCAGTTTCGATTGAAAAGTGTAAAGTATTGCTTGCCATATTTGGGCATCTCAGCCTGGTGTTCCCTCTCATTTGTGTCAGCACTGTTTTAGATGCTCAGGGAGACTTGTCTCAGTCTGATTTTCTAAGCCAGTCCTTCCTAGCATGATTTGGGAATGAAATAATTTGCCAGATGTGTTGCCTGGAATTGGAGCTCCCCTAACTGATTCTTCAGCGGGGAAAGGTAGTTCAGTGGGCGGAGGCTCGGCACCCCTTGGTTTGGGCATGGACATCTCTGCCTTTTCTTGGGTTGAATTTTTTCAAGGGCTGCAGTCCTTTGTTCAGGTGCAGTCGTTGGCCCCTGTCAATCTTAACAATTCAGGATCACAGGCTGCAGATTCCTGCCCACCTGCAGCTGCGGGCAAGCTTTGGAGCAAGGCTAGACCTGAGTGGGTCATGCCGATAGGGTCCTGGATGGCCCAGATGATGAAGCCGATCCTTACTCCCTGGAGGATGGGGACATTCCTCTGGGGCTGGAGCCTAGAACTATGTTGCAGTTTTTTTCATAGAGATGAATTACCGGCTCTGATTTCCTAGACATTGAAGATGCTGAGAGTACCGGGGACTGATTCAATGTCTGAGCCAAAGAAGGATCCCATTTTGATTTCTTTGGTAAAGCATCATGTTTCTTCCATTTTATGGAAGCTATTCAAGAATTGATTGATCTTGAATGGAGCATCCCGGAAGCTAATTTTAAAGGGGGACTAACCTTGGTAGGGCTGTACCCCCTGGATCCGGCTGCAAGAGAGCAATTGCGATTTCTGAAAGCAGGCTGCGACTTGGTCCGCGCTTTGGCCAGAGGGTGGCTTTGATAATAGTGGCTGGGCGTCAGCTATGGCTCAGGAATTGCTTGGCTGTTACAATTTCAAATTCTAATCTTACAAAATTGCCCTTTAAGGAATCAATTTTGTTTGGGAGTGAGCTGGAAAAAATGGCCAATTTGTGGGATGAGGCTCGTGTTCCTCTGTTACCAGAGGATAAGAAGCAGATGCCACGCTCTTTTGGTATGAGAGGTTGTGCCAGGGATTTCAGACTGTTCGATCCTAGAGAGGAGCAGCTTCCCAGAAAATTCTGCCTTTGGGTATGTCTCAATCCTTTCATTCCAGGCAGCCCAGAAAGGGGGCTGCTGGCAATTCGGCAAGTCCTTTCTCAGTTATTTGAACTAAAATGCTGGATCGCCATCTTTCAGTATGAACTGAATATTACCCTTGAGAAAGGACTTGCCGAATTGCCAGCAGTCCGAAACACAGAACCATGTCGGGTTACTTGTCCTAAGCTGAGACCACAAGATCCGTCATTAATTTGCTTAAATATTAAGTTAAATACTTTATAATTTTAATAGCATATAAAAACTGTATGGGATTTTCCAATTAAATGACCTATGATTAAATATAAGGCAGAGTATTAAGTGATAGCTTAAAACAATGATGCCTAGTATGATGGTCATAAGATAATGTGCAGTACGCGTCTTAACTTCTTTCAATGATAGATGTCTGTTGGTATAGCCATTAGTGGATCATCATCCTTCACCAACAAATCTGACTGTGCAACGTTTTACCTCATTTACTAGTTACATTGCTTTACATCTTAGCCAGACGGTGGAACTACCCGCTTTTCAGGATTTGGATGAGTTGATACTACATTCAAGGGAGCTTCGCCTGCTGGATGTTCAGCGGGCATTGCGAGGTATCTCAAGGTGACTAATAGTTTCCGGAGATTGGATCACCTCTTTGTGCTGTGTAATGGGCACAAGAAGGGGTGTAAAGCATCCAAAGCTATGGTTGAAGGAGATGATTGCATCTGCGTATGTTTGCAAGGGTTGTCCCATGCCAGAAGGGCTAAATGCTCATTCAACTCTGATGCAGATGACCTCGTGGGCTGAATATCAGCTGGTGTCACTGCAAGAAATCTATTGAGTGTCTGCTTGGAAGTCATTGAACACTTTCACCAAACATTACTGCTTGGATGTTTGGGCGCCAGACTCCATGGGGTTTGGGGAAAGTTTACTGCGACCAGGACTATCTCTGTTCCACCCAGTTGAGGGAAGTTTGGGTATATCCCAGGAGTGTGGATTGATCTGGGGTATGAACAGGAAAGGAAAATTTGGTTCTTAACTGCTAATTTTCATTCCTGGAATACCACAGATGAGTCCAGTGCCCCACCTGTTTTGGAAAGTTCGCTTGTTAAAATATCATGGTGCAGAGTTGTTTGGGTTCAGTGGGGGTCTGTTTCATGTTCCTGGAGGTTCTGGGCACAGAGTTATGTGTTGGGCTCCACCTACCTCCAGCTCATTGAGGGGGTTTGGGGGTCTCCGGTGTAGTTATAGTTATTTTTATCTTGGCTTGGGACTGAGGGGCTGCAGATGGCACACTAGGTTGCATGGCATGTCAGTGTCAGTAAAGCTCTTCTCTGTTGCCATCTGTTGGCAGGGAGTCTGGACTGATCTGTGGTATTCCAGGAGCGAAAATTAGCAGGTTAAAACCAATTTTCCTATTATCTTTCAATGAGTCTTGTCCAGTGATTCCAGATCAAATGCACTTATAGGTACCACAAGACTGGCAATTGGGTTGCACATATGTATTTATTTATTTAATTTTATATACAGGGGCACGTTTGGAACATCACCTCGGTTTACATATAACATAATGCAGCTACATAATGGAAAGATGGGATTGATTAATTAATGGGTATTCTAGAATTGAAAGTTGGGGGATGGATGGGTCCTAAAAAAAAAAAAAAATCATATAATCTGTCCCCCCTGCCTCCAGGGAGAATCCATTGTATTTAAATTGTCCCAGACAGATTTTCATTAAATTTGCTCCTGAAAATCTCCAATAGAAATTCCTCTGCATCTCTAAGTAATTCAGTTCAACGATTAATTGGCTTTATTTTGTTAGTTGTGTAACTGCACTATTTATCAATGAGGATTGTAGAGATTTATATCTTTATTTAGCACAACAATGTGAAAAGAGATTAGAAATGAATGTGGAAGGTTTTGATTTTGTGCTGCACCTCTTGATTTTAATTATTGTTCAGTGTTTCCAAAACGGAATACTTGGGCACCCCCTCATATTCAAAAGGTGCGCTTCCTAGATGTTTGTAGCTTCCGTACTGACTCATCTCACGGAAACAATTCTGCATCCGGATGTCTTTCTCCCAGCACAAGCAGGATGGTAGTCCTCACATATGGGTGATATCATCTGATGGAGCCCTATCACGGAACACTATTGTCAAAGTTTCTAGAACTTTGACTGGCACACTGAACATGCCCAGCATGCCACTAAACCTGCATCCAGCTGGGTCCCCCCTTCAGTCTTTTTTCCGCGCAGCAGTTGCCTCGCGGTTCTTAGGTGCTCTGTGAGAATTTCTCACAACTTTTTCCTCACGGAACTTATTCTCATATTTTCAAAAATGTTTCCCCGTCCTGGGGTCCCCCCAGCGACCGCCGTCCTCCAATAACGCCCATAAGTTTACCACATTCTTTGCGGTCAGTTCCCGGCGGTGCTTCCATCGGTGCCAGACAACCACCAACCGCGCGCCGCCCCCTATTTTCTCAAAATGGCGACCGGTTTTCGGAAGTGCCCAGAGTGCCCGAAGGCTATGTCCATTACGAACCCTCACGATGTCTGCGTCTTATGCTTTGGCCTTTCCACGACGTCCAACAGTGCACCAGTTGTGCCCAAATGACCCCAAAAGGCCGCCGGGCCCACTTAGAAAAGATGGAACACCTGTTCAAATCTAAGTGCTAGTCTTCATCTACTCCAGCCAAGAGTGCACCGAGTTGGAAGCAGTCTTCTTCATCGACTCCGTCTCCATCGATGTCTCAACACCATCGAGACACCGGTGACCGGCCGTCACCGGCATTTTCACACTCAAAGGCATCGACATCCTCTGCGTCTGAGAAGGACCGGGCCGAATATCGAGAAAAGCACAGTCATCGACGCCGGGAGCCTTCATCAGATGCCGGCACCGACAAGCCATCGGCATCGACTGAGCCGCTATCCAAGACGTCTCGGGGAGAGGAGCCTCCATCCTCCTCTGGACCCGGGACACCGAGGCGGTCCCCACCTGCACCAGTGCCAGGAGCCGAGACTCCACAAATTCATGTGGACCCTCTGACAATGCCTATTCAGCCTCCAACCCCGGCCGCTGTGTTACCAACACCAGCCTTCTGGGAGGAATTGGACTGGATGGTCCAAGAGGCAGTCCTTCAAGCGCTTTGAGGATTCTAGTCACCATTGGTGCCGACTCCCATGCAGACGCCTGATCCAGTGCCAACCATGCTGGCTCCAATCATCGAAAGATTGGACACCCTGATCGGTGCACTTCCATCAGTGCCCATGCCCTCCGGACCAGCAGCACCTTAGAGACCATCAATTTCCCCCACCAGTATCTCAGCTGATTCCTTTGTCTTCGGACGAGGAAGAGCCTCCACCGATGCTGGAGCCGATTCCAGGACCTTTGGGTGCTTTTACACCGATGACCATCGAAACACATATACCATCAGTGCCACCTCCCCTTTTTTTTTTTTTTTTTGTATAATATGTTTATTGCATTTTTCCAAACATCTTAGACATGGCAAACGATACATGGAAAGTATAATAATTACAGCCAGAACATCATATAATCCGCCACTAATATGTGCCGGCAGTCCTTGTCCAGGACAGTGAACACATACAGATAAAATAAGATAGATTACCTTTGCACTACATAATTAGCCTAAGTAGAGCACATCAGTGGAAAGAAAAGGAAGGAATAAACAAACCCCAACATAAAAATCACCTGTCTGTCTGTAGAAAAGTCAACCCTCAGCTCATCCCTACTCGTCCCATATGTAGGATTGTCAAAAGTATAAGGTGGGGACATAAGAACAACCCGGGCAATCCTCTGCCAGCCTACCCCCTCCACCCCGGTATGTGTCTTGTACAGAGCAACATCAATCTCGCTCTTGAGGCTACCTGTACTTAGTTACTACTAAGCCCTAGAGAGGCGTATGTTCCTGGTCGTGAGAAGATGCTATGAAGAGGAACCTACGGTAGGCCTCAGATATGTATTTAAGGGCTTCCAAATGGTTTCAACATCCAACCTACGCTTTGCCGAGGTTTGTCGGGCACTGCAAAACTCCAAAGTGTACAGTTTAATGAGTAAGGTGAACCAATGGTCCTGTCTGGGTGCGTCTTCACCCACCCATCCCGTAAGGATTACCTTCTTGGCTATCAGTCCAGCCCTACAAATAAAGTTATGTTCAGCCATCAATTGCTTAGATAAGCGTGTTGGCGCCACCCCGAACAACCACCACATAGGGTTCATCGGCAGGTCTCTTTGTAAGAGCTGACCGCAAGTTTGAATGACCTGTGACCAGAAAGCATATATCACTGGGCAAGACCAAAAACAATGAGGGTAGGAACCTTCGCTTAGTTTACATTTCAGGCAGGTAGGGGATGTGCTAACCCCAGCTAGAAAGGCCCGGGTTGGAGGCATATAGTAATACCGTAGGAATTTATATTGCAGCTCTCTATACAGAATGCTTTCAGACCAAGTGGATATAGCCTTAAAACACTTTGAAAAAACTGAGAGGGGCAACGAAAACTGGGGCCAGGCCTCCCATTTCTTGTGGAGAGAGACAATATCTCCTGCGTCTGTTACCGCTTGCAGCGCCTGTCTGTAAGTTGCTATGGTCGGCCTATTAAGCTTTCTGGCACCGACTAGCTTATGTAAAGCCCAAAAGGAAGCAGAAGGCTCAAAAAGCTTCCCCTGTACGCCCAAGAAGTGCCGCAGTTGATAATATGCGAACTGGTCTGTATTGGGTAGGTCATATGTCGCCTGTAGGTCCGGAAAGGCGTATAAAAATCCAGTACTCTGGGAGTAACATTGATACACCCACTGCAGTCCCTTACTCTTCCATTTATGAAAAACAGAGAACGAGTGCGCTGGTGGGAATAAAGGATGGTCACAGATATCCAAGAAGGCCGTTACCCTAGAGGAGAGGCAAAATTTCTTACACAGGAAAACCCACGCTCGACGGCAGGATTGTATCCACGGTTGTGCCGCTACCAAAGGGGAAAGGTGGGCTGTTGGCAACTGAACCAACGTATTGAAAGAGCGAACCCCCAGCCAGTGCTGAAGGTCTACCAGCGGTGTATAATAAGTGGTGTGTTCAAGCATATCCTTGAGATGTCGCAGCAAGGCCGCCAAATTATAAGCCCGAATATCTGGGCAATTCAGGCCACCTTTCTCAAACGGATTCATCAAGGAACTCAACGCGATACGCGCTCGTTTGCCAACCCATAAAAATTTTCGCAAGATCGCATGGAGTTCCTTACGATGCTTCTGAGAAAGCCATACTGGTAACATTTGAAAAATATAGATCCATTTGGGTAAGACCATCATTTTATATAAGTGTATTCTGCCTGAGAGGGATAGCGGAAGGGACTGCCATCTTTCCAGAATGCTTCTCGTGTTGCGGAGAAGCGGGTCCACATTCTCCCGATAAAGGTCAGACAAGGTGGGAGGAATACGAATACCCAGATATTTCATGGTGCCATGAACCCATTTAAGCGGAAACGTTCCCACCCACGCACCCCTCACGTACCCACCGACATCCAGAACCTCAGATTTATCCTGATTTACCCGTAGCCCTGCAAATGTACCATATGCCGTTTGAATATCTAAAAGTAACCGTAAGGAGTGGTGAGGGTTTGTAAGGTAGACCAGTATATCATCAGCGAATGCTGCTATCTTGAACTCATGGTCAAGAGATCCCATCCCTCTAATATCCGGGGATTGTGCAATTTTTCTAAGTAGCGGGTCAATGGCCAGGATATACAGTAAAGGTGAAAGGGGGCATCCCTGCCGGACCCCCCTCCGTATGTGTACTGCCTCCGATTTGTAACCATTGGCCACAATATGGGACTCAGGATTACTGTAAAGGAGTGATATGTAGGTCAGAAAGCTACCTCGCAGACCATATCTCTGAAGGCAGGAAAACATATAAGGCCATGAGACCCTATCGAACGCCTTTTCAGAATCGAATCCTATGGCTAATGCAGGGGTCTTGGTATAGAGTGATGTAGCCATAGCAGTGATCAGGCGAACAATATGGGTGCAGGCTGGCCTATTCTTAACAAACCCCACTTGATGTTTTGAAATAAGTGCTGGTAAAAAATGCCCCAATCTATCTGTTAGAATTTTGGCCAAGATTTTTAGGTCACAATTTAAAAGTGATATTGGACGATAAGAGGCTGGTTGCTGAGGATCCTTTCCCGGCTTGGGAAGAACCGTAATATAAGCGGTATTGAAATGAGGTGGGAGAGATTCCTTTTGCACGGCATCATTAAAGAAATCGGTAAGAGGAGTAACCACCTGTAACTGTAAGAGTTTGTAAAAATCGAATGAAAAGCCATCCGGGCCAGGGGCCCTGCCCCTCTTACTGGTGGCGATGACATTGGATACTTCTAACGGTATAATAGGTCTGTTAAGAAATGCCACTTGGGAAGCCGAGAGTAACGGCAAATGAAGATCCTGGAAGAAATCCGCTTCCTCCCTGGCCCCCCCAGGCACATCATCTGTATAAAGGGATTCATAAAACACTCGGAAGGCCTCACAAATAGCCCTACGAGAAGTGACCAAGGTCCCATCCGTCTTTTTCATTTTGGGAATAAAAGTTTTACCCCTATGAGCCCGTACCAACGAGGCCAAATATTTACCCGCTTTATTGCCAAATTTAAAGAAATTCTTTTCGGCCGTCTGAAACGCCTGTTGGGCCCTTTGATGTAAAGCACAATTGAGATCCCTCAATATATTAAAATACGCCTTTTGTTGGGCCTGTGTTGGATGAGAGGACATGTGTTGCTTATGCGTACGTAATTGAGTTTCGAACTGTAATATTTTATGGTTTAGTCGTTTAGACCTGGAGGCCATATAGGAAATAATTTCGCCTCTAACTACGGCCTTGGCGGTCTCCCAAAACAGTTGAGGAGTGTCTTTATGTGAGTGATTGTTTAGATCAAATTCGTTCCACTTTTGGGAGAGGAACTCTTTAAAGTCCGGGTCTTCATGCAGAAAACTGGGGAACCGCCAAAACTTTTCATTGGGTTTCCTTAGTGTGAAACCATAATTCAACCCAGATCAGCGCGTGGTCTGAGATCGCTGGGGAACCGATGGCTGCCTTAATAAGAGCCTGAAATCCTTCTTGCGGTGTCAGTATGTAATCTATTCTTGATAAGGCGACATGCGCCCTCGAGACATGTGTATAATCTCGCTCTGTGGGGTGTAGTGTGCGCCACGAATCTAGCAAAGATAGTTCCTGACATAAAAAAGCTGCTCCCTTCTCAGCATACCCTCTAGGGGCAAGTCCCGGAGGCGACCTATCCATTTGGGGATCATGGGTAAAGTTGAAATCTCCCGCCACTACTATGTAACCTTGGGCATGGGTCACTATTTGCGTTAACACATATGTGTAAAAGGCATGGGAGTACGTATTGGGTGCATATATACAGCAGATCGTGAATTGTTGACCATTAATATTCCCTACAACCATGACTAGTCTCCCCTCAGGATCTTGTACAGTGTGAGAAATTGTACATGAAGCAGATTTGTGGACCAGGATCGCCACTCCTCCCCTTTTTCCCTTGGCTGGCGAAAAATAGCAGGTGCCTACCCAATTCTTCTGTAATTTTTGACTCTCGCTAGCATTCAAATGAGTTTCCTGGAGGCAGGCGACCGTGGGATTGCATTTTTTAAGTTGTTGCAAGATCTTATACCTCTTAATCGGCGAGCCCATCCCATTCACGTTCCATGATACTATTTTGTAATATCACCCATTAGGAAGAAAGACAGACTCGTGTATCCGGACGCGACCCGTCCCAAGACCTGGAATTGGAAAGCCCACCATCCCCGCTACTATGTAGCTGGACCTGCTCATGGCCTGGACTCCTACCAGAAACACAAAAACACTGAGGTGCAGTCCCCAACCTCTGGGAATAGAGTAATAACGTAGCCCTGAGTACGTCGTATCTACAAAAAGGAGCCCAAGACACATACCCCCCCCCACTTACACAAACATTCAACTCCCCCACCCACACCCATTCCACCCCTCCCCTCCCCTCCCCTCCCCCCAACCTCCCCTTCCCATCCCCAATACCACCCGTCAAGTCCTTGCCCCTCCTAATCCCCTTGAATGGGGAAAGAGTCACATATTGATGCGGGCGGGTGCCACGCTTCCTCTCCGTGTGGGGTCCTATAATCACCGCGTCATCATGACCGTCCTGCAACGAGAACAAGTGCAGACAATGCTTGGCAGGCGCGCCATCCCCAGGCTGGGCGAGTCCGGTCTGAAGCCAGGCAGGGTCCCATAACCCAAAACGTTCCAGTCCTGAGAGAAATCCGGGCTCAGCAAAACACGGAAAGACAAAAAAACCGGGTAAAGGCCCAGAACCGAACTGTCAACAGACAAAACTCAGAATGCAGAAAAAAAAAAAAAAAGAAAAACAAATGTGGATTTTCTCCATAGGGATCCTCCCTGCATAGTCCCCTAATAGGCGCAACCGTACGCCATAACTTATGGGGGAATATAATTTCCCAAGTCGATTTACACAACACTCACGGGGGGGGCGAGAAACGCTGCAATGCTCTAAGTCCATCCGCCGCAAACCCCGATCTTCATACTGTAAGGAAAGGGAATTCACCCCTTTTTTTTTTATTCGGAGGCTCCTGCTCCGCGCCAACAAAGCTGTGCTCAAACAAAATGGCCGATCCGCCCTCCCGTGCTATGGCCAAGTTTGCGTCAGAAATTGCTGGGCAGCCTCCGGTTGTTCAAAGAGGTGCGTGCGGTTGTTGTGCCATATTTTAAGCTGGGCTGGAAATTGCAGAGTGAAGCGGACTTGTTTGGCGTATAGAGCTGAACATATCTGAGAGTAGCTCCGCCGCTGCCCTGCGACTTTGGCTGAATAGTCCTGAAAAATTCGGACCCTGGAGGACTCGTAGGCCAGGTCCGGAACATTCCGATAGGCTTGCAATAGTGCCTGCTTATGGGCATAATTAAGAACCTTGGCGATAACAATTCTGGGCCGAGTCTCACCATCACGTTTCTGTCCAAGGCGGTGGGCCCTCTCAATACGGAGAACTGGGAGTAGCTCTGGAAGATGAAGGGCATCCGGAAGCCAACTTTCCAGAAAAGCCCCTAGATTTTTTTCCAACAACGATTCAGGTAACCCCAGGAGCCGGATATTAGATCTTCTACTCCTGTTCTCCAAGTCCTCGATTTTAACTGCTTGTGCCTCTAATTGCTTTTCCAGCGCCGTCACTTTAGTAGAAATGGTGAGAGCATCGTCTTCCAACGTTCCCACTCACGACTCGATTTGTTCCAGCCGGGGGTTAAGGTCCGAAAGGGCAGTGTGTATTTCAGTCATCTGAGATGATATGGTAGCCAGCTTCACATCTAACGCTTCCATTAAGATAGTTTTGAGTTGTGCCGAGACCTCCGGCGTGAGCTCAGGCAGAGCAGGAACAGACGGCGCTGCTGGTACCGCCGCCATCTTGGCCTCACCAGGTTTCAGCTTGTCTTTGTCCTTTTTCCCCGCCCGGAGAGGCATTCCCGCTGGTGAACGCTGCATGTAATTCGTTATGGACATGTAGGTAGACCCGAAGCGCCGTGTTCCAGTAGAGAATCCGCGGTTTGCAGGTTTAAAAACAGATTTTTGCAGTGCGTGGCACCCGGAGCCCTCTTAGGCACGTCTTGCCTCGCTCACCGCATCACGTGACCACCTCCCCTTAATTCAGTACCTCCCTCTTTTCCATCGGTGCAAGCTCCAAATCTGGCTGGATTTGGACCTTTGCCTCCATCTGAAGGCCCACAGGGTGGAGACCACCCACCATATGATTCTTGGGGTGATGATTCCTCTGACTCTCAGGACTCAGATGACCTTCTGTCAGAGCCTTCACCCCAGAAGAACGCCGCCGCTCCCCTCTAGAAGACCTCACGTTTGCTAACTTTATAAAAAAAAAAAAAAAAGATGTCGGAAACCATCCCTTTTAAACTGCAAATGGAGGAGAATGCCAGGCATAAAATGCTGGAGGTGCTTCAGTTTATGGATGCCCCCAAGGAGGTGATGGCAGTTCCAGTCCACGAGGTTCTACTCAACCTGTTACACCGTACATGGGAACACCCTGGTACGGTCCCACCAGTGAACAGGAAAACTGACGCTACGTACCTGGTTCAGTCAGCTCCAGGTTTTCAAAAGAGCCAGTTACCTCACTACACTGGTGGTTGAATCCGCCCAGAAGAAGGCTAAGAGGTCCCAGCCCCATTCTTCTGCACCTCCTGGCAAAGAGTAATAGTCCTTGGACGCCTTCGGCCAAAGAGTGTTCCAGGGATCTATGCTTATGGCAAGTATAGCAGCCTATCAGCTATACATGACACAATATTCAGGAAACCTCTGGAAACAAGTCCAAGACTTCTCAGAGTCCCTGCCAGAAAAATTTCAGGAGGGACTGACTACTATCCTCCAGAAAGGGCTTGACGCCAGGAAACATGAGGTCAGGGCAGCATATGACATCTTCGAGACTGCTTCTAGAGTCTCAGCAGCAGGAATAAGCGCCAGACGCTGGGCAGGGCTCAAATCTTCTGACTTGCGCCAAGAAGTCCAGGACAGGTTGGCAGATCTTCCATGTACAGGGGACAATCTCTTTGGCGAGAAAATTCAGGAGGCAGTGGCACAACTCAAAGATCACCACGAGACCTTGCGCCAACTGTCCACTGTCCCCCTCGGACTTCTTGTCTACTGCCAAGAGACCATTCAGACGAGAACCTAGGATGCTATCCTACAAACCGCATTGGTATTACCCTCCTCCATCTTGCACTCGACCGTCCAGACCCTTTCAAAGAGGTCAGCCTCGTCAGCATAGACCCCCAAAAGCCCAACCAGCTCCTCAGACTGGTCCTGCATTGGGATTTTGACTCCCTTCTAGAAAGCAGCAGTCAACCCCCACCTCCACAATTTTTCCTGTGGGAGGCCGTCTGTGCCACTTTGCCAACACATGGCACACGATCACCATGACCAATGGGTCCTTTCTGTGGCTGCCCACGGTTATCTAAATTTCCTTACACTACCACCGGACTCTTCTCCGTGTCCGGCGTGGAGTCTAACCAACCACACTCCACTTCTCGAGGCAGAACTCTCGATTCTCCTGCAGTCCAAGGCCGTGGAACCGGTTCCCCGACTGCAACGAGGAAAAGGGTTCTACTCTTGGTATTTTCTAATTCCAAAAACGTCAGGTGGCATACGTCCTATACTGGACCTCTGCGCCCTAAACAAACATCTTTGCAAGAAAAGTTCAGGATGGTTACCTTGGGCACCATGCTCCCTCTCCTACAAAAGGGAGATTGGCTCTGCTCTCTAGATCCTCAGGAGGTATATGCCCATATAGCCATATCCCCTCCTCATCGAAATACCTCAGATTCATAGTAGGTCACAGACATTTCCAATACAGAGTGCTATCGTTCGGTCTATCGTCAGCACCCCGAGTGTTTACAAAGTGCCTGGCAGTAGTAGCAACTTACCTAAGGCAGTGCAGTATCCATGTCTATCCATATCTAGACGATTGGCTACTCTGAGGTCCATCCAAGGAGGTAGTCAATCCCTCCATTTTACCACACGCCTGCTACAATCCTTGAGGTTTCTCATAAACTATCCTAAATCACATCTGACTCCATCATGCACCCTCTCATTCATCGGAGCAGATCTCAACACCATTCAAGCCAGAGTGTTCCTCCCAAAGGACCGAGCACACACACTGTCAACCTTAGCAAAAGCAGTGTAGACTCCCCACACTACTACAGCTCATCACCTGCTAACCTTGCTAGAACACATGGCTTCTACAGTTCATATTACCCCAATGGCTCAACTAGCCATGAGAGTAACACAATGAACTTTAAAGTCCCAGTGGCCCCAATCACACCAACATTTGTCCCACATTGTCCACATCACCAGCCAGCTTAGACTCTCACTAGCTTGGTGGATACAGGAGTCCAATCTTCAGATAGGACTACCTTTTCAACCTCCAGTTCCTCAGATTACATTAACCACAGATGCCTCCAACCTGGGTTGGGGAGCCCATGTCAACAACCTACAAACCTGGGGAACCTGGACCACAGCAGAAGCAAACCACCAGATATATTTTCGGGAGCTCAGGGAGATACAGTATGCCCTATTCGCTTTTCAGGATTGCCTATCCAACAAGGTAATCCTAATTCAAACAGACAACCAGGTAGCAATGTGGTACCTCAACAAACAAGGGGGCACAGGCTCTTACCTGCTGTGCCAAGAGGCAGCGCAGATCTAGGCCTGGGCTCTCTCCCATTCCATGATACTGAGAGCGACCTACCTGGCAGGCATGGACAATGTGATGGCGGACAATCTCAGCTGGACCTTTCATCCCCACGAATGGTCCCTAGATCCCACTGTAGCAAACACGATTTTCCACCAGTGGGGCCGCCCACACATAGACCTCTTTGCGTCAATTCACAACCGCAAAGTAGATCAATTCTACTCTCTACACCGCAGCTGCAAAACACCCCCAAGGGATGCCTTCGCCCAATTGTGGGCCATGGGTCTTCTATACTCATACCCTCTGATTCCATTCATCAGCAAGACTATCGTGAAGTTACGACAAGACCAGGGCACAATGATTCCCATAGCCCTATTCTGGCTGCGGCAGGTTTGGTTTCCCATCCTATGTGACCTCTCCATTCAGCAACCAATTTGCCTGGGCACAGATCCAACTCTGATAACGCAGAACAACGGACTGTTATGTCATCCCAACCTCCACTCCCTGTTGCTGACGGCATGGATGTTGAAAGGTTGATTCTGCAATCACTTGACCTTTATAATGGTGTCCCAGGTCCTCATGGCTTCACGGAAGCCTTCTACTAGGAAATCTTATCGTTCAAAGTGGAAAAGATTCTCCTTGTGGTGCATGACAAAAGAAATAGATCCCTTTTCCTGCCCCACAACAAGGTTCCTGGACTCCCTCTGGCACCTCTGAGTCTGGCCTACAAACTTCCTCCATCCGAGTGCATCTAAGTGCCATAGCCGCTTACCACAAAGGTGTAGGAGATGCTCAGATTTCGGCGCAACCACTGGTAGGGTGCTTTATGAGAGGCTTACTCCAGCTGAAGCCTCTACAGAGTCTCCCAATTGCAGCATGGGACCTCATGTTGTGCTAGCACAGCTCATGCGACCTCCGTTCAAGCCCCTACACTCCTGCGAGCTCAGGCATCTCACTTGGAAAGTGATCTTTCTAGTTGCTATAACCTCTGCTCGCAGGGTCAGTGAGCTACAGGCACTAGTAACATACTCACCTTATACCAAATTCCTCCATGATCATGTGGTACCTCCGCACTCACCCTAAATTTCTGCCAAAGGTAGTTTCGGATTTCCACTTGAAACAGTCAATAATACTTCCTACCTTTTTTCCAAAGCCTCATTCACAACCAGGTGAGCGGGCACTGCATTTCTTGGACTGTAAATGTGCGCTCGCCTTTTATTTGGACCATACTACAGTCCATAAGAAGTCCACCCAACTTTTTGTCTCCTTTGATAAAACCAAACTGGGAGTTCCGGTGGGCAAGCAGACCCTGTCCACTTTGCTAGCGGACTGTTTTACCTTCTGCTACTAGAAAGCAGGCCTTCCGCTACAGGGATCCGTAAAAACGCATTCGGTCAGAGCCATGGCAATGTCAGTGGCGCACCTCCGTTCTGTACCTGTTGCTGACATCTGTAGAGCTGCCACATGGAGCTCTCTCCACACCTTTGTAGCTCATTATTGTCTCGACAAGGCTGGCAGGCAGGATTCTGTCTTTGGCCAGTCTCTTACATAATTTTGCTTCCAGTATAAAAACCCAACTTCCTATCTGTTGTGCCTGTTGCACGTCGTCGGGTGCTTTTGATTCACTCTATTCAGGCATCCTGTAGCTCACTATTCACCCATATGTGAGGACTACCTGCTTGTCTTGGGATAAAGCAGAGTTGCTTACCTTTAACAGGTGTTCCCCAGGACAGCAGGATGTTAGCCTCATGAAACCTACCTGCCACCCCGCGGAGTTGGATTCGCTTACGTTTTATTTCATTTTTCGCTCGTACTTTTTGCTACAAACGAGACTGAAGGGGGACCCCTCCTGGATGCAGGGTTAGTAGCATGCTGGGCATGCTCAGTGTGCCAGTCAAAGTTCTAGAAACTTTGACAAAAGTGTTCCATGATAGGGCCCCATCCAATGATGTCAACCATATGTGAGTACTAACATCTTGCTGTCCTGGGGAACACCTGTTACAGGTAAGCAACTCTGCTATCTCTGCAAAGGCACAAGGAAAGCAGTTTACTGACAGATGAAAGAGCTGTGCTGAGATTCAGCAAAACTCAATTCTAAATTATTCTTCAAATGGAAGATTTTAAACTACTATTCCTCTGTACTCGGGCAGGGCCAATCCACACATGTGGGTTATGCATCTCTACCAAAGATTGAGACTGAGTAAAACTGACTTGCTGATGTTGTCACGGACATATAGCCCTGCTCCTTCATTAGCCTGCTAGTATTCTATTTCCAGCAGATGATGAACATGCATCTTCCTACTGGGGATGGCTTGTAGTGTTAAAGTAGATTTCAGAGCATTGCTTGGCCTGAGGTGACACCATATTTTGGTCTCTCCCTCAGTTGAACATTAAACAGGCCGATACAGAAAGAAATGCGGGAGAGCGGGCACTCCGTGTTGAGCGCCCGCTCTTCTATTGCACGCCCAGCCACCTCTCCTGGGTGGGTGCGCGATTCAGTATTTAAATGAGGTGGTGTGCTAATAAGGAGGTGCTAGGGAAAATAGCGCGTCTCTAGCGCCTCTTTATTAGTGGTAGAGGTAGCTGTCAGCTGGTCCGACAACTGACATTCTATTTTACCGGCATCTGTTTCCAAACCTGGTTTCCAAACCCACTGACAATCACAGATTAGGAAAACGGATGCTGGTAAAATTGAGCATCAGTTTTGCTAAGCGACGGACAGATTTTCTTTTACACTTTTTTTTTATTTTTTTTTTTTTTAATGTTTTGGTTCCTCCGATTTAATATCGCTAGGATATTAAGTCGGAAAGTGTGCAGAAAAGGAGTATTTTCTGCTTTTCTGTACACTTTTCCGGTTTGCTCAGAAATTAACGCCTGCTCTTGCCACACACTTTACTTTCAGAATCCCGGGGAGTAATTAATAGCTTCATCAACATGCATTTGCATGTGATAAGCGCTATTAGTTTTCGGGGGGGGGTTGACCGTGCGTTTTCGATGTGCTAAACCCTTTACTGTATAAGGGGTAATAGACGTGCATTGAAAACATGTAGCCAATTGCATGTATCAGCCTGTAAGTCTAGGAGCTGGTCAGGCGTAGACTTTAAAAAAAAAAAATTTTAAAGCTGTTTTCAGACTGTGCGCTCAGTGGTGAAGGCTTGGGCCCTCTCCTTCCATTTTGAGCTGATTAGAGCTTCTGCATTTTGCAAGCTGAAATTTCTTTTTTGAAAAGATGTTTGTGCTTTATTTTTGTGTGCATTTAAAACTAGGTAAGTTCTTAATTTATTTTTTGTTTGCTGAACAACTTTCTTCTGCTCCTTTTTGCTTCCAAATCATTCAGAACCTACCTCAGCTAGGGCTCTGGTACCATAAGCTTTCATTTGCAGCTGCCTTTGATTCCCTTTCCCCATTTTTATCTTCTTTCTGTTCTTCCCTTCCATTCTTTTGACTCTGGGACATGGAAAGCTTTTCCCTCTGGAATCTAGTACAAGTCAGCAGGTGTCTCCAGGGATAGCTGGGGCTCCCTCCCTCCAGGGGGTTCTGTACATTGTCTTCAGTGTCCTCAGCCTCAGGCAGGATGAGAAGTAGGAGCTGGGACTAGTAATCAAATCAGGTCTCTCTTTGTCACTGGCCTATCAGACCACCCTCTAAAGCCTTAATTTTTTCCCATTCTTTCACCCAACAGATGAGCGCTGCCTGGACCCCGATACTTATCTTTTGGACTTGTATAACATCAACCCAAATGGGGAATGGATAATAAAGCAGAGCACTCCTTCACCACCAGTACTATAAAAGGGACCAAGCTGACCTTTGAGTAGGATGGAAGCCAGAACAAAGGTCCCTCTGGAGCAGCCCAGAACCAGGGGAACTGCCAATAATGTTATGCTTTTTATAGTACTTATTATATGATTGAAAGAAGATGATGGTGTCCCCCAGTGGATCACTGACTGACATCCCAAATGACTTAAAAGCATACAAAAAAGAGAGAGATGGACATGCCTCAAAGGAAAGTGTAGCCAACGTTTGGAAGAATGCATAGAATATTCATTGCTTGGAACTCTGAAGTTAATTCTAGATTATTATTGGTGTTGCTGAAAAATGAAGTTAAAAAAAAAGACTTTTTTTTTCTCAGTCACTTATTTTTTATGCATTTTTTGTTTTGTTTTGACGCAGACTCTTTGGGGCAGAAACAAAATGGCACAAATGGATTTCACTTTTTTCAAAAGAGCTTTTTAATTTGGTTGGTTTGTATTTTAGATGTGTAAACCAAAGGACTAAAAATGTCCAGACAGATGATAATGCCTGATACCAAATCACATGTACAATGTAAACAGCACAAACTTGGTTTTAAGAAGCTGTTGCTAAATCACCCAGGTTTATGTAGTTATGCCAATGATGCGGGTGCATATACTAGTCCCTGAGGGCAGTGCAAGGAGAGGCATGGGACCTCCATGATGTGAAATGCAGCAACTTTTTCTAGGCAGCTTTCTGATGGTTGCTGTTGTATGTGAATCCTTGGTATCTGAAGGCTAAGAAGAAAACGAATCCTTTTTAAGGAAGATATGCTGCAGCAGTGCTTGTTGAATCCTGGAGCATATATTTTGAAATATAAAATAGCATATGTAAATAGTTTAGTGAGTGGCGTGGATGTTCATTTAGGATTTGCCTTAGTGCAGGAGTTAACATCTTGTTTTCCATACATCAGTCTAACCACCTTATTAACAGTAGGGATGGAGCTAGAATTATATATTTCAGGGGTACTTGTCGTCCCCCCCCCCCAAATTAATGCTGGGTGAGAGGGTAGCAATGTTTTTGGTGGAAAATCAGAGAGACCTTTTTCCCTGGCATTTCATATTAGCCCTTTTCTCGTCCTCTCTTCCCCTTCTCTTGCTCATTCCATCTACCTTCCTACCTTATTTCCTTTCCTCTTTTCTCCTTTATTCTTTCTGTCTCCCTTTCTGTTTTTCAGTCTCCTGCTTGCTCTCGTTCTCCTGTGGGTCTGCTTTTTTTTTTTCTTTTTTTTTCCTGTACTGATGTGGGGGCACAATGGAAACTTTCCTCAGGCACTCACAGGCACCTGGGATCCAGGAGGGAGAGGAGCACCATGAGATATTCTACCACCCACCAAAACAACACCAGACTTTTTTTTTTATTATTATTATTATTTAAAATCTTAATTTAAATAAATACAGAGGTCATTATTGAAAGGATTTGGCTGGCTAGCTGGATAAAATCAGAGATCTGAGTATTTTGCCCTGCTCTCAAGTTGCCCGGTCAAAGTTTCTCCAAGTAAAAAGTGGAGGTGAAATGGGCATTCCCATGGCAATAGTTTTCTTTGTCTGGGCAGCATTGATATTCAGCACTACACAAAGTTAACGGAGTAAGATTAGTTGCAAAAATATCTGTCCTGAAGTTATCAGTATAACTTTATCTGAGTATATTCAGTGGAATACTTATTTGGGAATGTTCTGCTGAATTATCAAGTTAGTTATCCAAGTAATTTTACCTGACTAACGCTTCCGTTTTCCAGCTTACCCCATATGGAGCTTTAAGTTGCTGGCCTTGTATCAGTCTTCATTTTTTATATTTATTTCCTTGTTTTTTTATTTTGTCATCTTTTCCTTATTTTTTTTTCCTTAGTCTTCTGCTTCGCCTTAAGGCCCAGATTGATCTTCTTAATTACATTTCTCTCTGCTGGGCTGTGTATGAGGCACTACTCACAACGCAAGCAGCACTCAGCATGCCTGCATTCACTTATCAATTTTCTTGTCTCCTACTTTCTTATTCACATCTCAGACTTTCAGCAGTCCTAAACTCTCCTTTCCTCCATCACACAGACACAAATAGTAATCAGGTCCCTTGGAGTCTCTCACCTGCCTCTTACAGTGCAATTATTTGTCTTTCCTGGGTGTGTGGGAGGAAAGTCATTAACTAAATGTTCCTTTGGCTTTCATGCCTTCTTTGTCTCCCCTGTTCCCCATTTTGCTTTTTTCTCCATGCCCTCATTGCTATCCGCTTTCTTCCACTCTTCACTTTATTCTTCTTTATTCTTTTTCCTCCTGTTTGTTTCTCTACCTGCTTCCAGTGGTCATGTTCTCCCTTCCTCCTCTTTTCTTCCCCCGCATGCATTTGCTGCTTTTCTGATAGTTGGTGGTGGCTGCACTTCCTCTCCCCCTTATGTGCATGGGGGGGGTGTCTGCAGCGTGCATGTCCTTCCACCCTGTGGACCCAGAAGTAACTCCTCTTTGCAGCCCTAGACATGCTGGAAGCAGCTCCTCTCTCTACAAGCTGTGTGGGCCTGGTGTCTCAGTTCCTTTCCATACGGTATGTGGAGTTGGTGGTCACAGTGCTTCTCTCTTTGGCTTTAGGCAGACCAGAAACAGTTCTATCTGGGACGCATTCTTTCTTAATTGCTGCAAATCTGTTGTGGGTAGAGAAGTACAGGGACTGATGAAATTGGTTGAGGGGCAGCTATTAGCTCAGTTTTGTTTTTTAAATGAGCTGTTTATTTGTAGGTATAAGTCACCTTTTGATTGATCAGCCCAGACTTACTGTACTTGTGTGGTTGAAGGTTCTCACTGATGCACAACATGCTTGGGATGTATTCCGTTGGCTCTTAGCACTCACCTAATTAAACATTTTATAGTTTAGATGTACTTAATGAAACTGTATCAGGTAAATATTAAAGCTGCCCTTAAAGGAAGATTCTGTCCCATGCATAGTCAATATAGCTTTGAGTTTGACCAGTTGAATCTGAAACTTTACTCCTATTACAATGCATTTTAAAACTTGTAGTCTTTTTTTTTTTTTTTTTAATTAAATTTGAATACTGCAAGCCTCAGGTCACCCGGATCCTATGGGTGCAACTAGTTTTAACAGCAGCTGGACAGATAGAGGCAAAAAAGTTTCTACAAGAATGAAGGAGAAGCTCCTAAATTCAATTATAGCCTGCAGAGAGCCATCCAAAGCCTAGACATATACTGCCCTTTTCCTTTCTTATGGGGTCCCAAAAGGCACTAAAAATTGGGAGCAGCGATTCACTAGAACATGGCAAGTGTTACCTGTTCTCATCCTGTTGAAAGTAAAAATAAAATATGTTTTTCATTTCTTTAAACTGCTTCCTGGAAGCGGCAGTGTTTGCAAGAATGCCCTTAAAGACATTATATCCAGCTGGACCCAGCTGGTCTATGAATTTTGAGAGGTCAGAAGGTTCTGTATGCTCTGGTATGGATATCCCATCATTTGTTTGGAAGTCAGAATAACAATTTGATTTTATTTTTTTGAGATAAACAACGCCTTCCTGACTTTTTTTTTTTTTAGGATTTTTATGATTCACTTATTTTTTGGTAATGTCCTCTTTTATTCATTGTATCCTGACTTGAGGAAGGGAAGATTGACTCCTGAAAGATAGTCAAGAAATATATTGTTAGTCTAGTAAAAAGGAATCACCTTATTTTTTGTTTTTATTTGTTAACCTTTATTTATTTTATTTAACACTTTTCTATACCGACCTTCATGGTAGAGACCATATCAGGTCGGTTCACATCGAATAGGGGAACTGAACCAAGAACAGTAACCAAAAACAAAAGGTTGAACATGAAAAAGCAAAGCAAAGTTACATTTAACAGGGAAATTAAACTTGGAGGCATAGACTGCTGGAAGGAAGGAAAGGCTAGAGATAGCGGAGAAATTATTAGTATAAACAGAGCATTCAAATGCATTCAAATCTATGCATTCAAATGCACTAACATAGCAACCACACACTCTTATCCTTTTTAGGGTGACAGTGTACCTGTAGTGATGAGCTCTTTGTATTTTTTGAAAACAGAGACTCTGGTTTCAATACCCCTGCTGGCATTAAATCCAGCAATTCACTTAATCTTCTTATGGTTAAACATACATTTCTCCTAGGACAAGCAGGATAGTAGTCCTCACACATGGGTGAAATTTATTTATTTATTTATCAAGTTTATATACCGTTTTACCAGTAAAAATAACTGACCAAAGCGGTTTACAATAGCAAAAATAACAAACAAAATAAAAAAATCAATTAAAATTAGATAAATAAATAATAAAAGTAAAGTTAAAACAAAGTACAAATAAAAATACAATATGTTACGCAATCAATAAAAACAATGATGACAAAATAAGAAATTGGCCATTACAATTAAAAACTAAAAGAAGAGAAATAGAATAACAAGCAAGTCAATATAGTTTAACCATACTTAACCTTACTTAGTTTGAGTAGAAGGTTCAAAATCCTTTGCTTCCTGGAAAAGATGAGTTTTTAAAGCCTTCTTGAACTCCTTTCGACTACATATTAACCTTATAGAGTCTGGCAAGGCATTCCATAAAATGGGACATCAGATGCAGCCCAGCACGGAAAACTTATGTCAAGGTTTCTGCCCAGCATGCCCTAATCAACGCAGGGTCTCTCTTCAGTCTCTTTTTTTTTTTCTTTTTTTTTTTGTGGAGGTATCGCATCGTGGTTTCTGAGCTTGTGTTATTTTTCAAAAAGTAACATGTTGGGAAAATGTTCACAGACTTTTTGGTGTGTATTACATTTTTTCCTGATAGCATGTCTCTCTTCGTGTTTTCGTTGGTTCGGTAAGTGTTCTTCTGAGCCGTCCCCCCATGGCAGCAGTGCTTCTGTGCCCACCACCTTCGCTGTCAATTTTTGTTCCTTCTGTTTGCTTTGCCATGGCTTTGTCAGGTTTTCGTCAAGGCCCAAGGACCATGTTCATCAAGGACCCGTATGAGATGTCCATCCTCTGCCTGGGGAAAAATTGCGCGACATTCGGGGGTGCCGCATGTGCGACCATATGACCCCTAAAGGACGTCGTGCTCACCTCGACAAGTTGGAAAAGCTTTTCAAGCGAGGAAGTCCGAGCCATCGATTTCAGTACTGGTGGCATGAACGCTGAAGGACCACGGAGACACACCAATGGACACAGAGCCATTGACATCGGCGGGACCATTCACTCTGTCGATGTCGGCGGATAGGGGCACCGGAGACCGGCCCCTGTTGGTCTCTTCCAGATGGAGGACATTGGGTTCATTGTCTTCGACTTCAGCACTGGGGAAAGACTGGGCCGAGCACTGAGGGAAGCCAAGGAAGCATCAGCACAGGTCGTCCTCTATGCACAGTGCCAGGCTCAGGTTGGTGCTGACTCTTGCTGCAATGCCCCTGAAGTGACCCCGAGGCAAGGAGTGCTTGTCCTGTATTGATGCCAGGGGTCCCAGATGGTCTCCACCAGTCCAGGTGTTAGCTGCTGATCCTCCTCAAGGTTCTGAGGAAGATCTGGCCACCCCTCCTACCTGACCAGTCCATTTTGGCATCAGAAACTTTTGAGGAGGAGTTGGAGTGCAGAGTCCAGCTGGTGGCTGACCGGGTGCTGTGGTGCATTGAGCCTGTGGCACAGATGGCATCTGTGCCCACGCTTTCCCTGCTGGAACATCTCAATGTGCTCATCGGTGTATTACCGGCCCAGCTGGTGTCTGTTCCCGGGGAGCCATCAATGCCTGGTGGGCACTGATGCTTCCCCTGATTGATGCAGTGATTGTCATTTGCTCCGATGAGGAGCATGTCCCGCCGGTGCCAACCCCATGGCCTGTAATCCCCGTCCAGCTTTGCCAGCAGCAGTGCCACTGGTGCCTAGACCTCTGGACAAAGGCCGAGCACCTAGGGCCCCATCCCCTCTGGATTATAGCGAGGATAAGGCGCCTTATGTCCCCTGGGGGTACAACACTACTGAATCCTCCTCAAAGGACTCAGAAGATTTCCCCTCAGAACCTTCTTCAGAGGCGTGAGGACCTGACCTTCGCAGGATTTATGCGAGAGATGGCGGAGGCCATCCCATTTCAGTTAATGATGGAGGAGGATGCCGGGCACAAAATGCTGGAGATCCTCTAGTTTGTGGAGGCTCCTAAAGAGATCATGTCTGTCCAGATGCACAAGATCTTTAAGGAGTTACTGTTGAGGATTTGGATTTGGGAGCACTCTCTCACTGTTCCTCCTTTTAACAGGAAGGCAGACAGGGTTTACCTCTTCCAACAGGCTACCAGATTTGACAAGCACCAGTTGGTACGCCAACCTGTTCGAATCCACTCTCAAGAAGGCTAAGCACTCTTGGCCCTATGCCTCTGTGCTCCCAGGGAGAGAGCACAGAGCTGGATGCACTTGGGAGGAAAGTTTTTCAGGGGGCTGTGCTCACGGCCCACATTGCCTCCTACCAGTTCTACATGAGCCAATATGCTCACAACCTCTGGAAGCAGGTGCAGGAGGTGGCCGAGCGGCTACCTCAACAGCAGCAAGACACCTTCCTGGAGTGTGGAAAACACATGGTGCGATCCACCTGCGATGTTTTTGAGATGGCAGCAGGAGTCTCTGTGGTGGGAATCGGCGCCCACATGGCTGCAGGCCTCCGATCTCCGTCTGGAGGTACAAGAGAGACTCATAGACCTGCTGTGCACAGGGCAGAGTCTATTCGGAGATAAGGTGAGGGGCACGGTGGCTCAGTTGTGAGATCACCATGAGACCCTCCAGCAACTCTCTTCCAGCACTTCAGACCCTCCTCAGCCAGGAGGTCAGTAAGGCATGGCTTGAGGAAATCTTTCTACTGCCAGAGGAAGTACTATCCTCCAGCCCCTTACTCCCTTTCCCAGAGGGTGAGCTCTCTCGGCAGTCCCAGGCAGCAGCGAGCTCCCAAGCACCAACCGGTGCCCCAGCCAAATCCCGGGATGGGGTTTTGCTGGATCCTAGGGAGCACCAGCTAACCACCTGTACCCAAGATGCTGTTTCCCCCCACCCCCAAGCTTCGGTTCTTTGAGAATCGGCCTCAGACCAGTGGGTTCTGTCCATCATCCGCCAAGGGTACCGATTTTGAACCTACCAAATTCTCCTCCTTGCCCATTTTTACCGCCAATAGTACATCAGGAGGTACTTCTTCAGGAGCTCTCTGCCCTCTTAACGGCTAGAGTGGTCGAGCCTGTCCCACCAGGGCAAAGAGGGCAGAGATTCTACTTCCAGTACTTCCTGATTCCAAAGAGAACAGGGGGACTCCATCCCATCCTAGACCTGAGAGACTTGAACACATTTCTAAGAAAAAAGTTCAAGATGGTTTCCCTGGGCACCCTGATTCCCCTCCTGCAAAAAGAGGGGACTGGCTATGCTCCCTCAATTTAAGGGACGCGTACACTCACATAGAGATCTTCCCAGGTCACAGGAGGTATCGCAGATTTGTGGTGGGAAGACAGCACTTCCAGTACAGTGTGGTGTTGTTTGGGCTAGTGTTGGCCTTGCTTGTCTTTATGAAATGTTTGGCCATGATGGGGGTGCACCTCCACAGACTGGGAGTGCATGTTTTCCCTTATCTGGACAATTGGCTTGTCAAGAGTGCCTATCGCGCAAGGGCAGATTGGTCCTTGCACTTGACCATCCGGGTGCTGGAGTCACTAGGCTTATTCATCAATTACCTGAAGTCTCACCTCAGCTCATCACCTCCAATTGGAGTTTATAGGAGCCCTGCTATACATGGCCCAGGTAAAGGTCTTCCTGCTATGTGCCAGGGTGGTCACCTTGGCGTCTATAGCGGAACTGACTCAATGGAGCCAGCAGGTGTCCGTCCTGCACATGTTGACGCTGCCAGGCCATATGACCATAACTCCATATCACTCCTTTGGCACGTTTACACATGTGCAGAGCCCAATGGACCTTAACGTTACAGTAGAACCAGGTCACCCAGAATCTTCAGGACCGCATCCACATCATGCCGTTCCCTCCGGGACTCCTTGTCCTGCTGGTGGGTCCTTTTGAATTTGGAGCAGCGAATACCTTTCCAAAATCCCCCTACCCAAATTGTCCTTACTACAGATGTGTCCACCCTGGGTAGAGCCCAGGTACAGGGGCTCAGCACTCAGGCTCTGTGGTCAGCTTAGGAAGTACAGTTCAAATCAACTTCCTGGAGCTCCGGGCGGTCAAGTACGCTCTATGGGCTTTCAGGGATTGGCTATCCAACAAAATTGTCCTGATCCAAACAGACAACTAAGTTGCCATGTGGTATGTCAACAAGCAGGGAGGCATGGGGTCATACCTCCTGTTTCAGGAAGCGGTCCAGATCTGGTCTTGGGCTCTGTCCCACAGGATGGTGCTCCGGGCCATGTACCTGGCTGGAACAGAGAAATGCATAACGGAAAGGCTAAGTCGGACCTTCAGGCTCCATGAGAGGTCACTTGAGCAGGGGGAAACCAGATATTCCGCCTCTGGGGGAACCCAGACGTGGATTTGTTTGCATCCCCCTATAACAGAAAGATGACTCAGTTCTGCTCCCTGTACAGGTCATATGGCAAACCAGCCTTGGACACCTTTGCTCGCCATTGGGTCAAGGGTCTTCTATACGTGTATCCTCCTCTTCCTCTGGTTATGAAGACTCTCCTGAAGCTCTGACAGGACCGGGGGACCATGATCCTCATAGCCCCCATTGGCCGAGACAGATCTGGTTCCCACTCCTGTGGGAGTTGTCCTTCCGGAAACCGATCAGTCTGGGGACTTCTCCAGGCCTCATCACACAAGATCAGGGCAGGCTGCGGCTTCCCAACTTACAGGTTCTGTTGCTCACAGCCTGGATGTTGAGAGGCTGATCCTGCAGCCACTTAATCTTTCTGAAGATGTGTCTCGGGTCCTGGTAGCTTCTAGAAAGCCTTCCACTAGGAAGTCCTGTGGACTAAAGTGGAGGAGGTTTTCTGTGTGGTATGGCAAAAGGCCCTAGATCCTTTCTCCTGCTCCACACAAAAACTGCTTGACTACCTTTTGCACCTATTGGAGGCTGGCTTGAAAACCAACTCTATTAGGGTTCACCTGAGTGCTATTGGAGCATACCACCAAGATGTAGATAATACACCCATCTCTGTACAGCCCATAATTCTACACTTCGTGCATAGCCTGCTCGAGTTGAAGCCACCTGTTGTGTCTTGGGACCTCGACATAGTGCTTGCTCAGCTTATGAAAGCTCCTTTTGAGCTGCTGCTCACCTGTGACCTGAAGTAGCTGACCTGGAAGGTCATATTTCTGGTGGCGGTCACTTAAGTGTGCAGGGTCAGCAAGCTCCAGGCCTTAGTGACTTATCCACCTTATACCAAGTTTTATCATGACAGGATGGTCTTGTGCATGCACCTTAAGTTGATGCCTAAGGTGGTGACAGATTTCCATCTAAACCAGTAAATCATCCTGCCAATATTCTTTCCCAGGCCCCATTCGCACCAGGGCAAACTAGCACTACACAGTTTGGATTGCAGAAGAGCCTTAACCTTCTAACTGGAGCAGACAGTCTACCCAACTTTTCATTTCTTTTGACAGGAATAGGTTGGGAGTTGCTGTTGCCAGATACTATCCAATTGACTAGCAGGTTGCATCTCCTTCTGTTATGCCCAGGTGGGACTGCATCTTTGTGGTCATGCCATGGCAACATCTGTGGCCAACTTGCAAACAGCTCCCATAGAGGAGACGTGGAGTTCTCTCCACACATTGCCATCCCACTACTGTCTGGATAAGGATGGCCGACTTGACAGTAGGTTCAGCCAGTCTGTCCTCCGGAACTTGTTAGAGGTGTAGAACCCAACTCTCCCTACCTAGGGCCCATTGTTTGGTTTCAGGCTGTCTCCTCCTTTGTTACCAATAGCACTGTGATTGTTGTGGCCTTTGGAACCTGGTTGGTACTTGTTGGTCCCCTTTTGTGTGGGGAGCAGCCTGTAGCTAGGGACTGATAAAATGAGAAAAATAGTAAAAAAAAAAAAAAAAAAAAAAAAAAAAAAGAAAAAATCCTAGAAGCACAGTCCATATGTATTCCTCACATTAAAGGTAGAAGGAAGGTCAAGCGATTGCCAGCATGGCTAAAAGTGAAGTGAAAGAGGCTATTTTAACCAAAAGATCTTCAATCAAAAATTGGAAGATGGATCCATCAGAAAAAAATAGGATTAAGCATAAGCATTGGCAAGTTAAATGTAAGACATTGATAAGACAGGCTAAGAGAGAATTTGAAAAGATGTTAGCTGTAGAGGCAAAATCTAACAAAACTTTTTAAAATATATCTGAAGCAGAAAGCCTGCGAGGGAGTCGGTTGGATGATCAAGGGGTTAAAGGGGCACTTAGAGAAGATAAGGCCATCGCGGAAAGATTAAATGATTTCTTTGCTTTGGTGTTTACTGGAGAGAGGATGGTTGGGTAGATACCCGTTCCGGAGACAGTTTTCAAGGGTGATGATTCAGATGAACTGAACCAAATCACTGTGAACCTGGAAGATGTGGTAGGCCAGATTGACAAACTGAAGAGTGGTAAATCACCTGGACTGGATGGCATACACCCCAGGGTTCGGAAAGAACTAAATGAAATTTCAGACCTAGTTCAGTTAATTTGTAACCTATCATTAAAATCATCCATTGTACCTGAAGATTAGAAGATGGCCAATGTAACCCTGATATTTTAAAAGGGCTCCAGGGGTGATCGGGGAAACTATATAGACCTGTGAACCTGACTTCAGTGCCGGGGAAAATCATGGAAACTGTTATAAAGAAAAAAAATCACAAAACATTTAGATAGACATTGTTTCATGGGACTCAGCCAGTATGGATTTGCCCAAGGGAAGTCTTGCCTCACAAATTTCCTACATTTTTTTTTTTGAAGGGGTGAATAAACATGTGGACAAAGGTGAACCTGTAGATGTTGTGTATTTTGGATTTTCAGAAGGTGTTCGACAAAGTCCCACATGAGAGGCTTCTAAGAAAACTAAAACGTCATGGGATAGGAGGTTATGTCCTTTTATGGATTGCAAGCTGATTAAAAACAGGAAACAAAGTAGGAATAAACGGTCTGTTTTCACAGTGGAAAAAGGTAAACAGTAGAGTGCCTCAGGGATCTGTACTTGGACTGGTGCTTTTTAATACATTTATAAATGATCTGGAAAAGGGTACGACAAATGAGGTGATAAAATTTGCGGATGACACAAAATTATGCAAAGTAGTTAAATCTCAAGCGAATTGTGATAAATTGCAGGAGGACCTTGCGAGACTGGAAGATTGATCTTCGAAATGGCAGATGAAATTTAACATGGACAAGTGCAAAGTGATGCATATAGGGAAATATAACCTTGACTGTAGTTACACAATGTTAGGTTCTATCTTAGGAGTTACCACCCAGGAAAGAGATCTATGTGTCATAGTGGCTAATACATTGAAATTGTCAGCTCAGTGTGCTGCGGCTATCAAGAAAGCAAACAATGTTAGGAATTAAGTAGGGAATGGCAAATAAAACGATGGATGTCACAATGCCTCTGTATTGCTCCATGGCGAGCCCACATCTTGAATGCTGTGTGCAGTTCTGGTCGCCGCATCTCAAAAAAGGTATAGTTGCACTGGAGAAAGTGCAGAGAAGGGTGACCAAAATAAGTAGCATAGAACTGCCCTATGTGGTAAATCTAATGAAGTTATGCCTGTTTGGTTTGGAGAAGAGACAATTAAGGGGGGATATGATAGAGGACTACAAAATCATGATGGGACTTAAACGAGTTAATGTAAATCGGTTATTTACTCTCTCAGATAATAGGACAACTAGGGGGCATGTCATGAAGTTAGCAAGAAGCTCATTTAAAACAAATAGAAGAAAATTATTTTTCATTCAGCACATAGTTAAGGGCTAGAATTCATTGCCAGAGGATGTGGTTACAGCAGTTAGTGTAGCTGGGTTTGGATAAGTTTCTAGAAGAAAAATCCATAAACAGCTATTAATCAATAAGGAATAGTAGTTTGAGATCTATTTAATGTTCGGGTACTTGCCAGGTACTTGTGACTTGGATTGGCCACTGTTGGAAACAGGTTACTGGGCTTGATGGATCCTTGATCTGACCCAGTATGGTAATTCTTAAGTTATGTTCTTATTCACCCATGTGTGATGACTACCATCCTGCTTTTCATATGAGAAAGCAGAGTTGCTTACCTGAAACAAGTGTTCTCCTAGGATAGCAGGATGTTAGCTCTCACGAAACCTACCCACCACCCCGCGGAGTTGGATTTCTCCTATGATTTATTATTTTGTTATCGTAATTCTATGTTACAAGACTGAAGAGGGACCCCGCATGGAGTAGGGCATGCTGGGCATGTTTAGTCTGCCTAGTCAAAGTTCCAGAAACTTTGGCATAAGTTTTCCATGCTGGGCTCCATCTGATGATGTCACCCATGTGTGAGGACTAACATCCTGCTGTCCTAGGAGAACACCTGTTTCAGGTAAGCAACTCTACTTTCGAGCTTTTGTGGGCTTCTAACCATGTGATTCATCTTGTACAGCAATAGCATTTTTTTTAAATTTAGAAGTCAGTTGCATACAACTTTGCCTGTCACTATTTTGCAGAAGAAATGCCTTTGTACTAACTTTTTTGCAAGTAAAAAAAAAAATTTCATAAAGCTTCAGGTATGGTGTCACTTATGATGTTCATCAGCCTTATTGTCATGAGATTTAGTGAATTGTTAGGGCGCTGCTTAAAGGATTTTATAGAAATAGCATTTCAGTTTTCTACAGATTTGGGAGTTTTTCTACAGACTGTGAGGAGCTTGTGTAAGAAAATAAGAAATTGCCATGCTGGGTCAGACCAAGGGTCCATCAAGCCCAGCATCCTGTTTCCAACAGAGGCCAATCCAGGCCACAAGAACCTGGCAATTACCCAAACATTAAGAAGATCCCATGCTACTGATGCAATTAATAGCAGTGGCTATTCCCTAAGTAAACGATTAATAGCAGTTAATGGACTTCTGAAGGACTTCTGAAGGAACTAAAAAATGAAATTTCAGACCTATTAGTAAAAATTTGTAACTTATCATTAAAATCATCCATTGTACCTGAAGACTGGAGGATAGCAAATGTAACCCCAATATTTAAAAAGGGCTCCAGGGGCGATCCGGGAAACTACAGACCGGTTAGCCTGACTTCAGTGCCAGGAAAAATAGTGGAAAGTGTTCTAAACATCAAAATCACAGAACATATAGAAAGACATGGTTTAATGGAACAAAGTCAGCATGGCTTTACCCAGGGCAAGTCTTGCCTCACAAATCTGCTTCACTTTTTTGAAGGAGTTAATAAACATGTGGATAAAGGTGAACCGGTAGATATAGTATACTTGGATTTTTAGAAGGCGTTTGACAAAGTTCCTCATGAGAGGCTTCTAGGAAAAGTAAAAAGTCATGGGATAGGTGGCGATGTCCTTTCGTGGACTGCAAACTGGCTAAAAGACAGGAAACAGAGAGAAGGATTAAATGGGCAATTTTCTCAGTGGAAGGGAGTGGACAGTGGAGTGCCTCAGGGATCTGTATTGGGACCCTTACTGTTCAATATATTTATAAATGATCTAGAAAGAAATACAACGAGTGAGATAATCAAATTTGCAGATGACACAAAATTGTTCAGAGTAGTTAAATCACAAGCAGATTGTGATAAATTGCAGGAAGACCTTGTGAGACTGGAAAATTGGGCATCCAAATGGCAGATGAAATTTAATGTGGATAAGTGCAAGGTGATGCATATAGGGAAAAATAACCCATGCTATAATTACACCATGTTGGGTTCCATATTAGGTGCTACAACCCAAGAAAGAGATCTAGGTGTCATAGTGGATAACACATTGAAATCGTCGGTGCAGTGTGCTGCGGCAGTCAAAAAAGCAAACAGAATGTTGGGAATTATTAGAAAAGGAATGATGAATAAAACGGAAAATGTCGTAATGCCTCAGTATCGCTCCATGGTGAGACTGCACCTTGAATACTGTGTACAATTCTGGTCGCCACATCTCAAAAAAGATATAATTGCGATGGAGAAGGTACAGAGAAGGGCTACCAAAATGATAAGGGGAATGGAACAACTCCCCTATGAGGAAAGACTAAAGAGGTTAGGACTTTTCAGCTTGGAGAAGAGACGACTGAGGGGGGATATGATAGAGGTGTTTAAAATCATGAGAGGTCTAGAACGGGTAGATGTAAATCAGTTATTTACTCTTTCGGATAGTAGAAAGACTAGGGGGCACTCCATGAAGTTAGCATGGGGCACATTTAAAACTAATTGGAGAAAGTTCTTTTTTACTCAACGCACAATTAAACTCTGGAATTTGTTGCCAGAGAATGTGGTTAGTGCAGTTAGTATAGCTGTGTTTAAAAAAGGATTGGGTAAGTTCTTGGAGGAGAAGTCCATTACCTCCTATTAAGTTCACTTAGAGAATATCCACTGGCATTAGCAATGGTTACATGGAATAGACTTAGTTTTTGGGTACTTGCCAGGTTCTTATGGCCTGGATTGGCCACTGTTGGAAACAGGATGCTGGGCTTGATGGACCCTTGGTCTGACCCAGTATGGCATTTTCTTATGTTCTTATGTTCTCCTCCAAGAACTTATCCAAACCTTTTTTGAACCCAACTGCACTAACCACATCCTCTGGCAACAAATTCCAGAGCTTTATTGTGCGTTGAGTGAAAAAGAATTTTCTCCGATTAGTTTTAAATGTGCTACTTGCTAACTTCATGGAATGCCCTCTAGTCCTTCTATTATCCGAAAGTGTAAATAACCAATTCACATCTACTTGTTCAAGACCTCTCATGATCTTAACAACCTCTATCATATCCCCCCTCAGCCATCTCTTCTCCAAGCTGAACAGCCCTATTCTCTTCAGCCTTTCCCCATAGTGGAGCTGTTCCATCTCCTTTACCATTTTGGTTGCCCTTCTCTGTACCTTCTCCATCGCAATTATATCTTTTTTGAGATGCGGCGACCAGAATTGTATACAGTATTCAAGATGTGGTCTCACCATGGAGCGATAGAGGCATTATGACACTTTCCATTTTATTAACCATTCCCTTCCTAATAAATCCTAACATACTATTTGCTTTTTTTTTTAATTTATTTATTGATTTTTTAAAATAAATTAACAGAACATAAATGGAAAAAAAGTAACAGCATAGAACTGGTTTACATGTTATACAAACACCATAGAAGAAACATCCAAAAAACATTATTTCCAGCTATACTGTTCTACATTATAGGCAATCCGTGAAGGCAAGATGTACATTTAGCAGTAATTAGGGGAACAAATCAAATACAATATTTGAAATATACTTGATAGCTTTGGAATTGACCAGTGTTAATTACATCTAATAACACCCCCCTCAGGGACTAATTGGAGTGGAGTCAAGATATACTCAGATTTTCCGGTTCTCTAAAAATATATCTGGAATTTTGATATAAGAGGATACACTAACACAGAAACCAGAGAATAAATTTAGCTCCTCTCGCTTGAGCTTCATCTCTCATGGTTAGAAATCTTTTTCTCTTTTTTTGAGTAATTTTTGTTATATCAGGAAATATTTTTAACTCATATCCATAAAACTTTTGAGATTGGTTTCGAAAGTAAGTCCTCAATATTAAATCCCTTTCACTAGAAGTAGAGAACTGCGCAAACAGCGTTGCCCTTTCCTCCACTACTAGTTCATATGATTTTTCCAAAATGGATGTCAGGTCAAAGAATAATTCTTCTTTCTTATCTTGTTCTTGCAATTTTTCCCGTCCTATTTGGGGTAGCCAGTACATTTTCACAATAGTTGGAAAGTCTTTCTCAGAAATTTTCAAGATATTTGCAAGATGGCTCTTAAAAAGTTCTCAATGAGCTAAGAGTCTCATTCATGGAAAATTTAAAATTCTTAGATTATCCCTTCTTAGATGGTTTTCCAAGTTTTCCATCTTAATCATTTGAGAACTTTCTGATTTAATCAGATTATTTTGAACTTTTTGCATCTCTTCCACTTTATTTTCTAATGTAATCATTGCAATTTCAACTTTCTCTGTTCTATTTTCTATTGCTTGGCTTTTGGTAATACTTTCTTTCACCATAGAGGTTAGAGACTTTATTGATTTCTCCTTGGAAGAGATAGCCCTTAAAACTTCTTCCAGAGTCACTTTAGAGGAATTAAAACTAGAGACTCCACATACCACTTGTAAATCTTCCTCCACCTCTCCTTCCTCTGAGGGACCTGCTCCTTCCCCGGCTCAATCCTGTGCTTCTATGGGTTGTCTCCTGGAGCCCTCTAAAACTGGGCTCACCGAGGACCGTGTATCACAGACACTCCCTCTCTGGAATTCCAACTCCAACGAAGCCGATTTCCTTCTCAGAAGAGCAGCTGTTAGCTCGGATTCCAAACCTCCGAGCGGTGGGTCAGGAGTAACGGGTGCACCAGGGCATGGTGATGTCTCAATGGCCAGAGGGCTCAGCATCTGCTCATCGCTGCGTCCCTCAGCGGCCCCTCCCTCTGGTTTCATGCACACTGATCTGGCGAAAGCTTCTGTTATCCGGGGCTGTCTCACAAAAGAAATAGTAGAAGCAACGTCCTTTATCTTCGCTTTGCATTTGGTATGTGGCATCTCCACAATATCGGTAAGTAGAAGAAAAATTTCAATGTGAATTTCAAAAGTGAAAAAGGAAATTTTGAATTGCACCGGCGCTCAGCTTAAACCGTTCATTCCTCGGCAGCCATCTTGCCACTATTTGCTTTTTTGACTGCTGCAGCACACTGAGCTGACAATTTTAAAGTATTATCCACTATGATGCCTACATCTTTTTCCTGGGTGGTAGCTCCTAATATGGAACCTAACATCGTATAACTACAGCAACGGTTATTTTTCCCTATATGCAACACCTTGCACTTGTCCACATTAAATTTCATCTGCCATTTGGATGCCCAATCTTCCAGTCTTGCAAGATCCTCCTGTAACGTATCACAATCCGCTTGTGATTTAACTACTCTGAATAATTTTGTATCATCCGCAAATCTGATAACCTCACTCGTCGTTTTCCTTTCCAGATCATTTATATATATATTGAAAAGCACTGATGTACAGCAGTGTGTAAGTCTAGTCCTGGGGATTGCGTAGGGCCTACAGGGGGGTGGGGGATGATGGGGGAGGGGACAGCCGGAGGGGTGCACAGTTTCAATGTGGGGGGCTGGGAAGAGTCCTTCAGCCTCGCCGCAGTTTTGTGTTTCAATCCGGGCATGTCTCTGGAAAGGGGGATGGGGGTTGGACGTTGTTAAGCTTCGGCAGTCTAGTTTCTTTCTGCATAATAATTTTTTTGGTTGCAGTGTTTGACTTGTACCATGTAAGTGTGGTTGTTTCCAGTGAAAATTAATAAACATACTTAAACATAAGTCTAGTCCTGGAGCAACCTCTAGCCAGTCAGGTTTTCAGGATGTGACAAGGAAAATGCATGACATAGATTTGCATGCACTGCCACCACTGTATGCAAATCTGTCTCCTGCATATTCATTGTGGATATCCTGAAAACCTGACTGGATAGGGAGCTTGCTACTCCAGAACTTGATAAACATTGGTTTAAAGCATTAGACGTGCCTCGTAGATAATAAAAGGATCCCTTTTTTTTTTAATTTCTCTTTATTAAATTTACGTAAAATTCCACAAACACATTACAGAAAGGTTTTAAATAAAAGAAAAACCCCAGATAAGAGATACCAGTTAATACTGAAAGCAAAAATGCCTCAAGAAACACAATAAAAGCACCAACAATAAAAGAGAAAAGGCAGCAGAAAGAAATAGTAATGAAAGAAGAAAAAACTCCCCAGGTGTCAGGTTACAAGCCAGGAAATTTGAAAAAAGTTGAGAAAAAGACTACCTTACAAAAAGTGTTTGTTTAGATGAGACAGAACGAAGCTCTGCAGGCATAACAGGTACAGCTGAAGAAACTTCAGTTTTTTCAAGAAAATCTGACAATTTGTTTAGGATCCCAAAACATATAATGTAAATTCTTACATACAGCACAGTACTTAGCAGGAGTTTTAAGAGTAAAAGTCTGTACTGTTCTGCATTGACAAAAATGTTTTACGTTTAAGTTGGGTTACATGAGAAACATCCAGGTTCATTCTTATCTTGGAGCCTATAAACTCTCTATCCATTGCACAAAAGAAGCAGTTGCATAATCACATTTTTATCCAGCTCAAAGATGAGATACCGGAAGAGTTCCCTATGACTCTGCATTAACAGATGATAACCCTAATTTGGGTGACAGTGCTTGCAAGGGAAAATAATTTTAGAAATATAAATTGCCTGGTAAACGTATTACATAATTTTTAAATAACCCCTGTCCAAATGTTTTTTTTAGAAAAGGTGAAAAATTGGTGTCTTATAATCCTTTGTCAAGCCAAAGTTAGGAGATTCTCCATCCTTTGTAGTAGTTATGATACAGTCCTTGACCACTTCAGCCTTGAAAGCATCAAGTTTTCCCATTTTCTGAGACAAAATAGTCCTTAAAAGAGTAAATAGTACACTGAGTCATTTGTAATGTTTTCTTGAAATTAAATAGTTGTAGGAGACAACATCTTAAAGTGAATCCCTCCATAAGTTCTGAAGGTGTAAATTGTAAGCCCTTTGGGGATAAGGAAATATCCACAGTCCCTGAATGTAATCTGCTTTGAAGGGTTGAAAATCAGAATATGAAAACAAATAAATAGAAAAGACTGCCAGACTGAGAGCAAGGTGATCTCCCCTTCAGTTTGCCACCTCTCAGGTCTCATAAAAACCCGAGCACTGACCTGCCTCCAACAAAGGAGAACCAACAGCAGTGGCAGCCTCTAACTGATGGGGTCTCAAAGCAGCCAGCACAAGAGGTTTAGCAGTGGGGGAGAAATGTTGGCTCCAGGGTTCTGCAGTACACCTCCGGCCCGGACTCCCTCGCTATCCAGCAACTTGGCAGGAGTTGATGTCATTGCGATCCTCTGCTCCACAGCGCTCTCATCACGTGCAGCCAGCCTCAACACTCCAGGCCTGTCCCAGCCATTCCATGGAACAAACATAGACTATGGGACCAGCCCCATCTTCAGAAGGGAAGACTTGGCTGACTTCCCCTGTGCTTAGGCATATGCGAGGTCAGAAAATAAATGCAAAATCAGCATTAAAGCTGCACAGTTTTTCATCGAGCCTTTTGGATGGAATGACAGACATGCAGAGAGCATCTGGGCACCATCTTACCTTTCATATCAATCGCCACCTTTCAGGCAGTAAAAATCGATCTGTTATTGACCCTTAAGCCTGAAGGTCTTTATCTTTACCCTCATCCACGACATGACTGGCAACAGCAGAGACTACAATAGAGTGCCAGGGTTTTCTGGAAACCTGTGAGCAACTCTGAGAATGTGTGAGCACTGAGCAGTACTTAGTGAACTATGTTTCCTGCTGCTCAGTCCTCCAAACCCTATAGCTTGGAGGTCTTGCTGCTGGCCATGTTCTCTTTATTACCCCAGTTTAAAAGCCTGCCTCTCTGTGAGTACTGTGTCTCAGCTTGGGGCCAAGTCTGTCCTTGTTGTGGCCTTCTTTTGTTCTAGCTCAGGAGTGGCCAGCTCCATTCCTTGAAAGCCACAATTGGGCCCAGTTTTCAGGATAGCCACAAGGAGGCCATGTATGCAAATCTATCTCCTTGGCATAAAGCTTTAGAGTAACATAAATCATTTTGATTACACTGCTTATTTCTTGTACAAGAATTATAGTGAATTAAAAATCCTATTGATTGCATTCAAACAGGTAAGCCAGTCATTTTGTGAGATGCATCATTAGATTGGCTAGGTCCCTTTCAGCAACAGGATTGAAAGTAATGTTGACATTTATACTGGCTTAGAGTAAAATTATGGTTTAAAGGGATCTGTAACCATTTAGCCAGAAAAAAATGTTTTAGACCAAAATTAACTGATAGTCTCTGTCTTACTCAGTGAATCTGAGAAAGTTATCTGGATATTCACGGGAAATTCCCCAGGTAAGTACTCCACCAGATATATCCAGACAAAGTTCTCTGGACATATATTTTTCCAACCAGACTTATCCAGCTAACTTTGTCCAGGCAGCGTGGAATATTATTGTCGACAGGCTAAAATTTAACCACGCCCCACCGGAACATCTTCATCTCCGCCACTCTTTCTCTGGCTAACCTTTGTGTGAGTGATGAGTTGCCTGGGCAAAGTTTTTAGCCAGTCAGCAGAAGATACATTGTCAAATCTCAGTTTTTGTCCAGGTAACTCCCGAAGTGAAGTAAGCAGGACAAAGCCTTTGAATCTCAGCCTCATAAGAATATAAGTGCCAGACTGAGTCAGGCCAAGGTCCATTGAGCCCAGCATTCGGTCTTCGACAGCGGCTCTGTTTACTCAACTCTGCCCTAGTTTTCAAAGCGGAAGTACATGGGTACCTTAAACTATCCTCACATGGTAACGCCAGTAAATTTGTGCTGGTAGTTTTCCTGAGGAAAAAATATATAGGCATTCTTTCAAAAATTCAAAAGTGTGTGTGAGAGCCCTCCCCACCCCTGCCTTCAGAATTCTCTCTTCACACTGCAGATGGATAAGGTTGTGTGGAGTAGCGCTCCGCACATGTGTTCATCTATGCACAAGGTGGGTGACTTTTAAATAGATTTCTTTTCCATGAGCAAAGCACTGTCTTACTCTCCCTATTGAGGGGGAGGGGGGTGAGTCAATAAGTAAGGTGAATTTAAGCATATCATCAGTTTAAATTCACCTTATTGATGCCCTCTTGTATATTTTCATTTATTTTTGTACAAGTTCTCTGAACCTCTTTCCTACGTAGCTATTGTCTTTGAAAGTTTGATGTTGGAATAGGTTTCAGCATACACTTTAAATTAGTCTTTTGTTGAGTAGCCTCCACTTGCTTAATGCTTTTGCTTGCAAACATGGCTTCATTTCTTTTTCACTTGTTCTTGCTTGAGGAGATTAAGACCATTTATGAAAGCACAAGGATACTATTGGAGAATTCTGGGCAGTGAACATTTGGCAGAACGGGGAAAATGAAACTAGGGAGGAAGTTGGGCAAAGCAATTCCTGGGGCCACTGATCTTGTTTCAGCCAATTGTCTCCAACAGTGGTTAAGTTGCATTCTAATGTCCATTTTTTTTAAATCTTTTTTTTTAGTGCTTCCCTGATGTCATTAGTTCTTTAAGGTTTGTATGATTGCTTTGTGATATCTTTGTGAGCGATATTGCGGAAGGGATAGAAGGTAAGGTATGTCTTTTTGCGGATGACACTAAGATCTGCAACAGAGTGGACACGCCGGAAGGAGTGGAGAGAATGAAACGGGATTTAAGGAAGCTGGAAGAGTGGTCGAAGATATGGCAGCTGAGATTCAATGCCAAGAAGTGCAGAGTCATGCATATGGGGAGTGGAAATCCGAATGAACTGTATTCGATGGGGGGAGAAAGGCTGATGTGCACGGAGCAGGCGAGAGACCTTGGGGTGATGGTGTCTAATGATCTGAAGTCGGCGAAACAATGTGACAAGGCGATAGCTAAAGCCAGAAGAATGCTGGGCTGCATAGAGAGAGGAATATCGAGTAAGAAAAGGGAAGTGATTATCCCCTTGTACAGGTCCTTGGTGAGACCTCACCTGGAGTATTGTGTTCAGTTCTGGAGACCGTATCTCCGAAGAGACAGAGACAAGATGGAGGCGGTCCAGAGAAGGGCGACCAAAAAGGTGGAAGGTCTTCATCAAATGACTTATGAGAAGAGACTGAAGAATCTAAATATGTACACCCTGGAGGAAAGGAGGAGCAGAGGTGATATGATACAGACTTTCAGATACTTGAAAGGTTTTAACGATCCAAAGACACGACAAACCTTTTCCGTAGGAAAAAAATCAGCAGATCCAGGGGTCATGATTTGAAGCTCCAGGGAGGAAGATTCAGAACCAATGTCAGGAAGTACTACTTCACGGAGAGGGTGGTGGATGCCTGGAATGCTCTTCCAGAGGAAGTAGTGAAGACCAGAACTGTGAAGGACTTCAAAGGGGCGTGGGATAAACACTGTGGATCCATAAAGTCAAGAGGCCGTCAATGAAGAGTGGGTGGCTCGCCAGAATGACGGCTACTGCCTGGAGATAATACCCTTATTCAATAAACATACACATGGTTACTGTGACTCCAACATCGCTCTAAGCTTCAACAGCAAGAGGAAAGGTGGAAAAAAGGATTTGCACTCACAAAGCGGGGAGTAGCTGGCTTGTTACGGCGGTTACTATCCCAAACCAAATAAGCCTGATACTTCACTTTCAATGCATATCCAGCATAGCTCTCTGCTTCAACGGCAGGGGAGAAGAAAAACTAATACTTCACGCATATCCAGAATAGCTCTCTGCTTCAATGGCAGGGGAGAAGAAAAACTGATACTTCACGCATATCCAGCATAGCTCTGATTCAACGGCAGTGGAGAAGAAAAACAACCAATAAGGGCTGAATAACATAGTCTGGGTAAAACAAATAAGCATGGGTGTAGCTTGCTTATTGTGGCGGTTACTACCCCTACTACCCCTAACTAATCAAGCTTGATATTTCACTCGGATGCAGCTCCATCACTGCTCTCTACATTAATGGTGGGGGTGGAAGGGAAATAGAACCAAAGAGCTAAGAGAAACAGATATGTATGAGAGAAAATGTGTGAAGCTTGCTGGGCAGACTGGATGGGCCGTTTGGTGGTCTTCTGCCGTCATTTCTATGTTTCTTTTTTTTTTTTTTAATTCTTTATGTATTCAATTTTTCATTATATAACAGGAAATAAATCATATCTATAACATATGCTGTTGTTTACATAATACATTTCAACGATATCCATATTCATCCAATATCCATACAGCATACACTAGGATTAGTTTGTTACATATCTCTCGATAATATCCCTTGAAGATAAACTTTGAGAGAGAGGCAAGTGTAATCTCTGAAGAGAATTTAAAGGAAAACAACAAATTATTAATTTTAAACAGGGCATTAACATAGCTTAATTCTCCAGCTACTTTATTCGTTTACCCTTATACATTGGTCGGAATTGGGGAGGAAGTAGTCGGTGACCTGGCCTCCACAAATTTCTTTAACTGTTCAAACTGAAAAAAGATATATACTTCGTTGCCTTTCTTTAAAATACATTTACATGGGTAGCGTAAAACATAGGAAAATCCCAAATCAATAACTTTCTGTCTAAAAGAAAGAAATTCTCTTCTCCTAATTTGAGTGGCCTGAGCCACATCTGGAAACAGTTTCACTGGCTGACCATAGAAATTCAAGGGAAACTTCCTAAAATAAGATTTCATGATTAAATTTACATCTTGCTTGTAAATAAAAGATGCTAAGAGAGTACCCCTCTCCAAAATATCCATACTTGAACTCTCAAGGAAGCTAGTCAAGTTAGCGGGAATATTTACCTGGTTGATTTCTACAGCCGAGGTTCTCTTATTAATAAAGTAACAAGAATTTATTGATGGCAATTGATCAAGCGGAAAAGAGAGAGCCTCGTTTAGAAATCTTTTTAAAGTAATAAATGGGATTTCTCCCACTATCGTAGGGAAATTTAAAATCCTAATATTTAAGTGTTTTGCACTATTTTCCATAGCTTCCAATCTCCTTATGCAAGATATTTGATCTCTTATAATTGTCCCATGTATTTCTTGCATCGTTTTTATCTTATCTTCTGTCACGCCAATTCTAGTAGACATCTGTGTAATTTGTTCTTTAACTTCTTCTGCTTTCATTTGGGAATTTTGAGCAACTAAGTCCATTTTTTTTTCTAGTCTATTCATGGAGGTTCTGAGTCCCACCATAACCTCCCAAAGACTTTCCAATGTTATAGTCTGCGGTCTTAGAAAACTGACCGCGGACTCACCTCCAGTATCTGCTGTATTCTGGGCTCGATCCCCCGCAGATAAACTTTCTCTCTCCACCACTTCAGTTATCTGCAGCCCAGTCTCACCTCCTCTCCCGCCGGGTTCTTCTCCTTCCACGGCGTTTTGGGTGGTTGCAGCGCGCTCCTCATCTGAGGCTTCTCCCCCCTCCTGGTCCGACGCTTTTGCCGCGTGATCGGCCAGCGCCGGATCTGGTTCGGCATCGGTGTCGCGTTGCACTGGGGGTTGACGCTGTTCAGGGCTCAAAGATACCTCCTCCAGGAGATCTCCATGCTCTCTTCCACATGGATTCTCAGCGGATTCCTCAGTTCCTCGAAATGATGAAGTGGACAGGAACCGATCGATTTCCAGCTGGGTCATAGGTGGTAAGGATTCGGTGGGGTAAATCCTCACCTTACCCTTTCTTTTAGCAGGCATAATATTTTCAGGAAAAATAAATTTTAATGTGGAGCACAAGTGTTCCTGCCTCCCGCTATGCTGCCATCTTGCCTTCTGTTTCTCTTCCCATTTCTATGTTTCTATGCTTTTTTTTTTTCATTTGCTTTCAAGAGGTATGAGTGGCTCATTAGCATCTATGACATTTGTATTCTTAGCAAGTTGTTCCATATTTGTAGAAAAAGGCAGGTATCGAACTGTAGGTTACAATGTTAAGTTGAACACATTTTTTTCTTATAACTGATTTTGTTATTTGTAATATTTAAAATCAATTGTAATAAGGCTATAGAAAAGCAGTGTTGGGCTGAGAGAGCACATGTGTGGTGTTAGATAAGTGCTTTGCATCAACTACTACAATGACTCACCTTGAAACCAGGATGGTGAGACTAACACTTCAGAATTGCCAGAACAAGTGTTGACAGTCTCCTTCAAATCTAAACATCTGGAAACTCTTCAGACTACTGTTCTTTTTTTTTTTTTTGTTTGCCAGTCTTCCATGACCCCATTATTTTGCAGTAAAGAGGTGGCTTACTATGCTATTTTCCTAGGACAAGCAGTATGGTAGTCATCACATGTGGATGACATCATCAGATGAAGTCCAGCATAGAAAACTTCTGTCAAAGTTTCTAGAAACTTTGACAGAAGTTTGGCTGGCAGACTGAGCGTGCCCAGCATGCCACTATCCCTGCATCCATGCAGGGTCTCTCTTCAGTCCGTCCTTTTCTGCGGAATTGTCATCTTGTGGAGGTGAAGCTCGTACTTTTTTCAGTAAAACTTCATAAAAATTGAGGTGTTTTTTCATGTATTTTCATCCTGTTCTGGGTTTCTCTCCGGTTCCCATCGGGTTTTTTCTCGATTGGTGAGACTTTTTGTTTTTCCTGTGTCCTCCAGTTGTCGTCTTGCTGTCCCTTGTGCACCTCATGGCTGCCTCGGGCTTTCATCAATGTCCCCCTTGCCCCCGGACTATGTCCCTTACAGATCCACAAGAGGGGGTGTATCCTTTGCCTGGGGGCATCACACAATGTCTGCGGCTGCGAATTGTGTGCCCAGATGACCCCAAAGGGTCGCCAGGCCAGGCTGGACAAAATGGAAAAGGTGTTCGGCTCGAGCAAGTCAGAGTCCTCTACTACAGCATCTATGCCCAAGGACTGAAGGGAACTGATCGCCCTCGATCCCTTGATCACCATCCTTCCCTTGAAGCCCTCGGAGAAGGGGGGTTCCGGGGATCGGCCGCTCTGTCTCCTCAAAGTCTCAGACTTCAGGGATCGTCTTCCTCATCCTCAGTGCCGGGAAAAGACCGGGCCGAGCACGGTGGGAGATCCCGCAAGTACTGGCATTTGGTCTCAATCTGCCCGCAGAACCAGCCACATGAGGACCATGGAGCTTGTTGCCCTGCCTCCTAAGTGGCCTCGACACAAGGAGGCCCCTTCCTCCCTCGAAGTAAGTGGTCTGGGGCTATCAGCACCGTTTCTGGTGCAGGAAAATGACCCTCAAGGCCCTGGAGAAGGAGTTAGGCAAAACCCTCCCCTCTCAGCCTGCCCTCTCATCAGAGGCTTTTGAGGCAGAGTTGGAACGTTGGATGCTTTTGGCAGTGGATTGTGCTTTGCCCGATCGGGAGCTGGTGCCACTGCCACAGATACTGGTGCCTTCCCCGATCTGGTGCCCTCGCCGATGCCTTCAAGGCTGGTGCCTGCACTGATGCCAACTATGGTGACCGGGCTGGACTCATTGCTGGATCGCCTTGATGTCCTATTCGGTGTCCTCCCGATGCAGGTGATGCTGGTGCCTGCAATCCCTCAGTGACCCACCGGGCGCCGAAATGCAGGGCGTCCAAGTTGGTCCTCGTGGGAAGATGAAGGCCTGTTGGTGCCCTCTGCACCTCAAGGCCTCTCAGCACCATGTCATGGAAGCAGAGCATGCAAATTTTCTCTCATGCATATTCATTGTGGATATCCTGAAAACCTGACTAGCTGGGGGGGTCCCCAAGACAGGGTTGGAAACCACTGCTGTAGTGTGAGCAAAAAAAATAACAAACTAAAGCTTCTCTCAGTAGCCACCGGTCATTGAAACGTACAAAATGCTGTCTGTAAAGACCAGGATTACAGGGGAGTACTTAGCACTATTATAACGTCTGTTGATGCCCATGGTAACAAAGGACACAGTTCTGGTGCTTCTTGTGTCTGATTGCCTGGCTGAAGAGCATTGGTAGTGGAGTGCAGTGTTTAAAAATTCTTTTGTGGGAGATGATACAGCCTCCTACTGCAATGCACTTTGAGTACAGGAGCAAGAAGAAAAAGCAGGGGAGTAGGGGGTAGCAGTTTTATAATGTGGTGTGTCTCTTTCCCAAAGACAGAACATTAACAGCTTTGGTAGAGCTTGCTGCCAGCAGAAAGGGCAATGAGAGGCATAATTGGACATATTGACAGGGGTAGAAGAAGGTTTGTGCCTTGTCGGTCTTTCTCTTCCAGCTGATTGAAGCAGAGTAGAGTGAAAAAGGTCCCTAACAGCCCACAGTACACTGTTAGTGCCCCAGCACTTTCAGTGCAATTTTTTATTGTAAACATCATGTAATTAGTATCCTGATTATGTATTTGTGACCACAGCAAATGTTGAGTTTGGTAGGGGGTGGGTAGGGACTACAGGGGGGAGAGAGAGAGAGTTCGATTCTCTTAGGAAAATGGTAAGTAATTTGGAACCTGATTAAAACCCCCAGCTGTCAGTATTTTAGATAAAATTACTGTAATTATCAGCCCCAGCCGCCCTTTAACTGCCTGCGACAGGAGAACAAATGGGCAAAATTAAGATCATCAGTGTGACAAATAGGGTTTACAAATTTAAGAAGAAGGCATTAAGATTTCAAGTGGGAGGCTTAGTGATGGGGCCCACAAGGGATTTCTGCATCAACTAAAGGCAGGGACTAACTTCTGTTACAGCTTTGTTGACTTGCACCAGAGTATGGGACATCAAATCAAGGTTATATTTATTGCTACGTAAGAAGGTCCTTTTTTTTTTTTTTTTTTTTTAAATTAAAAAAATGGATTTACTTTCACAATTACCACATTAGGCTTTGTAAATATTTATCTTCTAAATATACATAAACATAGGCCAGCCTGTTGCATGGAAGACCAGAGTTCAATTCCTAAGTCTGGCCTCTTCCCCAGGGCTGGCTGGAAATGCTGCAGAGGTAGAATGCCCAGCCCCTGAGTGGGAGAGGTCAGTTATGGCACAATGGTGACACCTACTGGCCATACTCCAGATGCATGCAAACAAGAATTTCTGACAGGAGTTGTGATCCGTGGTCCCCTCGTCAAGGACAGTCAACCCAATGACTGGTCTAGTAGAGGAAGGAGGGGTTATAAAACAGGTGTTAAAAAAATTCCCAGGTAGCTGCAAATGAAGGCTTTTGGCGCAGTAGCCCACGAGAAGCTGGTTCTGATTTGAGCTGGAAGCCCAAAGGAGCAGGAGGAAACTGTTGGGTTTGGGTGGGGGAGGAGAAAGAAAGATGAAAACTATGATGGCCATGAACACAAGAAATAAGCAGTCTTTATTGCTAGGTATGACTGGTAGAAACTGGGATTTTAGACCAAAGAATATATATATTTATTTTTTTATTTATGTATTTATTTAAAATCACTTGTTTCCCTCTCCCACCAAGGTTTGGGTGGGATACATAAAGTCATACATAATAGAAAATGAATGAATGTACACTCAGTACAGACTTCCTGTAAGGCCAAATCCTATTCCAGTACTTACCTTCTATACAGCTATCTCACTATGGTGACTTGCACAGCTCATTCCAAGCCTGCTTACATCATGTAGCTCTGCTAATATTTTGCCTTGCTGCACCTCCTGTGAAGCCAGACCTACCCAGCATGACTGTGCCACTGTACCTCAATCTTGTTACATTCCTGCAACCCTCCTGAGCAGTTGTTGGAAATCCATGTTAAAATGCGTGTCAACTTCTTGTTGTTAATGAGCATGATCTCTGAAATAGACAGAGCACCAAACATGCTTTCTGTGTTCCTAAGATGAGAATGCTGAAGTATTTCTCATTTCTCTGAACTTTACATGATCAGAACTGTGAATGTGCAACTTCCTTTTGAAATCTTGGATATGCATTTCTCTGACAAGGGCTGAATTTGCTATGGCTTGTGGGTGAGGTCATCTCTCGCCAAATGGACTTAGCTCTAGCTTAGAAAAATTTTACTACTGAGCATTCATAGGAGTTCCTGCATGTGTGCTGCCTCATGAGCCTCTTAGTTTTTTTTTGTCTGAGCTTCTGCATGGACGTGTACCTTCTTTGTCTACTTCTTTTGCTCTTTTTCAACTTGCTGAAATTTTCTTATTCTTTGAATTTTCTCACTGCTTTGGCAGCCTCTCAGTAGCACATTTTGGTGCTTCTCAAAAAACCCCCCAAAAAACCCAAGATATCAGGCTCCAGGAATGCTACTTAAGTGGCTTCAAGGTCTGGTTTTGGCTGCAAGATTTCCATAACCAACTGCCATGATATCTGTTACAGACGCCTTGGTCCTAATCATGATTTGGCTACCTGTGGTTGGATGTTGCCAAGATCCCAGAAGAACAGGGCCTGGAAGATAGGGGAGCTTCAAAGTTGGGTGAAATGTTGGAGCCGTACCTCTTCCTGGAGCTGGGTCTTTTCAGGCTCCCTCCACGGTGAGTCAAGCAGGAGCTCCTCTAGCTAAGATCTCCCAACTGTGGAGCCAGGTACCACCATAGTTTGGGGTCAAGCGCAGGAGACCACTTCCCCTTCTTCATGAGGCTTGTCAATGCAGAAGAAGCACCATTCATTGAAGTTGGCAGTGCAGTCTGCACCACTGAAACATTTATCATCAACCAGCCCTTGGTGCCATTGACGCATCAGCTTGCAGATCCATTGAAGTGCTCAATCTTGGTGCGATTGGTGTACTGGTCACAACACACTGAGTACAAGAACAGACATTAGGAGAGCTAGGAGGAGACTTCTTTCCACCACCTTCCTCTGTGTTGGCACCCTTATTTCTCTTGCCACCTTGGTCCAAATCCCAGACAACCTTGAGCTGCTTTCATCTGCTATGTTTGGAGATTCTGGATCCGATATGCTCCACTGTGCTTTTAGTATCTCTGGGGCTACCAGTGCAATTAACACAGGAGGGTGTGTCTTCCTGGAGTCCAGTATATGCTTTTCAGGAGGATGTCCCTAAACTGGTTTCAGAATGGGATGTCTCTTCTCCAAATCTTGATCAAGACACAACAGTCCAATGCCTAGTTGGCTGAATGGTGAATACTTTACCTCATTAGCAGCCAGTGACAAGGAGGACACCCTTCAGACTTATCTGTCTAGAACAGTGATGGATAACCTATGTCACGTGTGTCAGGTGACACACCGAGACGTTTTTGCTGATACACGCAGCGTTTCATGGACTATCGGGAAATTATTATTTTTTTGATTGGCTGTGCCGATCCTTTAAAATTAGTTTTTTTTAGTATGCCCCCGGGCGCAGGGAGGCTCATGCGGCGCAGCGACAGGCAAATAGGTAGGGCCGTGGCCCGAAGAAAAAGATTGCATTTAAACGCATTGATGCTCCTCCTCCTTCCTGCCTGTGCGGCCCCGGAAGTAAACGTTGCCGGAGCCGCGTGGGCAGGAAGGAGGAGAAGCATCAGCGTGTGCAGAAGAGAAGCAGCATTTGCGCTTACGGGCTGCCATGAATCCCAAGTCGCAGCGGCCCGAGAAGAGGAAGAGGCCTGGTAGCAGGGCCGCCGCGGCCCGAGAAGATTAGGGCCGCTGCAGAGCCCATCCTGTGGCGACCCATGAAGAGGAGGCCCAGAGGTGAGAGAGAGGATGAGGGTCTGTAGAGGGTGTATGTGCATGTATGAGATGAGTTGAGAGATTGTGTGTGAGAGTGAGGACCTGAATGTTTGCAGAGACAGCATGTTCTTGACAGCTAGACAGCATGTGGGAGTGAGAGAGAGCCTGTGTGTGTGAGAGTCAGACAGCATGTGCCAGTGAGAGACTGTGTGTATGCTTCTAGGAAAGCTTCTAGGAAAAGTAAAAAGTCATGGGATAGGTGGCGATGTCCTTTCGTGGATTGCAAACTGGCTAAAAGACAGGAAACAGAGAGAAGGATTAAATGGGCAATTTTCTCAGTGGAAGGGAGTGGACAGTGGAGTGCCTCAGGGATCTGTATTGGGACCCTTACTGTTCAATATATTTATAAATGATCTGGAAAGAAATACGACGAGTGAGATAATCAAATTTGCAGATGACACAAAATTGTTCAGAGTAGTTAAATCACAAGCAGATTGTGATAAATTGCAGGAAGACCTTGTGAGACTGGAAAATTGGGCATCCAAATGGCAGATGAAATTTAATGTGGATAAGTGCAAGGTGATGCATATAGGGAAAAATAACCCATGCTATAATTACACGATGTTGGATTCCATATTAGGTGCTACAACCCAAGAAAGAGATCTAGGTGTCATAGTGGATAACACATTGAAATCATCGGTTCAGTGTGCTGCGGCAGTCAAAAAAGCAAACAGAATGTTGGGAATTATTAGAAAAGGAATGATGAATAAAACGGAAAATGTCATAATGCCTCTGTATCGCTCCATGGTGAGACCACACCTTGAATACTGTGTACAATTCTGGTCACCGCATCTCAAAAAAGATATAATTGCGATGGAGAAGGTACAGAGAAGGGCTACCAAAATGATAAGGGGAATGGAACAACTCCCCTATGAGGAAAGACTAAAGAGGTTAGGACTTTTCAGCTTGGAGAAGAGACGACTGAGGGGGGATATGATAGAGGTGTTTAAAATCATGAGAGGTCTAGAACGGGTAGATGTGAATCGGTTATTTACTCTTTCGGATAGTAGAAGGACTAGGGGACACTCCATGAAATTAGCATGGGGCACATTTAAAACTAATCGGAGAAAGTTCTTTTTTACTCAACGCACAATTAAACTCTGGAATTTGTTGCCAGAGAATGTGGTTCGTGCAGTTAGTATAGCTGTGTTTAAAAAAGGATTGGATAAGTTCTTGGAGGAGAAGTCCATTACCTGCTATTAAGTTCACTTAGAGAATAGCCACTGCCATTAGCAATGGTTACATGGAATAGACTTAGTTTTTGGGTACTTGCCAGGTTCTTATGGCCTGGATTGGCCACTGTTGGAAACAGGATGCTGGGCTTGATGGACCCTTGGTCTGACCCAGTATGGCATTTTCTTATGTTCTTATGTTCTTATGATTGTATGAGAGAGAGCATGTGACAGTGAGAGCCTGTGTGTGTGTGTGTGTGTGAGAGAGAAATGCATGTGAGAATGAGAACTTGACTCTGTGTTTGAGGGAAGAAGATGGAGAGAGAAGAAACAGAAAAAAAGACAATATAAAAGGAATTGGCAAAAAAAATAAGAAAGGGAAGGTGGAAAAAAAAAGTCTGTGACCAACCAATTAGAAAACTAAGATCAGACAGCAAAGGTAAAAAAAAATAAATTACTTTTTAGTGATTGGCACATGTAATCTTTGGGAATGTGCAAGAATAGCAATTTCTCTATGTGTATCTCGCAATGTACGAGATCAGCATGGAGAATGTGGAAGCCCACGGGGCCTGCACAGAGGAGGCAGCAGAATGGGCTTCAGTGTCAGTAGCAGCAATCGGCACCTCCCCAATAGCCATGCGGCAGCAGTGACAGTGGCAGCAGAGGAATGAGAGAGGTTCCGAGGTTGCTGGCAAAAGAGGGGGGTCTGCCTTTAGTGTGTGCATGTGTATGAATGGGACTCTGCCTGGGGGTGTATGTGTGTGAATGCAGGGGTGCCTGCCTGGGGGTCTGTGTGTGTGAGAATGACTTGGTGCCTGCCTGGAGGATGGAGCGGGAGTGGTGTGAAAATGAATGGGAGCCTGCCTGGGATTCTGTGTGTGTGTGTGTGTGAGAGAGAATGACTGGGAGCCTGTCTGGGGGTGTGTGTTTGTGTGTATGTGAGGGAGCCAGTGAGTGTGAGAGCATGAATGTGTATGAGAAAATCCAGGGGAGTAAGAGTTTGTGGGTGGGGGAGGGGGGTGGAGGGGGAGAGAGTGTTTTAATTGAAGATTTAGCCAATGAAATTCAGCAACAAAAAATCACTAAGCAGGTAAGGTAAAGAATTATTTGTTTTTGCTTTATTAATAAATACAGTATATATATTAAAATTATAACTTTTTGTTATTAATTAGAGCTACAAATATCACAAAATTATGGATTTTTCTAGAAGTGACACACCACCCGAGTTATGCTCGTTTTTGTTTTTTTATGAATTTTGACACACTGAGCTCCAAAGGTTGGCCATCACTGGTCTAGAATGTCTGATTTGTTCCCACAAGGAGTCCCTCTCACCTCCATATCTCAGGAGCTCCTATCAGAGGTCCCAGTGATGGATACTAAACCTAATCAGTCAGGCATACTATCCTCTCTGAGAAGGAATCCAGCCAGCCAGAGGATTGAGCCCCTGCATTCTGTTTTATTCATGAGTTTTTAATTACTTTGTATATTCTCAGCTGCAGTCTTATGTCTTTAACTTTTTAGTCAATGTTTTTATTATGTATGTTTTATTTTCCATTTCCTTGTCTATTATTTTATAGAATAATGTATGTTTTATCTGAAAATGCATTGAACAATCCATGGATAAAGCAGTATATGAATGTTTTTAAATCTAAATAAAGGGGGATAGGGACACCACAGTCTCAAGTATGCCCCTGGAGTATTCCCCTCCAAGGCAATCAAAGTCCCAGCCCCAATTGCCATCTTCAGCAGGGTCATGGGCCTGTTTTCCTCTACCGCTCAGTTCAGAAGAAGGATCTATGAGGATCCCCTCAGATCTCTTACCTGACTTGCCAAAGTACTCCTGTCTACCAGAAGACCTCTCATACTCTAAATTCTTGGATAAATTGGGTAAGGCAACCTGAGTCAACATCCATAGGAACAAAGATCCCTGTACAGAGGTCTTTTGGATACTTTGTATTCTGGAAATTCCTGTTGAGCCTGCAGCAGTTTCTATCCATTAAATCCTGTGGGAGCTACAAATGAGAATGTGGGATAATCTGACCACCTGCCCCCCATAGTAGCCAGCAACATAGACCTTAAATACAGGGTCTAACAATCTCCAGGTTTTTGAGTGGTTAAACTTCAACACCAGTCAGAGGATGCTGAGTCATTTTGAAACTGGCCAAAAAGACATGGATTTTTTCCAGCATCCCATTTCTCCCTCTCCTTCCCTCCTCGCCCCTCTGGGTATGGACCCTAGGCTTTGGCAGTTTCAGAATGAAAATCTTCCAGAGTTTGATGCTGAGTGTCCATATTGCAGTCCATCAACCATACATGATAAAATACTTGCATGACTGCATCAATAAGCTGAAGCCTCTGGTAGAGTTTTGAAGGAGAGAAGGATGGTTACTGGAAGGTCGTTCTGGATGCAAAAGAGTGCAAGCATCATCTCCTCTGGTCAATATACGAATCGTTTGATATAGCGACAAAATCTTCTGCAACACCAATTGGAGCATGTCAGATGGCCTGGTTGAGAGCCAGTAGTTTGTGTGAAAATGTTCATGAAAGGTTGGGTGATGTCCCACGTTTTGGCGATAATCTCTTTGGGGATAAGGTCAGAAACCATTGCCTTGATTAAAGAGCAGAATGTGGCCATTCAGTCCTTATCAGCAGGAGCTGAGCAACCTCCTTCCTCTAGACATCCTTACTTCACTTATGTTTTCCTTTTTCCAGAGATGCTCTTCCACCAGTTCCAGCAGTGTCATGCTCCACATGAGCTACTGCAATGGCAGCTTCTGGCACAAGGACATCCGCTTGAGAGATATAACACTAAAGCTTCACAACATGCCTAGCCTAAGACTGGTCTTAACTTTTGAGTAGACTCAGTCCTCAAACCATAACCCCTCTGGAAGGAGGAAGGAGTCACCTGTTTGGAATCTGCAGAAGATGATCCAGCTCCTTCAGTCACTAGGGCTCATAATCAACTTTGCCAAGTCAAATCTTGTTCCGGTCTAGAGAATGTCTAGCATGGATAGACTCAGGAGGAGAAAGCTTTCCTTCCATCAGATCGGGCAGTTTGTCTTCAAACTCTGGTTTAGAACTTACTACATCAGGTTCAGATCTCAGCTCAAGTAATCTTGGTTGTCCTTGGGCAAATAGTGGCAGTGGTATATGTGATCCCCATGACATGCCTCAACATGAGAACTCTCCAGTGGGACTTTCATGTCTACTGTGATCAACTATTTCAGCCCTTTTTTGCACCCATGAACTCTATTTAGATGAAAACATCTCTCCTTTGGTGACTAGATCCACAGGGCTGGAGATAAGGGCTTCTCTTCAGATTTTATCATGTCAGATAATGCTGGTGATAGATGTGTCCATGAGAGAGTGGGGTGCCCCCAGGAGCTCCTTCTGAACTTAAGGTATCTGGTTGGCAAAGGAATGTCTGTTTCAGATCAACCTCTTGGAGCTATGAGCCATTCAACTTGCATTGAGAATATTTTCTTGAGGGAAAATAGAGTTCTGATCCAGACTGACCACCAAGTGGCAATGTTTTATGTGAAAAAACAAGGGGGAACCCTATGCAGAGAATTTCTGAAAATGTGATTGAGTTCACAATCGCAGCTTTTCTCCAAGCAACTTACCTTCCCAGAATCTCCAACACACTGATAGTGTCTAAGCAAAGATTTTCACCCCCACAAAATGATCCTTGGACCCCAGGGTGCAGCAGGCTATTTGACCTCAGGAAGGTCACCCATCAATTGGCCTGTTCATGTCAGAAGATAACCAGAAAGTTGAAAAATTGTTCTCCATTCTTTAAAGCACGTTCAGATCTGCTCTGGATGCTTTTCTGCTCAAGTAGGATGCAGATCTGTTGTATACTTCTCTGCTTCTGTTGGTGGCAAGAATGACAGAGAAGGAACTCAAAACACTGGGCACATCTTATACTCATCACTGCAGCTTGGCGCAGACAAATGTGGTTCTCTTACCTCATCAGATTGTCAGACTAGCACCAAAACCCTGGGATACAATTCAACTCTATTTACTCAGGAAGAGCATTGTCTATGTCCAAACCTCCCCTTCCTCAACTTGATGGCATGGATATTGAGTACTAGCTAGTGCTGTCACTATCTTAGGAAATTGAGGACATTGTGATTGCAGCCAGGAAGCTATCTACTAGAAGAATGTACAGTTTTAAATGGAAGTGGTTTTCATCTTGGTGTCAAGCAGGCTCCTTGAACCTTTTTGCCATGCTCCAAAAGATCTAACTCAGTATTTTCTTCCTCACCTTGTTGATCAAAGGCATCTCAGTGCCATTGCTGCATGCCACCTCCAAATGGATGGGAAAGTTGATCTCCATCTAGCCTTTAGTACTGAAATGTATGAAGGGTTTATGGCATACAAAACCAGTTGCGAAGACACCGGTGCCATAGATCTCAATATTATCTTAGTATAACTGATGAAACCTCCCTAAGAACTGTTTGAGTCAGCTTCCTTGGTTTCTCACTGGAAAGTGGTGTTTCTAGTCTCCATCTTCTCAGCAAACATTGGTTCATTAATCTCTATATCTACAGTTTTTCCACAATAGGGTGATGCTCCTCTCTTCACCCTAAGTTTCAGCCAAAAGTAATTTTGGCATTTAATTGAAATCAAGCCATTGTTTTGCCCCCATTCTTTCTGCCTTTTTTTATTCTACGTTTGTGCATGATCCAATGCACTTAATATGACAGGTGTTAGTGTTTGGATCTTTGTCAAAACACTTTCATTGCCAAGTGAAATAACACTTTCATGTTGGCTCCTGGAATTTATAACCATAAAAGGCATAGAGGGAAGTTCTTAAACCCCCCCCCCCCCCCCAAATGTATTATCTCCATATATACACCTTTGTTCTTAGTCATGTGCAGGTAGGTTAAGCCTAGACAGTTATGCCAGATTGAGTTACTTCTCATAACTAATAAGTTGCATGGATGATTACACAAATGCCTTGCCAACTACTGCACAAAAGAATCTCTCAAGCAGATCTGACACCAAAGAACTGGTTCATCTTTTGTCTTCTAGTAATGCAGAAAAAGATCACCTGGTTCATCCAGCCTACTTATTTTTTTTTTTATCTACTAAGAATTACATCTCAGCTGCCAGCCCCAGTGTGACTACTTTCAAGATTTCTCCTTATCCAGGATGATCACTTTTCTTTTTGTCTTCTTCCTTTGTATTTCCCCATTATGCAGAGAAGAGCATACACTATCTCCACTTAACTTCTCTCCAGCAGTCACCTTTCCTGTGCTTAACCACAAGGCTCTGTAATAATATAAATAGCCAACAATACTAGCATGACTATTACCCAAACATCTATATTTGTAATTATTTTTATTGAGTTTCATAGATAATGATACAACTTTATATAAGAACTAAATGCATGTGACTAAGGTCAAACAGGAAAAAGAACCCATACAGCATGTGGAGTATCGAAAATATGGTATAACCAGCCATCACCTTAAAGGATATAATATATTCAACCCAGGATAATATTAATGGTTAATAACAATACTGTAGTTCTCTTACCCAAACATCTAAATCTCCTACATAGCCTGCCAGATAGAACCAGCTAGGTGAGTGTTTGTTTTCACTAGGACTTCTAGTTAAAGAACTTGCAACCATTGAAACCTTCCAGAGAAGCCTAGCCATGTGGTTGCATGTGTTTCTTCTGGAACATCTAACATTTGCATTGTGTTCTGGCAGCCCCACATCTGTTGAATCAGGCGCTATTGGGCTATGAATGCTTAAATATGTGTTGCTAGGTCCTGCTTTCTGTTCTACACTTTTAGTAGTATCTAAGTTTAATTTTGCTGCAAGGTTTGGGGGTTTTTTTATTGAAAGTTTTAAGGTTTGCAAAGCAAACATACAGGTAACAAAATACCAGAACCAGCAATTATAATATAACAATCCTTCCACATGTATACAAGCATGTCGCAGAATTTAACAATAAAACATGTCAAATAGCCAAATTTAACCAAGAGAAAATCCATAGTGAAAACAAAAACATGTATATCACTCACCCTTCGCCCCCCAAGTAACAAATGCATGGAAGTAAAGCATAACAGGTAATCTACAAGAACGTACTGAATCTAATCATTTCAACAGATTCAACATTACCCAACCCAGGAGCAACCCATCCCTCCCCCTTCCCTCTAATATGGATCAACATGGGACACACAAAAAGAAACATAGCAAAACAATGGGCTCATCAGACTAAAGTAGAAGTAAAAAGCATTCACAGGGGTTGGCTTAAGGACTGCTCCACAGGATATAGGGAGACTAGACCTGTTCAAATTTCCGCATAGAATTGTTTTTAGTGGCGGTAATCTTATTCAAACAAACTTGTTCCAGTCTCTATTTTGTATCACTTAACTGTGGAACCCAAACCCACCAAAACTGGGCGATAATACATTGGGCGGCAACGCAAAACTGACGGACTAGTAACCTCATGTATATTTTATTTATTTAGATTTATATTCCACTTTTTGCACTTTTTTTTCAGCACTTCAAAGTGGATTACATTCAGCTACAGTAGGTATTTCCCTATCGCCAGAGGGCTTATAATCTAAGCTTGTACCTGAGGCAATGGAGGGTAAAGTAACTTGCCCAAGGTCACAAGGAGTGACAGCAGGACTCTAACCCTTGGTCTGACTCAGTATGGCATGTTCTTAACCCTGGTCTCCTAGTTCGTAGCCCACTGCTCTAACCACTAGGCAACTCCTCCATTCCAATGTTACAATTTCCTTGAGAAATCGTAACATTAAGTAAAGCATGTTGAGGGAGCACAATTACCTTAGAACGAAGGTTATCCTCCATCCATTTAACAACCTCACCCCAATAAGCTTGGATAAATTTACAGTCCCACCATAGATTGAAAAAGGATTCCAACCCTTGGTAACCCTTCCAACACACAGTAGGAATAGTGGAATTCATCTTATGCAGGTGAACAGGCGTCAAATACCAACGAAATAGGACTTTATATTCATTTCCCATAATATTGGCTGAGATAAGTCCCTATCCTATAGCCTGAAAAATTGTTAGCAACAAATCAAGGGATAGCTCATACCCTAAGTCAGCTTCCCAAGCTCTAATTTGAGAAGGTTTAACCAATATATTCCTATTTAAAACCAAATAGAGTTTAGAGAGAACACCTGTAACTCTATCTGCATTTTTACAAAGGGACTCAAAATATGGGACTCCTTGGGCCAAATGAGTCTCTAATTTAGATTGTTGAACAAAATGCTGCATTTACAAATAAAAAATTGCAGTATTGGGATATTTAAGTTGCAAGTCCGGAAAGCTAAGCAACCCAGATAAACCCCATACATGTTCCCAACGAGAAATGTCATGTGATCCCCAGGCTCTGAAAGCCAAGGTCATCAGGCTGGGTAGGAAATTAGTACTGTGAAATAAGGAAGTACTTAAGTGATAATCCCTAGACCCTACTAAAAATGAATGCCACTTGATCCAAATTTTTAAAGAGAGACAGTGAAGGAGAAACCCTGGAGGGAGGTTTCCAGGCATTTTTAGATTGCAAAATCAAAAAAAGAGAGAGGGAGTTTCCCCAGAGTAGCTTGTGCTACAATAACCCAGATTGGCATCGGTTACACAATCTGTAACCGATGCTACAATCTACTATGGCTCGAAGGTGGGAAGCTACATAGTACCAGGTCAGATTAGGTACTCCCAAACCTCCCCCTTAATTTGGATAAAAATAAAACCCTCCTTGCCACCCTGGAAGGTTTTCCCTGCCAGATAAATCTCAATCTATTCTGCCAAGCCATCAGTTTAGCGATAGGTACTTCTACAGGTAGAGTCTGAAAAAGATAACTAATTTGGGGCAAACATTCATCTTAACTGTTGCTATTCTGCCCAGCCATTAAATATGATAGAGATCCCATTCCTCAAGATCTTTATAAATCTGGGCCATTAACAGTGTGTAACTTAACTGAAAAAGATCCTCCTTATGACCTATTAAAACCCCTAAATTATTTAATCTTATGACTAGCCCATTTAAATGGGAATTTTCCCTTAAGAGAACCCCTTCCCAATCACCAGAGACTGTAATGTTCAGTATTTCTGATTTATCCCACTTAATCCTAAATCCAGAGACAGAGCTGAAATATTCCATTTCCCGTACTGTAGACATTAGGGGATTTGTCAATGTAAAAAGAATGGCATCAGCGAATAAAGATAGTTTGGAAGAAAAAGCCCCAATGGTAATAACAGGATTAGCCCGGATCTGAGAGGCAAATGGCTCTAAAAAAAAATGGCAAAAAGAAGAGGGGATAGAGGGTAGCCTTGTCACGTTCCTCTACCCACTAAAAACAAATCTGAGTAGCCCCCATTGACCTTGATACAGGCCCTAGGATTGGCATCTAATTGCCTGAGCCAGTGGAGTAAAGAGTCACCAAACTGCATTTTCCCCAAAGTTTTAAATAAAAACAGCCAATGAACCAAATCAAATGCTTTCTCTGCATCTACAATGAGAAAGAAAGAAGGGATATTCTGTGTTTTCACCCACCACATTATATCCACTATTTTACAGATGTTATCTGCAGCCATACGGCCCGGTATAAAACCAGCCTGATCTGAAGAGGGAGATTTTAACTGCACCTTGAATCCTTCTTTAGATAATTCCTCAGTTCATGGTAATGATTCCCGCTCTGCTAGGGTTGCTTTACAATCATTAATATCTCAGGGGTATTTAATAGATGGCTGGAGGTCTCTTAATTCTAGGTCTAGACATTTTAGCTTTTTCTCCTGCCCACATCAATCCTGTTCACACCTAGATTTTTTTTCTGGTTGATAAGGGACTTGGAAATAGGGTTTCACAGACCGGTATTGAGCCTGTGACATTCTCCAACCATGCGCTGGTGTGGCTTATACTCTTTTTTTCAACTAGGATTAGTGGCACAAGTACTGGTGGTTAAATGACTCTCTATTGGAGGATATAGATTTCACTGATCAACTGGGTGAAGAGATACAGACCTATTTAGATTTGAATGATAACGGTGAGGTTTCCCCAGTGGTGGAATAGGATTTCCTAAAAGCAGTAATATGAGAGAAACATTTCTAGGGCCTCTTATGTGCGGAAATTAAAGGAGAATGGCATGCAATAGTGGACCAGATTCAGTGCCTGGAGTCTCTACATAAGCGGTCAATATCTCCCTCTGACTTTCAGCAATTGACAGAGTGCAGGTTCCGCTTAGCTAGCTTAGATTCATCAATTGTGCATTCACTAAGCTTGGCACAACAATCTTTTTTTGAGAGGGGCAATAAGGCTGGGAAACTGTTGGCTAATAAACTGAAAAAAATGAATGGTTCAAAATAATGTGGTTAAACAAAGATACGCAGGGGAATATTCTGACTGAGAATAGAGATATCCGAAAGCGTTTTCTACAGTTTTATTCTGACCTCTATAGTCCAAATGATGCTCTTTTATCGTAGGAAATTGACCATTTCCTGGAGAGTGTGTCTCTTCCCATCTTATCTGGTTTACAGCGAGGTATATTGGACAAAGATATTGGCATTAGAAAAATCTCTATGGCTATAAAATCCCTTAAACCTGGAAAAGCACCTGGGCTGCTGGATGGTTATACGTCCTGTTTTTATCAAACGTTTGCCACAGTTTTAACAATGCCTCTGACTAGGATATTTAACTTTGTGCAGATTGGGGAGATTTTTTGCCCACCTCTAATCTGGTGGGTATAACAGTATTAGCTAAACTGGGTCACGATCCTTCTGTGTGCAGCTCTTATTGCCCCATATCTATTTAATCTAGACATGAAGCTCTTGGTGAAGATTTTAGCCACCCAGTTGAAAAGCTTTATTGCCAATCTTATTCCTTCATAACATGATCAAATTTAAACTAATAACTGGAAGGGGGACAATAAGTAGATCTGCAGCTCTAACACTAAATTTTAAAAAGGTGCTAATGAAAGGAGATTCCTAAATGGGATTCAATTGAAAATTGAAGTTGCTGTTCATGTTGTTTTATTTCTTTGCGCTAATAATAATAAAAATTGTTTAACATAAAAAAAAAAAAAAGGAAAACTTTGATAAAATGAGGAAAATAGAAAAAAACTGAAAGGTGCAGCTGCAAAGGTTAAAAGTGTTCAACAGGCTTGGACATTGTTTAAAATTACAATCCTAGAGGCACAGTCCATATATATTCCGCGCATTAAGAAAGGTGGAAGGAAGGCAAAACTATTACCGTCATGGTTAAAAGGTGAGGTGAAAGAGGCTATTTTAGCAAAAAAAAATCCTTCAAAAATTGGAAGAAGGATCCATCTGAAGAAAATAGGATAAAACATAAGCATTGTCAAGGTAAGTGTAAAACATTGATAAGACAGGCGAAGAGAGAATTTGAAATGAAGTTGTCCATAGAGGCAAAAACTCATAATAAAAACTTTAAAAAAATATATCCAAAGCAAGAAACCTGTGAGGGAGTCGGTTGGACCATTAGATGACAGAGGGGTTAAAGGGGCTCTTAGGGAAGATTGATTGATTGATTGATTGATGTATTTATTTATTTATTTAGGTTTTTTTATATACCGACCTTCTTATAAAAAATTACAAATCGGACCGGTTTACAATGAACAAAAAACAATGCAAAAGAGCGTTACATGGAACATTGTGAGAGAACGAATAATTGAATAGGAAACCGGGGCTGCTAACTTGCCCTATGTAAAAGGAACCAACTCTACATAGGGGTAGATTTTATAAATGTACGCGCGGGCGTACTCCTGTTCGTGCATCAGGCGCGAACAAAAGTATGCTGGATTTCACAAGATACGCGCGTATCCTATAAAATCTGGGGTCGTTGTGCAACCTCCATGCGCCGAGCCCAGCGCGCACTGCCTGTTCCCTCCGAGGCCGCTTCGAAAGATAAGGCCATTGCAGAAAGACTAAATGAATTCTTTGCCTCCGTGTTTACTAAATAGGATGTTGGGGAGATACCAGTTCCAGAGATGGTTTTCAGGGGTGATGATTCAGACGAACTGAATGAAATCACTGTGAACCTGGAAGATGTAGTAGGCCAGATTGACAAACTAAAGAGTAGCAAATCACCTGGACTGGATGGTATGCATCCTAGGGTTCTGAAGGAACTAAAAAATGAAATTTCTAATCTATTAGTTAAAATTTGTAACCTATCATTAAAATCATCCATTGTACCTGAAGACTGGAGGGTGGCCAATGTAACCCCAATATTTAAAAAAGGCTCCAGGGGCGATCCGGGTAACTATAGACCAGTGAGCTTGACTTCAGTGCTGGGAAAAATAGTGGAAACTATCCTCAAGATCAAAATCATAGAGCATATAGAAAGACAAGGTTTAATGGAACACAGTCAACATGGATTTACCCAAGGGAAGTCTTGCCTAACAAATCTGCTTCATTTTTTTTGAAGGGGTTAATAAACATGTGGATAAAGGTGAACCGTTAGATGTAGTGTATTTGGATTTTCAGAAGGCGTTTGACAAAGTCCCTCATGAGAGGCTTCTATGAAAACTAAAATGTCATGGGATAGGAGGTGATGTCCTTTCGTGGATTACAAACTGGTTAAAAGACAGGAAACAGAAAGTAGGATCAAATGGTCAATTTTCTCAGTGGAAAATTCCAAGGGTTCAAAAAAGGTTTGGATAAGTTCTTGGAGGAGAAGTCCATTAATGGCTATTAATCAAATTTACTTAGGGAATAGCCACTGCTATTAATTGCATCAGTAGCATGGGATCTTCTTAGTGTTTGGGTAATTGCCAGGTTCTTGTAGCCTGGTTTTGGCCTCTGTTGGAAACAGGATGCTGGGCTTGATGGACCCTTGGTCTGACCCAGCATGGCAATTTCTTATGTTCTTATGTAAGTAAAAGCCCTTAAGCCTTCTCCTGTTGAAGAGTCCTCAGGGAGGCAAAAAAGACCCTCTGCTGAGAATTAGGGGCATAGACACTAACAAAAGTATAGAGATCCCCCCCCCCCCTTATATTGACGACTAGAAGAATATCTCTTCCCCCAGGTTCAGAAATACAGGTTTGAGCTAAAAAAAAAAAATTGCATGCTTACTGATAAATATATCTACTCCTGCGTATTTCACTAAATGTGAGCTAGCTGCCCAAAATTAGCTTAGAAATCTAGAACAATGCATCAATCATTCGAATCTATGCTTGAGGTGCAATTCTTGCAAAAACACAAATTTAGCTTTATAGAGAAGCTGTTTTCTAAAAGTATTGAGGCCCTGTATTTTTAAAGATACAACCTTAAATGATATCATTACAGAAAAGAGAGAGAGAAAATAGAGAGCTGCACCCCCCAATCCTAAACCCCAGACTCCCAGCCACTAAGCAAGCAAACTCCTCAACCCTTCATCAATGAAAAACATGAATTCCACAAAGAATGCCCACCCCACCCCCAATCCACCCCATGAACAAACCCAGAGACTATGAAGCTTAAAGCAGAAGCAACCCACTGGATCTACCCTAGAAAAAATAAAATAACCCAACCTCCTCACCCCCCCCCCCCCCCGCCCCCATGATTTGCTAGCATCCAGCTGCAAATCCAGAACCAGCATAGGAGGAACAATTGCAATAAGCTCCCAGTTTCCCTGTCAAGCAGGACATGTTACATTATAAAGGTCACATGAGCCTATTACCAGATCATCTGAAGCAAATATAGATAGACAATAAGTGCACAACTTAACATAGTAAACATTCCATGAGCCCTGAGAGAGATGGATACCAAAATAGCAAAACACAGAAAACGTAGTTCCCCTCAGTCACCAGAAATAATGGCCCATCAGAAATGTGAGCCAAAATAAATTTGTCCAGAATTGCCTCTTGCAGCACTCATGTGGCATCCTTAGATGATATAGAGCCCTCAGAGTTGTGCCTCAGCCGTCTGCCACCTTTCTCAATCCACTGCCAGGGTGGGAAATTTCAGCGGAGCTGCGTGTGCGCTTTCGGTTTAGGTTGAAGCGTAGGAACAAAGAAGCCTGCTGCCTGTAAAATCGCAGAAACTTCTTCAGGCGTTTTTACTTTGTGTGAGATACCTCAGAGTGCGAACCATAAACCGAAAGGCTGAAGCTAACTATATCGCACATTTTCCTTGCACAGCAAGCTCATAATCTTGCAAAGCTCTTGCTGTGTTTTCAATGTGATAGGAGAAATATCAGTGAATATGGCAATCTCGTGCCCCTCCCATTGCCAGGAAAGTTGCTTCAAGCAATATTACAAATTTGCTCCTTTGTGGAATAAGAATGAAAAAATGTGAATATATTACGCAATTTGTTTGCTAGCTTAGGACCCAAGGAGCGGTGTGCGCTCTCCAGTTTGATGGTCGGCAGTTGATCATTACTGGAGTCCCCTACAGAGGACAGCAGAGTTAAACAAAGTTTAGTGACCACCTCAGAGCGATCAGAATATTCAGGGGACTCAGGAACTCCACAGAAATGTAAATTGCTCCATTGAGACCAATTTTCCAGGTTCTCCAATTTTTCAGTTAGCACATATTCAGCTCTTGCCTCAATATTCTCCATCTGTAAACGTTTTAGGTACTTTGCTTGCGAGCCTAAGCAGATATCAGTCTCGTCAACCCAACAACCAAGGTACAAGACTTCTTCCTTCAGTTCCGCTATCAAAGCAGTAATTTCCTGCTTATAAGTCTTGACGTCTTGCCGCAGATCTCTGAACCAGCCCCAGAATTTCTTCCATGTCTGTAAATCTGTCCCTGGAGTGGAGGACACTGCTTCGAGGTCTGCTTCCATCTCAGGACTGGCACTATCTGCCATGTTCTCAGTCGGCCTCACAGCCCTCATCCAATTTCGCATATGACAGATTTTCTCTTTGCCGTCATCACTGGTTCGTAGGAAGCAATTCTGGTAAATATCACCAAATCTCACTAAAAGATGCTCATATCATCAACAAACAGCCCACTTGATGGAGGAGCTCAATTCCAAGCCATCAATCACCACACTGATGTCATTTCCTTCTCTGCTGCAAGTTTAATAAATAAATATAATAATTTGGGTAATAGCATTTCCCATTGATTCATGATCACAATACAAATTCAGGTAATGCTGATTTATAAAGCTTTGACAGCTTAGATAAATGCAGTGTATCAAAACCTTCAGAGAATCATGTATTTTTACTTATGAATGAAAACAGATCATTATTTTAGAGGCTGAGGTTGCTGACAGCCCATCATTCTCACATTTCCTTTGCTGCTCTTGTCTTAGCTATCGACCATTTTGAAAATCAGTTACATTTTGTCAGACATTTTGTCACCCATTTGAGATACGGATTGTCACTTTTCATTGGCGAATTCCTGTCTGAAATCAGAGGCATTATGGTTAGAGGGGATGCTGAATTACTTCGCCGACTGTCACATGTACACACTGTGAACCCTTGTGAACTGTCAAAGGCAAAGCCAGCAGCATCTGAAAGCTTCATTAGCCCAGGCTTTGTTCCGATTCAGTGCAGTCAGGCGGGCAAATAATGCCTTGAGTGTTATCAGCTGTGTGCAGGCCCTGGTTGCCTAGCAACTCAGATTGGTCTACATCTCTTGCTTTCCAAAAAAAAAAAAAATCACCTTCAATTTTAGCTATAAGGTAAATAGGAATTCATGCGTAGCCATTGATCCTCTTAGGCTAGAAATTGTTTGTTTTCAAAGCAAAGGAATCTATATATGTTTAGAATTGGGTGAGATGGTACAATGTATGTCTTTGAAGGTAATGCAGTGGAGTTAAGCTCTTTCATCTTGCTCATCTTCAACGAATAATTTCATTCTTATTTTCTTTGGCTGTCAAGGTACGAGAGTAATAGAAACTGGGTCATGTTTTGGTTTGAAGCATGAAGAAGGGGTTACAGGGGAATTCCTTTTTGCGTAAACTATGGTCTGTCCTTCAAAACACCAAAACCAGAAGTTAAAACAGGCATCCACTTCTAAACAGTTAAAAGCAGTTGAAGAAAAGGAAGTTTCATGATTAGAAATGTTCGTAAAGTAACTCATGAGCCCTTTTACTTCTTATAGTAGGCATACTTTTCTGGCTCTCCTCTAAAATTTAACTGGAAATGATGAATTTTGAAGGGCATTTATATTTTTGTCTGATGCCATTTCTCCGATGATTCAATTGAACTCCTGGGGATAATGGGAGTACAAATTCTAAAACCAGACCTGCAGTGATTAAAAATAAAATATATTTTTTTTTCAGCAGATAGAAACATTAGAAAGACTAACAGACTTGTTGCATACCAAGACTTAAATGTGGATCCAGTCTGGTTCTTCATAAGCAATACAGAGCTGTGGAGTAGGGGACTTGGATTTGCGACTTGCCCCAACTTCTCCCTGGGCCAGTCACAGGTGGGGCATAATAAATGATGCTTGCAGTCTGTGATGTCTTGAGGAAGAATGTATCTGTTTATTGCTACCTGGCTGGTAGAGGTGTCCTTTCAATTTGTTTCTCTAGAGAGCAAGTTCCATGTGAACATACTTGACTCAAGAAAGGGTTCTTTCTGATTCTTCTCTGTTTTAATCCTGGTTTGTGGCTGCATCTGTTGGAGAAGGGGAACCTGACATTTAAGGGACAGATAGTGCCGGGACTGGACTCTTCTTGCCTTACTCATGTCTTAAAGCAGCTATATGTGGTTGTCCCAAATAGGATCAGAGGAAAAAAAAATGGTGATGGATTTGGAGTGAAAGGCAGAGCATCCAAATTCAAACCTGATATACTGTAGGGCTGGGAGAAAGAACTAGAAACCTAAATAGAAATAAAAAATAACTTGGGTCTGAATCCCACCCCAGTACTTTCACAACTTCCCTGTTCCTACCTCAACCTGAATTAATCTGATGGTTGCACCATTTAACCTTGATGAAGTTTATCAAGCTATGACATAGCTGATTACATCCTCGTTTGTTTTGAACATGTATTTAATAAAATACATCAAATGTCATCAGCAGAGACCAATCCTCTTTTTGGGAAGTGGAACGAGCACTAGGTGCTACCCATATGCAAAATAAAAAGTACATTTTGTTGGTGCTCCCTTTATGTAGTTGGCATGAATACATGTTCTAAAAGTGTATGAGGACAGTCAAATGAATCAAAGTTGCCATTAAGTATTTTAAGAAAACTTGCAATAGCCACTTTACAAATGAATGTTCATTGAAATAAGTACTATACAAATGAAAAGCAAATAGTCAGAAGCTGGGATAGTTTATTTTTAAGCTGGTTTTTAAAATTGTGAGCACCAGCAAGAGTGAGTCTGTGAATGCAAATAGCCCAACCCACAGCTGTACAATCTGCCATTCTTTTTTTTTTTTTTATCCAATAAAAGGGCAGGAACCCAATTCTTTGTAGCCCTTCCCCTTCTACCTTTAAAAAGGGCATCTGTTGATAAAACAACCTTTGACTATAATTTAATAATTTATTAATGTTGATGATCAGATGAGCAAAGTGTTTGTTTGAAAATTGTATCTCCTTTTCCTTAAATATCATCTGCATGCGATCATTAATAATGATATGTGAAAAAGGATGGAAAACCTCGTAATGTATAGGATGACTTCTGTCATAAAATGGGAACAGTTTTGCTCCTCTTCATCGCTGCAGAATTTTAGTGGCACTGTTGGTTCTGGAGAACACCTGATTCTTTGTAGGCTGTAACTGCATTTATTGTATCAATATACTCTTCACATGGGTTTCCAATACCATCACAGCTGTTCAGATTTTAGGGTTCCATCCTAGACTTCTTAGTTTTCATTAGGGATGTGAATCGTTTTTATGATGAATTAAAATATCGTATGATATTTATTAATTTATCATACATCATTGAAAACAGTAAATGATCGCATTTCCCCAGAATTTTCATCAAAAAAATCGTTTTTCGGCTTAGTGCGTGCTAACGGGAGTTAGCGCACACTAACTCCCGTTAGTGCGCACTAACAAAAATAGCAAAAAATAACAAAAAGTAACAAAATTAACTGCTTTTGTTAGTGCGCGCTAACTCCCCATTAGTTAACGTGAGTTAGTGTGCGCTAACTCCCGTTAGCACGCACTAAGCCGAAAAATGATTTTTCATGGAAAAATCCCCATCAAACGAGAGATTTTCCCACGGCCAGATGAACCTGAAAGCGGGAACGATCGGGCACCCGATTCACATCCCTAGCTTTCAGTATTTGATCCACCTCTGGAGCATACTATTGAGCTATCCTGGAACTTGCATCTGCTGTAGATCAAGCCTGTATTATCTTTTACAATAGCAACAAAACAAATGTAGATGTTTCATATGACGCTAATCTACATTTATAACACTGTAGCCACCCTGCAAGAACTATATTTGAGTTTATCATATTAAATATTAATAAGAACACAAGCACTATGCTGTTTCATTCCAGTGATCCATCAAACACAGCATCCTGTCTCTGAGGCCAATTCCCTAGGAAGTCCATAGAAACATAGAAACATACATAGAAACATAGAAGTGATGGCAGAAGAAGACCAACGGCCCATCCAGTCTGCCCAGCAAGCTACGCAGTTTATCCATTTTTTTTTCCCCCTTTTTTCTCCCTCCCACCCGTCTCTATTGGCTTCCAGCACCCTCCGGCCCCAATTCCCTTCCACCCCTCCACCAATGCAGAGAGCAGCGCCATCCTAGTGAACATCCAGCTCAATCAGGGGTAGCAACCGCTGCAACCAGCAGGCCACACCCCTGCCCCTTACCCACCCCTGTTTTGTTTGCTTGTTTTTTTTGTTGTTTTTTTTTGAGATGGCAGCCCTCCATCCTTCCGCTCCGTGAAGGTGGAACACCAACCACTGGCATCCCACTCCGTGAATGCCTCTGTGGCTACTGCCGCTCCGTGCAGTGTTTTGCTGCCTGAAGGTGGAACACCAACTACTGGCCACTGGCATCCCGCTCCGTGAATGCCTCAGTGGCTACTGCCGCTCCGTGCAGTGTTTGCTGCCTCCTCTCTATTTATGCCCACTAGACTTGATGGATCCACAGTGTTTATCCCACGCCCCTTTGAAGTCCTTCACAGTTTTAGACTTCACCACTTCCTCCGGAAGGGCATTCCAGGCATCCACCACCCTTTCCGTGAAGAAATACTTCCTGACATTGGTTCTTAGTCTTCCTCCCCGGAGCCTCAGCTCGTGACCTCTGGTTCTGCTGATTTTTTTCCTACGGAAAAGGTTTGTCGTTGTCTTTGGATCATTAAAGTTTTTCAAGTATCTGAAAGTCTGAATCATATCACCCCTGCTCCTCCTTTCCTCCAGGGTGTACATATTTAGATTCTTCAATCTCTCCTCGTACGTCATCCGATGAAGATCCTCCACCTTCCTGGTCGCCCTTCTCTGTTCCGCTTCCATCTTGTCTTTGTCTCTTTGTAGATACGGTCTCCAGAAATGAACACAGTACTCCAGGTGAGGCCTCACCAAGGACCTGTACAAGGGGATAATCACTTCCCTTTTCTTACTCGATATTCCTCTCTCTCTATGCAGCCCAGCATTCTTCTGGCTTTTGCTATCGCCTTGTCGCATTGTTTCGCAGACTTCATATCATTAGACACTATCACCCCAAGGTCCCTCTCCTGCTCCGTGCACATCAGCCTTCCCCCCCCCATCAAATACAGTTCATTCGGATTTCCACTCCCCATATGCATGACTTTGCACTTCTTGACATTGAATCTCCATGTCTTGTTACAACCAGAAGTAAGAGATGGTTATTAGCCAGGTCTACCTGGCTAATAATTATTAATGAATTTGTCCTCCAACTTGTCTAAATCCGTCTTAAAATCTTATACTATAATCTTATACTATAATCTTTAACCACATCTTCCTGCAACAAATTCCACAGTTTAATTCTGCATTGACAGAAAACTTTACTAACTTCATTTAAATCTGCTACCAATTAAGAACCTAACATTTGCCATACTGGGTCAAACGAAAGTTCATCAAGCCCAGTATTTTTCCAACAGTGGTAAATCCAGGTCACAACTATCTGGCAGGATCCCAAAGGATAGATAGATTACATGCTGCTTATCCCAGGGATAAGCAGTGGATTTCTGCAACTCCAGCTGCTTTCCTCCAGGAACTTGTCCAAACCTTTTTTTTAAATGCAAATATACTAATATCTGTGATCACATCTGGAAATGAATTCTAGAGCTTAATTAGGTGTTAAGAAAAAAGAATTCTCATTAACTTTAAATTTACAACTTAGTAACTTCATTGTGTATGACCTAGTCTTTATACTTTTTGAAAGAGTAGACAAAAGATTTGTGTTTATTCGTTCTATGCTGTTATGATTTGCTGCCCGCGGGTCCCCCCCGCGAGCAGACTCTCACTCATCTCATGCTTTTCCCGACGCGGCATGGATGCCGCTGTCGCCCCTGCCCACGTGGCCGGAACCGCGGACTTCCCTGCTTCGTTGCAGCCCGGAGGCCATCCCTGGGCCCTGCCTTCACTGCGGTTGGAGTCGTGGACCTTCTGCCGTCCCCTGCGCGGCCGGGACTACCGCCAACATCATCTTGCCTTCACGGTGCATGGGCCGCATCCTCGGGTTCGGGTAGCGGCTGGAGCCACCCCCGGGGCCTCCTGCAGCAGCCGGAGCCGCTGTCATCATCGAGGCCTGCTTCCCAGGCCCAGCCTGCCTTCTGCATGAAGATGTCGGTGCAGGCTGCTGTCCGCGGTCCTGCACAAGTTCCTGCTTCCTTCACTAGGCGCCGGCGTGCGTCTCTCTTCTGTATTTAAAGGGCCAGACACAGGAAGTGTGCTGGCTCCACCTAAGATTGGACTTCCTTCTTCAGCCCTATAAGAGGGCTGCTCCGTCAGTCTGTCTTCGCCTTGCATCGGAGTGACATCCTTCTGGAGGCTCCTTCCTGCCAGATCCTTGTAAGGTTTCCTGTTCTTCGTGGAGCTCCGTGTCTCGTCCGCCTTCGTACCACATCTTGTGTCTTGGTGTCTTGCCTGAGGTCCCCGTCCAGGTATCCTCCTGTTCCCGTCTTGATCTTCCATGCCCAGATGTCCCGTCAAGACCCTCCACGTCCTGATGTTCCTGCCTTTCCAGATGTTCTTCCCTGCATCTTAGTCTGTGCTCCTGAGCCTTCTGACCTGTTGGGCCGTGGAGTGGCCTGCAGGAGGGATTTGTCCCTGTGCTCCTGAGCTTCCATTCCTGCCAGCCGTTTGGAGCTTCGGGTGTCATTGGTCCCATCATCGGAGTTTCCTCACCTGGATCTTCCCTGCACATGTCCCACTCTCCTCGTGGTCCGTGACCAGCCTCCGGGTTGTGTAGGGCACGCAGTGGGACAGGATGGTCTGCGACTCAGTCCTGCGGGTGGGCTGAGTAGGGCGCCCTGAGAGACAGTGCAATTGTCCTTCCTTCCAGTTGCCCAACCCAAGTGTGTTCGCCTATGCTGCCGTTGCATCAACCCAAGTGTCTTCGCCTGGGATGCCGTTGCATCCTCCCAAGTGTCTTCGTCTGGGATGCCGTCACACCAACCTTTGTCCCGTCTATGTGTCAAGGCCTCCATCTGCCCTCAACCTCAGGCCAGGCCTGCTGCTCCATGCTGTTCCTCACAACAGGTCCGAAAGGCTCGGAATGGTCGGAGGACCATTCAACTTCCAACATCTCCTTGTTGTTGGCCATGGGAGCCTGCAGGTCTGGTGGGGAGGGTAAGACCGCCAGCCATGCTGTATATGCCGTTGGCTCGGCCCTGGAAGCTCTGGGGTTGGGCTGAGGCCCAAGGGCACACTAAACACCCTGAGTGGGGCTGGCCGTAGCACCCCGCTCACAACATATGCCACTCATTATTTTATAGACCTCTGTTTTCTCCCCTTAGCTGTCTCTTCTCCAAACTGAAGAGACTTAACCTCTTTAGCCTTTCCTCATAGGGGAATCGTTCCATACTCTTTATCATTTTGGCTGCCCTTCTCTATACCTTTTCTAATTCTGTTTTTATTTTTTTTGAGATGTGGTGACCAGAACAGCACATAATACTTAAAATGAGGTCACACCATGAAGCGATATAGAGGCATTATAATATTCTCTGTTTATTCTCCATTCCTTTCCTAATAATTCCTAGCATTCTATTTGCTTTCTTGGTTGCTGCTGCACCCTGAGCAGAAACTATCAATGATGATGCCTAGATCCTTTTCCTGAATGGTGCCTCCTAATGTGGAACCTTGCATTGTGTAGCTCTAATTTGAGTTACTCTTCCCTAAGTGTATGACTTTGTACTTATCCACATTACATTTCATTTGTCATTTGCATGCCCAGTCTCCAAGTTTTGCTAGATCATCTTGCAATTTCTCATAATCTTGTGATTTAATAACTTTGAATAATTGTGTCCCCTACTATTACTATTTGAAAGGGTAAATAACCATTCCTTATTAACTTGTTTCACACTACTTATGATTTTATAAATCTCTATCATGTCCCTTCTGTTTCTTCAAGCTAAGTCCTAATCTGTTTAGCTTTTATTCATAAAGTATCCGTTCTAGCCACTGAATCATTTTTGTTGGCCTTCTCTACACCTTTTCTAGTTCTGCTATATCTTTGTTTGAGCTAGGGTAACAGAACTACACACAGTTCTGAGACAATATGATATTCTTCGTTTTATTCTCTATTCCTTTCCAAATAATTCCTAACATTCTATTTGCTTTTTTGACTGCTGTCATCTCACAGTAATCTGAGGATTTTAATACATTATCCACAATGACTCCAAGGTTCTTTTCTCGAGTGGTTACTTATAGGGATGTGCAGATCCAATATTGTTTTGGGGGTGTGTTTTGGTTCAGGGGTACTTTTTTTTTCAGTTCAGTTAATGTTCATTTATTTTCAGTTTGGTTCATTTACCAAAATAAACATAAAAAACCCCCCATAAAACTCCAGAAAAGAAAAACTAAAATAAGATTCCCAGAGTCTATCCTACCCACTCTCCATTTGCCTCTCAAAAGAAGACTTTTAGAGCCATTTAGCCATGCTGGCAGATGTTTGGTCTTTTGAACTTTTTTCAGATGTTTAGCTTGTGGAATCCATTTTATCTGAGCTTCTATGATTGGTATTTTTAAACAATCTCCATGCCTAATATATCCTTTAAACTTCACAACTGTTCCTTTTAGTTACCTTCTAAATACTTTCCTTATTTTATGACTCAGCCAGCTTTGCACTCCTTAATTCCCTAAATTCACATCACCATAATCCTACTCCAATAATCCCCTTCACCAATCCTGCCTTCTTTTTAATGTAAAAAATCAATACACATGATTTTTGGAAATATTTATAATTTGCATGACCATAGCAAAAACAGCTCTACATAAACAAAGGAATACATAATGTTAACTAAACATCTTGCTAAATGCAACAAAATAATTTTTAGCACTTTGAAAATCCCAATTTAGGGTTCTAAAGAAATGTTTCCCAAATAAGCTATCATTCATGTTCAATGTTGCAATATTCTTATATGACCCATTGGAACAGATATCTTGATAAAGATGGGGGAACAGAGTGACCACATACAGGCCTAATGTTGATGTATTTCCTAAAACAAGTGTTAGTCAGAAATAGGGTTTCTCATTTTACCTAAGGAATACATGTACTCTTTTTTCCTTGCTGGTCAGTCTTAGATATAAAAATCTGGACTTTTCTGAGAAAGAAATGCATCCTCCCTCAGAAAGCCAGACTGCACCAGTGAGCACATGGTAGAAGCTACTAATCTATGCCATGAAAAACCTGGTAAGGGCTTCAACATCCAGGGAATGGAAGCAAAGGAGATCCCAGCAACGTGAGAAGCTATTGTTGTCAAAACACTTTCCCTGTTCTTTATTAGTGTAAAATGCACCAAATGCATTAGGGAGATAGGCCAATTCATATTACAGCTTATATTTTTATAAAAAGACTTGAAATCAGAGAGAGCCCTGATGCAACTCCAGTGAATGCTCAAAGGCCATGCATCCACTATGATGCGCCAAACTTCCAGATGCCCCTAGGGACAAGTATCCCCAGTGCATTTGCTTCCAGGTCTATTGACCATTTAAAGCAAGAAAATGCATTAGTAATATTATTTTGCAAGGAATTGGATTAAATGCACAGTGGCCTTTGCAGCTAACGCTAACCTCAATAAAACATGTAATTTTTGTACTTTATCATTAGGAAGCCTGAATATCCTGGCCCTTGCATCTATTTCAATACCTAGTAAAACCACAGGAGACACTGGGCTCTGAGCTTTTTCCTCAGCAGCAAGTGGGATAACAAAAAGACCAGCAATCTCCCCGAAGGCACCCAAAATAAAGACACTGCTGGCCCTCTTTTTCTACAAAGAAGCATCATCTTAATGAATCAGGTTTGGTAAACCTGTACATTGCTTCACCATTCAATGACAAAGGCCCTAAAGTTTTCAAAATAAGCACAGGCTATGGAACAGCCCATGGGGCTACATATGTCAAAATAAAATTTACCTTCAAAACCAATCTTAATGGGGAAAATTAGAAGGATATACTGGAAGGAGGTGCAATGCCATTTCTATATCGTCTTTGCTAACATAGGGGGTCATTGATCAAAGGCTTATCGCATGCGATACGGCCGTATCTCGTGTGATAAGCCTCTATCACATGCGAAAAGGGCCTTTTTTTGCATGCGATAGAATGTAAATTAGGGGGAGGGGAGGAGTCGGAGAGGGGCGGAGTCGGCGGTGTCTTCACTGCCGGCGATAATGTTACTAACATTATCGTCAGCAGTAGTGCGCCGAATAGCACCACCTTTCACGGTGGTGCTATTCGGTATTCGGTGTGAAAGCCAGCAGCCGGTGCACCGCCGTGGTGCGAAGGTTGCGGGCTTTCGCAGGCCCGCCCCCCATTTTCGCAGGATTCATCATTCTGTGAAAGAATGATGAATCCAGGCCATAGCCAGCAAACCAAACTTCTGCACTAATTCAATGGCTTGGTTAAAAGAGGAATAGAACCTAAGTCGTCTGGGTTAGTGAAATAATTTTCTGCCAAACCCAAAGGATAAGAGAAGTTGTGAATTAACCCGAACTTACCAGGCTCCTCTGTGTGGACAATGCTAAATGGGGAGATTATCATGATGGGGAGAAAACTCCACACAAAAGGGGTAAGCAACCTATCCGAAAGAAAGCTCCTTCTCGATTTCTTTAGTCAACCTGTTTTGGTTTTTTTTTTTTTGGGAAGCTGAATTGATACTTTACTGAGTTAACATAGGGACTTGGTGGGGACGGGATAACCAAAAGAAAATTATTCTTAAAATCAACCTAACATTGTCTATATCCTGATAACATGTCAACTAAGGAGCCAGGGACTTGACCTTAACTCTAGATGGGACCTAGGCCATCAGGTGAAATCTGTACCTTGTCTGTAGCACTGAGATAATGGGTGCTCCTCTCCCTCAGCTGGAACAAGTATGTCTGAATTTGCAAGAGCTCCAAGTACACTGCCCTGCATTAAACAACTGACATGCAAGTTTTACAGCTCCAGTCTGGAGTGTTTGGCTAGGGGCGTGACATATTTAAAGGCCTCTGAGAAGTCATCTCTTCGAGCCATAGATTAATGTCCCTATGCCTCCAAGAAACAGACTAGTTATCAGTCAATAGCCTTTCTACATTTTATATCATAATTTAATCGGGCCCAACACCCAATCGCCATACCTCCTGTGAACCTTCATGATTGTTTTAAGATGCTTCAACAAATGATGACTCTGGTCAAACTCCTTTTCTAAGACCACACTGGCAAATATATGAAATCTGATGCCCAGTTATGAATGTCACCTTTCACCGTGACCCTTTTTCTTATCCTTGGATGCCTTCTCTTTTTAAGATCAGTTATAAATAAGGAAAATATATCTATAAATTCCAACTTCAAATCGTTTTTCATTGGAGCATCAGATTCTAAATAATTATTTACTACACAGAAAGTATCATCAAAGTGCTGTCTCAAATTCTAACAAGATACTTTACCTAGCCCTCCATACAACCACTAGTATGCCCTTCATCAGGTTCTTTTTCAGAAAGCCATGTCGTACCTAATTACTTGAGATCGCCTTGAAGATGCGTTTTTATTCAGTACAGTCTTCATAAGCTTAGTGAGGCAAAATTTGGGTTAGCTATCTGAAAAGGATCCTAAATATGAATTCAATTCAGAGATGGAAGAGTTGGACACCAAATTATACTCATTGGAATCTGAGCTGGAATGCATCTCTGAGACATTTTCGTGCATTGACATTCCATGTGTGATTCCCTTGCTCATCTGACTGTTGCTTCTATTTTAGAAGCCTGTCTCTTGTTTCCAGATGGTGGAATAGCCATGCCTATTCATGAACCTTAGCCATAATTTTGTCTAAACCATCAGGATCAATTGCATGAGAGCCTTCTCCTTTCAGAAACAATGTACTTTAAGTCCAAGCAAATCTTCCGCCAATGCAACCTCAACTACCAGCCTATCCTTAGATCAACATGGGTGAACAGCATCAAATAAAGGCTCTAACTGAGCCTGGGCTACTGTCTGTTTTTTTTTTTTATATAGCTTTTTGACCATTTTCCTTTGGGCGATATGGGCAGCACCGTCTGAAGGCTCAAAAGAATGAAGCAGCTGCAGCATTGGTCAAATGAGTCTGGGCATCAACAACTGTCTTATGTCTAGACATTATTTAATGTTTCTAATTTTCTTTAAATTTTTTTTAAGCGATAGCAGGTATTTAAATATTTTTTTTACCTGTTGTACCTGAAGACTGCCAAGGACTCTTTATCCAACAAAGGGACTGAAACCAAACCAGCAGGTACCCAAGAAACTTAAAAAAAATATATCTATCTATATATATAGATAGATATATTTTTTTAGTGTTTTCTGCAGGTAAAAGGAAGAGCTAAGACATAAGCAAACTCAAAAGTAGAGAAGCAAGACAAGAGCTGTCAACTGGCTCAAGCGTTCAATTGCCAGCTTTTCGTCTGTTAATGACTTCCCTCCTACATCATCATTAGAGGAATTGCCTATGGTGGGAAAAACCCAGTTGGTTGTTGGCAGTCTTCCAACTCCACCCTCATGAGCTGACCCATGTGCATGATCTGATGAGATGACTGCAGAAGGCCAGGCAGTACGACCAGGTTGAGGCTTTGGGTCCATCAAAGTCCACTGGGGCCATGCCCTTTAGTCCCCCTTTTTAAAGTTAAATGCTAATGCAATGGTTTCCCTCCAGTGTTATTAAATTTGATTGCATTATAGTTACTATTGCCAAGTGGCTCCACCACCATTCCTCTTTCCACCAGATCCAGCATTTCACTGAGAACTAGACCCTAAAGTAGCACCCCCTCCCTTTTGTCAGTTCCAGGACCAGATGCTCCATGAAGCAGCCATTAATTGCATCTATGAACTTTACGTTTCTAGAATGCCCTGATGAAACAATCACCCAGTTGAGCCTAGAGTAATTGAAGTCTCTTATTAGACAAACTAACAAAATTGAAAAGATATCTGTTAGCATTTCAGTCTGTTTCAGGATCCTGGTCAGGTAGATGATAGTATACCCACTATTGTTATATACTTTCCAATCAAGCATGGAATTTTGCATCCATTGAGATTCCTAAGTGAAGTTAATTTTCTGCAGAATTTTTATTTTACTTGATTCTATGCTATCAGTAACTTATAATGCCACCCCACTACCAGTTTGATCTCCTCTGTCATTTTGAAATAATTTGTACCTTGGTATCCGTGTTTTATAGGCTATCCTTTTTCCATCATATTTCTGAGATGCCTGCTTCCATTTTTTCATTTAATGGAATATATTCTAAATCTTCAATCTTATTTTTGTAGATTTTGGGTATCTGTATATAGACATATGAATGTATTTGTTTTATTCCTGACCAAAAACCTACTTATTAGCAGATCATTAGGTTAATTTGGAATTATTCATATTTATCAGCTTTTATTTGAATCCATCTGAGCTACCTAGGGCTATGATATATGCTCTCTATTGGGATACTCTTTTATCAGTCTCCTTTGAAGATACCTTGCTCTGATCTATGAGACTGTTGGCTTTCCTCAATCTAGTTCAAAGCTGCTCTATTTTCTTTTTAATTGTTAGTGCCACTACTACTACTTTGTATCACTACTTTAGTGCTATTTGCGGTATGCAGTGTTGTGCAAAAGAGATTTTGGGAGTTTTATTCATTACAAATTGGCAAAAAATTAGTAAAGTTGTAAATGGTAAATCAGATGTTAAGACTTAAAAGCAGCTTGAAAAAGATAATGTTTTAAGAGTGGATTTAAATAAGGCGAGAGAGGGAGCATGGGACACATGACTGCATACAGTGCAGACAGGTGGAAAGCACTGAGGCAGGTTCCATTCTAGTTAGTGTGGAGTCCATCCCATTGGAATAGGCTTGTCATTCCCTCAATAGTTCCCCAATTTCTAATGAATCTAAAGCCCTCTTCCCTACACCATAGTCTTCATCCATGCACTGAGACTCCAGCCTGCCTCTGGGATCCTGCATATTGAGCTGGGAGCATTTCTCAGCACATTGCTCTGGAGGTTCTGGACTTCAGTTTCCTACCTGGAAGCCTAAATTTGGCCTCCAGAGCCTTCCTCCTGCACCTCCTATGTCAATAATACCCACATGTACCATAACATACAACTTCTCACCAGCACTCTCTAAAATCCTATCTAGGTGATGCCATGAGGTTTACCACCTTCATGTCAGGCAGACAAGTTACAAAATGATCCTTGTGTCCATCAGCCAACCAGCTAACTATATTTCTAAAATTCAAATTACCAGTAACATAGGGTTGCCAATCTCTTCTCTCCTGGGCAAAATGCCCCAGAAGGTACATCCTTGACACATTGCCTAGGATGCAGGTCTCAGCTACAGGATCACTTACTGCCAGCCCAAGATGATGCTCTTCTTCCTGGTGACTTTGCTTTTCGAAAGCAGCACAGGGTCTGCCAGAGTAGAGGTGGGACCACGCTACTATGTCCCTCATGGACATAATCTTTATTGATATAGGCTGTCTGTACTTAATTCTGTATAAGACTGAGTCATTTGGTGTAATAAACTGTTGCATGGCAGTCTTTCAAAAATATACATTTTAATTGGATTTTAGAATTTTTGTTTTTTAATTTATAACCTGTACATATTTGGTAATGTTTGTGGTGGGGTACAGATCAAACATGCATAATAATAATAAAAAAAAAAGACACAGGCATAAGCCAACACTATCATGCTAACAAATACTTAGGGTTATATCTGCAGATTAATTGCTTCTTAAGGATATCAGAACAAATCCTGAAACTAGTTATTGACTACTGACTGCATCCAAGGGAATCCAGGTAGAAGTCCTGCTTAAACAAGAATGTCTTTAGTGCTTTTAAAATGGATTTGGTAGAAAAAAGTCTGTATTTTTTTTAAGCAATCTACACTAAAATATTGGGCTGGCAATGGAGAAAGCTTGATCATGGATTTCATTGAAGTGCGCCAACCAGGGAGTGGGTCCTTCTAATAAGCCTTGATTGGCAGATCCTAGAACTTGAGGTGACTTATAAATATACAACACTGAATTATCCCACAGTGCAGAGGCATTCTTTACAAGCTTGTGTCCAAGTAAGGCAAGTTTTTAATTTAATTCTTTGTTGGATAGGGAGGCAATGATTACAATATGATCACACATCCCAGAACCAGTTAATATCAGAGCTGTGGCATTTTTTTACAATTTGCAGATCTCAGAGTATTCTCTGGAGTCCAATGATTAATGAATTATAGTAAGCACAAGGGGATGAATCGCATTGCAACAATCCTGAGGGTTCAGTCAGGGCTGACCTTAGGAGGGAGTGAACCCTGGTCAAATAAACTGCAGCAGGGCTCTGGAATGCTGGCTGACAGGAAATTATAGTGTTGGGTATGGGGCTACCATGCTTGTGTGGAGCCCAGGGTGGTCACCCTTGTTCTTCTCCTCCCCCCCACTCCAAGGACAGCCCTAGGTTTAATAATATTTTAGTATGAAATATGCATAGTTTGAAGAAAGCTTTCTTAACCACAGATTTTATCTGAGCACACATTGTTATAGAGTCTCAATTTTAGTGGACCCTTGGGCCGACCTGTCAGAGACTGGGAGAAGGTGTTCACTGTCTCTAGCAACCTGCAGGTCGGGAGGCAGATGTCAGGCAGGATGTGGATGGTGCTCTTTACCCTGGAAGCTGGTGCTCCCCTGGGAGGACCCTGTAGGTGCCCAGCTGCTGGGACTTAGGTGAGGTTTCACCAAAACCAGGATGGCATATACATGGCATATATTTCTGCCTCTCTTTAAAGCAAATCTTGGAAATTTATTAAAACCAGGATGGCATACATCCTGGTTTTGATAAATTTCCAAGATGGCATACATCCTGGTTTTGATAAATTTCCAAGATTTGCTTTAAAGAGAGGCAGAAATATCAGGGATATGATTGTGCATTCTGATTTTTTTGATGAAATGAAGAAGCATTTATTGGATGATACAGCTATAAAAGGACACTATCCCTGTAACAAATGCTCTGTATGTGCACAATCTTTTGTGGGAGATACATTGCCTGATTTTGTAAATAAAAAATTCAAATTAACATCTTTAATTACTTGTGAATCTGTAGGGGTAGTATATGGATTGTGGTGTCCATGCCCGATGCTATACATTGGTAAGAACATAAGAACATAAGAAAATGCCATACTGGGTCAGACCAAGAGTCCATCATGCCCAGCATCCTGTTTCCAACAGTGGCCAATCCAGGCCATAAGAACCTGGCAAGTACCCAAAAACTAAGTCTATTCCATGTAACCATTCTAATGGCAGTGGCTATTCTCTAAGTGAACTTAATAGCAGGTAATGGACTTCTCCTCCAAGAACTTATCCAATCCTTTTTTAAACACAGCTATACTAACTGCACTAACCACATTCTCTGGCAACAAATTCCAGAGTTTAATTGTGCGTTGAGTAAAAAAGAACTTTCTCCGATTAGTTTTAAATGTGCCCCATGTTCATGGAGACCAAACGCAGTCTTAAGACGCGCATGATAGAACACCGGAGTGCTCTATTAAGAAATAGAATTGAAGCACTGGTAGTACAACATTGTATAGCGAAGAGCCATGTCTTTGATGAATTGAGATTTGCGGCAATTGAAAAGCCCTGTCCATCGAATAGAGGAGGTGATTTTGATCAGTACCTTCTACAACGTGAACAGAAATGGATTTATTATTTTAATACAGTGTTTCCAAAAGGCTTAAACAAAGAAATTGATTGGTCTGTTTTTTAATAAATTTAGGGGATTCCCTTAAGCATATTTTTGGAGTATACTGGGTATAGCTTGGATATCATATTTAATTGGTTCAGGAAGTAAGGGTGAGAGTTGGTATTGAGGTAGTGACGGATTATAGGGAATGTAGTATTGGATTTGGATAGAGGTGATAGGATTTCCGGTGGCATATGAGTGTGGGTAGTTTAAAATTTGGTAACTGGGGAGTGTTGAGTTAACATCAGAGACGCCATGGTTTTGATCTTATAAGAGACGGTAAAATTTGTCCGGGTAAGTGTTATGAGCAGAAATGGACATTGTTTGGTGTCAGTATTGATGGGAATGTATATTGTGTTATATTATTAGATGGATAAAGGTGGTTAGACATAGTGGAGGAGAATTGAACCAACTTGAAGGAAATGAGATAGCAGTTTGGATGGTGTGTGTGAAATTTTAAATTTGTTGTTTGTTTTGTTTTATTATGTTGTATACTTTAGGATCGATGAATATATGGGCCCAAATTACAAGTGATGATATCCCCTGAAGGAGGCTGTTTTTGCAGTTGAAACATGGTCCATGTTGGGAGAGAAAAAATTAGCAGTGACTTTTTTGAGTGGTCGACTATTGGGCTAAGTATAATTTTTCAAATTTTTTGCACTTTAGCTGTTTTTGCACAATTTATTGCTACAAAAGATGCGTTAATAATAAAAAAATTCTTTAGCATTTTAATAATAAATAAAAAAGTTTTGGAATTAATTACAATGAGAAGACAGTAAATGATTAAATGAAAATTTGCTCTATAGGGCTGACGACTGCCTGCGGCCCATTGTGGGTGAGAAACAGGAGATTATAACACCTTTGAGCATCTGTTGATGATATTGTCTCTCATCTGTATATAATTTTTTGATTAATAGAATTATATTCTATTTTCCCTCTCTTTTGGTGGTTTGACTATTATGAGAGGAGAGTGGCTTCTGTAATTGTGTGTTATATAGGTGACATTTTTTTCATATGGATCTCAACACGATGATTTACAATTGTTCATGTCTTGGTTGAACTTACAGGACATGAACCTCCAATTCACCATGACCTGTAGTACCTGATGAGTTGTCTTTTTTTTTTTTTTTTGGACATACGGATTACTAGGCAAGACAGACTAGGGACATCCTTGTACCAAAGGAATAATTCTATTACATTACTCCAGTTTCCATCTGATTGGCTTAAGAAACAACTTATCTGTGGGTCAATTTTAAGAATACGGCGTCGTATATGTTCCAGCAAAGCTGATTTTATAGTACTTCCACAAGAGTTAGCAAACGCCTGTTACAGCATGGATTTACATTTAAGATAGTCAAAAAAGCATTTAAAAGGGCTTTCTATGTGGAATGAACTTGGCTTTTACTTGATAAGAGTCCTTCTAGTGACTTTCCGCTAGTATGTGTATTGCAGTACTCTCATTTGGCTGGCCACATTGTTGGTGTTATACATTAAGAGGTAGATCTGAAAAAAATATGCGTGTGCGTGCTTTTGTTTGCGCCACTGGCGCGAACAAAAGTACACCAGATTTTATAAGATACGCACGTATCCGCGCATATCTTATAAAATCCGGGGTCGGCGTGCTCAAGGCTGCGCAAAATCGGCAGCCTGCGCGCACCGAGCCACGCAGCCTGCCTCCGTTTCCTCCAAGGCCGCTCCGAAATCGGAGCGGCCTCGGAGGGAACGTTCCTTCAGCGTCCCCCCACCCCCCAGCCCTACCTAAATCTTCCCCTACCTTTGTTGGGCAAGTTACGCCTGCTTGAAGCAGGCGTAACTTGCGCGCGCTGCCCTGGCATCCCCCGGCACAGGCCGCAGTGCCGGGGGACTCGGGACCACCCTCCTGGCCTGCCCCCGGACCCGCCCGGACCGCCCCTTGCCCCCGGAGACGCCCCCTGGACACGCCCCTCCCGCCCCTTTAGGAAGCCCCGGGACTTACGCGCGTCCGGGGCTTTGCGCGCGCCGGCGGCCTATGCAAAATAGGCGCGCGTAAATCCAGGAGGATTTACGCGCGCAGGGGTTTTAAAATCTACCCCTAAGTATTATCTATGTACCCTACTTTTGAGAGACTACCGATATTTGTGTACAGAAGACAGACAGCATTTTTCAGCATCAGCACCTGTCGAGGGACATAAAACATGCGGTCAATGTAACTTTTGTGATCAGGCAATTACCGACTCTTGGTGGATTGAACCGGCTACAGGAAGAATGATTTATCTACGCAGCAATACAGACTGTTCTTCCACTTTTGTTGTTTATTTTTTACAATGCCCCTGTGATGAGGTTTACGTGGGCCATTCTTCACGCCCAGAAGGAAAACATCTGACAGAGCATAAAAGCTGTTTACAAACACAGAAAATTTCTGCTCTGGCGGTACCTCATTGTCTGGAATCTAATCACAGTATTAAGGATTTAAAGTGGGGGATTTTAGAACATATTCCAGTGGATTTTAGGAAGAGTAATCACGATACTCATCTTAATTTTAGGGAACAATTTTGGATTTATTTTTTGAATACCGTTACCCCTTGAGAGTTTAATGCCAAGATGGAATGGTACTCAATACAATATTCCATATATAAAGAGCTGACCTGGAACTGTGTTCTGTTACTTCTGGCTGCTTCATTCTCTGTTGAAGAGACACTGTGATGGAGAAGGATAATAGCGCCTGCTTTCAGAACAGATTTTGTCAAAAGTAGTAGTTTGGGGTTTGTGTCCTTTTAAGAATTGGAAACATTGTTTTGAGGTGTTCTTTTCTATCAGCAGTTTTTTCTGTACTATAGGCACTTTTATATACTTCGTATTACATGTCTAACGGCTTGTTTTTATCTCTGCCGCAGCAATAGTTTGAGACATGACTGCCTGAAAGTTGTTGGCAGCGATCATGTTACAAGAAGATCCCCTGATGCAGTATTACGAAACACAGACCCATGTTGGGGAAATTGCATCTCATTTGGACTGAGTTAAATTAAGTTTTATATGCATAAAAAAATTTATAAAAATGTGTATATTTTTGGCCTATGATTAAATATAAGGCGATGAAGGTGGATATTTAGCTGGAAGTGCCTATTATGATGGCCATTTAGAGCATTTGAATTTGCTGGGACGGTTATTGTTTGACACTACTTTTGCTTCCTTCCCTGTCTGTACCCTTGTAATTTTAATCTAGTGATGCCACATCAATAAGCAGTAGTGGTTAATCTGTGTTGGAAACTAAACTGTTTATTCCCAGATAAATATATTGACCTCTGTTCCCAGGTGCTTTGTTCTTTTGGCGGTGGGGTTCTTTCAATGCTCTCTGCTCTTGTAATAAAAAACGCATGCATAACTGCATAGGCGTACTGTAGACATGCTGGGGCAGTGTTGAGTTTAAAATAATCTCAATATGAACTACTGTTTTAAAGATTAATAACAAGACTCTTCGTAGTACCTGGAAATGTAATAGGTGGGCTACTATTGAGTAAAAGAGATCCTATGCCATGGTAGTATTCCTAAAGTAAATTACCGTTTGCTTAGCATGCATTAATAAGTCCTATAGGAAAATGACAACCACTGTGCTTAAATACTATAGATGTACAATCCAATCATACTATACTATAAAGCTTTCATTAGCATTCTTGTGAGGTATTTTTTATAATCAGTGCTTCACTGAAAATTAGGCCCATAATTGTAACACTGCAGCATGGGTGGGAGATGGGTGTCTAACCTCTAGATTTTTGTATGGCTTGGCTTGCAGCTTATCCTCTAATAGCTCTGGGCTCATGCCTGCAAAACCATGGCAACGGCTTGTAATTTAGAGCAATTTTGATGCTAAAATGAAAATCCATTCATTCCAAAATGAATGCAAAAATTAGCTCCATGATGTGAAAGATTAAAGTTGCTTTTGTTGCTCTCTAAATGACACAACTGAGTAACCAAGGTTTTCAAAGTTGCAAAAATACATGCTTTCTAATGAGGGGAACTTGACTAGTGTTTTAATACTATTGAGAAAGAGGTTATCCTAGCTTTGGGATGATGATGACTATTCTCAATAGAAAGAGGAGAAGAGAGGATCTTGTTGCTTCTCCTAATTGAGGCGCTTTATGACTTCTTGAACACTTGGGCAAATATAAGGTTTCCATGTATCTTGAAATATCTAGGTTGGTCCCAGTATAGACACGGTAGAGCAGATTCACATTTGACCTAAAAGCATTAGTTTTGATTTTAATGAACAGAACTAATTTCAATATGTTCTTATGGCTTGGCAGTTCTCTGACTCTAAACTTAATCTTTTTTCTAAACCCCCCCCCCCCGCCCCCCGAAAAAAAACAAAAACTTGCATGGTGAAATCTATTCTTGCAGGAAAAAAGTGATAATGCCTCTGCACAGATCATTGGTGAGATCTCACTTAGAATATTGTATCCAGTTCTATAGGCTGTACCTCTGAAAGGATATACAAAGACTGGAGGTGGTCTAGAGAGGTTACTAAAATGGTGCAGGATCTGCACCAACAGTCATATTTAAGAACCTAAATATGCATATCCTAGAGCAGGGGCTCTTCAAACCGGTCCTTGGGCACCTTACCAGTCAGGTTTTCAGAATATCTTTAATGAATATGCAAGAGAAATATTTGCATACACGAGATGCAGTGCATGCAAATAGCATCAGAAAAGATTGAAGCAAAGAATTGATTTCATTTTTCTGCTAGTTCCTTGTCCTCCCTGAGCATTTCTCATACCCCTTGGTCAGCCAGAAGTCCAACAGACTCCCTCGCAGGCTTTGTGCTTCCAATGTGCTTGAAAAAGTTTGGGCCAGATTTTAAGAGGTATGCGTGGGTGTACATTTGTGCGCGCAACCCGGCGCGCACAAATGTATGCCCGATTTTATAACATGCGCGCGCAGCCGCACGCATGTTATAAAATACAGGGTCAGCGAGCGCAAGGGGGTGCACACTAGTGCACCTTGCGCGCACCGAGCCCTAGGGGAGCCCCGATGGCTTTCCCCGTTCCCTCTGAGGCCGCTCCAAAATCAGAGCAGCCTCGGAGGGAACTTTCCTTCCGCCCCCCCCCCACCTTCCCCTCCCCAGCCCTACCTAAACCCCCCCTCACCTTTGTTTAACAAGTTGCGCCTGCCTCCGGGCAGGCGTAGGTTGCGCACGCCGGCACTCGATCCCCCGGCCTAGTGGCCCTACGAAGACCTCTGGCCATGCCCACCCCCCATCCCTTTTTTCAAGCCCCGGGACATACGCATGTCCCGGGGCTTGCGCATGTCACCAGGCCCATGCAAAACAGGCTCTGCGCGCGTAACCCCCCTGCGCACGTAAGGCTTTTAAAATCTGCCCCCTTTGTGTTTAGTTTTTCTCTCTATGGCCGGCTGCTTTTTAATTTTTTTCTTGCCCTGACTTATTACTGTTTAACATCTTAACTTCCCAGTGCTTATGCTTTTCTCTACTTTCTTCATTTGGGTCTGCTTTCCATTTATTTTTTTTAAAGATAGCATTTTGGCTCTAATTGCCTTTTTCACCTCTCTATTAAACCATGCTGGCAGTGGTATGGTCTTCTTTCAAACTTTTTTTAAATAAATGGAATTACATTTTGTCTGGGTTTCAATACTGTTTAAAAAAAAAACAACAAACCATGTCTATGCTTCATGCAAACTTAAAACTTGTCAATCTTTTAATATTGTTCTAATTTCCTCATATCATAGACTTCCTTTTTAAATTAGATGCTACTTTAGTAGTTTTGCTTAGTATCTGCCCAGCAGTGATTATATCAAATTTAATTACATTATGATCACTTTTGCTAAGCGGATCCACCATTTTATCCCTTGCAATAGGTCCTGGGTTCCACTGAGAACTTTATCTTATAGTAGTTCTTCCTCTCATAGTTTCCATGAGCAGATGTTGCATGAAATAGTCATTTATGATTAACCCTTGGGTGGGATAAAACCTAGATACCAGACCCAAAGGCAAACAATCAAGGATTTGACCCTACTTAAAACAGTTCTCCAAAACAGCTTATATTTCTGAATGGTCCATAGTTCCCTGGGGGCAACGGTGGGAGTGTTGGGGGGGGGGGGGGGGCTTAGCTTCAAGGTCCTTTTTTATGTATCACAAATATACAGTTCCTTAGGTCCCTTGGCATACAGCATTGATAATCTCTAAAGTCCATGACAGCGATAAACATGCTGGAAGCTGAGTGGGTTTTGAAAAAATAAATAAATTTGTGACCTTTCTCTTCTAGTAACAGTCTTCAGAATTTTTAATAGACAATTCTTTGCTAATTCAACTCCCTCTCTCTTCCAACTAATCAGATTGAAGAAAGTGTAAACCTTCTCCCACAGTTCTCAAAGTTCTGAATAGATTTTTCCCATATTGAAATGGTTAATAATAGTCCCAATTATCTCATACCTCTTCAGTAGTCTTCAAGGCTCACCTTTCCTCCCAATCAGTTCCAAGTAGGTACTGATCTTACTCTTCTTTTTCAAAATGTCTCAAGTGGGACCACATTGGAAAGTCTTAAAAAAAATGATCTTTACTCCCCCTCACTAGCAATGGATGGGAATCCTTCCTCCTTGATGGTAGAGTTACTCCTCAGGGTTTGTCTAGGCAAAGGACTGTACACCTCTGGATCCAAAGTAGTACTGAGACCCTGGGCTATAGAATTCTCAGTCAATAAATACCCAGACAAAAATCTTACAAAAAGGGGAAACTAGATGAGAGAAATGAAGGGTGAAAAAAGCATCCCTCCCAATAACAAAAGTTTCCAAAAATCTTAGATCAAAATTAGGGTATAAGCCCTCTGTTCCAGCTCTCTCTTCCAAGTCTGTGTAGAAGATCCTCAGAGTCCTTTTTCTAGAAAGAAATAATAATAAATGGGGATTATGCAAAAACAGGGCAGACTCTCACAGCAGGAAAAATGAATCAAGAACACACAAGTAAATCCAACTAAAATCTGAAAGAAACCCATTGCTTAAAGTAGTGGCAAGGGTTTATATACTGCAAGAGCACACCATCTGCAGCTCCCACATGGGGGAGTCAAAACCCAACCTCTACATACTAATCTCTGTGAACCTCCATAGTACACACCTTCTGGTAAGTAAAACCTAAGGCTTCTTCCCTTGTCATTTAGGAACTCTACCTTCCTAGTATATCCTGATATGACATTTACCCAATCAGTATTGGGATAATAGAAATCTTCCATTATTATTGTTTTGTGGATTTTATTAGTATAAAGAGCAAGCAGCAAAACACTGCACGGAGCGGCAGTAGCTACAGAGGCATTCACGGAGCAGGATGCCAGTGGACAGTGGTTTGGTTCAACCTTCATGGAGCGGAAGGATGGAGGGCTGCCATCTCCCAATTAAGAAAAAGAAAAAAAAAACAAACAAAAAACAAAACAAAACAGGGATGGGTTCACGGGCTTATAGGTATTACCAATTATTAGGCTTATTCAATTACCAATTATTAGGCTTTTCAATATTTGAGGATAGTTAATGTGACTTTCAAGGCATATTTCACTTTCAATGCATATCCAGCATAGCTCCCTGCTTCAATGGCAGGGGAGAAGAAAAAATAATACTTCACGCATATCCAGCATTGCTCTCTGCTTCAACGGCAGAGAGCTATGCTGCCGCTTACCCAACTAATCAAACTTAATATTTCACTTGGAAGCAGCTCCATCACTGCTCTCTACATTAATAGTGGGGGTGAAAGGGAAATAGAACCTAAGGTTACTAAGAGCCAAGAGAAACAGATAAGTATGAGAAAAAAGAAGTGTGAAGCTTGCTGGGCAGACTGGATGGACCGATTGGTCTTCTTCTGCCGTCATTTCTATGTTTCTATGTTACATTTTAGTCTGTTTTCTCTTCTTGGTCAGCTGCACTGTAGTAGCTGACCACTATTATACTTTTCCATATCATATTTGAAATTTCTACCTATAAGTATTCCCGGGTGCAGTTTGTTTCTTGCAGAATTTTATCCAGCTTGACTGCCATCCTTACCATATAGTGCCATATTGCCACCAATTTCTATTTATTTATTTATTTATTTATTTATCTGCTTTTTTTATACCGTCGTTTGGAACAAGCCTTCACAATGGTTTGCAGACTTAACAACATATTACATATAATGAGCTAAAAAATTGAATACATTATAACAAATGGTTTACATACACAGCAACTTGTTACAAATAACAGAGCCAAAAATTGAATACATTAGAGCAAATAATTTGGGGAAGGGGAGGAATTTTTTCATAACTGTTAACTGAAGTTATAATTGATTACATAGAATAGGACATGAAGGGGAACATTGTAACAAGAAATCATGGGGAATATGATGTAGAACGAGATTGGTTGATTCATAAGGTTGGTATCAGACTATAATGTGGGGAATAACAGAGACGTACTTATTATTCTGAGGGTTGTGAGGGGAGGAGTTGGGAGGATATGGAAACGAGGTTAATTGGGTATGGAACTTTATAAGTTGAGAAAGTCTAAGGTTAATATAGTTATTGTTTTAGTTCATTTCTATAGATCAAGGCTAGTCATGAGGGAACGACAATGTTAGGAAGGGGGGAAGGAATATCTGTATTGGTGATCAAGTCTTGTCATATTGATATAATTTGTACCATGGTATCAGATCTTTGAAATGCCTATTATGTCTATATTTTCATTTATTGTCATACATTGTAACTCTTCAAGCTTTAATGCCATATGTTCTAATTCTCTGAGCTTTAGATAAGTTCTCAACTCCAGTACTTGAGAGCTAAAAATAGGTCTGGTTTTCAGAGTAAATAAAAAATATGTATCCAGTACTTGGGCTAGGTGTATATCTGATATTCATTATGAACATTCTGAAAACTAAGCCTATTTGTGGCCCTTGAGGGCAAGAGTTGAAAACTCCTGGTCTAGATTTTTGGTCTGAATTTAAAATTCATTGGTCCATTTTACTGTCTTCTTGAGACTAATAAGTGGAAGAGTTGGCATATTTGACACCTCTTCTATGTTTCTTTACTGGGGCAATTGGAAATGATAAATACGGACTGAGGGTGGTCCAGAGCTTTGGTGATTAAGAACCTACACATGCGCTCCCAAGCTGGAAACCTGAATGATTCTGAACTGTGGCTCTTTATACTCTTCAGGTAGAGATGGAGCGGTGCTGGGTTGACATCCTCAGGTCCATAATGAAGTGAGCAGCATCAAGTAAATTTCTGATGCTGCTCAGACACCCTTATTTGCCTCTCCATTCATCTCACTTATGGATGAATGAAGAGCTGAAAAAGAAGAAGAAAAAAGTAACGCATAAGCAGGAAGAGATCCCTCCTTCAGGTCTCCTAACACTTAAGCTTCTTATTCCCAGAGGTGAGAGCACTTGTGATAGGGGAGAGAGATGGCTTAGCAGGGCTTAATGTCTATCATGTTCAAATGCAGCTGAAAATGATCAAGTTTATTGGTGAGAAGTCAATCTCTGTACATGTTCCTCTAACCTATATCCATGGCAGTCAATACTTTGCATAGAGTTGTTGTTTGAACACTTGAAGGGACACCAGCATCCATTTTAGTGGTAAAATAAATGTTTATCTTTCTCTGAGGAAATGAACCGAATGGTGTTTGCTAGTTCATGGTGCCTAGTTATGGTAGTCACTGGTATCTGTCGGTGTGTGCATGAGTCTGAAAGCCAAGGTGCAGTCTGGGAGGCTTCCCTCAGGCTTGGGGACTGCAATGGTCTGGAAATTTTTTTTTCTTCCTCCTTTTTATTTTCTCCTTCTGGTTGAAAAATTTGACCTTTTCAACAGAAGCAGCTGATGGAAAAGAAAACAGAAATTTAATTTATGAAATTCTAGCACTAATGCCTGCAGGGACCCGCAGACCTTTATTCTGCCAAAGCACTGTATTTATATATTCGATGCCAGTGTTGCAATATTATGCTGTAAACTAAGCAGCTCCTGGATCGTGGCATGCCTTTGCTCAGAGGCTGAATTTTCATACTGCCTACATCCCCGCTCCTTCAGTGTTTAGTTAGAAGCATCTCCCCTCCTGTCTTCCCCACTCCCAGTAGAGATCTAGGAGGGAAGGAGGAGGACCTGGGTGAGAGAGTACTGAACAGGTCTCATGTGCTGTGAACCTGGAAGCATGCACGCTAACACAGCAGCAAAAATAGGGATACGGATTAAGAAAGGTCCACAAATGGTCCTGCCAGCAAGAGCAGCCCCAGACTGTCTGTGAAGGGGGAGGGAGGGGTATTAATGTTTTTCCAGCATGCTTAAGGCTTCTGCTAAATTTGACAATTTGTTTGGTAAGTGATAATATAATACAGTGTTAGGGACACATGGTGGAAGCTCACTACTTTTGCCTTTTCATTCTTAGCTATTTTAGAAGATTAAAAAAAATAATAAAATTAGTGTGAGGTTGAATGACGGCCTGACACTGCCACACTCTGCAAATTTAATTGGATGGTACAGCAATTGCAGTTATAGTTAGAGATGAGCCCAGTAATATGCTACCACAAAAGAATTGGATTTTGTAAGCTAAATTTGGCTTAAATCATGGGCAAGGAGGTTCCTATCTCTTTGTCTCTCATAGTTATGATGTATACTATATATTTATATATAATCTCTTTTCTTTCATGTGTATTTACTTTTTATAAGAACATAAGAAAATGCCATACTGGGTCAGACCAAGGGTCCATCAAGCCCAGCATCCTATTTCCAACAGTGGCCAATCCAGGCCATAAGAACCTGGCAAGTACCCAAAAAACTAAGGGGCGGATTTTAAAAGCCCTGCTCGCGTAAATCCGGGCGGATTTATGCGAGCAGGGCCCTGCGCGCTGGCACGCCTATTTTGCATAGGCCGCCGGCGCGCGCAGAGCCCTAGGACGCGCGTAGGTCCCGGGGTTTTTGAAGGGGGCGTGTCAGGGGCGGGGCCAGGTGACGCAGCGTTTCGGGGGCGGGACCGGGGGCGTGGCACCGGCCCGGGTGCATGGTCGAGGCCTCCGGACCAGCCCCCGGGACCGGAGGACGGAGTGGGGCTGCCGGCCGATGCGCGCAAAGTTACGCCTGCTTTTAAGCAGGCGTAACTTTGCCGACAAAGGTAAGGGGGGTGTTTAGATAGGGCCGGGGGGGTGGGTTAGGTAGGGGAAGGTGGGGGGGAGGGCGAAGGAAAGTTCCCTCCGAGGCCGCTCCGAAATTGGAGCGGCCTCGGAGGGAACGGAGGCAGGCTGCGTGGCTCGACGCGCGCAGGCTGCCGATTTTGCGCAGCCTTGTGCGCGCCGACCCCGGATTTTATAAGATACGCGCGTATCTTATAAAATCCAGCGTACTTTTGTTCGCGCCTGGTGCGCGAACAAAAGTACGCGCTCGTGTATTTTTTTAAAATCTGCCCCTAAGTCTATTACATGTTACCATTGCTAATGGCAGTGGCTATTCTCTAAGTGAACTTAATAGCAGGTAATGGACTTCTCCTCCAAGAACTTATCCAATCCTTTTTTAAACACAGCTATACTAACTGCACTAACCACGTCCTCTGGCAACAAATTCCAGAGTTTAATTGTGCCTTGAGTAAAAAAGAACTTTCTCCGATTAGTTTTAAATGTGCCTCATGCTAACTTCATGGAGTGCCCCCTAGTCTTTCTACTATCCAAAAGAGTAAATAACCGATTCACATCTACCCGTTCTAGACCTCTCATGATTTTAAACACCTCTATCATATCCCCCCTCAGTCGTCTCTTCTCCAAGCTGAAAAGTCCTAACCTCTTTAGTCTTTCCTCATAGGGGAGTTGTTCCATTCCCCTTATCATTTTGGTAGCCCTTCTCTGTACCTTCTCCATCGCAATTATATCTTTTTTGAGATGCGGCGACCAGAATTGTACACAGTATTCAAGGTGCGGTCTCACCATGGAGCGAAACAGAGGCATTATGACATATTTTCCGTTTTATTCACCATTCCCTTTCTAATAATTCCCAACATTCTGTTTGCTTTTTTGACTGCCGCAGCACACTGTACTGACGATTTCAATGTGTTATCCACTATGACACCTAGATCTCTTTCTTGGGTTGTAGCACCTAATATGGAACCCAACATTGTGTAACATTTTCAAATTCTCTCTTAGCCTGTCTTATCAATGTCTTACATTTAATTTGCCAACATTTATGCTTTATACTATTTTCTTCTGTTGGATCCTTCTTCCAATTTTTGAATGAAGATCTTTTGGCTAAAATAGCTTCTTTCACCTCCCCTTTTAACCATGCAGGTAATCGTTTTGCCTTCTTTCCACCTTTCTTAATTTGTGGAATACATCTAGACTGTGCTTCTAGAATGGTATTTTTTAACAATGACCATGCCTCTTGGACATTTTTTACTTTTGTAGCTGCTCCTTTCAGTTTTTTTCTAACAATATTTCTCATTTTATCAAAGTTTCCCTTTTGAAAGTTTAGCACGAGAGCCTTGGATTTGCACACTGTTCCTCTTCCAGTCATAAAATCAAATTTGATCATATTATGATCACTATTGCCAAGCGGCCCCACCACCATTACCTCTCTCACCAAGTCCTGTGCTCCACTGAGAATTAGATGTAAAATTGCTCCCTCTCTCGTCGGTTGCTGAATCAATTGCTCCATAAAGCTATAATTTATTCCATCCAGGAACGTTATCTCTCTAGTGTGTCCCGATGATACATTTACCCAGTCAATATTGGGGTAATTGAAGTCTCCTATTATTACTGCACTACCAATTTGGTTAGCTTCCCTAATTTCTCTTAGCATTTCACTGTCCGTCTCACCATCTTGACCAGGTGGACGGTAGTATACCCCTATCACTATAGTCTTCCCCGACACACAAGGGATTTCTACCCATAAAGAATCAATTTTGTATTTAGTCTCATGCAGGATGTTTATCCTGTTGGACTCTATGCCATCCCAGACATAAAGCGCCACACCTCCTCCCGGGTGCTCCTCTCTGTCATTGAGATATAATTTGTACCCCGGTATAGCACTGTCCCATTGGTTATTCTCTTTCCACCATGTCTCTGAGATGCCAATTAAGTCTTTGTCATCATTCACTGCTATACATTCTAATTCTCCCATCTTACTTCTTAGTCTTCTGGCATTAGCATACAAACATTTCAAAGTTTGTTTTTTGTTTGTATTTTCATTCTGCTTTTTAATTGTTAGGGATAAGTTAGAATTTTTTAGCTCAGGTGAGTTTTTAGTTACAGGCACTTGAACTATTTTTCTAATTATTGGAACCTCCCTGTCGGGATGCCCTAATTCTAATGCATCATTAGTATCCTTTGAAGATATCTCTCTCCGAACTATGTGCTGCTGAGTGACTGTCGGCTTTCCCCTTTGTTCTAGTTTAAAAGGTGCTCTATCTCCTTTTTAAAGGTTAGCGCCAGCAGTCTGGTTCTACCCTGGTTAAGGTGGAGCCCATCCCTTCGGAAGAGACTCCCCCTTCCCCAAAAGGTTCCCCAGTTCCTAACAAAACTGATTCCCTCTTCCTTGCACCATTGTTTCATCCACGCATTGAGACTCCGGAGCTCTGCCTGCCTCTGGTGACCTGCGTGTGGAACAGGGAGCATTTCAGAGAATGCTGCCCTGGAGGTTCTAGATTTAAGCTTTCTACCTAAGAGCCTAAATTTGGCTTCCAGAACCTCTCTCCCACATTTTCCTATGTCGTTGGTGCCCACATGTACCATGACAGCTGGCTCCTCCCCAGTACTGTCTAAAATCCTATCTAGGTGACGCGTGAGGTCCGCCACCTTTGCACCAGGTAGGCATGTTACCAGGCGATCCTCACACCCACCAGCCACCCAGCTATCTACATTCCTAGTAATCGAATCACCAACTATGACGGCCGACCTAACCCTTCCCTCCTGGGCAGTAGGCCTTGGGGAGATATCCTCAGTGCGAAAGGACAATGCATCACCTGGAGAGCAGGTCCTTGCTACAGGATCCTTTCCTGCTGCACCCGGTTGGTGCTCTCCCATCATGAGACTTTCTTCCTCCAAGGCAGCACCAGGGCTGCCAGTCTGAATTTGGGACTTGACTACTATGTCCCTGAAGGTCTCATCTATAAACCTGTCTGTCTGCCTCAGCTCCTTCAGGTCTGCCACTCTAGCCTCCAGAGATCAGACTCGTTCTCTGAGAGCCAGGAGCTCTTTGCATCGCATGCACATGTACAACTTCTCACCGGTGGGTAAAAAATCATACATGTGACACTCTATGCAAAAGACTGGGAAGCCCCCCTCTTGCTGCTGGACTGCTGCCTTCATCTCAATTTTGATCAGTTCCTAGTTAAGTTTTAGGTTGCTATGGGAGTAGGAATGTGTCTAACATCCTTTAAATGTATTAGTGAATTCACTATGTGTCTGGTAGTGGCCTACCGGGGTCTGATCGAATTCTCAATAAAGTTTTTGTTGATGGGTTTTTTTTTTGTTTTGTTTTTTTTGTGAAAGTGGCACCTACCTATAAATTAAGGGATGAGCTAGGGGTGGGTTGGCTTGTAAATGAGGATGATCTCCATATGCTCAGCCACAGCCAGACATGTATATTCACCCGCATAATCTGAGATGAATACTAAAATGATCAGTGGTTTTCGTTCTAAAGCATATGGGGATAGACTTAAAGATCTAATCATGTACAACCTGGAGGAAAGGTGTGCTAGGGGAGATATGATAGAGACATTCAAATATCTCAAAGGTTTCCATGCACAGGCGGGAAGCCTCTTTCAACAGGGTCATACAATGAGGTTGAAAGGGGGTAGATTCAGGAGTAATCTTAGGAACAGACTCCCAGTGGAGGTGGTGGAGACTAGAACAGTATCTGAATTCAAGCAAGTATGGGATAAATACAGGAGTGATGGGAATTATAAAGCTAATTAATTGGATGCATGGGCAGATTAGATGGGTCTCACGGTCATTTTCTGTTGTCATGTTTTTATGCTAATAGCAATCCACTCTGAAGCAGAGAGAGTTTGTAGACTGAGTAGAGAGGTTCCTGGATCATATTTGTGATCCCTCATCATTGACTGGCCGATCTGTAAATAAATGTGTAAATGCCTGTTGTAGGCATTTTGGACAGGGACTCCGTGTCTTGTCTACCAAATAAAGCCAGGGTCGTGGTATCTGTGCTTAATAAACTACTAATTTCAGAATCATTGCAAGTTATTTACTGTACACAAAGTTGTTGGCTAATTTTTATGACAATGTAATAAGTGTGGGGCATTCTCCCAAGGCAGTCAGATTGTGCCAAAACACCGCTAGTGGGACTATATGATGAAATTTTATTTCTGATTGGGACTGCCATTATGTTGCAGGAGCTAAAAATTATTTAATTAAGAGACTATAGACTTCAGTAGGGGGATGATTGCTGTTTTGTTATTAGTTTAGTTTGCATTTAGGTATCTCATTAATCTATCTTTTGTATAAGAAAGAGGTTTTTCTAAAAGGATTTTGTATTTACCCATCTTTTTAGTACCATATTCTCTATGGCTTGTTGGATCACTCTTCTTTTGCCTACCTTGTACATTCCTGTGGCAAGAGACTGATAGAATTCAATGCAAAAGAGAAGAAAAAAAAGCTGGCTCTTTCCTAATTTCAATATTCTGTTGCCCCATACCTTGCTTCAGAGTAGGATTTTTACTTCAACAGCCAGGAGTTTACAAATAGGAGGAAAATGTAATTTTTTTCTTTTACCATTTTTCTTTCTTTATTTATTTTAGAAAATAAAAATTCAAAACAGGATAAATGCAGAAAAGCTAGAAAATTGTTTTCTTTCTGAGAAAATGACAGCTCTAGAGATAATGAGGGATTTAATGGAGCTGAGAGCTTTGAGTAGTCTTCATTATATAATACCTATGATGGAAGAGTGACAGAAAGAAGTGGTGTCCTGATTTTCTGCCTGCTGGAAACTTTACTGTTCAGAAACTGAATGCTTGGTACCTGTGTACCTCAATGGATTGGCAGAGGGTCCACTATATTATATCTCTTTAATACTAAACTGCCTGGATTTTGGATCAGGCTCATACTGAATGCAAATTGGCATGGGCATTCAGTGTGAATTGATTTGAGGGTGCAGCTTGAAGTGGGCAGATGTTGACAGCAATTGTCAATCAGGATTACAATGCTAGCATCGATTTGGATTTTAGCTTTTAATTACTCACCTTTCCAAATCTGCAGCGTAGCCTAGTGGTTAGAGAAGAGGGCTATAAACCCAGAAAAACCTTGTGCAAGTCACTTTACCTGCTGTTGCCTTAGATACAAACTAAGGGGGTCATTTATCAAATTGCGGTAGGGCCTTATTGCCTGCGCTCATGCGTATGCAAATTTAGAGTAAATGAAAATGAGGGGTGCTTCCGCTGCATGCAATAATGTAATACACGCTGTCGCCGGATTTAACGCCAGAAATAACTATACCCTTTTTCCCAGCGTTATGCCTGCGATATCCGTTTCGGGCAGGGAGAGAGAGAGTGCGCCCTGGGGAGGCACACATATTAGTTAACTAATATGGGGGGGGCATTCTGAACTCTGAGTGAGGTTTTGGTAGTGTGCTAGGTTTTGGGGGCAGTTTTATATGCATAGTCAGAGGTGCAAACAGTACACTTACCATCACTAAAGATTTGATGTGATTTGGAGTGATGAAAGGTATAAAAAGATGAGATGTGTGCAATGTACTCTCAACCTAGCTTAATGCACTCTCTAGCTAGCTGCTATCAAGCTAGGTCGAGAGTACAATATACAAATCTCATCTTTGTGTACTGTGTTATTTGTACCTGTGCATGTAAAACTGCCCCCAGAACCTAGGCCAGCACCGAAACCTCACCCTGAGTTACGAGTTGCCCCTCTTACAGAGGTATATATAGTTTACTTAGATGACAGCCTTATAAAGAGTCTGTCTGTGTCTCTCTTTTTTTTTTTTTTTAATTCTTTATTTATTGCTTTTACAATTTTACAATAAACAAAATATATTTTGAAACATCATCTTTGACAGACCTTATTTGTAAAATAACCAAGAATTAACATCAAGGAAATACATTCTGTTACTTAAACCTCTGTCATAAATGAATTACAAGGAATTATTAGCAAAATCCTCAAGTTTTGAACAGAATAAGATAATAATAAAAAACAAAAAAAAGGTAATAATACATAATTAGGACCCAATTTATTCAAGATCCAGCCTTTTCTTCTTCGAGGAGATATTTAAGACCATCTGGATCTAAAAAGGAATATGTTTTACCTTCCAATTTTACAATACATTTACAAGGATATTTTAAACTAAAATATCCTCCCTTATCCACTACTATCTTCCTATATTGTAAAAAATGTTTCCTACGTATTTGAGTGGATCTTATTAAATCAGGGAAAATCCATATTTTCTGGCCATAAAACAAAGATGATCTATTTCAAAAAAATGACCATTATGTTATCCCTGTCTGTAGAGAAAGCAAATTGAACCAAGAGAGTCCCCCTAGAAGTTATTTCTATTTCATCTTGAGATTTCTGTAAGAGATTGGATAAATCAATGGAATCATCACCAATTAATTTACCTTTTACATTTCCTATTCTATCTGCAGATTCTGACTCACTCTTTTTACTCCCCAAATAAAACACTTTAACTATCACCGGCAAAACTTTTTCAGGTATTTTCAAAATTTGCATCAAATAATTCCTGAATAATTCCAGTGGATCTATTTTCTTAATTAAAGGGAAGTTATTTACTCTCAGATTCAGTGATCTAACTGTATTTTCAAGGTTTGCTAATCTTTTACTCACTTCATCTTCAGTTTTAACCTGATGGCTCTGAATTTTTTCAATCTGAAGTACACGTTTTTCCATTACATTAATAGTCTCTTTATGTTTCCCCCAATTCAGTAGTATTTTGTACTAGTGAATTGGAGGTCTTAATCACTACTTCAGTCAGATTATTAATTGAAACATCTATTTTTGCCATATAATTCCACAAGCTTTCCATAGTAATATTTACAGGTTTCTTAGGTAAATTATCAGTTTTGATTATTACACTAATATTTTCCTGATCTCCTATTACCGGGTCTAAACCCCTTGGTGTACTAGTCTCTTTTGGTAAAACAGTAAGATTTTCCACTATACTCAGTTGCAAGACTTCTTCCTTCTTGTTTTGTTGAATATTTTCCATATTCTTAGCAACTTGATCAGAATTTACTTGATAGTCCAGGGAGCTCTCAATCTCCTCACATACACCACCTGTACTCCCCGGGGAAAAACCCCTTCCTTTTCCAGGTGGTGATGGTGGGGCCGGAGCCCCAGAGCTCAATGATGTTTCTATGGCCAGAGGAGAATCATTCCGTTCCAATGGTTCACCTACAGCGGCCAGCCCACTTGGCTTATTTTGCGGGTCCAACCACTCTAATACGGTCTTTTGTCCAGTTTCTGATAAAGCCACATCACTGGAAGGCTTTAGTTTGGCCTTCCTTTCTGTGTGTGGCATGTTTCAAAAGGAAAAACAAAACAAACAAATGTCCGGACTCTGAACACGGATCTAGTCCTATAGTGTATTAAATTAAATGAGGATTTCGCTGTTGAAGACAGCAGCGAGAGAAAGCTTAAAAATCCTACCTGGAAGAATCAAGTACACGGTGAAGTCCCGGTGAAGCCTGCTAGCCGTGCGCCCCTTGAGCGCGCGCAGCTTAAGCGGCGCATGAAACTTTTATAGTAACTTCCGGGTCCCGCCTCCAATGGACGCCCCGGGTAGGCAAGCTCAGCGTCACAGGTTGTAATCAACGTCGGGGGCAGCCAAGACACCCCCGAATTCCGCTGGTCATCAGGAATAGAATACCCAGGTAGGAAAAAGCTAATTATCTCTTCTCTGCCTCTGTGTCTCTCTTTCTTTCTGTGAAAACTGTAGCAAAGTGATAAATCTAGGCCTATGATTGTAAACCCTCTGTGGATAGAGAAATACCTACAGTACCTTACAAATTCAGGTAGAACAGCTATTTCCCTATCTATGAGGGCTTACAATTGAAGGGCCCTGGTTATTAAGCATGTTTTCCATAGACACAAAGGGGATAAACCCTTTAGTAAATGACCCCCTCCGGTTCTACCGGAGGTAATGGAGGGTGAAGTGAATTGCCAGAGGTCACAAAGAGCCTCAGAGGGGGCAAGATTTGAATCTTGGCTTTCCAGGTTCTCAGGCTGCTGCTCCACTCATTAGGCTGCTCCTCCACTCTTCATTGGTGAATAATATAACACTCATGGCCCAGATGGTCCTTCAAAGAGCAGAGAGCTTTAAGAGGTGGGACAGTATATAGAAGCTTGCAGTACCACAATGAATAAATGGAGAAATTTAGGTTCCATTTCCTTTAATTTTGGCACATTTCACCAGCACTAACTTAATGCAATTAAATACACTCTATAATCCATCCCACTGAAATGCGTTCTACCCCTATTAAAAAAATTATGTTGTCTGCACTGTTTTACTAGAGTTGTCCTTAAGCTCAAATATCCACTCTCACCCTTAAGAGGGAGTTCAGCTTTGTTTTATATTATTATAAGTTTGCACCTGACACTTTTTTAATGACATAAATTCCTCTTGGTGCTGGATTGGGTTCCAGTATGGATATGCAAAGGCTAGATCTTTCAGCAATCTGAAGTTTGTTAGCTCAACCAAGATTGTAAAACACATGCAAACCCCCATTGCACAGAGTCCATTTATTTATTTTTATATTCCACTTTTTGGCACTTCAAAGTGGATTACATTCAACCAATCCATGGAAAACCATATCCTGCTGTGATGTTTTCAAAAACTCTGATATGATATTCACACATCTTTTAGGTCTATTTCACAGTTAAACATTATCAAAGCCTCAAAAAATGAACTTGCAAAAAAAAAAATAAATTACAAACTTTCAAAATAGAAATATGAAATAAAAAAATATATAAATGGTGGAGTTTTTTTGTGAGAAAAAAATCTTTACATTATATTTCTGGGTGCTTTTGCAGGTTTCACCCTGCCATGGTTTCTTTTTAAACTAAAGGTTCCCTGAGAGTGGTGTGCCATTTTCAAAAGGATAGGAGACTCACCCTGAGGCAGCTTATGCAAAACGTTGGCTGGTTGTTTTCTGATAATTCTCACAAAAGTGAGCAGCAAAACACAAGAGCAGGCCTCTTTCAAAGATAAGGTTTGGGTTTTTTAAATTATAGTATACAAAAAAAGAAAATATATATTTAAGAGAAAATTGAAATAAAGTGAGTGGGGCTAAGAGGGATGTTTTTGACCTGTGATTATAAATGATCACATGCCGTATTTGTTAATCGTCTATACAGACAGGCAGCAATGGGTTTCTGAAGTCTTTTCCTCCTTGTAAATACTTGTGTTCCTGTGCTCACAAGCACTGGTTAAAAAAAAAAAAATTGGTGAAGAATGTTTGTTCTGTGGGAGCTGCCACCTTACAGAGGAAGGTCCAGATTCTGTGGCTCCTCCTGTATCGGTGGAATTGCAGGTGACTGTCCTCATAACATTTACTGTTGGAATACATGGAATGTATCACAAAAAGTAACCTTTGCAGTATATTAAGTGCATACGTTTTCTCTGTGCCAAACTTAAATGCACAGCCCATATGAACGGACATTTCTGAAGCAATAAACACCCATAGGAATACAAATGCTTATTATACTCGGTATCTATCTCCCTTTCTCAAATTTTTATGACAAAATTGAACCCAGTGTCCCCTAGTTGCATACTTTCTTCATTTGATGTTTCTTCAGTAATTTCTCCCACCTGCTTCACCCAGGAGCTGTAAAGGGTAATCCCCCTTATCTCGGTGAATGTGCTCTTCACGCTCAGTCCTGGGAATTGCTGCTATCGCTCTGCACTGCGCTCTGGCTCTGGGCTTATCTCCCAGCAGCACCGGGGTTGGCTTGTCAGCTCCTAATCAGGCCAGCAGCTGATAAAAACCAATATTGACAAAATCAACCTCCTCCACAGGGCCGCTTCCTTTCTGATTTACTTGTTTTATTTTTCTGTTGACACATGGGAGCGAAGTAAAAGAGGGGAGGGGGCTCCTCTAACAGACGGCGGTTTTATCTCCCCCCCCCCCCCCGCCAGCAGCGCATCCTTTCCTCTGCAGCGTGCTCCCTTTGTAGAAGGTAAGCGTTACAGCGGGGAGAAGCTATCCGATTCATAGTCACGTCGGCTGAGCCCCTGGATTTTTCCTCACGCTTTTTAGGCACATTTCCGGACCGCATGACGGCGCCAATAGGTTTCCTCTCGACCTCTCTCCCATTGTTGCTTTTCTGCCATGCTGTGCGTCAATGAATTTTGGTAAAAATACATTAGTAGGAAAGTGAGAAGCCAAAACGAGGCTGTTCATGTTCAGAACTTGTAACTGCGATGATTATTTGCGCGCTTATTTTATGCAGACGAATGCATTTACCAGTCCTGCGCAAGGCTCCTTACACTTTGCTGACGTCACAATCTCAAAAGTGCAGTGGAAGGTAATGCGAGCCCCTCCTTCACCCAGGGGACCTTTTCCAGGCCCGTTTGACTTTACCACCATGCTGGCTCCTCCCGCCCAGCCCCGGTCCCTGCCCGTGGCAAACAGCAGACCGTGTCAGCTTAGGGGAGGACTATGAAATGCTTTCTGCTATGCTGGAAGCCAAATGTAAATGGCAGTTTGTGAAGCTGACATCCTAAGGGGAGAGGGGAAAGAACATTTACTATGATCTTACCCAGAAATCAATGTGTGTCTAAATCGTGCCGACGGCGGTTTCTAGGGGTTGGGGAGAGGGGCAGCTGCCCGGGATACAAAGCCCCCTTGGGGGTGGAGAAATGACTGAAATGCAAGCGGAAAGGGCCAGCAGCAGAGGAAAGCTTGAGAGGAGTGCATCTCTCCTGCTATTTAGATTGGTGAGCAGAAGTGAGAAAGGGTTAGAGGACTGGGGATTAGGGTGGAGGGAGAGAGGAGTGGGGATGATGAGATGCAAATAGGCTTGCCTTCAGCAGGCGCTAAAATTCCTATTTACAGCTCTGATCATGCCTAATAGAAACTGGAAAGCTGCGACAGCAAATGGGCAGCTCTGCACACGCCCCTCCTCCTTTTACATTTCTAAGCACCTCCTGCCTGGATTATTCTTCTTACCTACAGGCCGATACAGTACAGTGCGCTCCACCGGGTTTGGACACATGTTTTCTATGCGCTAGCTTTACCCCTTATACAGTAAGGGGTAATAGCACGTTGAAAACGCGCATCCAACCCCCCCCCCCCCCCCCCGAACCTAATAGCGCCCGCAACATGCAAATGCATGTTGCGGGCGCTATTAGTTATTCCCGTGCGATACAGAAAGTAAAATGTGCAGCCAGGCCGCACATTTTATTTTCAGAAATTAAGCCAGCCAAAGGCATTAATTTCAGCCAGCACCGGGGAAGTGTACAGAAAAGCGGAAAAAACTGCTTTTCTGTACACCCTCTGACTTAATATCATAACGATATTAAGTCAGAGGCCCCAAAATAAAAAAAAAAAAATTTAAATCGGCCCGCAGGTCGGAAGACGGACGCTCAGTTTAGCCGGCGTCCATTTTCCGAACCCGTAGCTGTCAGCGGGCTCGAGAACCGATGCCGGAAAAATTGAGTGTCGGCTGTCAAACCCGCTGACAGCCGCTGCTCCTGTCAAAAAGGAGGCGCTAGGGACGCGCTAGTGTCCCTAGCGCCTCTTTTTACAGCGGGCCCTCATTTGCATGTTCTTCCCCCCCCCCCCCCGAATCACGCGCACAGGAGAGTGGCCCGCGACTTTTACTGAATCGGCCTGGTAGTTTGGCACTTCTTATGTTTTTACATCCTGGTAGCTGTTTAAAGCTCTCTGGGATGATTGTGATATCTTAGAAAAAGTGATGCATAAAATCAGAGATTTGCAGTTCCCAACAACCTACTGGCCTGCTTTAGCCACATGTATAGGAAAAAAAAAATCTGTACATCAGGGCAAAAAAGAGGTAGCAGCTCAAATTGGTGGTTGGGTTGGAATGCTGTGAACCCTAGGAAGGAGAAAATAGCTTTCATTCTCCTCGATATTATGGGGGATTGCTTTCAGGTGCCATACACCCAGCTGTTTTGGAGGCAATGCATGCAAAGATATCTCATGCATATTCAGTAAGGATCTCCCGAAAACCCGACTGGCTTCAGTATCCGTGTTCTAATTCCCTGCTAGGCAAATCAAGGAGCTCGAGTTTAGAGCACTGTCAGGAAGGGAAAGGTTATTTTCCACTTTTGAAAGTGTGGAATGCTGTAATTCAATGATCAGGTAAGAGGCATTTGAGGATGCCTTCAATTTTTAAATTTTTGTGGTGCTGGGTTTTATTCAATAGGGGATGGGGGTATCCTGTTGTGTTTGTTTTGTTTTATATATATATAGCTTTTTTCTTTCTTTTTTTTTTTTTTTAATAAATGAACAAACCAAAAAACAAAACAAAGAGCAAGTGCCCTAGGTTTCTTAGCAAGGTTGCTGGTTGGTTCAGGGCCTGTGTTCAGGTGCCTGAAGCAAACCTCCAACTTTGTGCTCCCCCATTACACATCTGCCTACCAGTGGTAACTCTAACACAGCATCCCTGCAGCCCCAGGGAGGTGCATTCATTTTGTTTCATTTCATTACTTAATGCATACACCTTTTTTGCGCACATAAAATCATGTTTATGTGCATAAAGTCAATTTTATGCCCATACAGAGTTGTGTATGGGCATAAAAAGACAAGCTGTGAATGTAAGCAACAAGACAAGGTGAAATTAAAAAGTGCAAGAAAATAAAAATAAAATAAAATGTTGCCTGTGCACACCCCTCCCAACAATCCCCAACCCCAGCAACATCTCTCCTTCCCACCTCCCTGTAACTCGTGCCTTTCCCAAAGCCCACCACCAGCAGTCCCCTCTCTTCCCCCTCCCAGCCCCAGCAGCTCTCATCTCTCCCCACCAGCAATCCCCCTCCTCTCTTTCCCCACCCACTGCAGCCCAGCCTTTCCCAGCTCCTTCTCTTTTTCTACCCCCAACAAGCAATATCAGTTCCTTTTCCCCATTTCCCTCAGCTCCCACCCACCCCTCTCTCTCTTCTCCCTCCCTCTTTTCCCTTCCCTGCCAGCTGTCTCTAACCTGCTACCTGCGCGGACCCGGGGGCTCTGGTGGCCACTGGTATCTTGCCACATTCCTCTCTGAGAAGCCATCAGCTGTGTCCAAACCTGGCACCGTAACTGCAAATTGTTGTCACATCCCGGTTCCGGTTTCATCTCCGTGCGGCGCGGGACAGGAACTTCTGGTTCAGGTGCCTGGCATGGCAATATAGCATCATGGTGGGGTGGGGGTGGGGAGCAGCACCGGCAGGCGCCTCTTTCACTGTACTCCACTCCCCTCCCCATCCCACCTTCCTTGTCTTGGTCCCACATCCTGGGTGCCCTTGGCAGAGAAGAGTCAACATCCGTGCTGGATGGCCTAGATCCCATGCAGCGCGTCTACAGCTGCCAGTCCCAGGCGACCCTTGTAGTGCCACAGGGTCAACTCCCAAAATTGTGCCACTCTAGGCAGCTTCCTTTTACGCCCACAACGACTGCTACCACCTCCACTACTATTACTACTGTTTTGTTTAATTTTTCTCACTAAGCAGACCCCCATCTCTGTGCCGGGACCCCTGCCGATCTTTGCTCCCACTGCAAAAATGAAAGAATTCACAGTCCCCGTCCCCCCCCCTCCCCCACCCCACAGGGTTCCCATTCCAAATGAGGCAGCAATGATCCCCATTCGTGCCTGCACCACTGGGTCATAATTCAAAATAGTGCCAGCCAATATCATCTTCAAACAGTCTTCCGATCACTCCTACCCCATTTGGACTTTAAAGACCAGCGATGGGGTAAGAGGCAGCATGGTGGGGGGGGGGGGGGCAGAGGCTCGGGGAGGAGGTCTTGAATGCTTACGTGGTTTGCAGTGTTGGGTTTTATTCAGTGGTGGCAGAAGGAGGTCTCATTTTATTTGTGTTTTGTTTTCATTCATATTTCATTCTTCTGCCTAACGCTTGGGTTGGTTAGTTGACACATTTAATAGGTGCTGCCCGGGCACAGATTTAGAGTTCTGCAAGCAGATGGTACTACTGACTTCAGGAAACAGGAAATCAAATCTGCTCTGGAAGCAGTGACTACGCCTGATAACTTTAATATAGTGCATTTTAGGTGAGTAACATCCCCCATGGTCTTTAAATCCTCATTACCATTTTTTTCCCCTGAAAGCTGTATTCAATTGTAACTTCAGATCAATGACATGATGTTCTATTTCAGATCTAATCTGGGGTGATAATGCCATGTTTTAAGCAGGAAGAATACTGACAATGCTAATATGGAGTACAGACGAAGGAGGACGTGAGCATTCGACTAGTGGGTAGAGCACAGAAGCATTCCCGAAGCATGAGGTGGAATCCCTGCTCTGCCTTTGGAAATTTGCATATGCTGACTGAGTCTTTTATTACTCAGTACAGTCAGTTTATTCAGCTGCAAGTCACTAATAATAATATTCTCCTGGTTTTCCTTTACTGTAGAAATTGTTATACACCTGCAATATACGGTCAGGTTATCCATCCCAAACATGGCTGCACATGTGCTTCCGAAGAACTAAAAGACCATAGAGTTCCTGTGCGAATAAGAAATACTAAATTTTATTGTTTCTCTTCTGATATGTCATTAACACAGTCTCTCCTGGAAGCTGAGAGTGGCTGTGTTGGCTGAGAGCCGCTTGCTTCCCTGGTGCATTAGCAGAGCTGGACCTTCTCTGTTCGCAGGGTATAAACACTGCAGTCTGTTTTTCTCAAGCTGTTTTTGTCTGGGTGCTGGGCACGTCCTGCCCTTTTGCCCTTTTAACATGCTGCTGACTAGGTTTCCGACAGTCATTTTTGCACCTTGCAGAAAACAAACCACACTGAACATTCATCTCAGTGGTCCCGTGAGACCCTTCCCATGATTGTTTCTGGCACAACTTGGTCACGTGTGAAATCGGACAGAAGTTAAATCAGATGTATTCGCTCTGTGAAAAAGGAGGATTTGTAACTCGTAGCCTGGGGAATACAACTTGACCAGAATGGCTGTTAGGTCATGGGCTAGTGTAGTATTGATATAGTGTTACTTCCTATGCTGTGTCTGTCTGCTGTCCAAGGAGAATAAAACAGAATTTTGATAGATCCTTGTAGGAAGTTTGGTCAAGTTCTTGGAGGAAAAGTCCATAATACATTGTTAGCCAGGTAAACTAAAGAAAGCTATTGCTACCCCTGAGAATTACAGGAATTAGATCTACTTTATGGGATCTGCCAGGTAATTGTGACCTGGATTGGACCCTGTCAGAAACAGAATGGTGGCCTCGATAGACCTTGGTCTGACCCAATATGGCAATTCTTATGTTCTTAGGTTGTAATTAAACATAACTCGGTGATGTAATTTATCAAACTGCAATATAATGTCTCACTATGTTCCATGGGTTTCTAAAAATGGGGACATCTGAACAACAGAATCAATGAACACATAGTACAGTCAGGGGAAGGCTGAATACAACAGGCTAGTGTTGTTATTCGGTTTAAAAACTGGGTCCAGAAAAATTTATTCATGCAAGCAAACCTCTGTAGAAGAGCACTGAATATCCCCTGAGTTGGTTGCAATATCTTTATTACAGAATGAGAGAAAAATATACCATGGGTTGGCTATTTCCAGGTATTTGAGTGAGTCAGCAATATTGCAGATAGAGGCCTGTGTTTTATATTAAAACTGTAGACTTTTTGGTAAATATAAATTGTTGACTTGTGTGGAAGATACCCATGAGGGGTGTAGAGGCATGGATTATTTTTGGGCCAGGTTGTTCCTCCTCCTCCTTCCAGCTCAGTCAGAATCAGTGGTGGGCTGCTGGTGCCATGCGACTTTATTCACAACTACTCGGGGATCTTTCCACTGTTGTAATAGACATGCCCTCCCACTGTTCTAATCTGGTCATTGCAGCAATGGTCCTGAGTCTTGGGCTCAAATGTATAAAATAGCTTCTATAAATTTGTGTCTACAGGAAATCTAAATGAATTCGGCCTTATAACTGTCTCTGGGGAGAGGGAGGTAAGATTCTGACAGTATTTTGTCTACAAGTAAAAAAAAAAAAAAAAGCTTTGCAGTATGTTGCACTTGAAATGTAAAAATATAAGTAGTAAATAAATTTGTTTTCCTCTGCTTTCTCTTGTTTACTCACTGGCTGGAGTCCAGATCTATACGGAGGCATCTCACTCATGTTCTAAACATGAAGTTATTTTCTTTGTGCATATCCTCATTGTTTATTCCATGCTTTTCCATCTAGAGAGCTCAAAGCATGTTAGCACAGGTCATGAGTAAAGAGTATAAGATAATAGCATATATAGATTTATTATTTTATATGCTTTGCCTGATGTAATGTTCATAGCAGCAGGGAAACCTTTATAGTACGATTAGGGTGTGTTTCAGCAAATCAGAAATATACATCCAGTAGAGATGTACATTCACTTTAAACCAATGTGTTTTTTGTAACAAATAAGTCAATTTTCTGTTTGTTACCTGTAATGCCATTTTCGGTTCATTCCTTTTAGAATGACCTGAAAATGATCTTTTTCATTTTGGATGTGCTGTTTGTTTAAAACAAATGCACATCCCTCCCTAAAAGGCTCCCATACCTTCCCTGTTCATTACCACCTAGAAAATGTTTCATGTCAAGACAGCAGGTTTGGCCAAGCACTTCTCGAGAGTTTAATTAATTTCTTCAACATCCCTCCATCCTCTAACTAAGCCAATATGGGTTGCATGCTTTACTATGACAAATCCATGCACCCCTCAGCCTGGGAGTCCCCACTTGGAGAAAGTGAAGTTGCTTACCTGTAGCACCATTTTATCCACAAAAATGCCTTTGAACGTTGCCCTACTTATCTTTAGCCCTCAAGATATTTCAGCTATGGTAGGTATCACAACCTACATCGACACCCGTTTTCTTAAGGTTCAATCCAGCTACTCAATCTGGGCACTACAATTAGAGGAAGATGCATGATAATGGTCTAACTACTATAACATACAGGGTTTCACCGGACTCCTAACAAGCTTGTGCCTATTAATGCACGGCTATGAGGAAGCTATTTCAGCTGCTGTTCTTGCTGCAGTGGCGCTCATGGACTATACTGCACAAGCGTTTTTGCTTGCTTTTTTTTTTTTTCCCTTTCCCTTTTAAGTTTTCTCGGCTGCATTTTTCCTCCCTGATTGAAATGCGTCAGATGCCAGGAACACTGAGGCAGAAAATCGTCTTTTGAGTTGAGGGTAAACCCAGCGGCCGGGGCTGGGTGAATCATGAGAGGGACTGGGCTGTAATTGGGGTTATTAGCCTTTTCAGATGGTAAGACAGACTGGCAGTGAGCCATTCCCCCTCCTGCTGACAGCTTCTCAGCTGCTCCTGAAATCAGTCCATCAACCCAGCCTCCCTCTCTTCCTCCCCCCCCCCCCCCCAATCCCAGCCTTCTCTGTCTGCCAAGCTCCATCTCACCAGGGAGCTCTGGAAATAGCATGTCTATTTAAAAACAAAATGAAAATTTAATGATTACAAAATGTCACAGTTTTCGGTTTACTTGGGGGAAGGGGCGGGGGGTGTTTGGATGAGGAAGGCTAGGCATGAGAAAAGATTAGACCTTGGTATTTTTTATGTTCATTGCATACTTTTTCTCCCACACCTCAGGATAACATTGCTTATGGCAGACATGGCTATAACATGATTTATTATAGTGAGCACATCACAGGCGACACGACTGTGCCAGTGGTTAGGCTTAGATTGGGAACTAGGAGATCTGGGTTCACATCCTGCTTTTGCTGCCAATGCTCGCGGCGAGTTTATGCAAGTTGCTTATCTTTCATTGCTCTCGGGTGCCCACTTAGATTGTAAACTCTCTGGGTCAGGGATTTATTAACCTGTATGAAATGTGTTGTAAAGTGTCCTGGTTTAGGTACTGTATAAGTGCCAAAATAATAATTGGTTGTACGTTACACATCATAGCAGATATGGGTATCTATAATGATGATTAGACATAGGATGTCCCTATAGCTTCATGTCAAAGGGGGCAGACTCATCCAGTCCTGGTTTTCTTCCATTAAATTGATGGTGTTGTAGTCTTGTTTGTCCATACTGCAATCAAAGCTACAACTCCATCTGTTCAATGCAGCAGAATCAGGACCAAATCAGCCTTTTGTTCTTGGCATGGAGCTATCTACATCACTTCTCACAGGCATAACACTGGTTAAGAGGCCAACCCTACATAGGACTGAAGAGGGGAAAGGCCACAACATGGCTGTCCATGCAGGCACCTGACCTCTAGCATGGGCCACAAAATCATTGCATACTGGTTCCCACCTGCCAAGCCTCCCATTACCCTCCAGTCAGTTTTCACATGGGAGTGGAAGGGGAAGGCAATGGTGGTTGCTGGTTGGGCTCCAGAAGTTGGTGATGGGCCCTTCCAACTTCTGGAAAAAAAATAGTAAATCCAAGAGTGCATGTGCATGTCTGGGAGGGATGTGCACAGTAGGAAAAAAAAAAGTGTATATTGTTTTTGTTTATTTTATTTTTGTATGATGTTTGTATCGGTACAGCACCATGTATGTTTATTGATGTTTTCAAAATGATAAATACTACTATTACATACTTCATTTCCTATAATTGAAATACAAAAACAGAACCCCCCTCCCAAATGGCTGAATTTACCCTCTTCTTCTCTGCCTCTATCCCCTCTTCAGCATCGCTGCAATAAAAAAAAATTTACTGCCTAGGCTTTTCCCATTCTCCATCCCAATCTTATCCCATCCATGGAATGGATGGGATAAGATTGGGATGGAGAATGGAGAAACGGTGCTGGCTGATACTGAAGTTGGTGCCATTTTATTGTGTGGCCATATTGGGGAAGAGAATGGGGAAGGCATTGGGTGGGGGTGGGAGTTTGTAGACAGCAGTAGCGGCAGCCATGATGGCAGGAGGTGGGTGACTTCTGAAAGAAAAGTAAAAACCCAACAAAGCTGCTGTTGGGTTTTTCTTTTTGGTTTGCTTTGAAATGACAAAATTAAAATGGAATGTTTCGTCATTTTTTCCATGTTCTTTTTTGTTTCCCCCAAATAAATGCACACTTCTCATATCTGAGAGGGCATCAGGGCAGACCTCACCTGCAACCATCTTACTTGCGGCTTTGTTTCCTGCCTGTCTCCCTAATGGATGCTGCAATATGTTGGGCTAGGGGTTGATCAGGACTGTAGAGATGTGGCAATAGGCATAGCATAATGGGGGTGGGAGGGTGGGGTTGGCCATGGTGTAGAAGGGCATAGGGTAAGTAAATAAGTGAAATGGTACTTTTGGCAAGGAATCCTGCAGAACATATTTTTCCTTCCTCCTTCATTGCAAAGAAGTTATAAGAACTGTGAGGGTGGCCATTCTTCATCTTATACAGTCAGGATGGGCCTACTCCCCAGTTTTACTCTGTGTGGTGAGGCGGGCCACCCTTGTTCTTGTGGCCCTCATTGACGGGAAATGTTGATCAGCATCAGAAGAGGAAATGGCAATAAGGATCACATTGCAGGAAAAGTGAAAATTACTTTTGACAGCCCTGGCAGAAGCTGACTTACATGGTCCATCTCTTACAGTGCAACTATATATATTGGGTAAATTGAGGCATATTGGGAATCATCAGCTGTTATTGTGTGTCTAGATGGGGGCAAGGCCTATCTTTGAGCAGCAGAAGCAATGTTTATAACATTATCTGTACATTAATGTAATACTGCGTGTCTAATTTGTTTGTTTTAATCTATGGTGCAGGGGCGGTTTTATAACGAGGCAGGGTGAGGCGGCCGCTTCAGGTGGCAAACTTTGGAAGCAGCAAAAACCTCCACCCCAAACTCTAGTGGCTGCCTCACCCTGCTGCCAAAACAAAGAACCGGCTCAGAATTCCTACCCCCCCCCCCCACCCAACGCGGCCAGGGTCTCCTCCATCTTTGCCATTTTCTGCGAAGAAGTCTGAAAATGGCAACGAGGGAGGAGACCCCCCCCCCCCCGCTCGCGGCGAAGATCGAGGCCCCAGCTTGCCGCATAGCATGGAAGATCTCCCAGCATGCTGCGTGGCGAAGATGAAGCCCCGGTGAGAGTGAGTGTGTATAGAGAGATTTGTGTGTGTGCAAGAGATTGCGAGACTGGGGGTGTGAGAGCGAGAGCATGTGTGAGGGTGCTTGGAGGGGTGTGAGAGACAGCATGTGTGAGGGTGCTTGAGTGTGGGTGCCCAGAGAGAGGGGGGATGGGGTGGGGTGCTGGGGAGGTGAGGAGGTGAGGAGGGGGGTAGGGGCAAAGGTGCTGGGGGGTGGGGGACCCTCTCATCCCTTGCTTCAGGTGGCAGATTGCCTTGAGCTACCCCTGCTATGCTGCGTTCATGCATATCCACACAAGACATTTTTGCATCCGAATCTATTGTGCGTTGTCTTTATGGGAAGAAGGAACATTAAAAAGGTTTTGGTGCTGCTATATTTATTATTTAGGGGGTCATTTTGTAACATTTGCAACAAATATGCACAGAAGTTATAGCAGTTTCCATAGTGGACTTTTATAAATCTGCCTTAAAAATTATCCTGTATATTATTAGAGATCATTCATTCAGGTTGTCCTTAATATACCCCTCAATATTACCTGAATCGCAAATATTTTTAACCAGTGTTGCTGCCCGACTCACACTTATTTGAAAACTTTTTTTTGAAAAATTTATTATGAGGATGGATGGTGGTTTCATAGATTTTATGCGGCACTCTCCATCATGCCTTCTTTAATTTAATCATTAACTACCTTCCAACTTCCATTTTTATTTAGAACAAATCTTTTAATAGTTTAAGTATGGCTTCAACACCAGTATATCACTCATACCTTATATTTTATTTGCTTTTTTAACTTTTTCCTTTTTAATAAAAATTATTCGTGTGTGCATACCTCCTAAATTTATCACCGTCAAAATGGCCCAAATACTTCCATCTATTTTTAATATACTAACTTATCTTCTTTGGAAATCCCCGATAGTAATGCTTTAAATTCCAGTGAGTAAACACTACCAAGAGAATTTACACACATATATTTCAAAATAAAAAATGATTCATATGAGTCCCAGCCCCATCCAGACTTCACCTCCTGGAATGGCTCTTATCTATGCACGTAAGTACAGTGTGTATGAATGGAAGTCACACAATTTTCTAAGTGGCCCTTTCTGTGGGTAAAGCACCAAGAGAAGCCTTGTTGAAAATGATCCTCCCTTAGTACAAATTTATCATAACACTGGGTATTGTTTATGGTGGGTTTATAGGTTTTACTGCTTGTTTTACTTTATTTTTAACGTTTTAAATTTGTTTTGTGGTATGTTTTTTGTTATGTGTTATTTTATTGTGTATGTTGAATCTGTAAGTCACCTTGAAATTTTTTGATAAGGTGAGTTATAGATTTGTAAAATAAATAAAAATAATACTGTTTATATAATCAGTGATAGTAGACAGGGCTGGATTTAGGCATAGACCCTGCTGGACTTTGATTTCCAGGGGCAAAATCCCCCTACCCATAGTCCTCGGCCTATGAATGCCATAATCTTAAAGCCATCCCTGATAGTAGACCTGCATACAACAATGACTTTGTTATACACTCTGCTTAAAGTAAATATGAATATAACATTAGTTAAAGTTTATACATCACTTACCACAGACATGGGTATAACACTGATAATCCTTTATAATCACTTTGCTGTAAGATCTACTGTAAAATAAAACAAGCTACAAAATATTGAATGCATTTGACAGTGCGAGCTGCTTACCTGTAATGCAGTGATGACAAACCTAAGTCTTCAATGGCTGCAGATGGGTCTGGCTTTCAGGACCACCCAAAACATACAAAAGAAGTCCGTCCATGACTAAATTACTTATTGTAGGCAAATGTATTCATTATTGCTTGTGAAAAATTTTGGAAACAAGGAGAGTTTATAGCCAAGGTTGGATTTGAGATTTCGGTGTCCATAAGCACCGTTGAGAGAAGCTCCTTGGGGACTGGAGTGCAGGGGAAGAGGTGCCTCTGCCCAGGTTGTTCTCCCTCCTGTCCACATTCCCTTTCCCCCATGACATGCTCCTTTCCTCCAGCCCGCTGCAGCAGCAGAAAGAAAAGTCAACCTGGGTCGCTGTCCGCTCACAGGCCCTGTTGTGGCCCCACCCCCTTCTCCCACATGAGCTTCCGGTTACCTAGGAAACCTGTGCGCCGGCCAGGGCCGCCATAGGGCCTGGGAGCATGTGCTGGCTCACAGGACCCAGGCTGACTTTACTTTCCATTGTGGGTGCGGCACCACCTTGATTCCTGCTGACATATTTCCAGCTCTGCCGGCACCGGTGATGGGATCAAATGGCACCTTTTAAAATTTAACACTGCCTACATTGCCTATGGTCAATCAGGTGTTTAACAATATTCGCTTATAAGGACATATTTGCAATATCCAAGTGTGAAATAAACTGCTCAAAAATGTTTCTTATAATCATAGGCTTTGTCAACAAAGTTTTTTTTTGAAGGAGTTTTTTTTCTTTTTTTTCCATAGTCTTAAATTTTCTTTTAACTTTTCTTAACACATTTAAATATTATTCACAATGTTAAATTGCTGTTGGAAAGCAATTAAACGCCATATAGCCATGAGAAGGACACTTATCGTTTGGATGGCTGCAGCCTGGATGCCCTGCCTGGATGTATGCAGCAGCGCAAAGTTTAAATGCCCAGCCTGGGACGCCCAATGCCCGACACAGCGCGTGTTTCGTTAAGAAAACTTTATCAGGGGCTCAAAGGGCTCAGAAGACAATATCTCTGAAAAAATGAGAAAACACAATTGAAACATCCATAATTAAACCTTGTACGGTATATCATCCATTTTTAAATAACATACATGTCTCTTTGTTGGTAGCACTCCTCCCAGTATATTATAGAAGCTCGGTGTTTCAAGATGGAGCCGCCACATTGAAAAAGGTGGGATTTAAACTCATAGTCGACTCTTAAAACAACCAATAGGAGCCAAAAGATGGATCGAAAACAACCAATGGATGCCTTGAAAAAAAGTCCTTTAAATCAAAGACATCCATTCTATGGTATCTTTCATTCCCGCAGGGTGTTCTGATGCCAATTTTAAAATCCATCGTTGTTCTTTATAATTTAACTCTGAACGTTTGTCACCTCCACACTGAGTTGATGAAATATGATCTAATATTGTCCACCGCAGATTTGAAAATTCATGGTGTGCAGCAAGGCAATGTTTTACAATTGTAGCTTCAGTATTTTTGGTATTAAGGCAGTGTCCGACATATAATAAGGGACAGTCGCATTGTATAACATATACAATGTTGTCTGTGATACAATCTGAAGAAAATTTTTTATTGGATTTTGCCACACATCACCACCTTTGTGGTACTACACATGTCACATTGGCCGCACGCTTTGAGGTAGATTTTATAAAACTACACCCGTGCGTACTTTTGTTCGCGCACCAGGCGCAAACAAAAGTACGCCGGGTTTTATAAGATTCGCGCGTAGCTGTGCATATCTTATAAAATCTGGGCTTGGCGCGTGCAAGGAGGTGCACATTTGTGCACCTTGCGTGCACCGAGCCCTGCGCGTGATGCCCGCTCCCTCTGAGGCCGCTCCAAAATCGGAGCGGCCTCAGAGGAAACTTTCCTTCGACCTCCCCCCACCTTCCCCTCTCTTCCCCTACCTAACCCACCCCCCCCAGCCCTATCTACACCCCCTTACTTTTATCACGAAAGTTACACCTGCTGGCCGGCCACTGCCACGCAATTCCCTGGCCCGGGAGCGATTTCGGAGGCCTCGGCCACGCCCCCGAAATGCCCCTGGACCAGAACCACGCCTACGGCCATGCCCCCGGAATGCCTCGAATGGCACGCCGCCGTGACACGCCCCCCCTAGGAAAGCCCCGGGCCTTACAGGCATCCCGGGGCTTACGTGTGCCACCGAACCCATGCAAAATAGGCTCAGTGCGCACAGGGGGGCTTTGAAAGGGTTATGCGCATAACTTAAGCGTGTAACCCTTTTAAAATCTACCCCAAAATACATGCAACAGATAATATAAATTTATACTCACAAAATAATGTTAAGCTTGTTTCACTAAAATAGCTAAAATATTTATATGCTAATATTTTGCATTCTCTGAGCTACTATGATCTTCCTATTCAAAACACCAGTGAATAGCTGGACTGTGCAGTCCTTATTAGTAATAGCATTGAGAGTAGCTGATTATAGTGGGAAGAGATTGAGTTATAGACTGGGAGCTGCAGTCCTGGGCTAGTCGCTGGGTTTTTGCCTGCAGTGTTGTCTTTTTTCCCCCCCATATTGATAAATAGTTAAAAGGCAATTACAATGTTAATTTGTTCTGTTAATGTGCTACAGCAGGAGGGAACAAGGAGCCAAAGGGAGGCCTGTGGACTAAAGCAGCAAGCCAGTCAGTTTAGATTAACGGTGCAAACTGTCAAGGGAGCTTTTTTTCATTGAATGGAGGGTGAAGGGAGGCACAAGCAGTCTCTTATCGGCTCTGACACTGAAAACGATGCAATCATGTTCAAGTGTCCCACAAGGACTATGGTGCTGAATAAAGATAAAGTCTCCATAGAGGTTAACAGAAAGAGCTAAATTATTAGCCCAGCAGTGAATCACTGTCGCATCTCTCTATCTCCCTCTCCCACCCCCAACCCTCATTGTTTTTCCTCTAGTACTGCTGGTACATGTAGCAGAATATTCCATTGAATAGAGGTAGATCTGATGTGAAATCACAGCAGGTGCCTTTTGCTTATTAATTCACGCTATATGCAATATTAATTCCGCATGAAATGAAGAGTGGGATCCATATAGGTATTAGTAATATTGCTCTCGAAGAGCCTCCTGAATACAAAGTACTGCACAAGGTCATAAGACAGTAAGAGAGCCCTCCTCCCTGCTCCCAGACATCCCCTGTAACTATCGATGTAGTTTAGGGATAAGCCACCACACTCTTAATTCTTCAACTGGAAAAGTCTTGGGGTCAGAATCTGATTTTGCCAGTCTAACTTTGATGATTTCAGGCTACCCATAATGAATATGCATGAAATACCTTTGCATGTACTGCCTCCTTTGTATGCAAATGTATCTCATGCATATTCATTGTGGAAATGCTGAATACCAGACCTGTTTGTGGCAGTCGATGACTGGAGTTGCCTAGCCTTGTACTAAGGAATGGCTTTGGCATCAGAGGCACAGTTAAACAGAATCAGCAGTGGGGCTGATACAAGCATCTGGGAGAGGTCTGATTACATTCCTGGGTCTCCAACCTGAGTTCTAACCAGTAGCACATACCTCCTTCTTACTGCTTAACTTTAAAGGTCTGGCAATGTGCACTGTAGATAGCTCACAGCTCTAAAGCAAAGTTAAAAAATATACTGCTGCCTGCGCATGTCCCGAGCATCTCTGAAGGTTAGTGTGATGACTGGGATTCCAGATTTGGAGATCCTGCAAAATGATTTTCCAGAAGTGGATATTTTGAAAAGCGATGAACTCTAGGGACTGATGTCATCTATCAACCAAGTTAAATGTGTTACAATGCATGTTTACATTTGGCTGAAATCTAATGCTGTTTGCCTCTTGCCTTTTCACCCTCTTGACTTGTTTTGGATTAAGGATTATGTTTGTTGGTATGCCCATTTGGAATATCAGATACACCTTTTAAATATAGATCGCTCCTCAGTGTGGCCAGTGGGTTGGATAAAAGATTTTGTGATGCAAATTCAGCTGAAAAACTCCTTAAGGCAGATATTCCTAAAAGCAACCCTATCTTAATTAGCATCTTGACTACTATAATAAAAACTCCATTTTACTTAAATGACTTTTCCTCTGAGCAATAAAAATCATTAATATAGCTTGTTTGCGTAAATAGAAAGCTTTTAAGGCTGCTTTAGGAAAGCTCTCGTGGGGCTTTTATCATTAATCAATAGACTGAAGTGACTAATAAAAGTGTTAAATTGCTTCCATTTCTAGGATGCAGAGCTGAGGCATGTGGGTTTTGTTAATAGAAAGTTCTCCTGGCCGATGAAGCCTTCTGCCAGTGAAGTTCTAATGGAGCCTAGAAAGACAGTCAATGTCATGATTCTGTGCTTGTACTTGCTAGCTCCTCATGACATTATAACCACCAAGTATAATTTATAATCTTAACTGAAATAATAGCAAGTATAATAATTTTAGCTTTTAAATGGTGCCTGAGGCATCTTCCAATAATTAAAAAGTATCAAGTAAACAAGAAACACATCAATAGAAAATGAATCAAAAGTAACAAAATTAAATTACAGTAAACGGAGACTAATGTAATATGAGGAGGTTATAACCTTGACAAGGGATGTTTAGGAACTATTGCTTACCCGCGGTGTGATCCTAGGGCAGGGGATTCTCATTCTTATCACAGGGAACCGTTAGGTCTGCTCACTCCCCAAAATGGGTGAATTCTTTAACAAAAAAAGACACACAGGCTCAATATTTAAATGAAGGAGAAGAAAATCAATTTCAAAACTTCACTCAATTATTAAATAAAATCCTAGAGTCTTATTGTAGAATTATGCCTGTTTTAAAGCAGCACTGCTGGCCAGAATCTTCAAGACATCAATGTGCCTGTTTCTTGGTTCTATCGTTTCCTCTTTGGATTTTGTCTCTGTCTTTTTTTTTCACCCAATACATAATATTATAGTTTTGCTCTTTTTGGAATAAAGGACGTGTACCTTTTATTATGACCTCACTATGAGAGTAATTTTCAAAATTGCTTGCGTGCGCCCATATGCGCCCATATGCATGTGATATGTACAGCTTATAAAATATGAGAATATATGCATGCACAAATGCTTGTGTATGTAAAAACCACAAGCTGCTGGATTTATAAGTAGCAAGTCATAGCCAGATGAGTCCGAAAAGCACTCCATAGACGGACAAGTAGTACTTTTCAGACTCATTCAGCTATACAGGCCTGCTGCTATGGAAGCCGTATAAAGCAGAATATTTGTCCGCCTAAGTAATCGCCAAAGGTGCTACTTAGCCGGAAAAGTCGTAATTTAGCTGGATAAGTGTGTGCAAGTGATATGCCCATATATTTGAACTATGAATTTTAAATGGATAAGTGACTAGATTGTATATACGTTATTTAGGTGCATTTGCCCCCATAAATCAGCTTTTACATGTGTAACTCTCTGGATTTTATAACATGCACGTGGCAATGAAATTAACAGTTTTACCAATTAGTTTACCAGTTTACCCAGTCCAACTGTAGCTTGTAAAGATCTTCCTGGCTTTTCAGCCTGGAGTCTCCCCATTTCACCCAAACCCCCTCCTCCCAGTCATATTTTCACTTTTGAGATGTTTATGATCATTTACACCAGATATTGAGCAGGAGTAGATATACACAAGTAAAAGACTTGCGCACATCACTTTGGCAGGTTGTAAAATAATGTATGCACAAAAATTTTGGTCTTGCCCCAAAATGCTCTTGTCCTGCCCCTTTTTTTACACAAACACATTTACTTGCAGACCCCAATTTATGTGCATAATTTGCATTTTGAAAATACCATATACATGTATGCACCTTTTTATGTGTGCACTTCTATTTATTATGCACGCATCTTTTGAAAATTCACCTTTCTATTTTTAACAGAGAATATGATAGCAGTTAAAGACCATTAGGCCCATCTAGGCTATTCAGTTTAATTCTGGGTGCAGTACCAGTGACCCTCAGTTAATCTCTGGTTTTCCCCCCCACTTCTTCATAAGAAGAGATCCCAAGCTTCTTACCCAGAAGAGGTGCTGAAGATAAAGCCATGGAGGCCATTCTGGGAGGACATTCCATAAATCCTTCACCTTTTCTGTGAAGAAATATTTTCTGATCTTGCTCCTGAGTCTACCCCCTTGGAGTCTCAAACTGTGACTTTTTGTTCTAGAGCATTTTTTTTTCTGAAAAAAGTTTGTGTCTTGTGCCTGATTTGTGTGTTTTGAGATCTCTATTATATCCTCACTTTCTTTCCTCTCCTCTAGGGTATGTGTATTTAGGTTCTTAAGTTTCATCTTGTATCACTTTTGGTATTAATTCTGCATAATTTTTGTAGTTATTTTGTGGATCACCTCCAGCCTGTCTATATCCATTTCAAGGTTCTAGATGAAGTCTCACCACTGACCTGTACAGAGGCATTATAACTTTCTTTCTTTTTTTTCTACTGGTTATACCTCTCCTTCTACACTCTAGCAGACTTATGGCTCTGTTTTTATAGCAATATTTTGTTACCTTGACATCATCAGACATGATCTTTCTGGGGTCTCTCTCCTAGTTGGTGCATATCAGTATTTTACACTAATTGGGTACTAGTCCCTTGGATTTCTGCACCACAAATGCATTATTCTGCATTAAATCGTAACAGCCAAGTACTCAACTACTCCTCAAGTGTTGGATGAGTGGACCCTTGAACAGAGGGGGAGTTGGCACTGCCTGTGGGTGAAGGGACCCCCACAGGCCCCGACCATCGGTAGGCAAGACTGGACGGGAAGCAGAGGCCAGCTGGAGCTTCGTAATGCCAGCCCACATTCCCCGCAGGTTGAGCCCTTGGGTGCCGGAGCTGGCTGGACGTAGGTGGGCCCCTGTGTGGATGATCCTGTGGGAAGATGGCCAGGTGTGAAAGGTGAAGATGGGCAGCCTTTCAGGGTTGAAGGCAGGCAGCGATACTCATAGTCAGGTCCAGGCAAATGGTCAGAGGCAGGTGGCAATACTCAGTCAGGTCCAGGCAGAAGGTCAAAAGCCAAGGATCCATCCAAGGTCAGGAGCAATGGGTATGTGGAAAGCAGGGACTCGGGAAGACTAAACTCAAGAACGCTGACAACTCAGGAGCTTGTCTTAAATAGCAGGAGGCTGATGACATCATCATCAAGGGCCATGAGAGATTCCACCGTGGGCCCTTTAAGTCTCCAGTGGAGATGTGCATGCATATCTAGGGGGCGCCCAACCCAGAAGGGAGATGATGGTATCTCCGGTGCAGCGGCTTGGCCCGGGGAGAGAGGCCACATCAATAGGGGAGTTAACAGGTGGCAGAGCAGTGTGATTTTGGTGGCAGCTTCCAGCCATGGTCAGGGAGCCTCAGCCTGTCTGGGCACCTTGGTGTTGGAGGGTGAGTGTAGCCAGTTGCAGTGTTCTGTGGCCAGTGAACGTAACATCAAGCGTTCTTCGATCATGTCTTATTCTATTTATTTATTTATTTTTATTTATTTATTAACTTTTATTTACCGACATTCGTGAAACACATCATGCCGGTTTACAAATACTCAAAGGAAGTATTGAAACTGTTTGGAAATGTGTGTCCATTCTGTTCCAGATCTTAATGTCATCTACAAAAGGGCAAACAGTTTCTTATAATCCCTATGCAAAATTGTTGGAATCAGCATTAAGACAGATCCCTGAACCATTCCTCTAATCACCCTTCTTTCCTCGGAGAAAGCTCCATTTACTACTACTTTGCTGAAATCATATCCAGTGCCCACCTTCAGTCTAATTCTCTAGTCACCCAATCAAAGAGATTTATCAGATTTGTTTTGACATGATTTCCTTTTGGTAAAACCATGCTGCTTTGGATTCTGCAACCTGCTGGATTCTAGCTACTCTACTATTCTTTCCTTCATAGAGCTTCCATTACTTTTTCCACCACTGAAGTCTGATTAACTGGCTTGTAGTTTCCAGCCACCTCTCTCTTATCACTTTGATGAAGGAGAATGCCTACCATTAGCCAGTTCAGTGGGTCCACTTCCATTTCCATAAATCTATTGAACAGATCTTTCAATGGACCCAACGAAAATCTCCATGAGTTCCCTTATTATCCTAGGATGTATTCAGCCTAGCCCCATAGCCTTGTCTACTCTCAGTTCTGCTAGTTCTGTACAAGCCCTCTCTTAAGTAAATAGTATAGCATCTACCTCACTACTTAAAGTAGCCCTACAACTGTCAGTGCCTCTCCAATCATTTCTTCAGTAAATATTGAACAAAATACTTGTTTAGTATGTTTGCTTATTCTTCCTCATCGCTCCCATAGTTCTCCTTTTCCTCCTCCCTGTCTTGCCATTCCACCTCTGCACTTCTTTCTTTCACTGACATACCTGAAAAAGTCTGGTCACCTCTCTTTACTGCCTTACAGGCCAATACAGTAAAGTGCACTCCGACGGAGCACACTGTTAGCCCGCATTTGGCCGCGCTTTTTTGATGCAGTAAGGGGTAATAGCGCGTCGAAAACGCGCGGTCAACCCCCCCGAAACTAATAACGCCCGCAACATGCAAATGCATGTTGATGGCCCTATTAGTTATTCCCGCGCGATTCAGAAAGTAAAATGTGCAGCCAAGCCGCACATTTTACTCTCAGAAATTAAGACCTGCCAAAGGCAGGCCTTAATTTCGGCCGGCTCCAGGGAAGTGTACAGAAAAGCAGAAAAAAACTGCTTTTCTGTACACCCTCCGACTTAATATCATAGCGATATGAACCCGTGGCTGTCAGAGGGAAGAAGTAATAGCTAACAGGCCGGTACTGAAACCGGCCTGTTAGCTATTACTCGAACCCTCTGACAGCCCAACCACGGGTTGGGCTGTCAGAGGGTTCGAGAACCGATGCCGGTAAAATTGAGCGTCGGCTGTCAAACCCGCTGACAGCCGCCCCTTCTGTCAAAAAGGAGGCGCTAGCGACACGCTTTTACCCCGGGCCCTTATTTGCATGCCTCGGTTTAGTGAATCGCGCCCAGGAGAGTGGCCTGAGCCCATGCTGGGAGAGCGGGCGCTCGCCGGCTCTCCTGACGTTTTTCTGTACCAGCCTGTTAGCTATTACTTCTTCCACTCTCATCTTTGATCTCCTGAATACCTTCCCTGCTTCTTTTTAGGAATGTGCATTCACTGGAAACAAAACAGAAAATGTTAAGGTTTCCCATTTCAGTTTAATTCATTTCTAATATGAAACAAAAAGAAAAATGAACAGAATTTAATTTGTGTTCATTTCTATTAAAAAGAAAAAAAAATTGGACAGGGAGCCAGAAGTCTGTGACAAAAACCTCACTGCTGCCATAAAATAACCAGGCCCCTAGAGTCACCCCCAGATACACAACATGTCCCACCCTCCCTCACTGATCACTGCAAACACATCCACGGGTCTTCCATGGGCAGGAGCAATCCTGGTTTTCAAAATGGCTGCTGGGCAAGCTAAGGCCAGCCCCAATTTCATCCACTTATATTTGCCACTCCTCTCATCTAGTTTCACTTTTTGGCAGTGTATCCCTGAACTGTTCAGCTAGGATCCGGGTATCTCTCTCAGAAAGATGCAGGGCATTCCTACAGTACAATCCTGTATCCTTTCATGCAGCACCCCAATCTCCAAGATGCACAAACTCTGCCCTCTTTTTATATCAGCTCTTCAACCCTGTATTTATTTATTAGTTCTTGTGCAATGAATACTATTTTTCTTCTTGCCAATTTTAAATCCTTAAGTCCACTCATAAACTGTTAATACCACATATATGCTTTACATGTACCGAAGTGATGTATGGATTCATTACTAGGGAGTCAGCATTGCACTGCCCCAGTTTACCAAGATTCTTTATGATTGCAATGGCTAAGTTGAAGAAGCTTTCAAATAACACAAAGTACTAAAATCTCAGCAATTAAAACAAAAATCAGAACAAAAGTGCAGTCTTCATGATTTTTATTTCACACTACCAACTAAGAGGGCACATTTCCAAAGACATTTACCCATGTAAATGGCTACTTACACAGATTAAAAGGCTTTGGAAAACTTCCGTCCCTATGGGGGAGTGGGGGGAGGGGGTAAAAGTACTTTACCTGCATTAATTGGGGCTTTCCCGGGAGTGGGGTTAGGTCAGGGGAGATAACAATCTGCCTAGTTTTGTATTTTCAAAACCAGGCATGCTGTTTTTCAGGGGGAAAGTATCCACAGAAAAAGCAGGTGCAAATCTTCACAGCTCCTTTTTCCCCTAGGCACTTATCAAAGGGAAAATGTGCACATTCTTTCCTTTTGAGAAGGAAAAGCCTGCGGGTAAAAGTACCCCTGGACTTTGCACCAAAGTACAGTTTTGAAAATTGCTCCCTAATAGTGCTGCTGCTTTAAAAGTACAACTTTTCTTGTTTTTGTCACAATAGAATTTTCTTTTGACATAGTCCAAATGCCAAGCAACTTCCACAGTGATGTTTAGTGTGCTGGATGAGAGGCATGTGGACCAGGAATATGTTATTGCACATGCCAGTTTATGTAGTGCTGTCCATGGTCCTGAAATTAATTCAGTGCCATCAATTTGTTATCCAAAGTCAGATATTTTTCCACCACCAAAGCTGTCTGAGCCATAACAACCTTGCCAAGACCCACAGTAACCTTACAGAATTCCTTAAGAATAACCTTAAGAATAAATATAGGGTGTTCTCTCCAAAGTTAAGTCTACTTGCATGGAAACATGGACAATCAAGGGTACCTGATCACCAGAAAGGTCTCCCAGTCACTTCTCCAGTTTCCATCTTTTTCCTCCAGGATTCCCAGCAATGTGACTTCCTAATGCTGCTGAGTTCTGTTCTTCCACAGCTTTCCCCTGCACCCACAGCAGCCCTGCTGATGCCTGGGAGGCTTGATTTGTGGCTGGGTCTAAAGGAGGAGCTCTCAGATCAGGTCCAGAGGAGATAAGGGGATGTACCAACCTCCACCCCTTGAACTCCTTAGCAGCCCCTCTCCAGTCCACATTGATTGTCTCACCAAAAATGAGTCAATTGGACCTGATGTCAAGAGAGTGCTGGGGTCATAGGGTAGAGCCCAGGCCTCCCTTTCCTCTTTCTGACTATATCACTTAAGAAAATAAATAGGGAAAACACAAAAAGACAGCAGGATTCAGAAGCTCAAGTGTAGTGCTGCTGCTGCTATACTACTCGGATGCCGTCTTTAAATCCCTCTTCAAATCCTTAGTTCTAAGGATAATAACAATAAACTGTACCAGTACACCCTAGGGAACAAATGCTACATACTAAAAATACCTGTTTGGTTTTCAGCATAGGAAAGTCAAGGTAGGGAAATAGACTACAATGTCATTGTTTGTTTGACAAACAATTCCATTTTGTTTTTTGAGGATCAGTTGTTGAGGATCATTTTGATGGCTGAGTAATTCCGTGCCTTGAACTCTCATCCATTGTAATGACCCATTTAAAAAAAAAAAATGCCTGTTTACAATATGTCCTTTAAATCCCTCTACTGTATATAAATAGATTAATATGTGAAATGGTACATCCAGTATTTAATTTTAGTGTTGCGATGCTGCGAGCAGGCTTTTACCTTTCTTCAGGTCAGCTCGACCCAACCCCCGATATAGTCACCGGCACCGCAGGAGCCGTGCCGGGGTTCCCTATAGCAGCAGAAAGCCACCATCATGCCGGCGCCGCACCTGCCATGCTGGGGCTTTCTCCCGCAGCTGGAGCCGTGCTCCTGCAGCCTCTGCAGCCCAGAGGCTGTCCCTGTGCTTCTATCACGGCAGGAGCCGTGCTGCTATTTCTATGCGGCTAGGAAGCCACCGCCTGATGTCCCCATGTGGCCCGGAGGCCACCAACCTACCTCGGGCCCTTCGTGGGGAGAGGGCCTGCATCCCCGGGCTTGCTTGGCACCCGGAGATGCTCTCGGTTCACCTCCTGCGGCAGGGAATAGTCCCTGATGCCGGGGTCTGCTGTGAGGCCTGGTTCCAGCTTCTGCTTCAGCCCTGCAGTCTTTTGTGCAGCAGGGCCTCTGTCCAGGGTCCTGCACTGCTTCCTGCTTCCTCTCCTTAGGGACGGGCCGCGTCTCTTAGCCTGAGGTAAAGGGCCAGGAAGGAGTGGTCTCTCTGGTTCCACCTGCAAGCTCCGCCTTGGGTGTTTCCTGCTTCACCCTATAAAAGGGTTCTTCAGTCATTCCAGCTTTGCCTTTGCAAGGAGTAAGTTCTCTCTTGGACTTCCTGTTCTCTGCTCCTGCTGGGTGTTCCTGTTTCATTGTTGAAGCTTCTTCGTCATTTTGTTCCCGGTCTCTTCCTTGGACGTTCTTTGTCTTGTCGTCTGCTCCAGCCCTGATGTCGTCCACTCCTGATGTTCATTCCAGCCTTGATGTCTTCCACTCCTGAGGTTCCGTGGCCTAGTCTTCGTCTGATGTCCGTCTTGCCCAGATGCCCAAGGCTTCGTTGGATCCCTCCCAGCGCAGTCCGTGACCAGCCTGGCTGGGTTGGTAGGGTGCGCTCCGGCCCAGTGGTCCGTGACCACTCCGGCTGGGGTGTGTAGGGCACTGGTGGGTCTTCTCCATCATCGGAACCAAGGATCTTCATGTGCTTGTATATAGTTCTCCAATGCTCTAGCCACTGCAGCCTCCTTCCTGGCTATGGGTGTTAGTGCTCTATCTGGAGTCTTCTCCATCCTGAGTTTTATTGATGATTTTAGTTGCCTTGCCTTGTCTTGCCAGAGTTCACGTCTTTGTCCACGTCTGACCTTCATCCACATTTGACCTTCATCCGCATCTGATCATCATCTACGTTTAACCTTCGTCCAAGCCTGATCTTGGTCCTTGTCCAGCTCTGCCTCTTTCCCGGCCTGCCGCCTCTGCTGCTCCCTGCAGTGAGAACGAAAGGGCTGGGAATGGTCGGAGGACCTTTCAGAGACCACCATTGCTTTGGTGGTCTCACGGAGGTGTGCAGGTCCAGTAGAGGTCCCCGGGTTCCAGCCTAGGATCATCTCATCGCAAGGGCACACATTTCATCCCGTGCTGATAAGCGCCCCCTGGTGCTCTCACCCATCGCAGCGCAACATTTAGGAGCTGAGTGTCTCATTCACAAATAATCTTAAAAGGGGGGGCACATAATTTTTCTTAATACTACTACTGAAAATGAATATAACACTTTCATTAGAAAGTTATGATTTTGGAGATGTCTAATTTAAAAATCATCTTAAAAAATTAACATGATACTTCTAATGGACTTCAATAATACTGTAACAGTGAACAGCTGGCTTCTGATGACACTGCAGAAACATCAGACCTGCAGTAAAATAATAACACAGTAGATGTCAGCAAATATGGACCAATTGCCCAACCAGTCTGCCTGTTTGCCCCTACCTACACTGCTTGATAGCCTTCACTCTTCTAGCTGTAGCAATCACCTATTCTTACTCATTCTCTCCCTTTGTCTGAAGTTAGGTTTCCACTGTTACAGTAGCACATTAAATAAGCTGTATTACCTGTGAAGTTAAATAGTTTAAAAAAGTAAGATTACTCTTTCAAAAAGTACAAAGACTAGGGGCAACACAATGAAGTTACTAAGTAATACATTTAAGGCAAATAAGAGAAAATATTTTTAACTCAATGCATAATTACTCTGGAATTCATTGCTGGAGGAGGTGGTACATGCTGTTAGTGTAGCTGGGTTTAAAAAAGAGATAAGCAGCATGGAGTATATCAACCATTTTGGGATCTTGCCACATACTTGTGACCTGGATTGGCCACTGATGGAAATATGATACTGGGCTTGAGGGACCTTTGGTCTGACAGAGTATGGCAAATCTTTTGTTTTATGTAAGGTTTGTAATTCCAAAAGCCTATTCATTTTTTAACTTCAGATCTGGAATTTTCTGCTGGGCTTTGCTACCACCATAGCTTTAGCTTGAGGACACATTACAGGGCAAAGTGTGAGAAATATGTTGATGTAGAGATATGCTGATATAACAGGATGGAACTTGGATGGCAATTTTCAGAGTGTGCAGGGAGCTTGCAGGCCCATAGGTACTTAGTCAGTTATCAAAGGGAAGCTCCCTGCAGAGATTTCCTTTGCAAATCTCTTGGGTGCTGGTTTTTTTTTTTAACCTGCAAATGTTGCAGATGTAAAGTATGTGGGTTAAACAATATGTGGGGATTTAAAAAAAAAAAAAAAAAAAAAAAGGACATCCCCAATGCATACATGAGCTGGCCCACCCTGGGGCCATGTCCGGCATTACCTCTTTACCTTGTAGGAAAAAGTACATTTGATGTTAACAATGCACATCCTTTTCCCTACGGACAGGGGAGGACAAGTTTGAAAGGGGGGGGCGGTTTCCTCTGTGGGTAAACACTCATTTACCACTGGAAATTATCCCCATCATGTACTGCAATGAAGTTATGAGCATGTTTCTTGACTATTTCTTCTATTAAGGGCTGATCTCTCAATGGGATCTGTGATATGGTATTATTTAATACCTGAAATATTAAATAGAGAAAAATGGATAATTTAAAGAAGGGCTGAATAGATTTTTTTTGGAACAGCTTCTGTATCAAAGCTTATAGCCTCCTTCGGTTCAGGACTACGGTGTTCAGTATTCTCCTGAAGTGAAGATTTCATTACAGCATGCACTGTACAGTGAAGACACAGGACATGCAGACAAACTTGCAAATGAACTACTCCGCCTGTCCACCTACAATGCCATCGTTGCTCTTTGTTCTGTTTGCTTGTGGCTTCAAATTAATCGAAATATAACGAATTGTCACCAAGACTGCTAAAATGGCTTTATTTTTCATGACTCACAAATGAGATGCAGAGTTCATTGACCCACAGTGACAGATTGTTTAATGTAATAAAATTCCCTTCATTTTTTTTTCTCCCTAGGCAGAGTGGTGATTCAACTGGCAGATGTGAGAATTATGCAGCAGGACTTTCTTTGACAAAGCTAAAAGGAAATTTAAAAACCAGCAAAAAAAAGGTTTTGCAGTAGATCTTCCAAAACCAATGAAAGTAGAACTCTGCCAGCTTGAAGTACAATCCAGTCTAGAATGGGGCAATTCATTTGTAATGGCAGAAAGCATAAGCTGATTGAGCCCCGCCGTTGTGTTCTTTTTACCTTAGTAGTATTCAGAGTCTTTATTTACATTGCATATTGTCAGCTGCAGTTTTATGCCTGTTTAATTTGTTTTAGTCAGTGCTTTTATTATGTAAGATGCTTTCATTTTTGTTTATTGTTTTATAAGAATTATGTATGTTGCCTTAAACCACATTGAACAATCCATGGAGAAAGCGGTGTAGAAATGTTTTTAAATAAATAAATACAGCCGCAGGAATCTGAAAAGCCAGTAGTCTCAGCATTGCTGTAGAAGCTTAATCTCCCCTCCTCTGTAAATAGGATGCGGTGTGTTTTCCGGCTCTCCTTGTTAATTGTGCCGCTGTGTGCATTTTCTGCTTCACTGGTTAATCGGCTAGGCAGCAAATGGAGTCAGGTGTATAGGTCAGAAAACATGAAAAGCCCACCACTGCTCCCTCTGTTCTAGAAAGCATGAGGGCCGCCAATAATTGAAAACATTAAAGCTGACTAGAAGATGGATGGCAGATCTTCAAACAAATGGACCATGCAGTCTCTTGCCTTTTAAGAGCATTTATTCTCCAGAACCTCTTTCTTTAGATTCTATAACTTATGTTAATAGCTCTAGACATGGGTGGGTGGGGGGAGAGCATTGCTGCAAACAATGTGGATGCTTTCAGTGAATGTATTTTAGGCATATTTCCAAACAGAAACCAGCCACTTTTTCTTTATGAAAATGAGGAAGTGGAGGATATGTGCACTAAAAGCATTTTGCATGCTTTGCACCTGCCATTTACGTAGGTCGCAGGGGGAGAGGGTGGGGAAAAATAGTGTGCGTGCATTTAGAAATTGAATGCATGTCTGCTGCTCTACTTCCCGGAACTAAAACACACCAACAGAAAGGGCTCTTTCACCAACGGCTAAATGTACGCACGCAATGCAACACGCAAAGACGGTAACTTTTAAACCAGAGTGTGGGCGCACACATTTGTCAGCCCGCGCCCAGGGACACGGCTATTTTATAACATATAATATATACGTATATGTGTGCATGTTATAAAATAGCCTCAGCGCATATATGTATACACAATTTTAAGTGGACATGCACCTATATGCACATAGGCTGCTTCCACTGCATAAGTGGGGGGATTTTAAAAGGCACATGCACAGATGCCATCACCAATTTTCCCAGTTCATTCCCAGTTTGCTGATGTAAGGAATAAGACTTCCAAACTCCCTTGGTTTAATAGCCTTCCTTCTCCCCTGTTAGCCCCAAGCCTTAAAACCCCGCCAATCTGCCTGTTTAGCATTATTTTATAACTTGCCTGTCATCCATAGCAGAAGTAAAGTTATGTAGCAGGAGACACTGCATGAACTAATTTATGCACTAATTTCAAGATGAAATCCAGGAATGCCTGCACCCCGCCCCTTTTTTTGGAACTTTTCATTAGCGTGCATAGCAGGAGATATGCGCATACATGGGCGACTTTTAAAATCTGCGCGCCGGCCCAAATTGTGCACATATCTCCCAGTTTTGGTGCGCGTCAGGCTTTTAAAATTCACCTGAAAGACTTTTAATCACATTTGAGAGAGGAAGTTTCAATTAGGCCATGGTACCTGGTCATGACTTTGAAAATTGCTCAGTTAATATATTTCTACTATTACCATCATAAGAATAATCTCTTGTGCATTCTTGAGGTGCTGTTTGAGTGAAGCTGTTCTTTTAAGCATGATAATGATAATCATCTACTGAACTCCATTGATACATTATTATTTATTATTATTTCAAATCTGACCAGGGGCATAGGTAAAGAAATACCATTTTTTACGGCATTTGAGAACCTTAAAAAAGAAATCCTGAAATATTTTCCATAATGTGCTCCCCTTAAGAACATAAGAGCATAAGAACATGCCATACTGGGTCAGACTAAGGGTCCATCAAGCCCAGCATCCTGTTTCCAACAGCGGCCAATCCAGGCCATAAGAACCTGGCAAGTACCCAAAAACTAAGTCTATTCCATGTTACCGTTGCTAGTAATAGCAGTGACTATTTTCTAAGTCAACTTAATTAATAGCAGGTAATGGACTTCTCCTCCAAGAACTTATCCAATCCTTTTTTAAACACAGCTATACTAACTGCACTAACCACATCCTCTGGCAACAAATTCCAGAGTTTAATTGTGCGTTGAGTAAAAAAGAACTTTCTCCGATTAGTTTTAAATGTGCCACATGCTAGCTTCATGGAGTGCCCCCTAGTCTTTCTACTATCCGAAAGAGTAAATAACCAATTCACATCTACCCGTTCTAGACCTCTCATGATTTTAAACACCTCTATCATATCCCCCCTCTGCCGTCTCTTCTCCAAGCTGAAAAGTCCTAACCTCTTTAGTCTTTCCTCATAGGGGAGCTGTTCCATTCCCCTTATCATTTTGGTAGTCCTTTTCTGTATCTTCTCCATCACAATTATATTTTTTTTGAGATGTGGCGACCAGAATTGTACACAGTATTCAAGGTGCGGTCTCACCATGGAGCGATACAGAGGCATTATGACATTTTCCGTTTTATTTACCATTCCCTTTCTAGTAATTCCCAACATTCTGTTTGCTTTTTTGACTGCCGCAGTACACTGAACCGACAATTTCAATGTGTTATCCACTATGACGCCTAGATCTCTTTCTTGGGTTGTAGCACCCAATATGGAACCTAACATTGTGTAACTATAGCATGGGTTATTTTTCCCTATATGCAAGGCCCTGCTCGCGTAAATCCGGGTGGATTTACGTGAGCAAGGCTTTTAAAATCCGCCCGTTAGTGAAGTCCAGATAGGTATCATCTACTGCACCTGCTCGATCTTCTGCTTTTGTCATTTCACTAAAAAAAAACACAATCCAGCATGTCTGACAGGATCTTCCCTTTGTAAAATCGTCTTGTCTGGTGTCTTATAATCTACATGTTTCAAGATTCTGCACTAGGTTTGCCTTTAGTGTAGCTCCGTAGTTTTACCCATTACTGAAGTGAGACAAATTGGTCTGCAGTTGTCCACCTCCTCCTGGTTCCCACTTTTGTGCAGCAGAACGACATCCACTCTCCTTCAGTCCCTCAGCCCCTCCTCTCTCTTCAAGGGCAAGATGAACAGCTCTGAGTCTGCACGTTCATGAGCGCTTTCACTATCCATAGCCTTATTCACTCTTATTTGTGTAGGCACTCTCTAAGTACCTCTTCCTCTGCTATTTGATTTGTAATAATTTTATATTTAGCAATGCCATTTCCCTTCTTCTGAAATTATTGAGCAAAAGAACTTACTGAAGATTTCTGCTATCTGCCAGGCTTGCTGTTACAAATTCCAAGGCCTTCCTTTACCTTTTTTCTTCTCCCTTTGTTTTATTTATATTTCCCTTATACGGCTAATGAAAGTTTTATCTCCATCTTTAATTGATTGCTCAATTGATTTTGGCCTTTGCATTTCTAACTGCCTACTTTTTGGTTTTCCCTGCCTGTCCTCCTATGCCTGTGTTAATTTGTAGTTCTTTAATCTTAACCTCTTTGCTGTTACTGTTTTTGCTACCACCTTTTCAATACATCCTTTTATTGCTAACCAAAATTCCTCTGTAGCACCCTTCTTTAAAATCTGCAAGCGAGAGGGCTAGAATTTTGATCAGCAATTACCCATCTGCTCCAAATGGAAAGCAAAACAAGGTGGACTTTATTCCCCATCTGCCTTATTTCATGTGTGGTCTCGAGAGCCCATATACTACACCTCACATGATAATAGAGCAGAGCTGGAAGGGAGAGGCGCTCTCCCAGCATGTCAGTGGTGTGAGGTAGAGGCGGGCTCAGCACACGCTAGGGTGGAATTTGACTCGCCACTGAATTGGACTGGCAGTGCAAGTGCCAATCCAAATCATTTTCTGTGCCGTCTTTGGTACACATGCCAGAGGTTGCTGATCCCTGCACTACAAGGTGTTTTCCTTTGTAACTCCTTTAAAAGATATCAGAGCCTACAGAGACTCCATTTTTCTCCAGGACCAATACAACTACCTGAATGCAGCATGCGCAATTACTGAGAAATACTTGTTTCTTTTTCCATTTTTTTTAAATCTATTTATTTATCTGTTTATAATTAATTTACAAGCATTAACTTATAATGGAAGCAGCAACTGCCAGAACAAAAATTATAAGAAATACCTCAAAATAAAACAATAAAATCAGTTTCTAATGAGCACCACAAATAATTGAGGGAGGGCCCAACAACATGGGAGACATCAAAACAAGAAAAGAACAGGAAATCTTAGGCATGAGGACCGAGACTTCCCAATAACATAGAACCCAGGCCAAGCCAGCAATGTCCCTTCACATCCAAACCTCATCCAGTATTAGGGATTCTAGAATTAATAAACAGACGAAGATGTGCAGGATCAAAAAATACAAACTGTTCAGTTGGAAAAGCAATCATGCATTTTCAGGGAAAACCATAAGAAGAAAAGAGTCCGCAAAACTAATACTTCCTGACACATACTTAACAATTCCTTCCTTCACATCTGTGTGGCTCTACAAAAATCAGAAAAAAAATAAAAGAACTATGCATAGAGTGAAAATACAAACAAAGTACCAAATCATGGTCACAACATGAGGAGAACCTCACTGTAAGTGTGGTTCTGTGCACTTCGTCCACAACCGTGGATTAAAAAATAGCAAACATATCCACATTGACCAACATCCTGATTTAAAGCAGCTTGACCAGAGTCATTACAATCAGGCCACATGGGCCTGAACAGATAGAAAGCTTTGTGAATCAGAGGCAAAGCAGACTGTGACAACCCCAACACTTCCCGCACATAAGTCTTAAATAATTCTGAAGGGAAAATCATAGAGACCACAGGGAAGTTAATCACTGGAAGACTTAATGCTTCACAGCATTTTCTAAGTTTTCAAGTCTACGATGAGTCACAGTTCTTTCTTTTATCAAGTTATTTTGAACATTTGATAACTTCCTCACATCGGATTCCAAATTCTTAAGCTGCTCCGAATGGGCTAAAGATGCAGTCTCTTGAGATTCTGTCTGTAGCAGAAAAGTATTCACAGTAGATGAGAGGGAAATTAAGGTCTGTACCTCAGAGGAAAGAATATTCCACCTACTGTCCAAGGTTATAGTTTATTTTACTTTACTTTATTGGAATATAATTGCCTACAGCCACTAGGCAATGTGTCACTTAAACATTCATAATTCAAAATAAGAGAGAAAATCAAATAAAATGAAGTAATAAAAAAAAGTGCTAAAACAATAAAACAGACAAATCAGACTAATATTTCATTCAAAACACATTACAGTGCATAAGACAATCTAAACAGAGCAGTTTTGAGCTCTTCCTTAAATAAGTTTGTGCATTCTATGCGCCATAAAGTCTTGGGTAATGAGTTCCAAATCAAAGGAGCTGCTACCAAGAAGGCACATACTCGCATCTCTCAAGGCCATGCTTGTTTCACAGATGGAACATCCAATAAGTACCTTTGTGAAGAATGTAGCAGTAGCTTGGGATGATAGACTCTAAGAAACAAGTTAGCCCATGGAATTGAATTGGCATTAATCAGCTTGAGGACCATTGAACACACCATAACTTGAGTTCAATAATAAACTGTGAGCCAATGCAAATCAAACAAAATTGGTGTAATGCATGCATTACAACTCACCCCAGTAATTTAATGAGCAGCTGCATTCTATAGGAATTGTAAAGGTCTTACGGTGCAATCAAGAAGGCCAAGATACAGCAAATTGTATTGTAATAATCCAACAAAGGATTGATGCCTGTACTACCAACTGAAAGTCCATGTATTCCAGGAAGTGTTTGAACCCATTGAGAAAAAACGCATAATTTAAAGAAACCTGTGCAGACTACAGATTTTATGTGATGTTTAAAAGTTAGGTTGGCATCAATCCAAACCCCAAGGTTTGGATTGATGCCAAACCTTGGGGTTTGGCATCAATCCAAAAGTATGGACGTAGGAGGGCCTAGAGCTATACCCAGAGCTGAAACTAGCATAGGTTCACCTGGTTGGACACCAGAAGGAGCAAATACAGATGAACTGCCTGCTGAACTGAGCAAAAAGGGCACACCTGTTTCCTTCAAAGTTTCTCGTCCAGTCGCAGCAGCCTGCAGAGATCGAGCACTACCTCCCCCAATGGTCTTCAACGCTCTGTTTTGTAGATACTGCTGGCTCTCTCTTGGTTGCACTTGGGCTATCTCCATCTCGATTTGCATCATCAGACAGCGATACCACCATGAAGTGCTTGGGGGAGGGAGGGATTCTTTCGTCGGGACTCAGTGAGATGTCGCTGCGATACTCCCATTGGCAGTTGCAATGAAGTCAGAACCTGACATGGAGGAAGGCTGGAATGCTCTGTAAACGTCAATTGTCTCATGGAAGGGCTCTGAGTGTGAGTAGGGGGAGCTCCCCTCAGCCTTCCTTTCCATTTTACCATGAGTAAATACAGGGAAAAGAGAGAAAAAGAAAGTGTCGCAGGAGCAGTCTCACAATGTGTCTTCACTCGGCACCATCTTGAACCCTCCCCTTTTTCTATTTTTATTTTTTGTTTTGGTGAATGGGAGTGGTTAACAATGATGCTAGGACTCTTTATAGGATGTTCCTATGTTGATGTTGTCAACTAGTATGCTCTTTGTGAGTGAAAGGGAACTAAATTAATATGTTTAAAAAAGCTTCCTTACAAAGGGTATCATTGTGTTGTATTGTAAGTTATTTGGAGGATCACGTGTTTTATTTTACCTACATGTATTTTAATTCAAATGTTGATGAGAACCTGCCACGGAAGGTATCTCACTTTTTAAGTGCATAATGATACAAGCGAGTAACAAATGTTTTAAAATAATGTGTTCTTTATTTATTTATTTTATCACTTGCCTTATAAACTCACTGTTTCATCTAATTTTTATGAATTATATGATTGTTATACTTAGATTGCTAGATGTAGCACTGTTACTTTGTGCTATTGTCAAAAATGTTTGGGTTTTGAACTGGGAACCTAGGTGAGGGAAGGAGACGGGGAATTTGCAAAACTGAGCTCTGACGCAGAACACATCTGAATTTGCTGAGAGTTAATAGCCTTGGCTGGAAGAGGACCCCTTTTCACAGGACTCGGATTGGCCTGCAATACTCAGTCTCTGACTGGAAGCACTATTTGCTTCCTACTCCTACCATGGCCTTTTTCAGCTCAGATCGGTTTGTTGCTTTGGGTTTCCAAGTCTCTCTTTCTGCTTTTTTGCTTCAACTTTCTTTCTGATGTTGCTCCTGCCTTGCTTCTGCCTCCTGCCTCCTGCCTCCTGCCCCCTGCCCATTCCTGCTTCTATCCTAACTTCCCAACTTCTCTCATTGGGACTGACTACTCTGTGTATTAACCTCAGATGGGTTTTCAACTTCCCTTTGGCTTAGGTATGGACCCTAGAACTGGGTTCTGTGAAGTGCTTGGACACACTCAGCCAAGCCTGACAATATCAGCACATTTTCATTGCAGCACTGATATGATTTAGTTTTCTATTGCGTATTGTGATGTTTGTGGAGCACCTGGCCAGGTTTCAGTTATACTTGTTCTCAGAGTTCACTGTCAGATGTGCAAATTAGGTGCTATATTTTGTTGAACCTTGGTGAGCATGGCAGCACATTTTCAAGACAGCACTCCCACACCGAGAAGGTGGTTCTGACTGGCTTTCTGCTTTATTTTCACAAAAGAACGTGCATCTTAACTCAACGCTGAGGCTTACAGATGAGGCAGTTTCACTCTCTCGAGTACTTGTTTTAGTTGGCTTTAAGCTGTACTTAAAGAAAGGAGCCGTGGAACACCAAAGACACACAGCTTTTCTGGAAACCTCCTGAGCTCTCAGACATCTACTGGGACTACTATTTATTTAAGCTAAATCAGATGCTCAGCAGCAAAGCAGCTTCCACACCAGCTCTCTGATCCAAAATCCTCTCACTCTCCATTAAATTTGCATGTTGTTTAGGATCATTTTAACACAGTGATATTCATAAGCTTGACACTTAACTAGTATTTGGCCGGCCTGACTGATTTTTATTTTATTTTAAACTGGCAATATAATTGCCAGTATTCTGCTGACTGACTGCCTCCACAGCTGTAGCCACTCCTTCCTCCCTCTCCCCAAACCAGTCTACTGCCCCCCAAGTGCTCCTCCCCCTTTCTGTCTTGAATGTTGCCACAGTGTCCAATCCTAGGCCCAACTGTGGCAACAGTAATGACAGGTTTGTGAAGAAGCATGGGCTAGAGCCTGAACCAGCATGCAGGCCTTGCAGTAGCCATGCCCCTTTCTGGCTCCCATATGGGAAGTGAGTTCTGGAATTAGAGCACACAGTGGCTCAGACCCTGGGCTTCCAGGGATAGTGGTTTATGGAGGAAAGATGATATGCTGGAAGGGAGGAGTGTGGAAGAGAGAAGATGCTCAGGAAGTATGAGGGAGTGGAGTGATTGTTTTTTACTTTCAGAGTTAGCAGCCATAGATTTTGAGGATGCCTGAGTGGTTTTTTTTTACATTGACAACAACCAACAAGGACTGAATTGCATAGTCTGGGTAAACAAATAGGAGTGGGAGTAGCTTGCTTGTTGCGGCGGATACTTCCCTGAATCAATTAAGCCTGATACTTCACTTGGAATACATATCCAGCGCAGCTCACTGCTTCAATGATGGGGGGATGAAGAAAAGAGGATGTATATTCGGACAACAACCAACAAGGTCTGAATTGCACAGGCTGGGTAAACAAATAAGAGTGGGAGTAGCTTGCTTACTATGGTGGTTACTACCCCGAATCAATTAAGCCTGATACTTCACTTGGAAATACATATCCAGCGCAGCTCACTGCTTCAACGGCAGGGGGAATGGCGAAAAGAGGATTTATATTCAGACAACAACCAACAAGGACTGAATTGCACAGGCTGGGTAAACAAATAGGAGTGGGAGTAGCTTGCTTTTTGCGATGGTTACTACCCCTAACCAATTAAGCTGGATACTTTACTTTGATGCAGTTCCAGCACTGCTCTCTGCATAAATGGCAGGGGGGAAGGAAATTAGAACCAAAATGTTACCAATAAGAGCCAAGAGTAACAGATAAGTATGAGAAAAATAAGAGTGAAAGCTTGCTGGGCAGACTGGATGGGACAGTTGGTCTTCTTCTGCCGTCATTTCTATGTTTCTATGTTTCTATGTTCTAGGAAGAGGCAAGCTTTTGAGAAGACAGTCCAATATGAGAAAATAGAAATCAGAAGAAGAAGAATAGAGACCCAAAAATTGGAGTGAAGGAAGGATTGGGAAGGCGTGCACATCAGTCACAAAGTATGAAGGAAGACTCTACCTTAGGATGCAGTGGAAGGCTGATAATTTCCCACTCTGGTAGCAGTGAGAGCAAGGATGTAGTGGCAGGAAGAATATGAAGCAGGAGCCTTGGAAAAACTGTGAAATATGTGCCCTTCCATGAATAAAATCATCAGTTAAGAATCATGATGAAATCTGGGTCCTGACTGTAACCCTAGTAGGTGTCAGAGCCTTTTAAAATGGGAAACTAAAGGAGCAGAGGAAATTGCTAGGACATTAAAACCACAAATATTCCCCTTCTGTTATTTTATGTTTGACATGGTTATTAATTTATGCATTTACTCATGCTGGTTTGGAACTGCTATGCTACATTTTTGCTTGATTGAGTATATTCTTAATTGTGTTTCAACGAACATGCAGTCATAAGATCATTCTACTCATGTTGGGTAAGAGAATTGCAAAATGAAACTGCTCAGTTCTGGTTGCTCCACTCTGAAACGGATGACATTCCTTGTATCATAAGAAAAATCTCGGAGAGCTCCTATCATCTGTTACAAAACACCCATGGATCACATAATCTTCATATAATCTCTTTATGAAATTAACGACTTATAAAATGCAATATATTTCCTTAGATTATGAATCAGTGGAAGGCAGTCAGTAAAGAGGTTCTTCAAAAGAATAAAAAGTATTGACAATATCAACCACACACAAAAAGACTACATCATACCACAAAAAGTCAAGCTATAGAAAAAGTAGTATAAAATAATGTTAAATAAATCAAGCAAATGGAATTAATTTGGGACTTTTATTCAAAACCAAGGATATACACTATTTTATTGATTCATTACCCTTTATAATCATAAGTCCCTGTTTTTGATTTGCGGATATTCTGTAAATTAAAAAAAATAGAAAGAACACTTGATCATTACCTTAAATTTAGTTTAGAATAGGAAGTGTGTTTTAGCATAAACTGAATACAGTTAGTGTTTTGGTTGTAGACTCTTGGTCCGGAGCGAGTGGTAGTGACCACTGAGGGATTGCCCTCAATGGGTCTCGTCTCCGGAAGGTGGAGCTGTTGAGGACAACCCAGCAGGACCTTCACCTATACCAGCCCTCGTTCCCCGCAGGTTTAGCCCTTGGGTGCCGGGGCCAGCAGGACTTAGGTGCGGGTGCCTCGAGGAAGAAGATGAAGCTGAGGATGAAGACAGGATCGGAGGTCCGGGTCTGGGCTAGCAGCAAAGGAGCGGAATGGAGTCCAAGCTGAAGATCCGGGGCAGGCAGCAGACAGGCAAGAATGAAGTACCAGGCCAAGGGTCGAGACAGGCAGCAGACAAGCAGAGATGAGAAGACAGGCCGAGGTCAAACCAGGAGATCAAGCCGAGGACGGGGTCACAGGAACTGAGGATCAAGAAAAAGGCTGGAGGCTGGAATGAAGGCACGGACAGGAAGGCAGGAACTGGAACACTGGGACCAGAATCAGGAACACAAGGACTGGAGAAGCAGGAATGGAACCAGGAACAGGATCAAGGTAGGAATGAAGATGTCTGGAAAAGCAACTAGCACTACGAGGAGACGACCTGTTGCAAAGGCAAAGGATTGCAGGCTGCTGTGGGGTTTAAATACCCCTCCCTTGTGTTATCATCTTCCAGGGCCAGGCCGAGTTTTCCCGCCACGGCCCCTTTAAAGGGCGGGGCCTCTCTCACATGCACGCCTAGGGAGAGCCCCCACCGGATGGAGGAGGACGGCGTTCACGGCCATGTGGTAGGCCGTGGTCAGCCTGCCGCAGAGCGAGTCGTGCCGCACTGGGCTGCAGCGGAGACGGGTGGAGAAGCAGATAGGGGGGGCCGGCTGGGGCTTGCCGTGGCTGGGAGCCGCAACAGTCAGTGATTCTAAATTTCAAAATGTAGCTAGGACTGTGAACCCTAACATAGGTTTCTTCAAAGAATACAGGGGGAAGAAAGGGTAGGGGGAAGTGTAAAACTCAGTCCTACCATTGGAAAATTCTGATCAATGAACAGGTTTTCTGGCTCTCAAGTTTGAATAGGTCTTCACTAAAACAGGCTTACAATACATTGCACAATGTGCATCATACTCATAGCTTGGAACATTTTTTGCTCAAAATGATGATTTTACAATGTACCATTCAGTTTGCATTGCATTTTTAACAAGAATTTCTATAACATTGGCTTCCTCTCCAAACATACCGTAAGAGTTGTTCCCCATCCAAAATTCCTTCTGGGATCATCCAGTGCCAATGATACATAATTCCAATGGGGTCTAGAGCATAAGAAAATAAGGTATTCCATTCTGGGTCAGACCAAGATTCTTGAAGCCCAGCATCCTGTCTCCATCAATAGCCAGTCCGGATCACAAGTAGATCCCAAAAAGTAGATTTGTTTCTTTTTTTACTCACTCCCATGGATAATGATGGCATTCTCTGTTTTACTTAACTAATAATATTTTATGGATTTTTCCTCCAGAAATGTGACCAAACCTCTTTTAAGTCCAGCTATGCTAATCACCTTGACCATGTCCTTTGGCAACAGTTCGCACATCTTGATTGTGTGATGAGTGAAAAAGTACTGTCTATGATTTATTTTAAATCTTCTGGTTGTTAGCTTCATTACTTGAATGGAAAAATAACTGTCCTTTATTTACCCTTTCCATCCCATTCATGATTTTATAAACATCTATCATATCTCCTCTTATTCATCTCTTTTCCAAGCTGAAAAGCCTTAACCTGTGCAGCCTCTCTTCATACAGAAGCTGTTTATTCCCTTTATTATTTTGTTGCCCTTCTGTTAAGGGTAGCAGCTGGGGGAAAAAAAACCCCTAAAAGGAGCAGTTGACAAGATTAAATGCTTGCATGAGGCATGGACCCTGATTAAAAATACCATCTCGGAAGCCCAGGTAAAATGTATTCCATGCATTATAAAAAGAAAGACCAAAAGAACTGCCAGCATCTTTCAAAAAATGGAAAGCAGACACAAATGAAGAAAAAAGGCAAGAGCATAAAATACTGGCAAGTTAGATGTGAAACAGTAGTAAGAGAGACAAAGAGAGAATTTGAGAAGAAACTTACCATAGTGGCAAAAATAATAATAAAAACTTTTTCAATACGTTTTCTAGTACATGCAATGTTTTTTTTTTTAATGGGATGACCAGAACTTCATACAATACTTGAGGTGTGGTTGCACTATGAATTGATACAGAGGCAGGCAATATAATATTTTTCATTTTGCTACCATTCTATTTTGAAACATTCTATTTGCTTTTCTGACCACCATCGCACACTGAGCTAAGGATTTCAAGGTATTGTCCACAGGGACATCAAAGTCTTTTTTCCTGAGTAGTGACCCCTAATATGGAACCCAGCATTATGTACCTGCAGTTGGGATTATTTTTCCTATGTTCATCAATTTGCACTTTTCCCACATTACATTTCATCCTTCATTTGGATGCCCACTCTCACAAGGTCCTTCTACAGTTCTTCACAATCTGCTGCTGTTTTAATAACTTTGAATAATTTTGTGTCATCTGCAAATTAGTTCACCTCACTCATTGTTCCCTTTTCCAGATCATGTATGAATATGTTAAATATCACAGATTCCAATACAGATCCTTGTGGTACTCTACTAATGACCTTTCTGCATTTGGAAGACTGATCATTTAGTCCAACCCTTTGTTCACAACAGGACATTTCCTTCTATCCCATAACTTTTTCATTTGCTGAGAACACTCCCATGGGGAACTTTGTCAAATGTATTCTGAAAATCCAAATGCACTATAACAACCAGCTCACATTTTCTGTATGTTTTATTTACATCTTCAAAAAAACTTTTAATAGATTTGTAAGGGAAGATTTCCCTTTCATAAAACCATGTCTATCTATATGGTCAGTAGTTTTAATTTTAAGAATAGCTTCTACTCTTTTGCCTGGCACCAGAATCAGGCTCTCTAGTCTATAGTTTCCTGGACTACTCCTGGAGCCCTATGTAAGAATTGGCAATACATTGGCCACCTTCCAGACTTCAGGCATTGTGGCTGTTGTAAATGAGAGGTTACAGATCATTAGTAACAGGATTATAATTTCATGTTTGAGTGCTTCAGGAACTCAGGTGGATGCTATCCAGTCATTTGTTACTCTTTAGTTTGTTAATTTTGTCTATTACAACTTCCATTATCACAGAGTTTTGCTTTGGTTGCTGAGACATCACCGTCAAAGAATTTTTCTGGTGTGATTATGTTCCCCAACAATCTCCCCAGTAAAGACCAAGGCAAAATATTCATTCAGTTTTTCTGCTATTTCCTAGTCCTCCCTGACCACCCCTTTTATCCCTTCATTCTGTCTAGGGAACCAACTCATAAGAACATAAGAAATTGCCATACTGGGTCAGACCAAGGGTCCATCAAGCCCAGCATCCTGTTTCCAACAGTGGCCAATCCAGGCTACAAGGACCTGGCAGGTACCCAAAAACTAAGTATATCCCATGCTTCTGATGCCTAATAGCAGTGGCTATTTTCTAAGTCAAATTGATTAACAGCAAGTAATGGACTTCTCCTCCAAGAACTTATCTAAACCTTTTTTTAAACCCAGCACTAACCACATCCCCTGGCAACAAATTCGAGTTTAATTGTGCATTGAATAAAAAAGAATTTTCACTGATTAGTTTTAAATGTGCTACATGCTAACTTCATGGAGTGCCCCCTAGTCCTCCTATTATCCGAAAGAATAAATTACCAATTCACATTTATCCATTCTAGACCTCTCATGATTTTAAAGACCTCTATCATATCCCCCCTCAACCATCTCTTCTCCAAGCTGAACAGCCCTAACCTCTTCAGCCTATCCTCAAAGGGGAGCTTTTCCATCCCCTTTATCATTTTGGTCGCCCTTCTCTGTACCTTCTCCATCGCAACCATATTTTCTTGAGATGTGGCGACCAGAATTGTAAACAGTATTCAAGGTGCAGTCTCACCAAGGAGTGATACAGAGGCATTATGACATCCTCCATTTTATTCACCATTCCTTTCCTAATAATTCTTAACATTCTGTTTGATTTTTTGACTGCCACAGCACATTGAGCCAATGATTTCAATGTAAGCCCTTTTACATTCTCATTCCCCACACTGATTCCCGCATAGGCTATTTGCTTCAAAAATACTTGAAAAAGTTTTTATTACTATTTTTGCCACTATGGTGAGTTTCTTCACAATTTTTCTCTTTGCCTTTCTTAGTACTGTTTTACATCTAACTTTCCAGTATTTTATGCTCTTGCCTTTTTTCTTCATTTGTGTCTGCTTTCCATTTTTTGAAAGATGCTGGCAGTTGTTTGATATTCCTTTGACTTTTTATAATGCATGGAATATATTTTACCTGAGCTTCTGAGATGATATTTTTAATCAGGGTCAATGCCTCTTGCAAACTTTTAACCTTGGCAACTGCTCCTTTTAGTTTTTTTCCTAACTAATGTCCTCTCTCGGCTGCCTCCCCTAACAGAAGGCATTGGGATTGCTACCCTTAACCAATTAGCTTATGTGACAGAGTGACCCTATTTTCCCCTTTAAACCAGTGGCGTAGACACAGGTGGGATTGGGTGGACCATGGCCCACCCACTCTGGGCTCAGGCCCACCCAACCAGGCCTGCTGGACTAATGTCGCGGGATCCCATCCCCACAATGGCAAAGAGGGGAGAGCCTCGAAAGCAATATCCCATCCCCATAATAGCAAAGAGGAGGGCTTCAGAAGCAAGGTCACCATGAGATCCCATCCCTACAATGGCGAAGAGGAGTGCATCACAAAAAGCAAGGCTGTTGTGGGATCTATTCCTGCGATGGCGAAGAGGAGGGCCTCGGAAGCAAGGCCATCATGGGATCCCATCCCCGCGGCATGGAAATAGGAGTTTGGTTGTGCCTAATGGAAAGGCCCTGCATGTGTGTGGGTGAGAATGGGAGCTTGAATGATGTGTGTGGGAGGGTGAGAATGGGAACCTGGGTTTGTGTGTGGATTAGAATGGAAGCTTGAATGTGTGTATGTAGGTGAGAATGGGAGCCTGTGTCTGTGTGAATTAGAATGGGAACTTGAATGTTTGTATGTAGGTGAGAATGGGAGCCTGTTTGTGAGTGTGTGTGTGGATTAGAATGGGAGTCTGGAGGTGTGTGAAGGGGTGTGAGAATGGGAGCCTGTGGGTTTGTGTATGGGGGGTGAGAATAGGGAGATGAGAATGGGAGAATGAGAATGGGAGCATGGGTGTGTGTGCATGTGAGTGAGAATGGGAGCCAGTGTGGGTAAGAATGGGAGCTTGAGTGCATGTCTGTGTATAAGAATAGGAGCCTGAGTGTGCGCCTGTGTGTGTATAAGAATAGGAGCCTGGGGGTGTGTGTGAGAGAGTGAGAGCTTATGTGTATGTGTATGGTAGAGCATATGAGAGTGAGAGCTTGTGTGTGTGAGGGAGTCTGTGAGAGAAAGCATGAGCATGTGTGTGTGTGTGTGTGTGTGTGTGTGTATGAGGGAGTGAGGAAGGGAAGTAGACAGTAGGAGAAGAGAGACCCTGAAAAGGAATTAGGAAATGACCGACAAGAGAAATGTGGGATAAAAGAGACTGGGCCAACTGATTAGAAAAATACAAAGATCAGACAACAAAGTTAAAAAATTTTTTTTTGAGATTTTAGCAATTTGAATATGCCATCTTTGGGAATGTGCATTTCTTATATTTTTGTATTTTGCTTTTTTTTTCAGTATTCCACTATTCGGAGTCTAGTTTCTCAGACCTTCTAGTTTGGTTTTATCTTTGTGTTTCTGTTTTGCCTGTGTATGACTTGTGCAGTATTTCTGCTAGTATGTAGTTTCTCTGTCACAGTCCAGCTTGTTCTTTTATTCCAGTAAGTGATGTACTAATGTTCTAGGGCCTGGTGTAGTGGTTGCATTGCTGCTTTTTCATAAGGTTTCTGTTATTTGAATCCTGAGAGTCAGTGCTGTGACTGTATGGCAAGGGTCTAGATGTCTCTTTCTTTGCAGGAGTTTGGGTTACTTCATAAAACAGCAGTGGAAGGGTATTTTTTTGATGAAGTAACACCAGAATTTGATTTTTTTTTTCATATTGGTTGTAATGTGAATTGTCCTAGCTCTGTTCTGCACCTGTTCTTATGATTAATGCTATTTTATTGTAGTTATGATGATTTCCGGCTTTCTGAAAAGAGAATTCATGAAATAAATCAAAGAATACACTAATTTTTATTTTATTACATGATTGATTGGATCTGTTGTTTTTCTTTGCTTTTTACATGATATACTTGTGCATTAATAAACCACAATAAATATAAAATAAATTTAATACAGATTTATAAGGAATTTTTAATTCTGGTAAGTGCTTGAAATAATTGAGGTAAAATGTTTTAAAGTTTCACAAATGATGCTTAATGGCTGTTGCAAACTACTTAGAAAGCCAGTGTAGGGTGCAGAATATGGCGGCTGGCCATGGTCCTGCCTCGGGCAGGTGTAACTTGTGCAACAAAGGTAGGGGGGGTTAGATAGGGCCGGGGGGGGAGGGGAAAGGAGGGGAAGGTGCGGAGGGGGTGGAAGGAAAGTTCCCTTTGGAGCAGCCTCAGAGGGAACGGAGGCAGGCTGCGCAGCTCGGCGCGTGCAGGCTGCCGATTTTGGGCAGCCTTGCATGCGCCGACCCCAGATTTTAACAGATACGCGTGGCTATGCTTGTATCTATTGAAATCCGGTGTACTTTTGTTTGTGCCTGATGAGCGAACAAAAGTACGCGCGCGTGTAGTTTTATAAAATCTGCCCCATATTATATAATTGAAACTTGCAGGTTATATATATTTTATATATATATATAATTATTATTATATATTATATAATTATATATATATATATAATATTATTATTATATATTATTATATAATTATATATATATATATATAATATTATTATTATATATTATATAATTATATATATATATTATATAATTGAAACTTGCAGGTTACCCCCAAGCCTTAACATATGGCTTGGGGGTAACCTGCAAGGAGTGGCAGTTACTACCATAATAAGTTTGCTGGGCAGACTGGATGGACCATTTGGTCTTTTTCTGTCATCATTACTATGTTATGTTACTATATAGACTCCCTTTTTAAAGTTATATTCTACTGCAGTAGTTTTATTTAATGTCCTCCCATCGGCGATTATGTCAAATTGGATTGCATTATGATTGCTATTGCTAAGAGATCCCCTCACTCTAATCCCCTTGCCATGTAGATGCCTAATCCCCCAATTTCACAAGATCTGTTCATTTACTGTATTTACATTCCACCTACACTGAGACAATCGGCTCGTAATTTAGCTACTTTCAATAATTGTTGGGTCATCTGCAGATATGATAACCTCACTCATCGTTCCTTTTCCCAGATCATCAAGAAAACTTTCACAAATGGGGTTTTGGGTGTTTTTGGGTGTGCCCCTCTCTTTGCAGCAGTTTCCAAAGTTTGGCCCTGATGACCTGGAACCATTTAATTAGGCTATCTGGGCTCAATAACCATCTCTTTTAACCATCTCTTTTAACCATCTCTTTTAACCATCTCTTAACCATCTCTTTTAACCATCTCTTTTCTCTCCTCTCTTCTTCCTTCTCCAAGTTCGGCTACCCTTGTTAAATGTAACTGTACTTTCAGACACCACAGTTCTAGTTTTTGTTTATAATGCACTCCTGTTCGATGTAAACCAGCAAGATATGTTTTCATGATTGCCGGTATATAAAAACTCTAAATAAATAAATAAAAATAAATAACAAAGTTCAGTTTTCTGGTTAAACAATGACAACAACAAAATTATAGATATGGAAAATACAGGTATAGACAGTATACACTAATAAATTAAGTGCTTCTAAAGACATAAGTAGTGCAACTCAATGTGTGGCTGCAGCACTCATGAAATTAATAAATAACAAATAATTACGATTTTATTTAAATATATAGTACAGCAATCTTAAACTGACACAATACAAACAGTACCTATTAAAACGCACACTATAAACAACAATATGAAGTAGAAGTATGAATGACACAGCGTTTTATGTATGAAGGAAAGAATTATTTTTGGATTGCTAACACTTTTCCCAGCACTGTAATTTTGAATCATGCAGTACGATACTGGCTCTCTTTTGAGCTGAGCAGCTTTTTCCCCCTGAAGAAGCGGCCTGTGTTGGAAGAAGAAGCTTTGTTAACTTTACTTTATATAACTATATATGCTGTGGAAGTTCTTAATTATCATGCCTTTAGACAAGCTTCAGGAGCTTTAAGTGAAATTATGTATTGAAGGACTTTTGAATAGCAGTTAATTTTTGGTGATCAGCTATTTTTGCTGTTGTTTATAGTGGGTGCTTTAATAGTACTTTTTGTGTTATGTCAATTTAAGATTGCTGTACTGTATATTTAATTTTTTTTAATTTATTGTAAATTAATTCCATGAGTGCTTCATTCATACATTGATTTGTTTTAGCTATATATTTATGTATCTCTCTGTCTATCTAGCTGTATGCAGAAATGTGTTCAGGGAATGGTTGTGTTGAAAATTTGTAATGAAAATTCTCCCTTCTCTACCCCTGGTGTGGGAAGCCTAGGACATTCCTGCTAGGCCTATAGAAAACCAGAGTAAATTTTACACATTTGGAAATGAAGCAAGTCTATTCAACTGAGAAGTGGAAAATGATTTGAAAATATATTACAAAATTAAAATTTTAACTCACATGAGGCACTGAACAAGACACAGGAAATGCAAACATTTATTCTACTATTGACCTTCTCTGGGTAAATATTACAGCGGCCTGCTGGGCTGACACATAAGGCTGATGAGCTTTCTTCTGTAGAGAAGTGGGAAGTCATTAAGTGTGTTTCAGGATTGTAAGGAAGACGATAAAGGAGAAATCCCCAAACTTCAGAGCTGTGAAAATCTATTATTACATGAACCGAGGCTTTCTAGAGAAACATCTGTGCAAACAGTAGACAGCAAAGTCAACCTTTCCCCTGATGCTCCTGCATGCCGGTATGCTCTGACAAAAGAGCATAGCAGAGGAAGCAGCAGCTGCTCCCCAAATAATTCCACTATCATGTCAACATATATAAATAAAACAGAAAGTCTGAGGAAATGTATCCCACCAGGGCTAGAATCAGCAATCTCCCTGTGCAAGGGCAGCAGCTCTGCCAATCTTTCAAGAGGGGTTTCTTGACCCAGATGATCTTGATGGTCCACTGCTGGTGGCTGGCTTTTTGCTTCTCTCTCACATAAACAGAAAGTAACTGTTACATACAGGAACCAGAAAACACATTAGGAGCCTTGTCCAGGGCTTAATTTGTAGATAGAATGAAAATGGAATTGTGGAGGGGTGAGATGGGCAGGGTCAGGGCCAGTGTGTGAACACTCTCTCTCTCTTACACACACATATACACACACATATGTATATATGTATATGTACATATGTATGTATATGTATATATGTATGATTATGTATGTAATTGTATATGTGTATGTGTGTATATATATGAGTGTATGTGTTATGTGTATGTATATGTATGTGTGTATATATACCTGAATCAAAGTCATGTGGCTGCCCTTGTCACAAGGTAAACAGTTCTGCTTCCTCCAAGGGCCAGTTGGCCATAAGTGATCCATGCAGCTACTAGGTCTTTTCTGTTTCCCTTCCTCGGGTGAGCCAGAACAAATATACACTGCCAACTCTGCTCCACTTTCTCGGGTCCCAGAAAAAAGGTGGCAGAATGCCATTCTGGGTTATTCTGCCAGAAATTAAATCCTCGATAATGGACACAAAAAGGGATTGAATTAGTATAAATCTGAAAGTTGTGAACAGTGTTGCCATTCATCGAGTGCAGGGTTGAAGCCTTAACAGTTGGGATAACAGCTCACAACTTTCAAACTTGTGCTAATTTAAAACCTTTTCTTTTTGTGTCTGTTCTTTGCTCTGCAGTGTCTGCTTTGATATCATCTCTTCCCCTTCTGTTCCCTGTATAATTGGAGACGAGGGTGGTGGGGAGAAGGGGGAAACAGGAGGGGAGGGGGCTGTAATCCAGAGAACAGCCTTTCTGCTCTGAAATCCAGAGGAGGGGCTGGATTCTCTTCTCTGTGTGCTTCAGGCTCAGCCCATCTTCTCTTCCCTGCAGATTGCCTGGAGGGGAAGGGATGAAGCAGAACACCTCTGCTGCTCTGCCTCTTAGCCTGAAAAGAAATGCTGGAACTGTGTTCCATGTCATTACTCCACAGATTAAGCCCTGGCCTTCTCATTATACTGCGTGCCCAGGTCTTATAAAGGCTTACCTCTGTTACTGGGAGCTACTATATGAATTGTTGTGAATATATAATATATTCTTGGTGAAAGAGGGTTAAAGGGGCTATAGCCCCATGTTTAGGCTCCCAAAAATCTCTCCTCCAGCTCTCTCTCTTTATTTTTTCAGTAATGCAAGGCTTTACAGGAAGGTTTTATATAGGGGTCTGAATAGAAACATAGAAATGACGGCAGAAAAAGACCAATCAGCCCATCCAGTCTGCCCAGCAAGCTCCCACACTTATTTTCCCATACATATCTGTTTCACCACCCACCAAGTTCAGGGCCCTTGTTGGTAACTGTTTGATTCGAATTTCCTGCCACCCCCTGCCATTGATGCAGAGAGTGATGTTGGAGTTGCATCAAAGGTAAATCATAAGGCTTAATGGTTAAGGGTAATAACTGCCACGTCAAGCAAGTTACCCCGATGCTTGTTTACGCAGACTGCACAGATCAATGCCTTGTTGAATGTTTTCTGAATGTAAATCCTCTTTTCCACATTTCCCCCTGCCGTTGAAGCAGAGAGCAATGCTGGATATGTATTCAAAGTAAAGTATCAGGCTTAATTGTTTTAGGATAGTAACCACTGCAATAAGCAAGTTACTCCACGCTTATTTGTTTACCCAGACTGTGTAGTTCAGTCCTTGTTCGTTGTTGCCTGAATGCAAATCCTCTTTTCCACATTTCCCCTTGTTGCTGAAGCAGAGAGCATCTCTGTATATGCATTCAAAATTATATCAGGCTTAACTGGTTTAGGGTAGTAACCGCTGTGATAAGCAAGCTATCTCCATGCTTTACCCAGATTGTGAAGTTCAGTCCTTTTTGGTTTTTATCTGAATGCAAATCCTCTTTTCCACATTTCCCTTTGCCGTAGAAGCAGAGAGCAATGTTGGAGTTGCATTAACCGTGTGAAGACTTATTGAGTAAGGGTAGTAATCACCAGGTAGTAGCCACCATTCCAGCAAGTCACCCCCATGGCTCTTCTCTTCATTCCCATCCTCTAGCCTTTATGAATCCAGTGTTTATTCCATGCCCCTTTGAAATTCTTCACAGTTTTAGTCACCACTTCCTCCAGAAGGGCATTCCAGGCATCTACCACCCTCTCCGTGAAGAAATACTTCCTGACATTGGTTCTGAGTCTTCTTCCCTGGAGTTTCAAATTGTGACCCCTAGTTCTACTGATTTTTTTTCCAACTGAAAAGGTTTGTTGTTGAAAAAATATAAGAAATTGCCATACTGGGTTAGACCAAGGGTCCATCAAGCCCAGAAGGTCATTCAGACATTCACCATATTTATTTTTGCCAGAGGGAGAGGTAATTTGCCTTTAGTAATCCCTGAGTGGGAATTGAACCCTGGCTTAGGGGCCATTGCTTTGGCTACTAGGCTACTACTCCACTCCTAAATAGAGTGTCTCTTTAAGCTAGTGTAGGATACATTCAGATTTTGAAGGCATCTTGATAGATGAGGTTTACTGTTGGATTATTTGGGGTTGAGGAACTAGCAATAGAGATTGAGAACACATTTTTAGCTACTAGCACACAAATTAGAATATGGATAGGGAGTAACTGTGTGTGAACTGGTAATGTAGGGGAGAGATGAGTTGATAATAATTTCCATATCATGTGGGTCAAGCTGAGCCCATCCTGCTCTTATGCCATTGCTTCTGTAGATTTGTAGGCCCCACCTGTCTTGGAGAAATGCCATGGGGCTTAAACCAGGACTGGCTCAGTTTGTCCCTTATGACATTGACGTTGTTGGCAATCTTAGGGAAAGGAGACACCAGCTTCTTTACTCTTTCCATATCTAGCTATACTAATGTTTGATAGAAATGAGATACTAAAAAAGAAACCTGGTCCTTGAGAGCTACAAATGGGTAAAGTTTTCAGCATATCCTTCATGAATATGCATGAGATAGATGCATGTAATTGAGGTAAGGTGCATGCAAATCTATCTCCTGCATATTCATTATGGATATCCTGAAAATCTGACCTGTTTGCGACCCTCAAGGACCATCAGTAAATACTACTGGGCTAGTGACAGCTTAGAACTGGCAGACCTAGCAATGAGCATTACAGCAGGAGTAGGCAACACTGGTTGTCGAGTGCCCAAAGCCGGTTGGGTTCTCAGGATATCCATAATGAATATGCATGAGATGCATTTAAATGCAAGAAAGCAGCATGCAAATGCATCTCCTGAGTATTGAGTGTGATATCTTGAAAACCTGACCAGCCTGCGGCTCTTGAAGACTGGAGTTTTGAAGAGTCTTAACTAAAGTTAATTCAGTTTTATTACTGACCAGATACCCCAAAGAAGATTTTGGAGTGCACTTTACTGTACAGAGTCATGGATTTAGCATGAGACAGGGTTCCTAAAGAAACCCTGGTGCATGGCTCCCAGCCTCAGGACCATTGCTGCAGTGACAAGGGGGAGAGTCTATAAAAATAAGGGAAAAATTCCCTGGCAGCTGCGAATGAAAGCTCAGGATGCCAGAATCCCAGCACTGGTTCTGACTGAGCTGGAAGAAAAAGGAGAAATGAGGAACTACTCAGTCAACAACAGCAACAAAATAACAATAACAAAGTATTGTGGGTGCTACCCCTCTCAAGTAAACCTGGATACGCTGATCCAATGCTGGTTTTGACTCTTTACATTCATGGAGGCAATGGGGCAAAACGAGTCACGTGCCAAGGTTGTCCAGCTCTGGTCCTCTGGAACCAAAAACAGGACTGGTTTTCAGGATATCCACAATAAATATGCATGAGATAGATTTGCATACAATAGAAGCAGTGCATGCAAATCTATCTCGTGCATATTCATTTTGGATATCCTGAAAACCAGACCTGTTTGTGGCTCTTGAGGACCAGAGTTGGCCACCCCTTCAAGTTAGTCTTTTAAGATACATAGAAATAAAGTTTGTATAGCAAAAACGTATCATCTCTGACTTGCTTGCTGACCTTTATTTCTATGCAGCTTTGCTTTAACAAATCTTCCAGTCCTAGCAAAGAACTGAAGGGAATCAGCTGATCGGGAGGGAGAATCTCCAACAAGGTAGAGTTAAATACTTGTGGGGTGAGGATTGTCTTCCCTTATCTAAAATAACTAATTGGAGTGAATGTATGCTTGCTGAGCAGAACTCACAAATCCTTGTACCCAAACCTACAGGATTTGCTCAGAGTCTTTTTCTTTTCCCTGTAACTAAGATCGGATTGCATATGGTCTCCTCACCAGAGGTTGCATCCTGGTCCAGTTATGGATACATTGCCTGCTGCTGTCTTTGAAGATAAAGTTCAGGTTGCCCCCAAAGAACCAAAGAATGTATACCTTTATTCAAAGAGATGCTGATTGTTGCTCTGGATATTCACTCTGCATGCATCTTATAATGCAACATGGAGTATGGGTTCCCAGTTTTGTATGCAATAATAAAGTCAGTTAGTGTTGGAACTATGACCTCTTATGTCAAGAGTGGGTTACTAGGGACTGGAATAGCATATCACCTCCTCTTCTTCTTCCCACCCCGCCACTGACCTTTAATCATCTTTTTTATCCTCTAGCTCCTTTTTACTTCCAGCTCAGTTGCAACCAGGACTGGGATCTGGAGCCACGAGCCTTCTTTCACAACTATCTGGCAAATTTTCCCTCCCTTTTTTTAATATCACTTTGATGCAGTCATTGCAAGGACATTCTTTGACCAGGGAGCCACACCCCAAGGCTCCTTCCAGAGCTCTACAGTCCTTGACCCAGGGTCCAGACACTGTGTATTTCCCTTGCATGATGACTCTGGCTCCCTCCTCCCCCAGTGGATATCATTGCTGCTTCTGCAGAACTCCCAGCCCTGGCCAACCTGGGGAGCAGAGGACCGGAACTGCGATCGAGCCCAGATATCTCAGCATGATACTGAGCTGGTCATTTGTAATCTTCTTAATGAGACTTTCAGTATAAGCACCCTACTCTCCACCAGCTTTTTCACCTGTTTCATCTACCCTTGTCTTGTACTCGTTTTTCTAAATATGAAGGTTATACTCTGAGTTCTGAACAAGTTACTTGTTTTCTTCTACAACACTCCTACAAAGACCTATTTCTAGGTTTTTGCTTATGAGTTAACTCTGTTAAATCTTATAATAGGCTTAACAGACTGCTGCATAAGTTGTAATGTTTGTTGACTGAACGCATAAATATTATTTTTTAAAAACTTGCCCAGATACCAGTTTATACAAACGATTTTTATTCAGTGAAGCCACAGCCTTGGACTTCTTGGTTTAGCAAGAGAAAATTGCCCAAAAAACACCCCTCAGCTTGGCTGAGCAAGTAACTTGAGTTAGATTTCATCAGGCACATATTGAAACTGCACATCTAATTTGGGAACAAACAATGTTTTTAAAAAATACAACAAAAGTTTAATTTTAGGCTTGCAATGAATATTTTTATGAGATGTCGGTGATCTCTAGAATAGCATGAATGACTTGGCCAGGGATTGTACTGTTATTATTTTGTTTATGGTTTCCATGAAGTTTTAAGGATCAGGGAGCAAAATGCCTTATAAATGTTAAGATTTAGTGCAAATAGATGTTAAGTAGGTAAAATCCAAGCCAGAAACTAGAAAGGAGTGTTGTAGAAGACTTATGAACAAAATGGTAAATGTAATACAGATCTGGTATGTTGGTAAGATATATGTTTTCCTTACTATGAGGAGAACATATTATAAGATAGCATCCTGTCTCTGACACTGGCTAGTCATTAGCCTGAAAATACCCAGCAAATCCCAATATGGAAGTCTGTTCATGTTGCTTTTCCTAAGAATCAAGAAGAGAAACCAAAGTCTATCTGTCTTCAAGAGGCATATTGAAAGCTTTTTTCGACACAGTAGTACATCCAAAAACTCAGTAACACCTCCCAAGTGCAAGTTCCTGAAAAAATCTTTCTCATACTGTAGCAGCAACATTGTTTGCTCCAGTAGGATAGGAAGGCAAAGAGGGGGAGTGGGTGGGGTCTGACAGCAGGCAGCGAGGCTGACAGAAGGAAGAGACTGGTGTTCCAAACCTCGGATTTTCAGAATCTCATTTCACAACTTATAGTAGTGTTTGCTTAAGAATTTAAGAAAATAAGAACATAAGATTTGCCATACTGGGTCAGACCAAAGGTCCATCAAACCCAGTAGTCTGTTTCCAACAGTGGCCATCCAGGTCACATATACATGGAGATCCCAAAAGATCAATATATTCCATAGGGATGTGCAGACAAAAGGTTTATGCTCATAAGTCCATAAGTCGAGGTGAGGGTCAATTTCGGTCAATATGGACATATGTAGAATTCCATAAGTTGAGGCTATGTCCATACATGCACCGGTTCCCTACATAAAAATTTAAACCCCTCACCCTCCTTAATCCCCCCCAAGACTTACCAAAACTCCCTGGTGGTCCAGCGGGGAGTCAGGAAGCCATTCCTGTATTCCTTTGCGAGGAGCACGTGACGTCGGCATCACTTTGGAGTGACGCGGACGTCACGTGATTCACCGCGCCTCCGCTCCTGGACCCCCGCTGGACACAACCAGAACTTTTGGCCAGCTTGGGGGGGCCTCCTGACCCCCCCAAGCTGGCCAAAAGTTCCGGTTGGGTCGAACGGGGGTCCCGGAGCGGAGGCGCGGTGAATCACGTGACGTCCGCGTCACTCCGACGTGACACCGACGTCACGTGCTCCTCGCAAAGGAATAAAGGAATGGCTTCCTGACTCCCCGCTGGACCACCAGGGAGTTTTGGTAAGTCTTGGGGGGGATTAAGGAGGGTGAGGGGTTTAAATTTTTATTTAGGATCAACGATCGCGATTTCCAACTTATTCAACATAGCTATGTTGAATAAGTTGGAAATTGCGATCGTTGCGCCTCATCACTTTTTTAAGTTAAAAAAAAAAAAAAAGTTGCGTTTTACATATGCGTTCAAAACGAATGCACACCCCTAATATTCCATGCTGCTTATCCCAGGGATAAGCAGTGGATTTCCCCAAGTCTACTTTAATAATGGTTTATGAACTTTTCCTCTAGGAACTTGTCCAAATCTTGTTTTAAACCCATCTTGCATTGTGTAGCTATAATTTGGGTAACTCTTATTTACATACATCACCTTGCACTTGTCCACATTAAATGTCATCTGCCATTTGGATGCCCAGTCTTCCATTCTCACAAAGTCCTCCTGCAGTTTCTCACAACCCTCTTGTGATTTAACAACTTTGAATAATGTTGAATCATCTGCAAATTTTATCACCTCACTCATTGTTCCCATTTCCAGGTTATTTATAAATATGTTAAAAAGCAGTGGTCTCAGTACAGACTCCTGGTGCACTCCACTATTCACCTTTCTATCTTTTAACCATTTCCCAGTCCACAGTAGGACATTGCCTCCTATCCCCTGACTTTTAATTTTCTCAGGAGTCTTTCATGAGGTACTTTGTGAAATACTTTCTGAACATCCAGATACAATGTATCAACTATCTCACCTTTATCCACATGTTTATCCATGCCTTCAAAAAAATGTAGCAGGTTGGTGAGGTAAGACTTCCCTTGGCTAAATTCATGTTGGCTTTGTCCCACTGAGCTATGACTATTTGACTTTGGGACAGATTTTAAAACCTGCGCGCGGGCACAGATTTGTTCGTGCAACCCGGCGCAAACAAATCTATGCCCGATTTTATAACAAGCGCTTGCTGCCGCGCGCATGTTATAAAATCAAGGGTCGGCGCGCTCAAGTGGGTGCACAATTGTGCAACTTGCGCACGCCGAGCCGCACTGGCTGCCTCCATTCCCTCCAAGGCTGCTCCGAAATCGGAGCAGCCTCAGAGGGAACTTGTCTACCAATCCCCTCACCTTCCCCTCCCTTCCCCTATCTAACTCCCCCCCCAGCCCTAACTAGATCCCCCCCTACCTTTGTTTCAGAAGTTACGCCTGCCCATAGCAGAAGTGGACCTCAGAGCACACTGGATCGTGTACATATTTATGTGCAAATTTCTGATTCAAGTATTGAAATGCCCATGCCCCACCGAGATCACACCCAAGCCCCACCCCTTTTAAAGAAGTTTTGAGATGTGCGCAGTGGCATTTATGCATGCATCTGGGTGGTGTTTAAAATCCATTCAGCGTGCTCAAGCCTGACATATTCACGCATCCCCTAACTAATGCGCATGTCAGGCTTTTAGAATTCACCTTTTAGTGTCCATTTTACCCCTCGATCATTTAATGTTATTGTATTTATTTATTTATTTATTTAGTATTCTATTCTGCAACTTCCAGAGATACATCCAGTGCTAATTACAAAACAAGCATCCATAATTATAACAAACAACATTTTAAACAACTGACTCCTTTGCAGGCTTTTTGCTTTGAATGTACCTGAAAATGTTGTATTATGAGATTTGCTTCCATGGCAAGCTTCTTTTCAAATTCTCTCTGCTTTTCTTATCAATGATTTGCATCTAAATTGCCAGTGCTAATGCAATTTCTAATTTTCTTCATTTGGATCCCTTTTCCATTTTTTGAAAAATGTTCTTTTGGCTATAATAGCCTCTCTTATCTCACCTTTTAACCATGCCAGCAGTCATTTGGCCTTTCTTCTACCTTTTTTAATGCATAGAATACATCTGGTCTGGGCTTTCAAGATGGCATTTTTAAACAACGTCCTTGCCTGATGTAAACTCTTCTTTGCAGCTGATCCTTTCAGTTTTTTCCTAACCATTTTTCTTATTTTACTACAGTTTCCCTTTTGAAAGTTAAATGCTATCACAGTATATTTCTTAATGTCCTCTCTTCAGTTATCAAGTCAAATTTGATCATGCTATAATCACTATTGCCAAGTGGCTCCAAAGTCATTATAATCACTATTGCCAAGTGGCTCCAAAGTCATTATCTGGTCTTGTTCCAGCTGCTCCATGAAGCATTTATTTAATCTAGAAACTTTACCTCCTTAGCATGTCCTGATTGAAGTCACCCAATATTACTATGTTGCTAAATTTGTTAACTTCCCTAATATCTTGTTGTCAAGTTCCTAGCTTGCAGGGGATGCAATGGGATTCCTTTAGGCTTCATATATTTTTGTCTTCATTTTATTAAGATCCTGATGTACTGAGGTTTGCTTCCCCATTCTGTATCTATGGGAAAAAAAAAGCTTAGCAAATCATGCCCTAAATTTGTTGACAGTTAAAGGCAGATTAGAGCAAGGGAGTTGTTTTCTAGTGCATCCCAGAAACCTAGGGATATATAGTGACTTCCTGGGGCAGGGGGATCACACAGGGAACTGGAGGCAAGGGGGAGGCTTGATCTGATGTTTTAGGATTTATCATTTTATTTATTTATTTATTTGTTTTTGTATACCATTGCTCGGGTTCCACCATAACGGTTCACAACAATATATAATAATACACAATAAATATACTAAAATCAACTTCCTGGGACTAGAAAATAAAACAAATTACAATCATTCAGATAAAAACAACTCATAAAACAATTAAATAAACGTATCCTACTTATCATGTATCACAGGCCAATCTGCTAACCTCCCCTTCCCTTGTACTGCCTTTCCTAAAATTTTCTTGGGTGCACTGCTTGTTCCTTTTGATCTGGTGATTAACCCATTTCTCTGAAGTTTGACTTTTGTTGGGTACTTGTGTAAAGTGTGGTGCTCTGAATGCTGATCTTATGCCCAAAGCTCTGTGATGCTCTGTGGCAATCCTGACAGAACCATGGAATTTTAATTGTAATGGGCATGGCTTAGAATACTATGGCAGAAATCCAGCTTTTTGATTAGCTTTTTCCTAATATTCTGTTGGCTTCAGATGTCCAGTACTTTACTGATCAGGAATCTCTAATGTAGCCAGAATATTTATCACAGTAGCTTAAAATAGTTTTCAATTTTTTATACTTTAATTAAAATACGCAACATCAAAGAGCAGTGTAAAAATATTTCCATGTCACCAAATGTGGCCTCTCCTCTAAAGAGGAAGACCTGGGCACATGCACCTGCCTGCACACCAGGTTGAGGCCATCCTAGTACATCCAGGCAACACTAACATAGTAGGAGATTAGTGAAGGGGAGTGGGGAAAGTACATTGTTTTTGTCCTGGCAGATTTCCTTGAGTTTAGTTGGAATCATTTTCTTTTGATTACAGTGCCATGGGCCTTCACTGCAAATACCCAGGGATTTTCCCTCTATTTTCATAACCCCTTCCAGTTCAGCCTGGTCAACATGGTGAAGGGAGCCCTTTGGAAGGCAGCTAAGGTGAACCCTGCATTTAAGGAGTAAGAGTCACCATTGCACGGTCACTGAGACTTCCTCCCCTGGCATCCCCAGCCCTGGGTAGCAGAAGACCTGACCTGGGACTCGTCCAGATCTTCTAGATAGTAGAGCACAGTACTTGGCACTTGAGCTACCAGGCCACCTGGGGGTGGGGAGAAATATTTTTTGATGAGCATCTTTTATTGAATAAAATATTCTTTAACTGAGTGTTTTTATTAGTGCAGCGTTCTAACATCAAAGTTCTAAGAAACAGAGGGAGCTTTATAAACAGAGCATTGTTGTAACAGGGGTATTAGTAAGCAGCATGTTCTTACACAAGGAGTTCTGAAAAGCAGAATGATCCTACGACAGGAATTTTTAGAAATACTGTATACTTTATACAGTTCGTAGAAGTAGATAGCAGAATGCTCTAACTGAATAATTCAGTATGACGCTTCAGATCTTGGCTTCTCTGCTAGACATGAACACGTCCCTTCTTTTCTATCCCCCTCTTGTCCTACCTCATCAACCTTCTCTTATCTGATGGATGTCCGAGCCTGTGATTACTGTGGACAGATGATAATCCAGGTAATGATGCCATTTTTGTAGCTTATTTGCCAGGATCTGGAACCGCTGCAGCTTCCACCTTTTGCTGCATAGGGACGAGAGCAGAAAGTCAATTAATTACCTTCTCTGTGAAATCCCGGGCCCCTCATTCTCAGCTCAGTCAAGTGTGTAATGGAAAAAGGGAAAGGAGCAGACTGCATCTGGCCAGAAGGGAATTATATGACAAAGTGAAAGATGAGCCAGGAGGAAAAAAAAAAATGGAAAGGAAAGGAGGAAAAAAGGGCTTCTCCGAGTTCATTAAGACTAACAGCGCTATGATGCTGATTATTCTGTTCTTCTGTTACTCCATTCCTCAAATTCCGTGCCTTATCTATATCCACAGACCTTTTGCATGTCTCAGGATTCCAAGTTCTCTTTTCCAAGATTATTTGTTAAAAGCTGTCACTGAGCAGAAACTGTCTTACCTCTTTGGAACCTTCCTGGGCCTAGTCTGGAAATTCCAGAGAATCCTCTGTTGGGCAATGATGGACAAATCAGGCAGTAGGCAAAAGTGGCTGAGAATAGATAGATGAATGAGTCAGTTATCTTGACTCAAGGGCAAATGGTGCCGTGGACAAAAACCACCAATGGCCCCCTCCTGAATGATCACCACCCTTTAACAACTCCCCATCCCCAGAATCCTCTCCCTTGTCTCTTAACCTTTTCCTCCACCCCAGCATCTGCTTTCTGCCTTTCTCTTCCTTCCTCCTAGCTTCTCCCTCTTGCCCCCACCACCCCATCCTGCTGCTATACCACATCTTCCTCCTGCCTCCACTCTGGACAAAATACCTGTTTAGCAGAGGAGCTGCTGTCACCATTTCTCCCCATCTCTGCCAGCCCTTTGAGCATGTTCTAAACACATGTGCTGGCACTTGTGCATTGCGAGATCAGCATACAGGAAGTGCCGGCCCAGGTGTTTTGAACCTGCTCACAGGGTTGGCATAGATGGGAAGGAACATTGGCAGCAGAAGCAGTCAGAGTTCCTGTTGCACCTCTTCATCTTCCACGGGGGCCAGGTCTTTGCCTCCACAGCCTAAGGTGCAGCATTCATGGTTGCTGAAGAAACCCTGATCAGCTGCACATGCATACACCAGAGGGAATGGTGTTGGTGGGGGTTCTGGGCTGGCTGCACCCCTTTTTGCATGGTGCCCAGGGCAATCGACTTGCTCCCCCTACCTAGTAGCTGGCCCTGCCTTGACCTATCAAGTCAACCATACTTAGTGACATAACAGAGCTTGCTTGCCACACTCTGAGTCAAACCCAAAGTGAAACAATTGAAGGTGCACCTCCCAGTACGTTCACCAGTTCACAAATTAGGTTCTATTTATTTATTTATTTATTTATTTGCTTACTTGCTTACTTACTATTTATTTATTTATTTAAAATTTTTATATACCGACATTCATCCAGGATATCATATCGGTTCACATTGTAACATAAACTGGCGCCAGGCATGGCGCTTTACATTGAACGATTACTATCCTTCCAACCAAAATCAGGGTGGTTTACAGATTAAAAACATACATAGTATGCAAGATATACAATATCAGAGGGTAGCATCTGCTACGATCAGCGGTCCAGAGGCTGCTCACGAACTGCTGCTCTTACCTCCCTGGCCAGGCTGTCCCCGCTGTGAGATGTAGTGAGATGCAACCAGCCCTCCACGTGGCAGGATGCCACTCCCCGATGCAGTAAGATGCCACTGGCTCACCATGTGGCAGGACACCACATCCCCAACCAGCCACGCTCGTCTTTAGGTGTATGCGCGTGCCCAACCTCATTGTATTTAAAGGGCCTGCAGTGGAAAAAGCCTGGTGGCACCTCCTGATAACCTCACATGCCTAGCCCTATAAAGGGCTCTCTCTGTCTTTCCCTCACTGCCTCTGCAATAGGTCCAGCTGCCGAGCATAGTGCGTGTTGCTTCCCAAGCCTGTTCCAGTCTTCGTCTTCAGCCTGTTCCAGTCTTTGCCTCCGCCTGCCCCAGTCCTTGCCTGCCCAACCTGCTCTTGTCCATCTACCTCAGCCATGTCCATTCCTTTCCTTCTCCCTCAGATGGTTGCCTGGTTTGATCTCTGCCTGGACTCTGGAATCTCCTGACTGCTGCCTGCCTCTGACCCTTGTCTGGATCTCGACACGTCTATTCACTGCCTGGCCTCGGACCATGTCACCGGTCATTAGAAGAGACCCATTAGCAGAGAGCTCTGCCAGCCCTGGCACTCAAAGGCTCAACCCGAGGAGAATGTGGGCTGGTATAGGTGAAAGTCCTGTTTGGTCTCTGCTTCTCCTGGTTCTGCCTGCTGATGGCGAGAACCTGCAGTTTTCCTCCCTGCAGGTACAGCCAATCTTGCCTCAGCCCAAGAGTCCACAGACACAACAGCATCATTAATACACAGTATACATAATAATATCAATAATGGTATCTACAGTACTCAAAGATATGATGTTATAAGCTAATTTAAATAATCAAGTTTATTGTTCTTTTCTAAAATCAGCACCTGCCTTCTTTATCTTATTGATTACATTGGTTCTGCTCAGTGAGTTATTGGATCACTTTAAATGCAAATACCCTTACCCAGTATGTGCATGAAATTGCATAATTTCTTTAAATGACCAATAGAAATACATCTGCAGCCTCACCAGGAGAAGATTTCATCACCAGATTCACTATAAAACATCTTATTCATGGAGTCAGTTATTTTCTCTATGATTTTGGACTTGACATGCTCCGAGAGAAATCTTGCTCAATAGGCAGCATTTCAAGACTCTGAACAGCCTATTGGGGACCTTTGCGCTCCACAGAGAGCTTGTGAATGCAGCTGGATATGCAGAATCCAGAAGCAAACCCAAGATCTGAAAGAAGAAAACGTCATTGGTAGGCTCTGCTGGAGAGGTTTCAGTCTTAGTGTGCATCCTAAAGTCAGCCAGGATCTGCAGTCATCTGGCTTAATCAGCAGAGGGAAACAGCAGGGCGCTCCATGTCTTAAATGCAGAGAGCATTATCTTTCTCAGAGAAATAGTGGATAAAAGATACTGTCAGCTCCCAGGGTCCAGAGGGTCTGCAATTTCTGCGTCTTGTGTTTGATTTTATTTATGTTACTTTGTAAACTGTTTTGTAACCTACCGGGAGAGGTGATTAATACATTTGGGAAATAAAAGAAAGAGAATCCAAACTCCTTAGTCCATAATTCTTATCATCTAGTAATTATCTTACTGCTACAGGGTTTGACCCACTTGGTAGAGAACCAAAGAAATTCTGGTAAAACATCCATGATTCCAAGAAAAAGCAGCATGCGTGCAGAAGGATAATTTACCTGCCACACCTCGTGGACATTTTTGTCAAGTTAAAATTTACCGAGTTTTCATTCCACAAATTCCAGCTTTTACCTCTAGCTCTTAATGTCTAAGCTGGTAGAAATGGATCTATCGTTACATCTTCTGTCTCTGCTGTCAAGAGCTGAACAGTTTCTTTTCATTCAGAGAAAAATGTGTTGTTGCTGGCACCATTAGATCATAATTTAATTTCCAGGACTTACATTCTCTTTGGCTGCTCACAAGCCTGGGATGAAATATCAATTGCCACACCACACATCTTGTGCATAATAAAAAGAAAGATGGACAGATCTTTCTGTGCACCAATGGGTGGATCATTTGATTGCCTAATAAATAAATGGCATGCTTGCAGGATTTACATGGCACATGGTCTTGCTATTCACAAAATGTATTTGTTAGAACATGTTCCTTTTTTTTTTTTAACCCTATACTGTTCATCTGCTTGGAAACAGTGCAGGTTACCATGCTCGGCTGCTCTGGCTTGGGTTCCAGACTCAATTTAATACTGCATGAATCAATGAGATATCAACTCTATGAACATATAGAGAAGGAGTGGCCTAGTGGTGAGAGCAATAGGGTGAGAACCAGCAGTCAGGGTTCAAATCACACTTTACCCATTGACATTTGTTGTGACCTTGGACCAGTAACTTTGTCTCCCATTGCCTTAGGTAACCACTTAGATAAGCTCTTTTGGAAAGGGACTTCTTGAAAAAATGTTATAGCCACTATTTGGTGAAGACAGGGTAAATATTCAGAAAGATTTGTAAATCTCAGGGGACAAAAATCCCAAACTCTAGTAATCTTATGCCAAAATAATTGTCTATTACCTAGGGACACATTACCAGTCATAGCATAATTACAGTTATTCCTCTGCTATCAATAACACACCAATTATATTAGCTAGCATTAATACTAGTAGATATTACATTTCAGGTGGGGAAACATTGCTGTGGTTGATAATACCTCTTCATCCTGGATAGATCATTAATAGTTATTAGAATGTGCTTTGTCTGGTCATTACAGCAAGCCATTGTGAGGCACAAAATGTCATGGCTGTCTGGTTTTGAACTGGTACCCTACAGTTTTCAGCCTGCAACTCATTCTGGTGTGCTACTTCTGCCATCCAATACTGGATTCCTTCCAGCTAACTCACCTCTCATTATAGATGTGAATTGGAACTGGAATCGGTTCGGATTCCGGTTCAGATTCACATGTGGGTTTTTTCCCATTGGGCCCAATTGCGTTTTGTTTATCGGCTGCCCAGCCGATAAACAAAAAACCCACCCCGACTCTTTAAAAGTAACCTCTTAGCTTCCCCCATCCTCCAGACCCATCCCCCAAAACCTTTTTACAGGTACCTGGTGGTCCAGTGGGGTCCCAGGAGCAATCTCCCGCTTCGGGCCATCTTCCGGCTACCGAGCCGTCCTTTGCCCTTACCTTGTGACAGGGTATCCGTGCCATTGGCCGGATCCTGTCACATGGTAGGAGCACTGGATGGCCGGTGCCATCTTGTGCTCCTACCATTGACAGGGGCTGACCAATGGCACCGGTAGCCCCTGTGACATAGTAAGGGCAAGGCTATCGGCGCCATTTTGGTTCCTGGCACCCGGACGGCACGAGTGCAGGAGATCTCTCCCAGAACCCCGCTGGACTCCTGGACCCCCGCTGGACCCCAGGGACTTTTGGCCAGCTTGGGGGGGCCTCCTGACCCCCACAAGACTTGCCAAAAGTTCAGCGGGGGTCCGGGAGCGACCTCCTGCACTCGGGCCGTATTGCCAGTATTCAAAATGGCGCCGGCACTAGTCTTTGCCCTCATATGTCGAGGGCAAAAGTAGCACCGGTGCCTACCATGTGACAGGGGCTGACCAATGGCACCGGTAGACCCTGTGACATAGTAAGGGCAAGGCTATCGGCGCTATTTTGGTTCCTGGCACCCGACGGCACAAGTGCAGGAGATCACTCCCGGACCCCTTCTGGACCCCGTGTCCGTGTACAATTCTGGTCGCCGCATCTCAAAAAAAGATATAATTGCGATGGAGAAGGTACAGAGAAGGGCTACCAAAATGATAAGGGGAATGGAACAACTTCCCTACGAGGAAAACTAAAGAGGTTAGGACTTTTCAGCTTGGAGAAGAGACGACTGAGGGGGGATATGATAGAGGTGTTTAAAATCATGAGAGGTCTAGAACGGGTAGATGTGAATCGGTTATTTACTCTTTCGGATAGTAGAAAGACTAGGGGGCACTCCATGAAGTTAGTATGGGGCACATTTAAAACTAATCGGAGAAAGTTCTTTTTTACTCAACGCACAATTAAACTCTGGAATTTGTTACCAGAGGATGTAGTCAGTGCAGTTAGTATAGCTGTGTTTAAAAAAGGATTGGATAAGTTTTTGGAGGAGAAGTCCATTACCTCCTGACCCCCACAAGACTTGCCAAAAGTCCAGCGGGGGTCCGGGAGCAACCTCCTGCACTCGGGCCATATTGCCAGTATTCAAAATGGTGCCGGTGCAAGCCTTTGCCCTCATATGTCGAGGGCAAAGGTAGTGCCGGCGCCATTTTGAATACTGGCAATACGGCCCGAGTGCAGGAGGTCACTCCTGGACCCCCGCTGGACTTTTGGCAAGTCTTGTGGGGATCAGGAGGCCCCCCCAAGCTGGCCAAAAGTCCCTGGGGGTCCAGCAGGGGTCCGGGAGTGATCTCCTGCACTCGTGCCATCGGGTGCCAGGAACCAAAATGGCGCCGATAGCCTTGCCCTTACTATGTCACAGGGGCTACCGGTGCAAAGGACGGCCCGGTAGCCGGAGGATGGCCCGGAGCGGGAGATCGCTCCCGGGATCCCCACTGGACCACCAGGTACCTGTAAAAAGGTTTTGGGGGGGTAGGGAGGGTGGGAGAAGCTAAGGGGTTACTTTTAAAGGGTCGGGTGGGTTTAGGGGTTATTTTTGTGTGCCGTTTTTTTCCCGCCCTCCCCCAAAACGATAAGGGAAGCCCCACGATCAATATCGTGGGGTTTTCCTATTGTTTTTGGAGAGCCCCTGATTGCTGACGATTTTGAAAATATCAATGATATTTTCAATCATCCGAAGCCCGATTCACATCCCTACCTCTCATCCCTGGAGTTTGTTTTTAGATCTCTTCCTGTTTCCTTACTGAACCAACAGGAGTCAAGCAAGATTGGAGGGATTAGACAGGTAACAAGTTGTGGAGGTGCCACCCTTGCTGTACATGCCTATTTTTCCAACTGGAGATCTTGGGATTTGATCCTGTAACTCTCTGGCTCCCAGACAAGGGCTCGACTATTGAGCTAAACAAGCAGTTCCCTTAGCCTTAGGAGAACCCTCTCAGCTTTAGCCAAGTTACTAATTTCCATCCCTCTGTCACATATCCTCCTGTTCAAGAGGGAAACAGCTCCCCCCCCCCCCCCCATTATACAGTTCTGACTCCCTTAACAGTGGTTCACCCTTGTTCCTGGCTGGCATGACAGCCCACTCAGATATCCTAGGATCCTGCTCTGTTCCTGCTTTCTGTTTTGTTCCTGTCCACTCCCATTCCTGCCTGCTCTTGGCTCCTCTTCTGTCCATGACCCTTGTTTGTTCTTGTGACCTGCTGCAACTTGACTCCCTGGCTTTGACCTTGCCCTGGACCCTGACTTTGTATTTGCGTCCTGGACTTGATTGTGGCCATCGAAGACTGTTACTGTTCTCACGCTGGCTGCTCCCACACAACTTTGCTTTCATGCTGGCCACCTCATATCGGTTTGGACTGTCACACAGCGACCCATATTCTGCATTTCATCCTGCCTGTTCCTGTTTTTATTATAATATTAATTCTTAATATTATCATTCAATAAACTTCTTGCTTATTTGATACAGTGCCCATGCAATTTGTGGTACATGGGCAAGACCCATGGAGCATTGAAAACCCGATTAATTGAATACCGGTCCTGTATCTCCACGGAGAGGCTGTCAGCCCCATTGACAGCCCATTGTCTTCAATACCAACACACATTTGATAATTTAAAAGTTTGCGTACTGGAACAACTATCCCCTAGCTGGCGGGGAGGAGATTTCAACAACCGATTGTTACGTGCTGAGCAACGTTGGATTCATCGCTTAGATACAGTTGAACCTAAAGGGCTGAATTCAGCAATGGAACTTCAAGTTTTTTTGAGAAAACACTCCTTCGAGTTTTGATTGGTCGAAGGAATAGCGTCAGAGTTGCTGAAAGTTGAAGCAAGTTGATAGGTTGCCATAACAACATGCCGTCAGTGAGACGGAACGTCACACGTCACCACGTTCACAAAAAACGCGGGCTTTTTTAAAGGGTCAATGTCTCGGGGTTTGTCCTGTCCTGTTCTAAAGAAATTCATATGAGAGACAGCATTGTCCGGGATGAAGGTTGGCGTTTGCTGTAATACCCGAAGCTAAGTATTTAATGTTATCAATACATAATCTTTGACATATGTTTGTTTTGTTTTGTAAAATAGCATCTGTTCTAGATTCATTAGAATTTATGCAATTGACTCCTGAAGAAGTGAATTTCTTCGCGAAACACCGGCCGTTGTCGGGCTCTATTCTTCATCTTTTACATAAGGAACAGATGATTATCAATGCATGGATTAATTTAAACATAGACTTTCAAATCCGCCTTTCAAATCCGTAAACAATCACGCCGCAAGTGACGAGTAGTCCAGACGGCAAGTGACCCCACTGCCGTCGTCTGGCTTGCTGATGCGGTTTCTAACAAAAATTCCTAAAGAAGTGACAGCACATCGGGAGTATACAGTTTTAGAGAAGTGATTGATTGTCTTTTTGTTTTTTTCGTTATTTAGAAACAAGCCAGTTTCATGTATTAATTTTACAGAAAAGCATGCACACACACATTTATTGGACATGCAGAAAGGTGGTTGAATAAGCACAAGTTGAGTTCTGGCACTGGTTCCGATTGAGCTGTAAGAAAAAGGAAAAAAAGGAATTTTCACTTTTGTATTCCCTCCTCTCCCTCCAAAAAAAAAAAAAAAAAAATCTTTCTTGAATAAGGTCTGACTGCAGAACAAGATGTCCAGACTTGAAGTTAATAATATTAAAAATCTAATTATAAACACATTGTTAAAAACTCCAAATTACCAGGGGCTACAGTCTTTTTTTTTTTTTATCTTTAATGCTCTGAAACATTTAGGCAATCAAGATGTCTCGTTTCTCAGTATTCTGACTCATCCTGTTAGACGTGTGTTCAGAATTCTAAGTTATTTGTGGTTCAGTGTGTCTACATCTCACTGAGCATGGCAACATTGTCAAATTCTGGTTGCCTACATCAAAGCGCTGCTTGAATTATAAGCATAAAATAAAAGATCCTAGCGCTGTGCTGAGAGCACTAACTGGATATAGGTTATATGCGGCTGAGGCCGACTTGTCAGCTCTTGGCTACTCACAGGTTTAGTCAGCTCTCGCTTGCTGTCTGCCCTGGTTTTGTAAGGGTGCCAGGCAGATCAATATGCATCTACTGTGGTAATGATGTTCATTTCATGCACCAGGGCTCCTATTCTCACATCTCTATACAGCTGTTTGCTGAAAGACTTGCACCAAAACAGCTGAACCATTTTCTATTCCTCCCCTCCTGCATGGAAAGAGAGGGGGAAGGAAGAAAGGACTTGAGATTCCAAGCAAAGTCCATTTTTCCTTCTGTCTGCTGAATGTTCTTATTAATAGAAATGAGCATAAAGCTCATGAGTAAAGATCACAATCCTAAACCTCACCCTGAATCTGGGGATTTTCCCATGGGTGAGGTTTATTGGTTTGCCAACATAGATCAAGATAACAAGAACTATTGAAGCTAAGGTAAAAACTGTGAAGTCCACAATATACTTAAATCAGATGGTCTTATTTATGGTTGGTTGAAGAGGCCTGGTGTTTTTTTTTTCTCCTCTTCTGTTGCTCAGCTGAGGATAGAAATGGCCCTACTAGTATCTTTATTCTTTCTGTTGTCCAGTCCAGTCGTTGCATTGACAGTCTTTGGCTAGAAACACAGACCATGGCTTAAACCAGAATTTAGGGCATGAGTATACTGAATTATGTATTTATTTATTTAAAACATTTTTATTCTGCTTTATACTGTTGCGTCCGTCGCTGCTCGACGCCCTCACTCCGCCCTCCTTACCATTGTGGTGACTCCCTCCGGGCCTGATGGACGGTTTGCTGCCATGGCGTCTTCTTGCCGTCTTCCTCCAGTGTCTCCGGATCCGCCATGTTCCTGATGATGTAGGGCACGTGCGCGCGCGCGTGCGTGCGCTCCAAATGATGTACCAGCAAGGGCGCGAACCTCGGGGCGTCCCCCTGAACTGATGTCATCCGCTTCCAATATAGAAGGTCTCAGAAATTGCTAACGGATTGAGTTAGCTAAGGGTTTCGCTACCTAAGCTACTCTGCCTCCTCGGACTTACCAGGAGTACCCGCTCCTCAGGGGCCTCGCTCTCTTTTCTCTATTTCAGATTGCTGATAGGAACCGGTACTCGCTCTTCGAGGGCCCATGTTCCTGAACATTCTGAAGATTCTCTACTGCCTGGAATCTATCACAGATACAGACAATTGTGAGTTTCCATCGCTCTCTCAGAGCTTTCCCTGGAACCAGGTACTCGCTCCTCGAGGGCCTAACCCTTTCCAGCTACTGAGCTGGAAAGACCTTATGTGAGATCTGTCATCCAATTCTGGTTATGAACACAGTATACCTGTCTACTCACTATCTATAGTTTCTCTACAGCTCAGCTATCCTGGGATTGTGGTTCCAGTACCTGAGGGACTTCAGCCCTGCCGGGCGTAGTAGCTCACTACTGCCACCTCTGGTGGTTCTACTACCTGTCTAATAAAAGAATTCTGTGTCTGTCTCTGTACTCAAGCCTAGCCGGTGGTCCCTATCAGGATATCCTCCTGGGGGCACAGTCATCATCATCAGCCCAAGGATTCACCTATCTACATTCCTTTACAGCTGAGTGTCCTCTCCAAGCACTCCGCTGGTAACAGATAGCTACTCCTTTCCTACCAGGAGTCTTCAGCAACAGATTCATAACAGCTTGCTAACTCCACCGCCTTCTGGAGCTAGTACACAACAGATTGCTACTCCTAGCTCTAACACAGAGCTTTCCTAACAAGATTGCTAACTCCTCCTCTTCATAGGAGTTTAACCATAACAGAGTGCTAGCTCCTCCCTCCAGAGGAGCTTGCACATAACAAGATTGCTAACTCCTCCCCTCTCAGGAGTCGTAGCATAAGAGAGTGCTAACTCCCTAGCAGATCCTTTACAAATTGCTAACTCCTATCTGATGTCTCCGCCCATTCAGCATCAGATCCATAACATATACAACAAGTTGCTCAAGGTGGATTATAAAGGAAGTATAAAACAAACAAAATAAATATAAAAACATGAGACAAAAATATAAGTGAAAGGCAACATAAAAATCCAACCATATTAGATGGATCAAGAAAATAAATGAACTAATCAGCAACCCATAGATGGCATCAATTATCAGAGCATCATCATTAGGAAATACTTGGGTAAATAATAAAGATTTAATTTTCTTACTACTATAAAATAGATCAGTTTCTCAATGGAAGGGCAATTCCATAACAAAGGATTAGATATGGAGAAGGAATAATTCTGAGTGTCCTGGAGATGTAAATTCCATAAAGAAGGGCCTGAGAAGGATAATAGAGATACTATTGCTTAGGGGTGACCAACTCCAGTCCTTGAGAGCCACAAACAAGCCTGGTTTTGAGGATATCCATAATGAATATGATTGAGATACATCTGCATGCATTGCCTCCATTGTATGCAAATCTATCTCATGCATATTCATTATGGATATCTTGTAAGCCTGGTCAGGCTGGCCTATTTATGACTTTAGAGAATTGGAGTTGGCTGCCCTTGCAATAGCTGTTTTAGGTACTCAAGCCCATCCTCACAAAGGGGTAGATTTGTAAACTTGCACGAGCACGTCCATGTGCGCACGCTACCCGGCACACACATATGGACATGCGATTTTATAAAAGCGGGTGTCGGCGCGCGCAAGGGGGTGCACAATTGTGGGACATAATGGGTTAAGCTTTGCATGATACACAATAGGCAAGCAATGGAATTGGATAATTTAGGATTAATATGATCTCTACAAGTACAACCAGTTATCAGCCTTGCAACTGAGTACTGAACTAATGGCAGAGCTTCAGTGGTCCCTTAAGGAGAAGCAGATAAATGAAATTGTAATAGCCCAGTGACTAAGAGCTATGGTTGAACCACAGTGTAAAAACCATCTTCACTCAAAATGTATTTTAGTTTCCTTATTACTCTTAATTTGAAAAAGACCGATTTCAACACTGACAATATGTGTTTGAAAATAAGACCGGAATCTAGGATAATACCAAGATCCTGGACTTCAGACAAGAAAGGATATGTTTGGACTTTAACTTGCAAGCACCCATCCACAGCTAACTCACAAAACTTTCTTATTCTGAAAGTTAAGTGCTAGCTTATTACAGATCAACCAGCTATCATTCTCTTGAATACTTTAATAGAGAGGTGAGGGCAATGAGAAGGAAAGGATCTATTTGTAAATAAATCTGAATATCATCTGCATACATTCTGTATTGTATCTCATATAAGGCAATCAATCCCCCAGGGAATATAAATAAATATTAAAGAATGTAGCAGAGAAAGCCGACCCCTGGAAAACACTGGATATTATTGATTTAAAAAAAAAGAACAACCCTTACCCAATCTAATCTGTTGAGACTGACTTGCCAGAAAGGAACAGAACCAGCATAAAACTATTCATCTGACTCCAAATGTCGCCAACCTGTTTAATAAAATAAATATGAGAGTGTATGTAATGTGGCAATAACATCTAATAGAACAAGAATTAATAAACCAACCTTATCCAACAAAAAAAGAAATGAATCACTGAGGTGAGGAAGATCTCAGTGCTGTGACCCTGTCTGAAGCCACATTGATGGGCATCCATAATATCATGGTCGTCAAGATATCCTTGCAGTTGCTTCAAGATACATTTCTCCATAATCTTTGCTAATGAGGGAAGATTTGAGATAGGATGGAAATTAGCTGGTTCAGAAGTATCAAGAGAAACCTTTTTTAGAACAGGTCTCAAAATAGTGGCCTTTAAGGGACATCTCCCTCAATTAGGGAGGCATTGATAATTTTTTTTTTTTTTTATATACTGACATTCAATCTGAGATATCACATTGGTTTACATTCAGGTACTGTAGGTAGTTCACTAACCTCAGAGGGCTTATAATCTAAGTTTTGTACCTGAGGTAATGGATGGTAAAGTGACTTGCCCAAGGTCACAAGGAGTAACAACAGGACTAGAACCCTGGTCTCCTGGTTCAAGGCCACTGCTCTAACCACTAGGCCATTCCTCCTCCTGGTTCATAGCCCACTGCTCTAACCACTAGGCTATTCCTCCTCCTAGAGTTTTTTTTTTTTTTTTTTGAAAGACTGGTTCAAGGTGAATCTGGCCATTAGAAGTCACCATTGTGTAGGGGCTGAGAATGCTTCCTCCGGCGACAATGAACGCTGTTTCCACAGCATCTCCAGCTCTGGCCAGCCCAGAAGGCAAAAGATGTTCTGGAAAATTAACACACATCTCCTCCATAGCAGTATGCAACATTGCCATTGCATCATTGGTCCTACCATATTCTTTCTCACGGCTAATAAGAATAACACTTCTCAATTTACCATTCCTACAGGACAATTCTCTAACCTCTCATTTAACTCTTATGCAAATGAATTTGAAATCCATTCTATCTGAGCTTCAAAAGCCTCTGCATACATGTATTCAAAATGGAAAATCTTTTCAATTCTCCTTTGGCATAGTCATTTAGGAAGATATACAGCAATCGACTAAAGCAACAGAGCTAACTTCTAAGGTTGCTGTCTTCCTATACCCAACCTTTTAATTCCATACTTGAAAAAAAATCTGATCTTATATTTCCTGCTTCTTGCCACTGTTTTTTTTTTCTATTATGTAGTTAAAATGTATATTGTTATTTATTAACTGAATAATAAATTGTACTATTCAATCTTAACATTTTGAAAAATCAATATGTACCTGATGTATTTCCTCAGGATATGACCCATAACCTTTGCTTGCAGCGTGGTGTTCTTTGAGGTTAGAGGTTGGCACAATGGCAAGGAACAATTGACCTCCTGAAATGTACTATATTATTCTGGAAGTAAGCACTGGTCGTGCTCAAATTATTTCCTGTTTTATTTCACTTTGCTGTTTACTTCTATTATTCTTCTTTATCTATAACTTTATATTTTAAAGTATTCTTTGTAGGTTCTGATACATTTAAAGTCGTGATAGCACATGAGCTTTCAAGATCGCATACATCCCTTCTTCAGATGCAACCAGAAACATATTATACAGGGAAATACTGGAATTTCAGTCCTAGGCAAATGGAATTTGAAGGGAGACCCCTACTAGGGTTTGTATATCCATCTTCAACTCCTTTGGATGCTGATTACATGAACACTGTGATATATGTGTTAGGATTTGTGGGTATGTGAGCCCTGGGCCGAGGTGAGAGATGGTACTGCCCACGGGGAGCAGCCCCGTGAGCCTCACCATCGGGAGGCGAGGTCTCAGCAGGTACTGGAGAGAGAGCAGAGAGAAAGAGCTGAGAGGATAGGAGGAGCTAGAGATGATGGTTCCAGGGGGTGGAGCCACAGAGCGTCAGTGCTGGGAGCTGACTTCAGATAAGCTTGAGAGTCCTTGAGTCTCAGTAGAGTGACACTGCCCGCGGAGCAGGGAGTGTAACATAAAAGTCATACAGGCACAGCAGTGCCACGAGGTCTGTGCGGTGGGGTATACCCAAGAAGGAGTCCTCTGTAGAGATGATACGGCAATGGTCCGCACTCCGCAGAGCGGGGTACACCGATGAGGTTTCTCAGTAGAGATGATGTGGCAATGGTCCGCAGAGCGGGGTACACAGATGAGGGTTCCTCAGTAGAGATGATATGGTAAAGGTCCGTGAAGCAGAGTACTCACTTATAGAAGTAACGAGGGTTCCAGAGCAAGGCCTGGGGACTGAGGCAGGCAGCGGTCTTAGGCACAAGGCCTTCCGAGGAGCGGATAGCAAGAGATGAGGAAAGGGCCCCCGAGGAGCGGGTACCCAGATGTCTCATGCCAAGGAAGCAGGAGCTGAAATGAGGAGTCCGTAGTGAGCGAAGAGGATTCAGCAATGAGGGAACTCGTTGCCAAATCATAGGCAGACAGGACCAGCCAGCTTAAGAGTCCATGATGAATGACATCATTGGGGGGGAACGCCTCTGAGGTTCCCACCATGATGTGCATAATACCAGCCCGAGAGCGCACGCGCGCTTAAGGTACTACAAGGGCAAGATGGCGGTCGGCAGCATTCACGCCGCCCAGGGAGGCCCAGGAACAGGGGCAGGCAGGCTGGCGATAGATGGCGGAGGCCATGAGACTACCCATAGAAGTTAGTGCAGAGAAGAATGGGGTGAGCAACAGCGGTTGCAGCCATCTGCGACCGACGGGTGTAATAATATGAGGCCCCAAATCCGGCACTCTACCCCCTAGTACACTACTATCATCAAGGCTTACCCTCCTATTATATTTCCTTTAGGTGGCAACAAAATCACTGAGTTTTACAGGCAAAGTCCAAAACTGTTCATTGATTTTAAGTAAGATATAATTGGTTTCCTCAAGTTCTCTCCCAATTTCCAGAATGATTTTATGAAGATTTATTTTTGATTAGGAAAAAAATATTCTTCCTTTCAAAGTCTGAGGATTCCAAAATGTCTGAAGTATAAATGTGAGTACAACTGAAGAGAGTTTATGTTTAAGGTAAAGAAAAGGGGGGGGGGGGGACATTTATAGCATAACACAGGTACAACGAAGAAAAAAGCAAAATAAAATACAGTATTTGTCTGATCATCCTTTACCATTTTATTTGCAGAGAAAAGTGCTCTCCCTCTACGTGAATCTATGTACTGTATAAATATATTTTAGGTACCCAGCGCACACAGCGTAATCAAGTCATTCATGTGACCCAGTGTGGAACCTCAGCACATTCCTCATCCTTCCTCTTCTCCCGCAAATTCCCAGCTCACTTCAGAGCTATTAACCAGGTCACATTGCCTTGTCCCATTCCAGCAGTTCCCTTAATTGCCTTTTTATAGTGTACTCTGCCACTCTTCATTATTCTGTCATATTTCTCCTCTGAGGCTTCTTGGAAGGAGGAAGGAAAGGGAGGAAAGGGGAGGGCAGATCCTAAATAGTGCTGCAGTATTTTGCTTCTAAATATAGGCGGAACTGCCTGGCAGGAAAGGATGCATATTTTAAAATGGCAGGAGAAATGGAAAGCTGAATTTGGAAAGAGTGTCTATATTTAACATGATTCATTTAAAGAGCTGCTATATACTGAACATGTTTGGGTAATGCTTGTGCTGGACCATTAAGAAGGTGTCAGTATCTGCAACAAACTGAGGCACAATGAGATAAGATGATTTCCTTAAAGTCACACAGAGAACCAGAGAGAGAGAGAGCAGGGATCAAAGCTCACATCCCATTGATTCTCCTGGATCATAATTCTGCGCTTTAATCACTGGATCTCAACTATTCTTATGGGCTAGTAATAATGATGACATAAACTAGGTAGTGTAAAAGGATATTTATTCTGGGCATAGCCACACTGTGGGAAGATTAAAAGTGATCATTAGGGGATAGTCTCAGGGGTAACATAAGGACATATTTGTTCAGTGAAAGAGTGGTGGATGCATGGTATAGTCTCCTAGCAGAGACAAAAACCATAACAGAATTCATGAAAACCTGGGATAATCACAAAAGATACTAAGAGGTAAAGCCTGAGATTTCATACACAGGATCCTAAGAGGTGAAGCCTGGGATAAGCACAGAGGATCCTGAGGGGTTAATGCTTGGGATAAGTATAGAGGATCCCAAGAAATAAAGTCTGGAATTAGTATGGAGGGAGGGTAAAGCCTGAAATTGAGTAGGATTTGAGGTATTTCATGCAGAATGGGCAGGCTATATGGTGCTCGTGGTCCTTATCCAGCCTCATTTTCATTTTTTATGAATAGCTCCCATTGCTGGCTATATTTTTAAGCAGAAAGCATAATCCTTCTGCTTTGGCCATGGTCATAATATTGGTGTCCCCAATAAGGTTTGGTTGGCAGGGTGTAACTCTCTCCCTCCTCCATATAGGTTTTCAGCCTGAGTCAAAAGGCCAAGAAAGAGTCATTCTCAGCTCAATCCTGAGATCCCACACCTGGATCTTAGCCAAAAAGAGCTTGCAAAGTTCTTGTTTCTGAAGCATCTGCAAGCAAAACAAGGACATATTTCCCCCCAGTTGTAGGCTAGTAGCTGATGCAAGGCTCACTCCTTAAATTCCTCACATCAATAGCTTGCTTGCTATTTTTTCTCTTAATATATTTTATTGCTTATGTCTTTAACTGACTTGGTCTCAAAGGCACTTCTGTAGCCCTAGTGGAATCTGAATCAAATAAATAAATAAATAAATAAATAAATAAACAAACAAACAAACAAACAAATACAAAAAAGGAACCAATCCAGACTGATTATCTGCTTTTAAAATCTTGACTAATGTTTTGCAAAAATCCTGTCAGAGAAAATATAAATGTAGTGTAGCAACTATTTTCAATATTTGCATATGATAATAGCACAAACTACATCTGTAATCACAAAATATGAAAAATAATTTAATCTGAATGGTGGAAGATTGGGCATCCAAATGGTAGATGAAATTTAATGTGGACAAGTGCAAGGTGTTGCATATAGGGAAAAATAACCCTTGCTGTAGTTACACAATGTTAGGTTCTATATTAGGAGCTACCACCCAGGAAAAAGATCTAGGCATCATAGTGGATAATACTTTAAAATTGTCGGCTCGGTGTGCTGCAGCAGTCAAAAAAGCAAACAGAATGTTAGGAATTATTAGGAAGGGAATGGTTAATAAAACGGAAAATGTCATAATGCAACCCATATCGCTCCATGGTGAGACCACACCTTGAATACTGTGTACAATTCTGGTAGCCACATCTCAAAAAAGATATAGTTGTGATGGAGAAGGTACAGAGAAGGGCAACCAAAATGATAAAGGGGATGGAACAGTTCCCCTATGAGGAAAGGCTGAAGAGGTTAGGGCTGTTCAGCTTGGAGAAGAGACGGCTGAGGAGGGATATTATAGAGGTCTTTAAGATTATGAGAGGTCTAGAATGAGTAGATGTGACTCGGTTATTTACACTTTCGAATAATAGAAGGACTAGGGGGCATTCCTTGAAGTTAGCAAGTAGCACATTTAAGACTAATCGGAGAAAATTCTTTTTCACTCAACGCACAATAAAGCTCTAGAATTTGTTGCCAGAGGATGTGGTTAGTGCAGTTAGTGTAGCTGGGTTCAAAAAAGGTTTGGATAAGTTCTTGGAGGAGAAGTCCATTAATGGCTATTAATCAAGTTTACTTTAGGAAATAGCCACTGCTATTAATTGCATCAGTAGCATTGGATCTTCTTAGTGTTTGGATAATTGCCAGGTTCTTGTGGCCTGGTTTGGCCTCTATTGGAAACAGGATGCTAGGCTTATGGACCCTTGGTCTGACCCAGCATGCAATTTCTTATGTTCTTATGTTCTTATGACATAGTAATGGTGGTGGATAACAACCAAATGGTCTATCCAGTCTGCCCAGCAAATTGCGGGAGCATCCAAGTCGTAGGCCCCGCTACCAACCTTTTCCGGGCGCTCCAGGCAGCGGCCCTCTGCCACAGGCTATGGACGTTCAAAGGTAGAGGGGTTTTGAAGGATATGTAGACAGCATGGCCTCTGAGCGTCTATGACTCTGGGCGTCCATGCGGGGCCTCTTGGAAAGAAGCGTCCATTAGTATGCCTCTTACCTGTTGAGAGTAAAGGGGTGCCAATCTTCCGATTGATATCCAAAGGAACAGTTCTAACCGGTCTGTCCTGACCCGACCCAAATACAAAGGGACTTTCTTACTTGGAGATGCGATTTATATACACGTCCAAGGTAGGATTATGATGCGGCGATGATGTCACGAAGGGGGAACAATGGGATATTTTTCAAGATCGATGAAAAGTTTGGAATTCATGACATTTCTAATTGACAACTTCTGTTCCATTGAAATGACATGTATGGAAGAACAACGCATTGTGCAGCACACCCAGGATACTGTATAGACGTCCTATACATCCTATACAGTAAAATTGATAGCGAACTCTGACCGCGCCTTTGGCGTGCCTTTAGCGCCGCTTTGATTTGCGCAGGACAGAGCCGTACATTTTGTTATGCGTCGGTACTGTATCGGCTGTATGGTAGTAATTGCTGCTCCGTGCAGGTTACCTCATGCTTCTGTAAAGGGTAGTAACTGCCGCTCTATGCAAGTTATCCTCATGTGATCTGTTAAGGGTAGTGTCTGCTGCTCTCTGCAGGTTTCACCATGCATTCTGATAAGGGTAATAACAGCTGCTCTATGCAGGTTACCCCCATGCATTCTGATAAGGGTAATAACAGCTGCTCTATGCAGGTTACCCCCATGCATTCTGTTAAGGGTAGTAATTGAAGCCCCATACAGGTTACCCCCATGCAGAAATATTACACCACCCCCTTGCTTCATTTCCAACCTCAAGCCTTTATATATTTAGTAACAAATATATACCTAGTTAAAATACGGTTACAGCAAATATTGTGTATTCCACAACCTATAATATATGCATGCACATTTATTGGAAAAGGAGTTTGCAGTCTTTCTGGACCATACCTTGGAATCATCAGCTCAATGTGCAGCAGTGGATAAAAAAAAATGTTAGTAACTGTATGGAGAGAAATAGAAAACACAAGACTGTGAATATCATAGCTCTGTATCCATTGATGCCATGACCCTTGAGTACTGAGTACAATTCTGGTCATCCAATCTCAAAAAATGGTATAGCAGAGTTAGAAAAGGTACAGAGAAGGACAACAAAAATGTTAAACCAGATGGCTTGGCTCCCTTATGAAGAAAGACTAAACAGGTTAAGGCTCTTCATCTACAAGAAGAGACAATTGAGAAGGGATGTGATAGAGGTTTATAAGATCATGAGTGGGGTGGAACAAGAATAAGAAAGTTATTCACTCTTTCAAATAGTACTAGGACCAGGAGATGCAATAAAACTAATTGGTAGCAGATCTAAAACAAGTTTAAGAAAGGTTTCTTTCAGTCAGTGCACAATTAAGCTGTAGAATTTGTTGCCAGAAGATTGGATTAAGGCTAATAGTATAGCTGGGTTAAATAGGTCTGGACAATGACAGTTCCATTAGCAGCTATTTAGCCAGGAAGACTTGGGGGATCATCACTTCTAGGAATGAGAAACAGGGAATTGATATTTCTCCCTTAGAATCTGCTGACATTAATCCAATGTAGGCAATAGGGTTCTGGGCTCCATGGACCATTGGTCTGACCCAGCATGGCACGTCTTATGACTGGATCCTGTAGATATACTGAAGATTATTGAACTTACCTTCTTTAAATCATATTTCCATTGTCCTTTATGGCATGGAGTTACTGTCAAAGAGATGATAGATTGTAGTTTTGAGCATCATCCTTGACCAGTATCAGGCCTGCTATATATATATATATTTTTTTTTTTTTAAATTTCATTCTGGATTTCTGGTAAAATCTTTTGAAAATAGCAGGATATGGTTACTTTTCCAGCATGCCTTGCAGCTTAGCATTAAGGTATTCTCAACATGAGATGGAACTCCCAGACATTTGAAGAAGGGGGGGACGATATGGTCTCATTGTTCAGGTGCTACAGCATCTTTGACTTGCTGTCATGTTGATTAATAAAAATGTATGTTCTCTCCTGGGTCAATATGGCAATGAAAACTTAACATTGCAGATTAGCGTTAAAAGAGAAAGGGGACGTATCTAGAAGGGCGCATGTTAAAGAGTTCTTTCATAAGGTAAAAAGTGAATTCCTAGGTGCCTGGGATGGAAAGAGAAAGCAGCCCATGACTCTGTATTTCTTTTGTTCGTCAGGGCTTTCTTCCATCCGGCCTCTTTTTTTTTTTTTTTTGTCATTAATATCTTTCTGGGCGATTAATGCAGGAGATTCTTCTGTACTACAAACCAGAGACTGCCTGGGCAATGGAGATAAGCACGAAGCCATTTAACCTACGAAAAACCCTGGAAGCTCGTCTTCCGCTGGTTCCCACTTATCCTCATAGTTCCCTGACTGTGCGTTAGAGTTCACCTCCAAAAAAATTTAAATAATTGGCTCCCCCGCACTGGGTTTCCTTTAGTAAATCTGTTTCATAAGATATTTTCCTGAACTTTGAAATACAGTAAATCACACTCCATACACAAATGCATGAGACTGTGATGATTACAAATATATATATATATACGTTTTGCAGAACATGCTTATTGGAACATTTTACTTGTGTAGAAATCAGTGAAAAAGGGTCTCATGTTTGTGAAGCATATCCACCCAGAAATACAGCGATTTGCACCCTCCCGAGACTCTGCTAACCTTTGTGCAGTGTTTGCTTGCAGCCTACGCTCCCGATTGCTTAGGGATAATTGTTGGTTGGGGGGAAATGGTGAGTGATGTCACTCTGAAGGGCTGCAATCAGTCCCTGCTCCGCATCCAGCTCGGAACCATTCCCGACTTCCTAATGGATATAACACACTTCGGGCAAAGAGGCGAAGGAAGGCGTGTAGTAGGTAACTCTGTCTCTCTCCCTCCGTCCCTCTCACTCCCTTTCTTCCCATCCTCGCCTCTTAAATCACGAGCGCACTTACCATAAGCCAGGATACTCTAAAAGTTGGCTTTCCTTTTAATTTCTTCTTGTTTTTTGTCGCACTGAGAACCCGAGAAGCTGCCGAGCAAAGTTCCCCGTCAGACCCTCGCCCGTCCCACGAGGCAGCAGCCGGCAGGTAAAGTACTGGAAGCTCTAAGGAGCGCTGCGTGGGCAGGGCAGCCGCTTCACCCGGCGCCAGGACTGTACGGGGCGCTGCTGCTGCTGTTCAGCCAGCCCCGGCCGGCTCTAAGCAGGTCCCATCACCTTCTCAAGGGTCAGCGTTGGGACACGGAGCGGGATTTAAACGGGCATCAGACACCGCTGGGGTTTCGCCTCCGCCTATTTTGGGCTTTCAGCACTGGCGTTGCGGTCGCTCCCCTCCCGCGCTGTCCCACTAGAGCTTCCCGCGTGGGAGTGGGTGCCCCCCCCCCCCTCAATGTTACTCTACGCAGTCACCTGGGAGTTCAAAGCCCTGCAGCTGGAGGGAGAGGCTTCTCGGAGAAGAGAAGGCAGCGGGACCGGGAAAGGGATGAGAAAGCCTCCGCATGGCCGAAGCCCCCAGGGTAGGGTTTGGAGTCCGCTGCCTGAACTCTGAGCCCAGATCTGGCCCGAGTAAAGGGGAGAGTCGAGACGCAGGAAGCACGGAGTCCTACAGAGAGCTCGGAGACTGCAAGTTCTCCTTACATTATGTATTCACTTTCTCTTTCTTTAATGGACTTTGGTAGCCTTCGAGGTAAATAACCCCAAAGTCTAAACGCTTTTAACGGTAACATTTGCAATTGTGCAGGTAGTGTCTTACATTTCTCTTCACTTCGCCATTCATCCTTTATTATCGCCAGGACTAGATGCCTTCAGGTAACTCTGTAAAAAAAAAAAAAAAAAAGAATATTATCACTTTCCGACTTTCATTGTTTAAGGAGTGCAGTGAACGGACTTAGGATCCCATTGTTTTATTCGTGATTGAATCGGGTATTTTGCTGTTGGTTTTCTGTTTTACATTCTCATCTCAGGACACCAACACCAATTTCATTATTGGGGGGAGGGGAGGCGAAGCTGTCACCTAAGAGGGGGGAAATGCCTTCAAAGGCCCCCCCTCCCCCCGTCTGTTGATGAGTAAGAGCCCACCCCAAGGTAAGCACTAAACAGTCCCAGCCGCTATAGCCGAGGGCTGAATCGTGAATTTGGGAACTTCTGCTGTTAGAGGGTTGGCTGGGGTATTTTGGGAGCGCAAGGTGTTGTTTTATTGGCTTACCAGACACTGTTATTGGAGGATCGGATACACTATTGGTGGATTAAATGCCGTGTGATTGGAGGATTAGATAATACATTATTGGAGGATTGGCTCCTATTTTTGGAACATTCGTTACTGTAATTTCGGAGAGCTGGATACTTTATTATTGAAAGAAGAGGCAGGCATTGCTCTTGTAGGACTAGACTCCTCCATGATCCCAGTAGACCCATTTCGAGAATGACGGGACTATGTGGTTATTGCAGAGCAACCTATTGTGCAGGCTACTACGCTTAGGATTATATAGATAGGCTGACGTCAAGAGCTAAAGACTTTTATTATAACAAAACAATGCTTTGATTGAACAGGGACGAAATCTTGACTTTCACTTCTCTTTCCCGACTACTGCAAAAATGCGTTTTGTTTTTGGGCATCAGTTTAATAAAGCAACTGGTTTCTGCACCTTTTACGATGGCAGTTTACCTTTCGGAATGCATAGAAATTAACATGACCTTGCAACCATATATTCCCCCCTGACATTCAGAGGTATCAGACATCATTGAGAATTAAGATTACAATATATGGTTTTCTCTCAATTAATCCAATCGATTTGCACAAGCCTTTTATTTTTTTATGTTATTGGTAAAAACAACAACAACAACAACAAATAAAACCAAAATAAACTTTTTGTTTTCCAGCGATCTCTGCAGGGCAAGCAAAGCACAAACCTGAGAAAAAAAAAGAATGAGGTAAAAAATGTATTTAAAAATGAATAGCATCGTCGGTTCATATTAACCGAATTCTGATGAAGTCTGGAGAGCTAGAAAGATACATTTGATGCCTTCATTTACAATATTGGAGTTCTTTATTTGCTTAAGGCTGATACTAATACCTCTGTCAAATCTGCTTGAAGAGGAGAATACAAAATATATATAAACGGTAATGCATTTTTTAAACTGCCTAACTTCTGTTGAATATGTTTTCCTCTCTGTAGCTCTCTAATGCATTTGCAACCTACTTTAAGGTCTTCACGTTCTACCCCAGCCGAATCTATTCTGCTACAAGAAAAAAACGAATCAGTTATGAGTTTAGGCAACCCCTTTCCCATTTCTCTGAATAAAACGGTTTATGGTGCTGACAAGATTTTACCTGTTCTGTTCATACTTCGACTTACTCCGAACAGTGCGGTGCACCCAGAGCCAGGTGAAATGTTATGCGGTTAATGTTACTGAATTTAAAACAAGGATATTACTTGACCTGATTCGTCTTCTTTTCTTTTGTAAATCTGGAGAGAGCAGGCTGCCTTCCCTCTCTCGACCTATTTGTGCAATGATATGTAATAATAATATCATCTCGATAGCAAAGGCAAAGCAGAGTCTTGTTTTACTAACGCACCAGCACAGCGCTGCATTCTTTCCCTGCCCCAGTGGCAGTGCCAGTTCACAGCTCTGTAAAACCCTGGTTTTCTATACATAATATCCGCTCTTCTTTACTGCTGGGCGACCTTCGATCACACGTGCCAGTTGAGACCATAAACCCAGTAACAGAATGCCATAATAAACCACCTTATTTTATTCAATTATACAAAGCCCTACAGAGAGACAGGGTTTGAAATAGTTCTTTATAATCGTTTTTCGTCCTCGTCTGGTGTTATACAATCAAAGACCTCGAAGCCTTCGTCTCTAATTGTTTTCTCAGTTTGTTCACACTTCAGCAATTTATTGTCAACGGGGCACTGATACGTTCTTTGAAGAAAAATATAATCCCTTCTTGCACGAGATTTTCCCCTTCACAATTTTCTTCTGTTTTTCTTCCATAGGAGGGAAAAGGTTTATACAACTAACAATAAACAAATACGAAATTCTCAGGTTCAATTTTAATCAAATATCATCTGTAATAAATTAGCATTGCCAAAGTTTAATTTCAATTTGTGCCGACTGTCTTGATGGCAAAGGTAGATGCAAAGCAGGGCGTAAAATGCGTTTTAATGAAAAGCGTATAAACCTTTGAGAGGACATCAGCGATAAAGTAGTAAAAAGACACGCTGTAGAATTATGTGCGCCTACAGTGAATGCATTTAGCTAAATCAATTTCGTTTGTAGGCAAAAAGATTAGGAATTTCTCTGCACTGTGGATGGCTTAGTCCCTTGGTGTACGGGCCGCATGCTTCCTCTCACTGCTCTTGGTTGTGACTATAATATAATAAATATAATAAATACAGCGTTTATTTCAATCGTAGATTCCCCCTCCCCCCCTGCACACTGTAGTAGAGTTTAGATGGGTTTCGGTATTGCTGGCTTGAAGAAGGTGTAGATGTGGGGGGAGGGGGGGAAATGATGGACTTTACTTGGTATGGAAGAACCTCCTCTAGAAATGCAGCAATCCTCTCCCGTTTTTTTTTTTTTTAAACATTGCTTTGGGAAGGAGACGTGGTGAGCACAGCAAAAGGCTTGCGTTGGCAGGTTGATGAGCACACATTCCCCCCCCCCCCCCCCCTCCTTCTCCTCTCCCCTTAGGCTCCTCCGCACTGCACTGGCATCAGTCAGACTGAAGGCGACCAAGTGAGGTCTTATAGTCTGCTGCTCAGCGAGAAAGACAGCGGAAGGGGGGAATATTTAATAAACCCAAATTGGCATCAAACGTTAAGCATTTTACGAAACCATTTTGGTTCCCTTTTCTACTGATATATGCAGCAAAGAAGAGAGGGCAGACTGCTAACATGGAAGTATCAAGGTCTTAGATCTCACAGGGAAAGGTGTCATGATCCAAGGAGTTCAGACGAGGAGAAGGTCCATTTCTAATAGAAAGTGGAGATAGCAGCTTGGAGAAACGAAATCATCGAGCCTCAAAGCATACAGGTTTGCTTCTTTAATCTGGAAAAAAGGTTTCAAATTGAACAGAAAACAAAATGGCAACCTTAATCAGAAGCAAGATTTCCAATGTTGCCACCTCGGTTTCTAATAAATCCCAGGCAAAAATGAGTGGAATGTTTGCCAGGATGGGGTTTCAGGCGGCCACTGATGAAGAAGCTGTGGGATTTGCGCACTGCGATGATCTGGATATGGAGCACAGACAAGGGCTTCAGATGGACATCCTAAAGTCTGAAGTTAGCGTGGACGGAGGAGGAGGAGGAGAGGCTTCTGTGGAAGGGGACTTCCATTATCAGAGGGACGGGACGGGTCCCCCACCTTCAAACTCCAAGGATGAGGGTATTTGCTCAGAGTTGTCCTCCCATGGAAAACCCAAAATCACAGCCTGGGAAGCTGGTTGGAATGTCACCAATGCTATCCAGGTAAGGGTTTTAAAAAGTTATTTTTTCACACCTTCATTCTTTAACCTTCAGTATATTTCGTTAGTATACACCTGCCCAATGATATGTAATGCACTGATTCAGTATTTCCCTTTTATCTTTAATATAATATTTAGCCTTCAGAAAACAAAAGACTAAATTCAATGCTTGTGTGCACATACTATACGGCTTGAATCTTTCAGAACACCTTTTCATGCATTGCTTTCCCTCTTCCTCAATAAATCCATATCCTTACTAGGAATTTGGTTTGTAATGCAAAAGGTAATGGTAAAAAAAAAATAGCAATATAAGATGTACAAAATCGGAATAGCTGTATTAAATATGTGCTCCAAATGTTTCTACCTTTATCCACTAGATAGTAAAGGAAATAAGACATGAATAAACTTCAAATACATTAAGCTTTTTGGCATTCTTAATGTCCTCAGTGATGTATTGTGCTTTTTTGAAATTTGGTAGTGATCGGTTTAATTGATAATAGTGGGGAAAAAAATAACATTTTTTTTTAAAGAATAAACTCTTTAAGAACATCTTACTTAAAACAAATAGCATGAAAGATTTTAATCTCTACAGTGAATATTTATGCCTGCGTTTCAGAGGGGGAGCTGCAGAGGCTTCTCTGAATTGTAGGGCCCTGCCAAATATTTAGTAGGCCTGGGCTTCACTGACATTAAAACAAAACGGATGCAAACTGCCTGACCCAATCTTAACTCTTTAAAAGGATTCAACATTTTCAATATCGTTATAGGTTTTTTTTTTTAATTATTCCATATGGTAGACTACCTTATTCTTGTGATTTTAGACAACAATTTATGTTTTAAGGTTTACTTATGATAAAATTATTTGCAGAAATGATCACAGAATGCTAGTATTATTATTATTATTATTATTATATGTAAGAAAACTATTTGCAGGGCCACCGATCTCCTTTTTCATGAGTTTTTCAAGATCTTTATGCACGCAGTAATACTGTTTCTCTCCGTCTGTCCTTTCTCACCTTATCGTTTACCGTCTTTGAAGACTTGAAAAAGAGATTTACCAATAGATAATGGAGGGGCTGGAATACATGTATGATAATTATCTAACACATCTTTGATTCCATATTACAGTCTAATCAGGAATCTAGCTTGCAGGGATAATTTAATGTTAGTACATCAGTTCTTTTTTTTTTCTGATTTAAAGAGGTTTTGCTTTATTTTATTTTTTGCAGAATGTAAAGCCAAGTAGATAAAACGTGCATTCTGAAATATAACTGAAAGAAATTATGAACGTTTAAAAAAAAATAGCACATACAACAGAAGCAAATATAGTTTGCAATATTTGGCTGCCTTTTACATCAGAAATTCTGTTACTATCTACATTTTCCATTTTTATACTGATACTCACATATTCTTGAAAGTTAATCTGTTTTTATAATACTTGAGTAAACATTTATCATTTTATTAAAACTAATTTGTAATCAGTTTAGATTTGATTAGAGTGGTTCCCCAATAGTCCTTTTCTTTGTTTAACATAAACTATTTTAAGAACATTTTATGGTAAAAAAAAAAAAAAAAAAGTTTAATTACAATTAGATGCCAAAGAGTTCAATGTATCAATTAAGGTTTGTAATTATACACAATCATATTGATTGTAATCCTTACTGTGAACTAGAAAACATGCCCTTTTCCTATTTGTTTTCTGTAGGGGATGTTTGTCCTTGGCCTGCCCTATGCTATTCTTCACGGTGGATACCTAGGACTATTTTTAATTATTTTCGCTGCAGTCGTTTGCTGTTATACTGGAAAAATTCTTATTGCCTGTCTTTATGAAGAAAACGAAGATGGGGATATAGTAAGAACCAGAGACTCCTATGTCGATATTGCCAATGCCTGCTGTGCTCCAAGGTTTCCGAGACTTGGGGGTAGGATTGTCAACGTGGCCCAGATTATTGAGCTCGTCATGACCTGCATTCTCTACGTGGTGGTCAGTGGCAATTTAATGTACAATAGCTTTCCAAATTTGCCTATTTCGCAAAAGTCTTGGTCCATTATTGCCACAGCCGTGCTCCTTCCCTGTGCTTTCTTGAAGAACCTCAAGGCTGTCTCTAAATTTAGCTTGCTCTGCACCTTGGCCCATTTTGTCATCAATGTTTTGGTGATCGCCTATTGTCTCTCTAGAGCACGTGACTGGGCATGGGACAAAGTCAAGTTTTACATTGACGTAAAGAAGTTTCCCATATCTATTGGTATCATTGTTTTCAGTTACACATCCCAGATTTTTCTGCCCTCTCTGGAGGGAAATATGCAAAATCCTAAGGAATTCCACTGCATGATGAACTGGACTCACATTGCAGCCTGCATTCTCAAAGGACTTTTTGCCTTAGTGGCATACCTGACTTGGGCTGATGAAACTAAAGAAGTCATAACAGATAACTTGCCATCGACCATTAGAGCAGTTGTCAACATTTTCCTGGTGGCCAAAGCTTTGCTTTCTTACCCATTGCCCTTCTTTGCAGCTGTGGAAGTCTTGGAGAGATCTCTTTTCCAAGAGGGAAACAGGGCCTTTTTTCCTAACTGCTATGGAGGTGATGGCAGATTAAAATCCTGGGGACTTACCCTGCGATGTTCCCTGGTAGTTTTTACTCTATTGATGGCTATCTATGTCCCTCATTTTGCCCTGTTGATGGGCCTTACAGGGAGCCTCACGGGGGCGGGTCTCTGTTTCCTGCTCCCCAGCCTCTTCCACCTCAAACTGCTGTGGAGGAAGCTTCAATGGCACCATGTCTTCTTTGATGTTTCCATCTTTGTTATAGGTTCTATATGCAGCGTTTCTGGGCTTATCCATTCTTTGGAAGGCTTAATAGAGGCTTTTAGAAACAACGCCGAAGATTAACAAGTGGTCATCACAGATAGTGTCAGGCAGACTGGTTGCCTAAAGGACCATTGCATACAGCATCCATTTAGACAAACAATTATGCATCCTGTGCAAAAGATGCCAAATGTTTGAGTTATGCACATTTTATAGTTAGAATTAACAGGTGATAAAAGTGTTTTTCCTACAGTTCTTCTTTTTTTTAATTTTAAACATTTTAGCAGAGATTTGTAATTTGAAAGTGAAGTGTATTCATTATGCACTGTGTAATATTAATTTCAAAAGAAACACATAGCAAGCAGCAGTATTCACTTGTCAATTACAGTTCTTAGAATCATTATTTTCTATTTGTGTTGCTTCCTTTCAATTTCTCTGCTTACTCGGGGAGCAGCCCTGTTTAGAAAAGTCACATATTACCTTGCACACACTGGCATTTGATTGGTACATGCTGTGTGATGTCATTGGTGATATTTTAAATAGTACGAACCAATCAGGTTCCAGTGTGTGAAAAGTAACCTATCTAAGCGTGACTGCATCCGGGTTAATGCCTCTCAAAGTCTAACATCCGTAAACTCTGTAATTAATACAGGATGGGTATTGCTGCATGTCCTGTCCTTATAAATATTGTGCAGTGTTTGGATACAATTTTCTTTCAGTACATTAATTCAGAGAACACATCTTAGAATAATCATTTAAAATTTTTAAAACATTTTGCAACAGTATTTGGGATGGGGGATATATATTTTGTACTAGAATGCCCTGTTTTGGATTGTTGCAATATTTAATATTATGTCATTTAAACACTTCCTTTCGGCTGAGGACTATGGGTTTAAAACGTTGGTAGTGTTTAAAACCATTGTTTTCCTTCTTTGGGAGAAATGGACTAGAAGCAGTGGGGACATATATAGGAAAAACTTCCCATAGGTCAGCGACTTAATTACATGCACAGTAAGTCACTGCAAGTATTTAAAAATCCAAAGTCATATCCGGAGATAACAGAAGCGCTTTCATCCACCACATTCATTTCTAATAACCTTCACTTCCCATTCGGATAATATTTGCCTCCAGCTAAAGTCAGACACTTGAATTTTATTTTATTTATTTGTTTATTTTTTACTTTGTAAAAAGCAGAAATTGTTGGATCGATCGTGTTCAGGAAGCAAAGTTCATTCTGTGCAATCTACAAGATCTGTGGAAATGTTTCAAAATGTACGTGTGATGTAACTGTGGTAAATAAGATGAAATGTATTTAAAAAAAATCTTTAACATATATTGTGCTACATAAATATATCAAACAATAAAGAGAGAACAAAGGATAAGAAACGACTGGATTGATTTGTTTAGAGTTCAAAGATTAGATTTAAAACAAGGCACATTATTTAATTCTGGTCTTAAAGATGTGATTTACTCTGAAACATAATCGTAACCGGCGTTAAAAGAAAACCAAAAGATTGGTTGGTTAAAGCTTAAAGAATTATTGAGATCCTTTCCTAAGGCAATGCCAAATACTGGATCTTTAAACATTCATTCATCTTATAAAATTATTATCGCTAGGCTATTACTTTATTAATATTCCTTTAATTTTAGTGGATTAACACTTTTAACATGTAATAGTTTCATTATTCAGTTTTTGTGCCCGCCTTCAGCCAGGATCTAAAGATTTACTTCTCTGACCAAGGAAATGTTCTAGAGAAAACAGGGCCGAAAGGACATTTTCCTGTAAGGGTTGAACTGAAAAGTATGCTTTTGCCACTGCCTGACTTCTGGAAACCCGTTTGGTTGAATAGATGCTAACCCCCCCCCCCCCCAATTAAAAAGCATAATCGATGACATCACAGTTCCAAATGTCTAGTTTCTAGGGCCACTGCAATTGTTGGTTTATTTACATTAAACATTATATTGCATTGTCCTTCTGAGCCCAAAAAATATGTTAAAAGACTTTTAAAACCAGATTGATCAGGCTTTAGGGAAGAGGTGTCCGGCACTAATGGCTGGGTAGCATTCTCAGCAGTACTGCTACCTCCTGGATTTTGGCCGATTTTTCTTCGGTTTGACGTCTCATTTTCAATTCGGGAAGTGACCTTAGTGCCTGAGCAGCTGCCCAGTCCTAAAGCTTTCTTCCAGTTTCACAATCATTAAGAAAACTAAAGTTTGTTTATAAATCAGTGAAGGAGTTGTAGACTCGATAGACAGAATTTATTTTAATTTAAATTTGCATCTCCAAAAGAGTAGGGTTCCCCCCCCCCCCCCCCCCCAGATAAGATGGGGAAAAAAAGCAACGGATGTATAGTGTGGAGGTATTTCTGAAGTTTATAAAGCTGTTTTATATTATTTAAAATAAAAGCTATACGGCTCTACATTTAGAACCATGTAAAGCAAACCTCCGAAAGGAAGATTTGGAGCAGTTTTCAAGTTTTAAGGAGGGTTATAATTAGTTACTTATTGGATTTTCTGTTTGTTTTTTGCTATGGTTTTAAAGTTCCTTGTTATGTGTTTTGCTTATGAATGTATATCTTACTGTAAACCGCACGGAACAATGACTTGGAGGAGGCAGTATATCAACGTTTTAAATAAATACATAAAAGTTTGCCCCCTTCAGAGTGGCCTCACTTTTATCAAGTCGAGGTCACTTTCAATAGGGAAGATGTCAGGCCCATGGTTGACCTTCCTTCCTCCAATTTTTGTCCCCAGTTGGTCCACTGCCAGGAAAGGTATCAAAGCCTCTGGACAGCCAGATAGTGCATTAGCACTTAATGGGAAGCTGAAAATCCTAAAATGAGCAGTTCTGGAAACTGTAAGTCAGATAGAAAATCAAGAAGATAGATGTGGGTTCTACCCGGATCTGGTGTATCACCTGCATGCTCATGGATATCCTGACCATCCTACCTGCTTGTGGGTTCCAATGACAAGGTCTAAGAGCCTCTGGGGTTTTTTTTTGGGATAGTGGTATTAAGAGTGTGATATGGTTGGAGTCATACAATGATGAACTTTAACATATACAGTAGTCAGGTGATGCTACTGAATCCCAGGGTCAACCTTTTTCTCACCAGTCTATAAAAGGGTGTGTAATTAAATAAAACCATTGGACTTCCTGGTAAGGATGCTAACTGGCTCCATTTCTTATCAACTGGTGAGTTAGTTCTAGTTTTACTCCATTGAATACATAGATTAATTATCTTAAGAAATGCAGTACTACAACTCTCTCTATACAAGTATAGAGCAGAACTGGATCAGCCTGTCAGCAAGAAAATAGGGCCCAGTGGCAGCTCCACTTCCTAATTTTAAAGATTCAGTATGGGTAGTCTGCCTTCCAAAGCATCATGGGCTGACGACATATCCTGCATACCAGACAGTGTATTATTGCTTTCCTATGGCTTGCGCATCCTTCCCAAACTTTAATTACGATTCTCAACCTGATAGTTCCCCATATTTTAAAGATGTTGTTTTTCCTGCTTAGAGTAGTAGTATTCAATAGATTCTCCATAATGTCAGTTTGCTGGTCTCGTCTCCTTTCCTCTGTTGATCCCGTGCTCGTGCTCAAGTCTCCTTTCCTTTTGGTTTCTAAACATAAACTAGGGAAATTGAAAACTAAAACTGAGAAATTGGGGGAAGTGTAAGGTTCCCTAGTTAAAGATGATATATATATTGCATGTGAATAAAATTGAAAAAGTTTAGAATGTAGTGAGACACCGAAGCTTGCCTTTCACTACTGCATCAGCCCTGGCCATGTTTAAAACACAGTAAATACTTGCTGGTAATATTAGAAATTCCTCCAGAATAATTCCCACCTGCTTATAGGTTGTTCTGTCTCCCTACTTTGAAGAAGAGGGGACTGGAACAGGCCAGAGTGGACTTCTTAAATCTCTTTTGATAGGTTAGAATGGTTTGGGGTTTTTTTTTTTTGGAAAATTCTGATGAATTTCAAAATGTTTTTCCTACCCACTATTAATTGTGAATTTTTTTTTTTTAGAGCCATGCCAGAACTGAGTATTTAGGTTATTTCTGTAAAATGGTGAGGTTATTTTACTTAGTAGAATCTTCCCTGATATGGCTAAAATTACTTAGTGGAAGAAGGAGATTCTTTCTGCTGGTGAGTCCTAACGTTTTCCAGCTGTTAAAATTACCTTTTAAATGTCACATCAGGTATCAGGTGTTCATTTAATTTTTTTATGAACCCTCACAATTTGCATTATTTCTGAGTGAGAGAGCCCTCCTTCCTCTGCCCTTAGAAACCTCATAATTTGTTGGCTGGGTTCATCCTTCCCACGCCAGTCCTGGTGACCCCACAGACAGTGGGGTTTTCAAGACAGACACAATGAAACTGCATGAGCCAAATTTGCATAAACTGGGCCCCCAATATATGCAAATTTGGCTCAGCATAGGAAGACCTGTGTTAAGGACTAGGAATGCCGCCATCTTTTCCTGGGGTTTTTTTTTTTTTTTGCTTAAGATGAAGGCATGTGAACCCTGTCTTTTTTTCGTTTGCCTTTGCAATACTAGTAACAAGGATTCCCCCCTAATTCTTACCATTGTGCACTATAACTTTTAATTCTGCTATAATATTTTCTTATATTAATTATGAATTTCCCATTTGTTAACATTTTTCTTGAATTCAGTTTTTTCTGTATATTGCTTGCTTTAAATTATATAAACGTTAATAAATATAAAATGAACAAAAAAACAACCTCCCAGACCTTTAAACCACACAGAGGAATTTTAGATGTTTTATTTTCAAGTTCGTTTCCAGCTTTCCACTGCTAAAAATATATAATTTAAAACAGAATTAAGAAATAATTTCAGGGTTATTTTCTGTCTATTCGAATTTCTTTTTGTATTGTAAAACCTATAATTACTTCAGCAGGTGGAACCCATTGGAGTGCACTGTCTTTGTATAATTCAGTATTTGTTTTATGTTGTTGTTTGATGTTTCAGCACGTTGATATTTTGACCGACAAAAGAATGGGGGTGGGGGGGGGGGGGGAAGAAAAACTAGAAAAGAAATAAGATTCTAAAAAATATTGGCTCCAACTGGAATTAATACGGGAATAATACGGGATTGTTTTTAATATAGAACCAGAGAAGACGGTTTGATGTTACTACTATTAATACTAGCATTAGTAATATTATTACAATAAACTATTTTAGATTTAGAAAATGTAAATCTAAAACAAGCAGGCATTAAATGTGAAAAGATGAATTGCGAAAATTGGAGAATATGGTTAAAATCCGTAATTTATTTTGCAAAATTGAATATTCACTGAAAGGATTACAGATTTCCACCATAGCTCTCTCGCCAACGACTTTTTGGGTCGTTCGAAGTTACCATTTCAGTGTCGCTGAGGTCAGTTTCATGTTATCTATTTTGTTATTCGAGAAACCTAATAGAACGGAATAGAAATCACTATAATTGCCGAACGGTGAGGTCAAGTTGTTCTGTCTACATGCAGTAGTTTGCTTTTATAGGACTTCACACTGCTTGATTAAGGAAACATTCTGGTATTTTTTTTAATCGATATGTTGGTGGGTGGAGAATACAGCAGAGGAGGGTTACAGAGCTCTTTGCAGGGAAATTTCATTTGGAGAAGCTCCGCAATGCGGTAAAAAAGAGAGAGAGAGAGCGAGTGAGCCAGAGAGAGAGAGAGAGGGAGAGAGCGAGAGCGCGGGGAGGGGGCGCCACATGACTATCAAATCGTTTAGAAAATCTCGTCCTTTATGACTGGTACTGTATCAATATCGTTTAAGTACCTTTACAAATCTTAAAACAGTGCAAAAATAAAGTATTTTCCTAAACCTGATCAACGAGCTTGTTTCCTTTCCTTTCTTTCTCTTTCATAAGTGACTTCCTTTTATACTATGAAGGTAACGTCGTTTAAAACGTGACTAGTTTTATAGCACTGTCTCACGAGAAGCTCTAAATCGAGAAGACGTTTTCTTTTTCCTGACAGGAAGGAAAAAGAAAATCCCAAGGCCTGAAAAGGGCCTCGACCGTAGTGAGTAGTACTGGTGCACAGAACAAAATACCTTTGCACACTTCTAGGGTTGTTTGTAGTTTTTGGAAGGGGGGGGGGAGGGTTTTTGTTGTTGTTGGTTTTTTGTTTTCTCTTTTTGTAGCTCAAGAACATAGTAAACACCAAATATGCGCTGGAGGGTTTAAGAAAGCCACAGGCCAAGGGAGAGAACATCTGGAGCAGCTGCTTTCGACCTAGAGCCGAGCCCACCTGCTGTAAACCCAGAGCTCGGAGCTCGGGCAGAGGCCACCTCCGCCAGCAGGCACGGGCTCTGCGCGCAGAAGCCAGTTGTCAGAGTTTGATAGCTGGAAGGTAGATTTAATTATTCAAAAAATCATACTCTGTATCTGGAACTGTTGCGCTTTGAGTTCTCCAGTAACTGGCTGCTCTCTCTCTCTTTGTATAATAAGCCGATGAACAGCTCTTTCAATCTTTTCTTTTCAAATAACGCAGACCTAAATCAGATCGTCAGCTTGCTGATTTACCTTGTACTGCTTGTATGTATTAAAGAAGCTAGAGCTGGCTTGAATTCAGGTTGGACTTGGATGTTTTATGATTAAGGGTAACCTACTGAAAGATGTAAATAAAAAATTACAAAACTAGGCGCATTTAATAAATAACTGGACCTGAGAACTTTGCACGTTTGCTTTTAAAGACATATATATTGAGAGCAGGCAGTTACTGTAAATCAAGCTGGGTATATCTGGAGCAGATATATACAACACAACCTTACAAAATCATCCTTTCACAAACGACTCTGCTCTCTTTGCACATGCCAGTGATTTTACCAAGAACCTACCATTTTTACTCTGACCTACACTTTTGTTTTACAGTTTAAATGAGTTTTAATCCCCAGGTTGATTCCTTTAGTGCTCCCTCTTCCTCCAAAGCAAAAATAAGTATATTATTTGGAAATCATAAAGGGAAAAATTCATTTTGGCTTTAGTTTACAGATAATATAATCACCCATGTAATGTCTGGAGTATACCTAACTATTATTATTATTATTTTTATTTCTTCTGGCTATTGAGATGTCACATGGTCCGTGAAGCCGCCTTACAACAAGCACAGAACCAACAGTAGGAAAAAGAGAGACCAAGAGGTTTGGTAGAAAAATTCACAATTTGATGTGCTGGAGAAAATATCAAGAAATACGGTAAAGTAATTGCATGGCAAAATTGATTGCTCCCAAACTCAGGCTTGCACAAATCTCAAGTTTGGTTTTTGTGCAAACATTCCCTTACTCTTTTTCTCTACTCCTCCCAGATTCCCCAATTCTCCCATCTGCTCTCTCTCTCTCTCTCTCTCTACTTCCCCCTCTCCTGTACTCTCCATCTCTCCCCCAAACCCCTTCATCTTGTGCTGAGAATATTTGCAAAATTTTGTATTATTTCACAATGTGTCTAATGGTGAGGGTGGAGAGAATTTGTGTTACTGTGACTGACACGATACCAGACTTTGAATGTTTTTTTTTTGTAGGGTGCGGCATACAGAGAAACATCCTACTTCTGCTCTGCCCCCTTTGTGAGAGCTGCTGGTGGCGGGGATCTATGGATACAGAGCATCTATTTATAGAACTGGAGGTGCAGGATTTATATTGGGTTTGTCTTGGTCATAGAATGACAACAATGAATCTCACTCTTAAACCTGCCTATGTTGGGTATCATCTCAGTCTCTCAAATTTACTGCTAGTGCACTGTGCCAAAAAACTTCTTTATGGAGCTTGTAGGGTGAAATATTTACAAGCAACATATCAAGGTGAGCTTGGAAGCTCTTTTTCATCAGGCCAGCAGTGCCCAAACAGTTAAGGACTATTTCTGAATCTTTAGGCCATATTTTCTTGGTCTCTGATTGCAGTTGTTAGCTTAAATATACACTATATAAATACATCAATAAATAATAAATCTCTTGGTACTTGATGATCTTCTCTCTCTCCATGCATAGTGCAGAAAAGTTATTTAGTACTGACATTTCGATTCTTATTGTTGTTTATGTGGGTTTTCACTTTTAATACTATGCCAGATTTTCTAGCATCAAGCTTTCAATTGGTCCCATGTGAATGAATAGGTATACGCTATATGATTTATGAGAAGGATGTATATGAGAAAGAATAACATTGACTGTAAACTAAAGAAAGAAATTGGGGGAGGGGAAGAGGGCGGAGCTTGGTTGCTTTGCTTTGCCTCCCTCAACTAAAAAGACATTCTGCTACTCCTGGGCTCAAAAAATCCCAGTTCTCCTTTTTTTTTGTGCACATTGTTACTGGCAGGATGTTCTGTTTAATTTTAATCCCTTTCAGAAGCTGCAGGAAATTAAAGACTTGGGCTATGTGGTATTAAAATGGTGCAAAATTACCAGTTTTATGGCTTTTTGCACCTTTCTTTGTTCTGAATTTTCTGTTCTTTAAACGTGGCCTTTAATATTTTATTAGTTCATTTATTCTAACTCTAGTTGTATTTCATTTAATTACATTGAATTTAGTATTTCTGTTCCAACGTTTGTGGCTGGTCAGCTGCTTCAAAGTGATTTACAGTGTGATAGACTCAGTCACAAGCTGTGTTAGGTTGGGCAGTGATGGGGCGTACATTGCAGTGAGGCAGATTATTTTGAGGTACATTACATTGAAGGGTTCAGGTCAAAAGTTGGGGAGTGGAGTAGAGGCATTTCATGGTGAGTAGGGTATTACACTACTGGCAGACTTGGATATAGTGTATTCTATTTTTTTTTTAATTCTGATTTTTGAGACCTCAAGGTGGATTACATTCAGGTACTGGAAGTATTTCCCTATCCCCAAAAGGATTACAATCTAAGGGCCTCATTTACTAAGCATTTTTCACATAGACACGGAATGGGAGAAAAGCCATAGTAAATCAGGCCCTAAGTTTGAACTTGAGAAAATGGAGGGTGAAGTGACTTGCCCAAGGTCACCCTGGCTTGTAGCCCACTGCTCTAACCACTAAGCTACCTCTTCATTCCTGTATAAGTAATCCAGGTTTTAACATAGCTTAGATTTATTGAGTCTTTCTACTTTGTGGTTATTGAAATAAATAGGAGGGGAGTGCATTCCACAGATCTGGTGTTGCACTTCTGAAGACTTTGGCCCTAATTTTCTTTAATTGGATTGTTTTAAGGAGCGCTGAGCAAAAATTTCATGTTGGGTTGCTTACCTTAAACTCAGTTGCTTACCTTAAACTCAGTGAGATAGATATCCAAAAGCCATTTAGGTAACTGAAAAGCCAGTTATCCAGCTAAAAGGGGCATTTTGGGGAGGGGTTCTGTTATCTGGCTAACTTAGCCAAATATCAGGTATATCCAGCTACCGAAGAAATACTGGAAGTGGCTGGGATTGCATAGCAGAGCGATCTCAGCAGGACGAGGGGGCAGATGCTGAAGGTAACAGATGGGTGGGAGGATGTCTGCCTGGTAGGTTGTGCATGTGGCTGTTTGGGGGAGCAGGAGGGGTAAAGTACAGAGTTTTTAGCGGTGGGGGGGGGGGCACTGGAGGCCTGGGCTTGTCTTTTTTAACTTTACATTGTCTTTTGTAGATTGCAACACATTTTTTGGTCAGTGGGGGAGAGAGGTAGTAGGTAGAGACATGTGGTGGTGGTCGGGGGTGGGGTGGATGGGCATCAGGTCAGGAGGCTTACGACTTGGTGCTTTTTTTTTTTTTAAGGTGTGCTACTTACCCAGATATCTCTGAAGATACCCAGGAAAATAGCTATCTATCCAGCCACATTAGGCTGGATAATTTTAGGTCTAACCAGACATATTCAACTAATATCTGGTTAGGGTTAAAGTTATCCGGCTATATGTAGCCGGATAACTTTAAATAGTATATTCAGTGGGATGTTTATCTTGCTGAATATACTGAACAAGTTATCTGGCTAAAGTTAGCCGGATAACTTATTCACTAAACAGCCTACTAATTATTAGCCTCTATATACTTTAAGAAATATATCATGAAAAAAAGAACCTCCCAATCCTTTTACCTTTTCAGTCAGATATGCAGGGCTATTGTTTTTCAGTGCCTTGAATGTGAGCAATAGGGCCTTAAATTTGTTCTGCAAAATGAGAAACCAATGTAGGATAACTAAATAGGGATGTGCATTCGTCCAGAATGAATTAGGCAATTTCAACGAAATTGCCTAATTCATCCTGGTTCGGCCACCCCGAAAAAAATCGGCCCGAAACGTGGGAAAACGAAATTTCCCACGGTTGGCCGATAACGAAGGCCAAACCAAAAGGTTCAGCTGAATCACATCTGTTTAACTAAAAGAGGGGAGGCTTATTCCTATTTTTTGATGCCTGCGATTGTTCTAGCAATGGCATTTTGGAGCCCCTGTAGCTTGTTCATTGATTGCTTTTTGGTAGTCCTGTGAAGATAGCATTGCAGTAGTCTAAGGGGGCAAATACTATGGCTTGTATTACTGTTTTGAGGTTGGTTGATAGCAAGACGGGCATACTGGCTTCACCATTTACATGTGCCAGGCTCCCTTCTTTGGCACTGCTGTTTTTTGGATCTCCATGGTCAGTGCAGAGTCTAGAATGATGCCCAGATTCTTCACTTTCTATTGTGGGTGTAGGGTGATATCATCCAAGAGGGTGTTGTCTGGCCATCGTGAGCTGCTCACCCATAGGATCTCTGCTTTATCTCTGTTTATTAGGAGTAGTTGTTAGTCATCCAGTTCAAATCTTTTTAAGGACATTTTTTAGTGCTGTTGTGGTTTCTTCCTAGATGTCTGATGTTGGAATTAAGATTTGGATATTGTCCACATAGATGCATACTTTCATCCAAAATCTCCTTACAATGGTTGCAAAAGGCATGAAGTACACATGGAATAGAATGGGTTACAATGGCAAGCCTTTGCTGTACAACCCATTTCAGGGGTCAGGGTTTAGAAAATTTTGCATTCTCAGTTATTTCTTGGGTTTTGTTGGGAAGGAAGGAGTCAAACCAGCTTTTTGCTTTTTCCTGGATACCTATGGCTTGGATTTTCTAAGGTCGCAGACCTTAGAAAATCCGGCGGTAACAGGGGGCAGGGTGGCGAAGCAGGGGGCGGACCTGCGAATAGCACCCAATAGCGCTTTCGTAAAAGGTGGTGCTATTGGGTGTGAAACTGGCGGCGAAAAGGGTCCTTACCTTTTCGCCATCAGCAGTGTCTTCGCGGTGTCTGCCCCGGTGCCACCCAACTCCTCCCCTTCTGATGCAGGCGCCGCCCAGAACCCGCCCCGATTTAGCTATCGCATGCGAAAAGGGACTCTTCGCGTGCAAAAAGTCCCTTTTTGCATGTGATCCGCAAAGAAAATGACCCCCTATGTTTGTTAATCTACTCAGAAAGATTTGGTCATCAACTGTGTCAAGTGCAGTGGAAAGGCCAAGGAAGATGAGAAAACCTAATTTGCCATGATCCATCATTAGTCACATGTGCTAAATATTTACTGCTGGTAATGTTAAATTATTTTTCACATGAGAATGATTATCTTCTCTTCTAATTTCATAGCCTGTTGATACAGTGTGCAGATATGTCTTTATGGCATCTTTATGCTAATATTTCACACGTAACGCATCAAGAAGCAACACTTCAGGGCCGGCCCAGTGGCTCAGTCCCTGAGTCAGGTGTCTGCTCCCTGAGTTGGCTGGATCTGGGGATGTAGCATTCATAGTCTGTAGGGGCTGGAAAATGAGTCATGGTCATTGCTTAAGCATGAATCCTAGTGGCTGGATTCAAGGCCTATGATTGCAAAGTTCTGGAAGGACCCCTGCCACTATAATTAACAGGAGAGGTACACAGGGGGAGGAGGGGAATACTGGAGAGGAGATGATGTAATTCCCTGAGGGTGGAACAGGAGAGGGAGAACTTTAGTATAGTCATGAGGCCAAACTGGATGGTATTTCTCCCTCACTTTTCCTCCAATGGAAATCACACAAAAAAACACCTCTTTTCTCTATTGTAATTAGTGGCAATACAAAAAGTTTCCTTGTAGGAAGAGGAGAAAAGTTAGTGCTGTATGATTGGTTGTAAGTAATAATTAAACATAGTCTGGTTTAAACAATTAAATGTTAACTCACAGTAATAATTACCTTGATTCAAATTCTGAGATGCAATAGATTTTATTTTTAAGAGAAGAGAAACCGAAGAAACTTCTTTCATTAGCAAGTAGAATTTCTTTCCTTACTTCCAAAGAACACCTTTAACACCACTTCAGAATAAATCTTCAACAGGTAAGTATACTTCTTTTCTGTTAACCAATTGCTTTTCCTTTTTCAGATTTCCCCCATTTCAAAGAAATCCAAATATTATATTTCTCTTGTCTTGCATTCACCAACACCAAATATTAGATATGGTATGTTTCAGTTCAATAATAATTCTTATCACAATTTTCTTCAAACCAAAAACATGGTTCTTTTCTCAAAATGTTCTCACTTTTGCATCTTGCAGGTTTCACTTCTTTCCCATGATTTACCACAGTAAGTATAAATTAATACTCAAGGAGTGAGAAGAATACATTTCCGTCAGTTTTGATTCCTTGTGTTTGAGTGTGTGCATTTTTATCTGCATCTCTGGTTGTGTTTCTAGCCAGAACAAAATGTCTTAGCAGCTCATATTTACAAATACAGCTTATATTTCTGAAGAATCTTTGCAGGTGGTACCGGAATGTGTTGGCACACTTTCTTCTCTTTGAATTTCTGGTACTTGATTCCTCGTCTGTCCATAGCACAGCCCCTACTACACTTACGGCCCGATTTTTAAGGGCTCGCTTGTTCTAAAAACAGGGGTTACGAGTGCGGCCAAGCCCCTTTTAAAATGCGCGCACCATTTACCACTGTGACGGGGGATTGCATGCCAGCGCTGTGCCGGGGGATTGCCGGGGGATTGCGTGCCAGAGCTGTGTTAGAAAAGGATTGGATAAGTTCTTGGAGGAGAAATCCATTACCTGCTATTAAGTTCACTTAGAGAATAGCCACTGCCATTAGCAATGGTAACATGGAATAGACTTAGTTTTTGGGTACTTGCCAGGTTCTTATGGCCTGGATTGGCCACTGTTGGAAACAGGATGCTGGACTTGATGGAACATTGGTCTGACCCAGTATGGCATTTTCTTATGTTCTTATGTTCTAACTTGCTACTGCTCCTTTGGAGGAGCAAAAGGTAAGTTAGAAAAATTGGGGTTACCTAGGATAGGGATGGGGGTGGGTAGGAGAGGGGAAGGGATGTTAGGGTAGGGGGTAGGGAAGTTCCGTTCCAGTCCTCTCCTTAATTGGAGTGGACTGGGAGGGAACTGGGGAAGACCGACGATGTGTTGCCGTGCAATTTTTGCTTTACTCTGACCCCCTTGGGTGCGCCGTCCATGATTTTATAACATGCATGCACTGGCGCGCGCATGTTATAAAATTGGGCGTTCATGTGTGCTCGCCGTGTAGTGAGCGCATATGGATGCGCACACATATTTTTTAAAAATCTACCCCTAACTGTACAAAATTAACATGAGAAACTGTCTGCTCTTTCACAAATTATCTTCTGGCAGTTCTAGGTATGCATATGCTTTATGTTTAAACATTTTATTAAAATTTTTAACATATCATGTGACAAGTGTCTGGGCGCAGTTTGTTCTGCCACTGCCCCCAGCAATACTGACAACAATGACATCATGCATATGCTTTATTCGCTGGAACACTGTTCTGTATTGTATACCAGCTAGTAAAAAAGATATAATATATAACACGTGTCCTTAACTAAGTTTGTCAGAGATACTCAGATTTACTTTTTCCAATTATATGTTTATCAAGCTCACATGAGCAGAGGTTGTGAAATTAAAATGCAGCCCATTCACTGATAACAGTTTTGTTAGAGAAGGTCTCAGTTAGTGGAGAACTTTTTTCTTAATTTTTGTTTATCTTCCAAAGTATTAGGGCTAGATTTTAAAAGCCCTGTGTGCATAAATCCTCCCGGATTTATGTGTGCAGGGCACTCGCGCGCCGGTGCGCCTATTTTGCATAGGCCGCCGGCGCGCGCAAAGCCCCGGGACGCGCGCAAGTCCCTGGGCTTCGTAAAAAGGGGTGGGAAGGGGCGTGTCTGGGGTCAGGGGGCGGTCTGGGGTGGGTCCGGGGGCATGGCGACGGTTCGGGGGTGGGCCAGGAGGGTGGTCCTGAGTCACCTTGTGCCGGGGGATGCGAGGTGGCTTCAAGCAGGTGTAACTTGCCCAACAAAGGTAGGGGGGGGGATTTAGGTAGGGCCGGCGCGCGTAAATCCGGCCGGATTTATGCGCACAGGGCACTCATGCGCCGGTGCGCCTATTTTGCATAGGCCATCGGCACGCGCATAGCCCCGGGCCGCGCGTAAGTCCTGGGGCTTCGTAAAAGGGGCGGGAGGGGGCGTGTCCGGGGCATGTCTGGGGTCAGGGGGCGGGAGGGGTGGGTCTGGGGGCGTGGTGCCGGCCCGGGGGCATGGCCGAGGCCTCTGGACCAGCCCCCGGGTCGGGTGATGGCTCGCCAGCAGCCCGCTGGCGCACACAAATTAACACCTGCGTCGGGTAGGCGTAAATCTGCCGACAAAGGTGGTGGTGGGGGGGGGTGGGTGGGTTAGGGAGGGGAAGGTGAGGGGAGGCGGAAGGAAAGTTCCCTCCGAGGCCGCTCTGATTTCAGAGAGGCCTCAGAGGGAACAGGCAGTGCGCGCCGGACTCGGCACGCACAGGTTGCACAAATGTGCACCCCCTTGTGTGTGCCGACCCCGGATTTTATAAGATACGCGCGGCTATGCGCGTATCTTATAAAATCCAGCGTACTTTTGTTCACGCGTGGTACGCGAACAAAAGTACGCACACGCGCTGTTTTTGAAAATGTACCCCTATAAGAGCAGTCCACTCTGACAGATTCTACACAGAGTCAGGGTTTGCCCTCGGTTTAAGTCAGTTTTCACAATTTTTGTTTTAACATTAGCTTTTGACTGACAATTCTTTGGTCTGGAGTCCAAATCCAATACAGTTTTTTTCACTCAAGCCTTTAACTACAGCATGTTTCTATATTTCTGTGTGGCTTTGCTGACAAATTTAACAAAATTTCTCTCATTTACACAAATTTTTCCTTTTGCTTTCCTTCTCTTCATAGGCTCTTTTTTTTATTAGAGCTGCCCAATGGTTAGTAAGCAACCCATGTCTGCCAAGGTTAAAGGTTTTTTTCCTTTCCTTTAAATAATTCTTTTTTTTCTGACAAAAAACTACTTTTTTCTATCACTCTTCAGGAGCCATGCTGACTTACTATATCCCAGGCTCCTTAGTCTGAAATCTTTCCATGTTTATTGATTGTCTACATGCCAACAAGGTTGATTTTAATAATGCAATCATTCTAGGTGACTTTAATCTCCATGTAGATGCTCTGCCTTTGTCCACCATTTGCAGAGACCAATTGAAGTCAATGCAAGCATTAGGCTGGTCCCAACTTGTTAATAAACCAATGAATAAACTAAGTCATATGTTTGATCTAATTTATGTACGAAGTCAATGATTATCTAATGAAGTTTTTATCTGTGACTGTTACGCTGTCCCATGGTCAGACCATTGATTATTAAGCTGTCCGATTAAGTAGCCTTATCTGGCTTTTCAGAAAGCCTGAGCCAATCATGGTTTCAAGGCGACCACCGATCAATCCTGATCAGCTTCGTGATCAGTGGATCCCAAGTCTTGACCAACCTATTATATTCAATGTTAATTGTTTTCTAAATAGATGGCAAAAATTATTGCATAATGCATCGGATACTCTGGTGCCTGTTAAAGCATTTTGCTTTAAACATGGAAACTGTGCCCCCTGGTTCTTGGCTGACTTGAAAGTGAAAAAGAGTGACAGTCGGAAGACTAAATGCCACTGGTGTAAGAGGAAATGTGAAGAATCCCTGTCTTTCTATTGAGAGAAACTCACAGGCTATAGAGAAACCATTGACGGGGCCAAAAGGAGATGGTTTTCATCTCATATCAACGGAGCCACCTCACAGTCTCGTGAGCTTTTTAGAACTGTTCACTTGCTTTCCAAGAGTCCTACTCCAAGTCACCTTGTAGCTACATACTCATCTTGTGAGGAAGTAGCTTCATTCTTTTTAAGAAAAATATCACTATTAGTTGGCTTTTTGCACACTCTTGTATTCACAGATGGTGAGGCCTCCACTAAGCCTACTGTGCACTGGAGGGATTTCTCCTTGACCTCAACTGTGGAAATAGGTTCCATCTTAAGCATGATGAAGGACTCTATGTCTTTGACTTCTACTTGACAGCACTTTCTAAAGATCTGCATGACGAGGTAATGGGCTTTATAGAGAGCCTGGTCAACACCTCCTTTAATGAGGGATTTGTTTCCCCTGCTTTACAATCCACTTCAGTTTGTCCTATATTAAAAAACACTACTTTAAATTCTATAAATTTATCTAGCTATTGCCATATCTTTACTTTGCCTCTGCTTGCAAAGATTATGGAAAAAATAGTATGTAATCATCTTCAAGAATACATTGATGAATACGACTTCCTTGTTGTGTGACAATTTGTGTTTTGGCCCTACCATAACACTGAGATCCTCCTTCTGCCCTCTACTGATATCCTCTGGGACCAACTCTTATTGATGCTCTTAGACATCTCCTCTGCTTTTGATGCTCTGGATCATTCTATGGGGTCAATTGGAATCTTCGGGTATCACTTCTATAGTACTCTCCTGGTGCTCATCAAACCTGTTTGCCCTTTTTGTGTACTGATAGGCGATGCTGCCTCTATAGTTGTGCCTCAGGGGTCTTCTCTATCTGCTGTGCTTTTTAACATATATTTATCACCTCTCTGTGCTGTTCATAGGTAGACTATGCTGATGACATACAATTCTTTTTACCTATAATATCTGCTCCTGATGCGGCCTTTGCCAAGCTATCCAAGTGCATTACCAAGATAAATAACTGACTCTCCCAAAACAAGCTGTCATTGAACGTTAAGAAAATGGAAATCCTATTGATGGCCAGGACTGAAATGAATGACTTTCCTTCATCCTTCAATTTTAGGGGTCAGACTATTTCTATCTCCACTCAAACATGGAACTTGGAATCATTGTCAGCATATTAACTCTGTAATCAAATCTTCCTATTTTAAAATGCATATGCTCCAGTATGTGAGGCAATTCTTTTCTCCTTCTGTTTTTCTGATCAGTGGAACCACTAGGCAAACTAGGCCTGGGCCTAGGGTGCCGACCATTGGGGGCACGAGCCAGGGGTGGTTGTATAATAAGGCAGGGTGAGGCGGCTGCTTCAAATGGCAGATTCTTGAAGTTGCAAAAATTGCCCCTTCAAAATTTTGCAGTCCCCACCTCACCCTGCCTCCCCCCATTGTGCCACCCTCCTAACCCCCACCCCCACCCCCGCCAAGACTCATGAAAGCCCCTGATGGTCCAGCGGGGGACCTGGGAGCAATCTGCTGCTCCCAGGCCGTCGGCTGCCACTAACCAAAATGGCGCCGGCAGCCTTTAGCCTCTATCATATGACAGGAGCTACTGGTGCCATTGGCCGGCCCGTCACATGATAGGTGTGGACCATCCATTGCCCCTATCATGTGACATCAATTGATGGTACAGGAAGTTGTATTGCTTGCAAGGATCCTAGTCCCCATGGGCAGGAAGAGTATCTCATGGCTGATGTGGCAAGGCAAACTGCCTGCAGGGATCCCAGGCTCCATGAACCAGAAGAAAATGATCCAGTGGGGAGGGAGGATGTGGGTCTGTGTGAGGAAAAAAGTGAGTGAATGGGAGGAGAGGGAAGGGAAGAGAAGAAAAGGGAGGACATGAGTGGCAGGGAGAGAAGGGAAGGAGGAATGAATGAGAGGGAATGGAAAGGGGAGTGAGTCGGAAGGGAAAGGGTGGGTGAGAAGGCATGGGAGTGAGAAGGTGAGTGAGAAGAGAAGGTGATAAGTCAGAAAAGAAGGAAGCAAGGGATGAGTGAGCAGGGATGGATAAGAGGAAAGGGTCAGGGTGAATGAATGGGAAGAGGAGGAGGGTGGGAACTGAAGGGTAAGCAAATGGGAAAAGAAGGGAAGGCAGGTGAGTGAGTGAGTGAGAGGGGATGGAAAGGAATGTGGTGTGAATGAGAGGGAAGGAAAGGGAACGTGGCATTAGTGAAGTGGGAAGTAGAGATGGATCAACACTGTATAGAGGGGTTGTGTGTGAGAGAGTGCAGGGCCAGCTGAAGGACTAGGTGGCTGCCTAGAGTGCCACAGTTTTGGGAGTGGCACAATAGTGGTAGGACTGCAATGACTGTGACTCCTTGTTCTTCCCTCCAGTGTGGGCCCAGAAGATGATGTTGAGTCACTTGGGCTTGCGTGGGTGAGAAGGAGGTGCAATCTCTGTCACCAGAAGGAGCAAGAGCAGCACTGACCTGCATGGCTAGAAGAAAGGAGCAAGAGCAGTGTTGGCCTGTGAAGAAGTCCCGATGGCTGCACTGGCTGAAGGTGGAGCTATTCCCGCATGTGTATTTCAGAGGGGGAGGAAAGTGAGTGTGAGAGTGAGTGAATGAGTGAGAGAGAGCATTTGAGTGAGCATATGTGCGTGGGTGAATGTGTGAGAGAATGAATATATAAGTGTTAGTGTGTGTATATGACAGAGAGAGTGGATAAAGTTTGTTTGCAGTCCCTCTCCCCCAGTAATCCAGGATAATCTCAGTGTGATTAGAAATCAAAAGGTTCCATGTATGGCGAGCTGGCAATTTTTATCTTTATTAGTTTTAATTACTATTAAGTTATTTAGTGTGTGTACAGAAGGTGGACCCTTGAGCCAAGGTTGTTTTCACCACCAAGGGGAGGCCCCTGGTGGTCCTCGTCGTTGGGATGTGGTTCCGGGAGAGAGAACCCAACAGGACCTTCACCTATACCAGCCCACGGTCCCCGCGGATTGAGCCCTTGGGTGCCGGGGCCGGCAGGACTTAGGCACGGGTCTCTCAGGCGCCAGGCAGAAGGCAGGCAGCAAGATACTTGAACTGGAGGCCAGGCCGAGGTCTGGGCTGGCAGCGAACAAGCGAGGCATAGGACCAGGCTGAAGATCAGGGCAGGCAGCGAACAAGCAGAAATGAAGAACCAGGCTGAAGATCAGGGCAGACAGCGGATAAGCAGAAACCAGGAGACAAGCAGGGTCGGAGCCAGAAGATCAATCCAAGGAAGCAGGAACGAGGTGAAACTGGACGGAGGCAGGAGCTGGAACAGGACTAGGACTGGAGCAGGAGCAGGCGCAGGATCCGGAGTAAGAGACAGAAAAATCACAGAAATGCAGGATCAAGATGCAGACAACACGCACTCACAAGGAGCTGGACCTGTTGCCGAGGTGAGGAGGAGATGGCAAAGCAGGGTATTTATACCTGCCTTGCCTGATGTCATCATCCCGGGCCGCGGGGAACTTTCCTGCCATTGGCCCTTTAAATCTAGTCCAGGCGCGTGTGCGCCTAGGGGGCTCAGGGATCACTACGGTGTCGGCAGCGTTGGGAGCGCCACGAGCAGGCCACAATGACGGCGAACTGCACTGGGATGCGATGGCGGCGGGGATGCTGGAGTGGGATTCCTGCCCACTCAGGTGAGGGGACCCGGCCCGACTCCCCCAAGGGCCAGGGCGCCTAACAGTGTGTCTACTATTTTGAAATTTTATTGATTTTTGGGAACTGTTTAAAACATTTATATGAATTTAATTATCGAATGTTATTCTGTTTGTCAACTGTTTTGAAATATCTTTTTATTAGTATGGTATTAATATTATAATTGATGATTTGAGGTTCTTGATTTTATTGTTGGTTTATGAGGAATGGTGATGTTGCTGTTTTTCCATTGTTGCACTGCATACAGAATCTGGCTTGTTGCAGTTTCCAGTTCAGTTTTTGTTTACATGTTTCTGTTTGTACTTTATGGTCTTTTTCTTCTGTATTTGATGAGGATCTGTCTGTGACTTGTTCTGTTTGGTGTTTTAAGGCTTGGTGTAATATTTGCAGGGCTGCTTTTTTGTAGGTGCAATTGGTACTGTTTGAGTGCTGGTAGCTAGTTTAGATATGGGAGGTTTACTATATTGTAATTATAGTTCAGTTTATTCATGGCTTTCAGAGGGCCAAGCTCAAACCCACTGCACTTTACAATAGGCCTAATACCATACAGGTTCCAAGTGTCTTTTTTGCAAGGTTTCCTCATTGGCACCACATTTTGTAGTAAATGATATTTCCTAGCGTGTAGCAGATGGACTCAAAACAAGTGGGATATAGTATGCTCGTGCTAGCAGTTGGAGACGGATCTGACGTCAGCACGGGTACATATACCCCCACAGGAAGTGTAGCAATTCAGTAATTTCCATCTCCAAAGCAGTTTGGAGCTCCCTTACGCTCGCTGAGCGTGTTTCCAAATTCTACACGACTAAATTCATAGACGACACCTACCTGAAGACGAGCCCCGCACTCCTGCGGTGATACCAGTCGGTCCCTCCCGAGGCGATTTCCGTGGTCCCTCTGAGGTGAGTGCCTCGGTCCGGTGGCCGGCTCGCGGCAGGAACCTAGCCCCCGGGTGAGAAGGGCTCGGGCGCGGCATAGAGGCAGCCTCGGTCCCGGCGTGGACTTGGCCCCCGAGCGAGATGAGTTCGGGTGCGGCCCAGAGGCAGCGGGTGCACTTCCTCGAGCGCGGCGGTGACGGTACTTACCCTCTCCCCCCGCAGCCGGAGACCGCCCGGGTCGCAACCGGGAAGTGCCGAAGACAAGGTAAGGCATACATCTTTACTGGGTCTCCGAGGAAGTGAGGCTTTGCAGAGTCTGCCTGGGTGTTTTTTGGGGACCTGAGTTGAGGAATTTCATGCCGCAGGAGTTATGGTTAGAATCAAATTATTTATCTTTTAGAAAGAAAATTAAGAATTGGTTATTTTGATTTAGTAACCGAGAGTTGTGGTTTTATTAATAGGTCGTCTGTTGTTTTTTATGAATTTTAACTGTTTTATTATTTTAACTTACCTTTTAAATTTGTAAACCGCTCTGGCCAGATTTGTCTGATTTAGCGGGTTAAAAGAATTGATAGATAAGTAAATAAATAAGCCATGGGACCTGATGGGATGCACCCTACGATGCTAAGGAAGCTCAGAGATATCCTGGCGGATCCACTGAAGGATCTTTGGAGTTAGGTGTGGTCAGTAGGACTGGAGAAGGGCAGATATGGTCTCTTTTCATAAAAGTGGCAACAGAGAGCATTACAGAAACTACAGGCCGGTTAGCCGTACCTTGGTGGTGGGAAAATTGATGGAGACTCTTTTGAAGGAAAGGATAGTGGACTCACAATCCAGCTGATTGCAGGAGCTGAGGCAGCATGGTATTACCATGGACAGATTGTGTCAAACAGATTTCATTGATTTCTTTGAGTGACTAGAGAATTGGATCAAGGGCATGCATTGGATATGGTTTATTTGGATTTCAGCAAGACTTTTGATGCTGAAGTTCATTAACAAACTGAATAACCTGGGATTGGTCCTAAAATAGCAGCCTGGATTAGAAAGTGGTCGAGTGCTAGAAGATAGAGGATAATGGTAAATGGAATTCACTCTGAGTAGAGAAAGGTGATAAGTGGAGTGCCTCATGGATCAGTCCTAAGGCCGGTTCTGTTTAATAGCTCTGTTAGTGATATCACGGAGGAGATAGAAGGAAAAGTTTGCCCTTTTGCAGATTGTACTTATATCTGCAACAGTGGGCACCCCTGAAGGAGCAGGCAGAATGAAAAGTGATCTAAGAAAGCTTGAAGAGTGGTCTAATAATTGGCAGTTAAGATTTAATATTGAAAATTCATGAACTTGGGATGCAGAAATCAGCGGGAGCTGATATGAACTGATCAGTTGAGGGATCTTAGCGAATCAATGTGATAACCAGAGCCGGGAGGATGTTTGGATTTATAGGGTATGGCATACCAGTAAAAGAAAAGAGGTAATAATGCCTTTTTACAGGTTGTGGTGAGGCTTCACCTGGACTACTGTGCTCTGTTCTAGAGGTGTATCTCGGAAATGATATAAAGAGGCTGGAGCTGGTTTAGAAAAGGGCTACCAAAATGGTGCAGGGCTTATACGAGAAGCCCTATGAGATGAGGTTGAAAGAACTTAATATGTAGTAGGGATGTGCATTCATCCAGAACAAATTCGTCCTGGTTTGGCCACCCCGAAAAACAAAGTGGAATTTCCCGGAATTTCAGGAAAATTTGTTTTTTGGGGTTAGTGTACGCTAACTCTGAAATTCGGGGCAACCGAAAAAAATCGGCCTGAATCGCGGGAAAACGAAATTTCCCACAGCGGGCCGATAACGAAGGCCGAACCGAAAGGTTCAACCGAATCACATCTCTAATATGTAGACTCTAGAAAAGAAGTTAGATGGGAGGGGGGACATGATACAGAAATTTAAATACCTGAAAGGTATTACAGGAGGCCAAGCCTTTTTGAATAGAAGGGAAGCTGTAGAATTAGAGGTCCCAATATAAAACTCCAAGGGAGTAGATTCAGGAACAGTGTCGGGAGATACTTTTTCATGGAGAGAGTGGTGGATGCCTGGAACGCCCTCCCTAAGGAAGTAGTGATAACAAGGACAGTGACAGACTTCAAAAAAGCACCGGATAAACACAAAGGATCCCTAATGGCAAGAGAATGGTAATGAAGGAACTGCTCAGCCTTTGCTGAGTGATGGTTCCAGGGCAGCAGTAATAGGGCTGCACTGTGCTTATTGAATGCCATGGGGAAACCTGCACGGAGCAGCAGCTTCAACTCTAAAGGGGCCACAATAGGACTCGGGGGTTGGGTTCTGTGATCTATTTTGGGTAAATGCACATGAAATCACTGCTGGGCAGACTGGATGGGCCTTTTGGTCTTTACCTGCTGTCATTTACTATGTTACTGTGGTACTATGTAGTTTTTCATGAGGAGGAGGAATATCATATCCAAGGAAATTAATGAATCAATTTTATGGATTTATTTATCTTAGCACTTACTGTGAATGTTTAATCACATACTGAAGTGGAGATTTTTAATCTTGAAGGATTTGTAGATTTGTAATTTGCACTAATATGCTGTGTCTAAGATTTTAACTTTAATTTTAAGATGTTAATTTTAAATTATATTTTTGAATTAGCACATGTATACTTGTATGATTGTAATGTTCTTTTAAATGTATTATGTACTTATGATAATATACATATATGTGAATGTGGAATGATTGTAATAACGATTTTGTTGTTTTCCGCTTTGGGTGAAGTTCTGAAAGGCAAAATATAAATATGCTAAATTAACAAATAATAAATATTCTGTTCTGGAGCAGTGGGCTGCTAGCACCACTTCCTGCTTATTGTGGCCATCGTACTGGGGGGAGGAAAAGGAAGAGATTCCAGAAGAAATTGTGCGCAGTGGTGCATACCAGAACTGCCTAAGCTGTGGCCTCACAATTTAAAGAAAGGCACAGGAGAGGTGCCTCCTATGTATGGCATCCTGTGCCGCTGCACAGTTTGCATATCCTGAAAGCTAGCCCTAGTTCTCTGATATGGCATGCTGCTGGTTTGTGGAACTGGTTTCAGCCTATTGATAAGGTTTGATGTTTAAGAAAGTCCAAGCTGAATCTCTCTTTTTACCTCAGAATGTTTTAAAAATGTCAAGTTCATTAGTTATTATAAATGTTTTATTTATTTATTTATGTATTGTTAGGTTTGACTGCCTATATATTTGATTATTGGAAACTGTTTCATGTTATGTAATGCCACAGTGAGCTTTGGTAATTACAGCCTATGGGACTGATTTTCAAAAGCATTTACAATCTTAATATTGGGTTTTACATGAGAAAATGCACTTTACCCATGTAAATGGGCTTTTGAAAATTTCTCCTGTACATGCCATTAAATTGTCAATAGGATGTGACCATGTAAGTGCTCTTACGTGGAAGTGGTGCTTGAACATTGCTACAATAGTATGTTACATTTACAAGCGTATCTCCTTTGAAAAGTCACCTGTATGTGTTTTAAAGTTAAGTAAAATGAATTGTCATGGGAATATGATTCTAGGAATATGGAGCCAGAAGAGAGGAGGTTGTGAAATGTAATAAAACACAGAGGTACTGGGGTACTGCAAGGAGGGAGACTTGAGAAGTGAAGGACTGAGATGAAATGGTGCTGGTACCTTGTTTACTGGATCTGCTCTGGAAGTTCATCACTTGAGAAGGTCGGCAGAATGCTGAGGCGTCCGACAGCAATATAAAACACTGCCCAGAATAATAGATATCATAGATAGAATTTTGTTAAAACAGGATACCTTTAAATTCCTATAGCATGGAGCTATGCAGATCAGACCAAGGAGAAGGAATGCAAGAAAGCTCTGGACTAACAGTTTAGTTAACGGTAAGTTGTTCTATGAAACAACAGCTGCGCTTTTGTTGAAAACTCATATGATGGTATTACGTCCTGGAAGCTAGATGGGTCGATCCGGATGAAGAAAAAGCATTTGTGCTGTGCACTGGCAAAATAGCATGGTCTTCTGGGATGTGGCAAGATGCAATGATACTTTTGTAACATGTATTTTGTATTAAAAAATGTGGGAAAGCCTACGTAATTAATAAATAAATAAACATTTTATGATTTCTAACAAAAAGAAAGACCACAAAAAATGTTTCATCTATCTAACTGTTGAGAAACATAAATTAGCAGAAATACCCTAGCTTTACCTGGATCACCCAAGGGTGCCTCAAGGGTTAGAATGATTCTATATATGAATAATGTGAACAAATGGTGATAGCTGACAAGTACTTTTATATATCTGTTCGTTATCCAGGAATGTAACATTTTTGTTTGTTATTCAAGCCTGTTAGGATAGAAAGTGTCCCTAGCGCCTCCTTATTAGCGCAGGCCCTAATTTAAATAAAGAAGCGCGTGCCCAGGAGAGGTGCCTGGGCGCGCGTCGGGAGAGCGGTCGCTCGCCTCCGAGTGCCGGCTCTCCCGCGGAGTTTATTGAATCGGCCTGACAGTCTGGACCTCTCTCCCTCTTCTTCGACTATTGGCTGCAGGGGAAATGCCAGAGGCCTGCAGGGCCTCTTCCTCAGCCACTGGCAAGACAGAAACCCTTGCTGCCCCGCAAGACCTCTTTGGATGCAGAGAATCGCTGGTGGCTGCACAGGGCCTCTTCTTTGGTCGCCTTCTGGATGGTGTAACAGTTGTGAGCTCTTTGTGCTGTGGTGTAGTTGATGCAGTCTAGTAGGCGAACCTACTAGGCCCACACTGACAGTTGGCAGACATGCCCTTGGCTGGGACCGAGCTGGACCTTCACCTGTATCAGCCCTTTCCCCGCAGGTTGAGCCCTTGGGTTCTAGGTACTGGCAGAACTTAGGCGCTAATCCCTGAGGGTGGTCAGAGAGAGAGAGAATGTCCAGAGATGGGTGGAGGTCAGGGTAGGAAGTGATCAGACAGGTATTGGATACCAGTGTTCCCTCCAAGGAGTGACTAGGTGTGTGCAATTTTTTTTTTTCATGTGAGCAACTTTTTTTTTAAACCAACAATTTTTGAGCACCAGTATTAGTGTTGCATTTCCTTATATAGCACAAAGAAAAATGTATGTGAGTGACCATGTAAAACCTGTGAGCGATGCTCCGAAATGTATGAATGATTGTTCTCATGCTCAGCTTAGAGGGAACTGGGCCAGGTACAGGCCAAGGGTCAGGGCAGGCAGAGAGCAAGGATTAGTCTGTGTCTGTAGCAAGAGTCAACAGCAGGCAGCAGGCAAGAGTGTGGTCCAGGTCCCGAGCAGAGGTCAATACCAGACAGGCAAGAGGAGGACAGGGCAAAGCAGGAACAAGGCAAGGCTGAGACAAGGCAGGCTGGAACAAGGCAAGCAGGATCTGGAACTAGCAACACGCCTTGTGATGCTGCAGGAGGACCTGTTGCTGAGGCAGTGTGCTGGTACCACAGCTGGGTTTAAATACCTAGCCACATGACATCATCCGTAGGCGCCAGCAAGGAGAGTTCTTGCCTTGGGGCCAATAAGTACAAGCGTGGCTAAGGAGCCAAGGGGGAGACAGCATGGCGACATCCTTGCCGTGGGCGGGTCATGGCGTCGGGCGGTGTGTGTGGCCAGTCGCGGGATATCCCGCGGCCGGCTGAAAACATTACAGACAGAAATGCTGGCAGCCCCGCAGGATCTTTTCTTTGGCCACTGGTTGCAGGGAAATGCCAGTGGCCCTGCAGGGCCTCTTCTGATCCACCTTATGGCTGGAGACTCGGGGGCACAGGCCCCGTGTGCCCAGTATTAATGACTCCCCTGGCCAGGCCATGTTGTGTGGCCGTACAAACATATGCCGCGGACCCCCATGGAAGTGGTAAATGGGGCCCAGGGAGGTCCTCAGCCCAGCGATTTCTGAAGGAGGTGGGAGGCCCGGCTAAGCACTGCTGGGTAGGCCCAGACTCCATGATTTTGCTATGAAGAGGCGGGAAGAGGGAGTGGAAGAAGCCTTTTTTCTCCCCCCCCCCCCCACCCCGAAAGAGGAAACATACTGAAAATGCCTCAGTCATTGCATTTTTAGCATTTGTTTCAAATGAATGCATCCCTACTCGGAAGCTCATCACAGGTATATTTAGTCCAATGAAAAGCTATCACATAGAATTTGTTTGACCCTTAATTCTATGTAGGAAATACAAGCATTGTTGTGAAGGGGCAGAAACATTAACCTATGAAAGAGTACCAGGAGGGCATAGGAGTGGTCTTCTGGCTCCCTCATCAGACTAAGATCCGTCACTGACCCCCCCATTACTGCACGTGGCATAGGAACTGTGCAGAAACAGGTGGAGTATGGCATCCAAGAAGGAGATCGTTAAAATAGATTATGTGGCTAGAATAAACGATGCACGCCCATTATTCTAAAAATATATAAAAACATTTGTATATTTTTAGAATGATATAGGTGTGTATCTTTTATTTTGGCCACAAAACCTATTTTAACTACACTAGACCCGCTATAAGGCAGCTCAATATAACGCAAAATCATGTATAATTGATAATGATACAGTGCAGGTGTTGTGTTCTTAGAATTTTTGTTCTTAACAATAAAACCTTCAGAGGTAATTTTCAAAAGCATTTACACACTTAAAACTGGGTTTTACAGGTGTAAACGCACTTTACTTGTATAAATGGGCTTTTGAAAATTAACTACAATATATGCCATTCAATTGTCAATGGGTTTTACCCATGTTGTGCACTTATAAGTGCTTAAATGAGCTTTGGAAAATTGTTACCATTTACACGCCTAACTCCTTTGAAAATTACCTCCTTCATTTCCATGAAATCTGTATTTCCAGCATCCCAAAAATTGTGCAGTATAAGATTATCACATCTTTCTTATCTATTACAGCAAAATATATAAACTCGGTATAGTGCGGACTCACTTATAATGCGGACCAAATATTTGGACTCCGTTGCCGGCATTCTATGGGGTCTACAATGTATCTCCTTCCTGTACTCTGTGCTCCAGCTGCTTGTGCCCAGTTCGCATGTTCAGTGATTTCAGCAAGGCTTTTGATACAGTCCCGCACAGGAGGCTGGTGAATAAAATGAGAAGCTTAGGAGTGAGTGCCGAGGTGGTGGCCTGGATTGCAAACTGGTTGACAGACAGACGACAATGTGTGATGATAAATGGAACTTACTCTGAAGAGAGAGCGGTGTTAAGTGGAGTGCTGCAAGGATCAGTGTTGGGACCGGTCCTGTTCAATATCTATGTGAGCGACATAGCGGACGAGATAGAAGGCAAGGTTTGTCTGTTTACGGATGACACTAAGATCTGCAACAGAGTGGACACGCCGGAAGGAGTGGAGAGAATGAGACAGGATTTAAGGAAGCTGGAAGAGTGGTCGAAGATATGGCAGCTGAGATTCAATGCCAAGAAGTGCAAAGTCATGCATATGGAGTGTGGAAATCCAAAAGAAATGTATTCAATGGGGGGGGGGGGGGGGGGGTGAAGGGCTGATGTGCACAGAGCAGGAGAGAGACCTGGGGTGATAGTGTCTAATGATCAGAAGACGGCGAAACAATGTGACAAGGCGATAGCTAAAGCCAGAAGAATGCTGGGCTGCATAGAGAGAGGAATATAAAGTAAGAAAAGGGATGTGATTATCCCCTTGTACAGGTCCTTGGTGAGGCCTCACCTGGAGTACTGTGCTCAGTTCTGGAGACCGTATCTACGAAGGGACAGAAACAGGATGGAGGCGGTACAGAGAAGGGCAACCAAAGAGGTGGAGGGTCTTCATCAAATGTCTTATGAGGAGAGAATGAAGAATCTAAATATGTACATCCTGGAGGAAAGGAGGAGCAGAGGTGATATGATACAGACTTTCAGATACTTGAAAGGTTTTATTGACCCAAAGTTAATGACAAACCTTTTCTGTCTGAAAAAAATCAGCAGAACCAGGGGTCACGATTTAAAGCTCCAGGGAGGAAGATTCAGAACCAGTATCAGGAAGTATTTCTTCACGGAGAGGGTGATGGATGCCTGGAATGCCCTTTCGAAGGAAGTGATGAAGACCAGAACTGTGAAGGACTTCAAAGGGGTGTGGGATAAACACTGTGGATCTATAAAATCTAGAGGATGTGTATGAAGAGTGGGTGGCTCGCGGGAATGATGGCTATTACCTGGAGATGATACCAATGATGGCTATTACCTAGATAATACCCTTATTCAATAAACATACACACAGTTAATGTGACTCCAACATTGCTCTAAGCTTCAACGGCAAGAGGTAATGTGGAAAAAAAAAAAGGATTTCCATTCACAAAAAATGCGGGGAGTAGCTTGCTGGTTACGGCAGTTACTACTCCTAACCAAATAAGCCTGATTCTTCACTTTCAATGCCTATCCAGCACAGCTCTCTGCTTCATCAGCAGGAGAGAAAGTCTAATACTTCACTTTCAATGCAAGTTAGCTCTCTGCTTCAACGGCAAGGGAGGAAGACTGATACTTCACGCATATCCAGCATAGCTCTCTGCTTCAATGGCAGGGGGGAATGAAGAAAAGTGGATCTATATACAGAACAACCAACATGGATTGAATTACATAGACTGGGTAAACAAGCATGGGTATAGCTTGCTTATTGCGGGGGTTACTATCCCAAACTAATTAACAGGCCGATACAGTAAGGAGTGGTAGGAAGAGCTGCGTGAGTGCCGGGCGCACCCGCGGTTGCCGCACGCACAGTCCAGCTCACCTACCGCTCGATACTGTATGTAAATAGCTTGCAAATGCAAGCTGCGTCTAAGAAGCGTCCGTGAAGCGTTAGGCCCGCGCAACCCATTTTACTGTATAGAGCGCTATACAGTATCCTGGGTGCGCTGGCCTAATGCTTCATGGACACGCTGGTATCTGTCATTTCAAATGTCATTTCAAATGACATTTGAAATGACAGGTACCAGGTAGTGGACGGTTCTCCTACGCTCAGGATTGCCAGTCCTCTCTCCTCTCCTCCCGAAGCAAGCAACGAAAGTGGAAAAAATCGAAAAAACGAAAAAAAAAAAAAAGTGAAAAAGCGAAAAAAAAAAAAGTAGCAAGAGAGAGAGGGGAGAGAGGACGGGCAATCCTACGCTTGGGATTGCCAGTCCTCTCTCCCCTCCTCCCGAAGCAAGGTGCGAAAAGCAGCCTTGCTTCGGGAGGAGGGGAGGGAGGACTGGCAGTGTAAAGCAACGAAGCGACTTACTTTCATGTGACGTCACATCTTGAGCGGCCCAATTGCACGCACAGGGGCCGCTTTCGCCCGTGCGATGCGTCCATCTTCGTGGGCAGCTGGAGGCAGGGAAGCCGCGGTCCCTCGTCGCCGATGTCCGTCTCCGGAGGGGGGCTGCAAAAAAAAGTAAGTCGCTTCATTGCTTTACACTGCCAGTCCTCTCTCCCCTCCTCCCTAAGCAAGGCTGCTTTTCGCGCCTTTCCTCGGGAGGAGGGGACAGAGGACTGGCAATCCCGAGCGTAGGATTGCCCGTCCTCTCTCCCCTCTCTCTCTTGCAATTTTTTTTTTTCGCTTTTTCGCTTTTTTTTTTCTCGCTTTTTTTCCACTTTCGTTGCTTCGGGAGGAGGGGAGAGGACTGGGGCTGCCCCGGAGACCAGCACCCTTGTACGCGGCCAGGGCAGGTGAGCGGGGGCTGGGGGAAAATTTGCCACCTACCTTTACCCCTGCCTCTAATGCAGGGGTAAGGGTAGGCGGTAAGTTAGCAGGTTAAACGCGCGGCAAAACGGCAGGGTAAAAAAGCGATAGTCGGGGCGCGCGTTACTGTATGGGAGGGAATAGCTAATTCGATCGTTTACATGTAATATACATGCCGCGGGTGGAAGGGATTACCCGGTGATTTAAGGACACGGTAAGAGTAGGTTAAAGGGGATAGTGAATCGCAGGAAGGGCTAACGCGGACGAAAAGTGGGTAGAAAGCGGGTTAGGAGCAGGGTAACTGCGGCCACACTTTACTGGATTGACCTGTAAGCTAGATATCCACTTAGATGCAGTTCCAACACTGCTCTCTGCATTATGGCGGGGGTGGAAGGGATACAGAACCAAAAGGTTACTAAGGGCCAAGAGTAACAGATAAGTATGAGAGAGGAGAAAAAAAAAAAAAGAGTGCCAAGGCTTGCTGGGCAGACTGGGTGGGCCGTTTGGTCTTCTTCTGCGGTCATTTCAATGTTTCTATGTTTCAGTGCATTTGCCCTGTATTAGTCCCAAGTCTAATGCAGTGTCGTCATCCCTTGAGAGAGGAGCTGTGCACTACGATCATTTATAGCCCACAGTCAGCAGGGAATCACACTTTTTATTCACTAAGCCGGGACCATATTCTGCAGCAGTGCAGGGCACAACAAGCTCCTGCACTGTTCTGGAAAGGGTTTGATGGTCGGGCTTTTCATGATTAACAAGTAATACACACTGATTCGGAACGTTGCTTACTCGGACCCATCATGCCTGGAAAAAAACGTCAGCACAAAGAATATTAGGTGATAGCTTTGTACTGGACTAATGACACACACTTCTTGACTGGCTCCCTTCATGAAGTCAAAACGGAATGAGCAGGTAAAGAAAGAACAATGGTGTTGCCTGAATATACAAGCGATTCACAGATTACATTACAGCAGCGGGGATGTGAAGGGGGGGAAGGACAGACGGTGAATGGGTGATGTGTTAGCAGAGTCCTCGTAAAGCCTTTCTCAGGACTCCTGGGAGTTTCTGGGCTAAGATAACTAGGTTAGCTTTCCGAGTTATTGTAAATTCAATAACATCACAACCTGTTAATCTGCCTGTGTGTGGCAAGGCTGCATTTTTGCTTTTATATATCTTTTGCTAGTCATTTTATCCAGTAATTTCCCCCTTGCTATTTTTATAGCCCTGCTGTCGCCCAACCATTGCTGTGATTTTTCCCTGACAGACCACAGATTGTGGCTTCCTGCAGAACCCAGTGTATGTGAATCATGAGCAGTAGGTGTCGCTTCTGTGTGATGACAGTGATTCCTTCCTCCATCCCATGCAGTGTGAATGAGAATCCGTAAGGTGTTTTTTTTTTGTTTATGCCTTTTCAGCAAACCTTAGCCTCCCTCATGGCAGCTCACAACGCTACAACTGGACAATTGGCCTATCTCCCCTCTTAATTTTTATTTTAAATACAATATAGCCATATTAAAATAGGCTATATTGTAATCTCTATAGGCTGCTGGTGGCAGCAAGATATTGTGCAATATGAACCCAGAGAATAAGCTGGCTGCGGACCTAGTGCCCTCCAGCGGTAATGGACTACAGCACAGCATGCTCCTAGACTTGTGCAAAAAATGAAACAGAGAGCTGAAATTAAAATCTGATATGTCCTCAGGGCTCCGAGCCATCAGCTAAACCTGGAGGAGTGGCCTAGGACTAGGGAATCCAGTACTGAAATCCTGCTTCTCCCACTGACATACCTTGGTACTGCCTCACGGACCTTCCTGAACTCGCAATTTACCTTGAGCATCGATTTGGAAAGGCTGCAATCTGAAAAAAACAGTTGTGCTTATTGAAAGGATGTGACAGCTGAGAAACTTCTGCTGTAGCTCTACCATCCCCAGTTAATCTAACATTTTCCCATTGTATCTGCAGAATCGCATTGGCTTGGGGCAACCAGAAAGTAGTGTCAAAGTAAATGCATTATAAATGTTCCACGTTGATAGAGACCCCATTTATCTAGCGGCATGGTGTCTAAGCCACTGCAGTTGTTTTAAGATTGATTTTTCCTATTGACTATGGAGTGCGCAATACACAGCTGCAGTTAACTAAAGCGAAGCCCCGTCGCTCATTTTAAAGTTTTATGAAGTAGGCGACTAGAGGAAAGGAAAGACAAAATAGGACAAAAAAAAAAAAAGAATCAAGCACACCACATCCAATGCAGGTGCAAGAGAAGGAAGACACCGAGTTTTAGTTCATTCAACTTCCACCAAGGTATCCTTTACTAAATGTTGTGTCCCTAAATCTCCGTGTCATGCAACACAAAGTGCCATGGGAAACACAGACATCAGACAATATGATCCCACCTTTCATTGTTTGATCTTCAGATATTTGTGCATTTTGTATAGTGGAATAGCAATAGATTCCCGCCCTGTGCTCTGAAAGAGGGAAAGGGGGCGTGTTTTCTCCACCCCTCCGAAAAGAATCATTTTAAATTGCATACATTATCCAAGCATGTAAAATGCTAACGGGTGGGAGTAGCAGTTTACACTGTGTAATAAGTTAGTGCATGCTGTTAGTTACACCAGATGTGTGCAGCTGTTTGCAGTATAATAAATTGATAGATGCTGTAAGGGGTCTCTCAGGTATGCAGATTTGAACAGGCAAAGCTAGCAGGTCTTGTAATCTTATTATGTAAACCTGCACTGATATCACCAGAGGCATCTCCCAGAGCACTGATACTGCAAAGTGTTAAGCTACCGGCAGCAACCAAGGATGCTGAGAAAAGAATTGTGCTTTGAAATATCCGGCCTAGGATTCTTCTCCTGAGACACTAATAAACCCTTCTGCAGGAAATAGAATCCTCATTCTGGCAGTTTGGAAGCTATTTTGGAATTAAAATTATAATTTATTTATCTTTAATTTAAAAACTCCAGGTTTGGAATAGTAATGATCTTCTGGGCTGGGCACTTCCTGTTTTTAATTACTTGATGGGTTAATGCAGCAGAATTAGTCAACAAACCCAAAACAAAAAAACTATCTACCTGTGTTGTGGCTCCATTGCTTCCTCTATTGTGTGACTAGGTCTTCTTTCTTTTTATATTTTTTATTTTCATACTTCTTGTATCCCAGTACTTCATTAATTGCAAATTCTGCTTCCACTATCAGCTGTTCTATTGCCTCTGTTCATTTAAATTTATTGTAATCTGCTTTGAGACCAACTTTAGAAAAAGGCAGAATATCAAATGTTTGTAAATAAATAAAAGGCATGCTTCCATTTTTACAGATCTCCTTCTGAGTTTACTCTTCAGCTGTTCATTTCCGTATTCAACCTTTATGCATGCCAGTTTGATATCTGCAAAGGTTTTTGATGGCAAGTAGCACAGCAGCACCCCCAGTTTATTTTAATTCACAATAAGGAGTGTGGATAAGTATGAAGAACTTTTCACGCCTTTTAACAATATCAGTTCAGAAATTAAATCCAAACCATGGAAACATAGAAACATAGACTATGATGGCAGATTAGGACCTCGAACTCTGTCTAGCCTGCTTAGGTCCATTCTTGCCGCATTGTCATAGACCCCCAGCTAATCTCTGGTTTTCCTCTCACTTCTTCAGAAGCAGAAATCCTCTGTGATTTTCCAGCCTTTCTTGAATTCTTGCTTCTTTCTGCCTTCACCATCTTCACCAGCATTTCCGCGAAGAAATATTTCCTGATGTTGCTCCTGAGTTGGCCCCCTTGGAACTCCATAACGCGACCTCTTGTTCTAGAGCATTCTTTCCTCTGAAAAAGGTTTGCTTCATGTGCATTAATATTTATACCTTTGAGGTATCTGAATGTCTCTAACATATCCTCCTGTCTCTCCTCTTCTGTAGGATACATATATTTAGGTCTTATTTAGAATTAAAGAGAATAATCTTAATGATTTTACTTGTTTCAAATGCTACCTGAATTCCCAAAGCAGGTGTTTTGCTGCCACAGCTATGTTAAATCCTGCCTAACTGATAATAACTCGAAGAAAGTGCTCCCCTTCCACCCCCAGGTCAGTATATTCCCTATTGATCAGCCCCACAGCTTTCTCACTTCCTCTAGTTCAGTGGTTCCCAACCCTGTCCTGGGGACCCCCCAGCCAGTCAGGTTTTCAGGATATCCACAATTAATATGCATGAGAGAAAATTTGCATGCACTAACATGGCTGGGGGGGTTCCCAGGACAGGGCTGGGAACCACCGCTCTAGTGAGTTTGAGTCTTTTTACATTCCTGCTTTAGGTTTTGTAGTTGTTTACGCTCTCCTGTTACTGCATCCCCTTCTTCAGTGGTATGGTAGAGTTGGATCTATTTATGACTTCCAGTTGTAATGGTTTGGGCTGCTAGGCAGACCTGAGACAGCTGAGGACCTCATGGAACCACACTCTCTGCTGTACCAGCCACCTCCTTCATGATTCCATGACTCAGCAAAGCCTGCTGTATTTAGTTTTGCCTCTCCCATACGCTGTGCCTCTTCATTGAGTAACCTTGACTCCTTGCATTGGCCCACCTTGCTTTTACTTGCTGCTGCATGGCTCATGTGGCTCTCTTGGTTTTCCTTGCCTTGTGGTCTCCTTTGCCTCTCTGCCTTGCCTATTGGCCTCCGTGGCCTCCCTGCCTTTTCCTGCTAGGAAGGCCAAGCAGGTCCTTACTGCCAACCTGCAGAAGGCGATGCAAAGACTTAACTGGAGCTTTGCCTATTAACAGCCCCTTTCCCTGCAGGTTGAGCCTTTGGGTTCTGGGAGCTGGAAGGTCTTAGGTGAGTGTTTCTGGTGAAGGCTGAAATAGGTTCCATAGTCAGGCTGTGGTCGAGGCAGGTGGCAGGCAAGGAAGGGCAGGTCACAGAGAAAGATGGTCAAGTCACAGGCTATGGTCAGTACCCAGGTTCAGTCCAAGGAGGGCAAGGCAAGACTGGAGATGTGGAAGGCAGGGCAAGGCTGGATGAGGCTGGAGACAAAGAAGCAAGGCGTGACTGGGCAAGGCTGAAGACTAAGAGGTGATGCAAAGCAAGGCTGGGTATGGCTGAAGACTAAGAGGTGAAGCAAGGCATGACTGAGCAAGGCTGAAGACTAAGAGGTGAAGCAAGGCAAGGCTGGGTATGGCTGAAGACTAAGAGGTGAAGCAACATCAAGGCTGGGTATGGCTGAAGACTGAGGTGAAGCAAGGCAAGGCTGGGTATGGCTGAAGACTAAGAGGTGAAGCAAGGCAAGGCTGGGTATGGCTGAAGACTAAGAGGTGAAGCAAGGCATGACTGAGCAAGGCTGAAGACTAAGAGGTGAAGCAAGGCAAGGCTGGGTATGGCTGAAGACTAAGAGGTGAAGCAAGGCAAGGCTGGGTATGGCTGAAGACTAAGAGGTGAAGCAAGGCATGACTGAGCAAGGCTGAAGACTAAGAGGTGAAGCAAGGCAAGGCTGGGTATGGCTGAAGACTAAGAGGTGAAGTAAGGCATGACTGAGCAAGGCTGAAGACTAAGAGGTGAAGCAAGGCAAGGCTGGGTATGGCTGAAGACTGAGGTGAAGCAAGGCAAGGCTGGGTATGGCTGAAGACTGAGGTGAAGCAAGGCAAGGCTGGGTATGGCTGAAGACTAAGAGGTGAAGCAAGGCAAGGCTGGGTATGGCTGAAGACTAAAAGGCAAGGCACCGAAGCAGCAACTCAGTCTACCGGGATGATAGTTGACCTATTGCTGAGGCAGAGAAAGCCCTTTGCAGGGCTAGGCATGTGATGTCATCTGAGGGCACCACAGGCATTTTCCTGTCACGGGCCCCACAAATCTGCCCGAATTTGGTGCATCAGAAAGCAGCAGGAGCGGTGGCATCTGGCCGTGTGTCAGCATCCTGCTGCGCTCAGAGAGAGCGGCATTGAGGAGAGTGAGCCAGCAAACATAACATCATGGTCCTGTCCAGTTCTCATCATGTCCAGTTCTTGTTTTGTCCTGCCCAGCCCTCCCTGTGGCTCCTTCTCCCTGTGAGTTTCCAGATCCAGTCTCTGTCATCACCCCCAGGCCTTGTCTCCAGTCCTGTCTGCCTTTAGTACCAGTCGTGTCTCAGTTCCAGCCCATGTCTCCAGCCCGTACCTGTCTCCAGTTCTTGGTTGCTTTCACCCAGCTTGTCTTTAGTTCCAACCAAAATCTTGTGGCCACTAGAATTGTAGGCTCAAACCAATGGGGAGATAGAAGACCCAGTTTGGCTTTGTGCCAGAGTCTGGCCTTGCTCCTGCTGGAGGAAATTCCCCATCCAACTGATTCTCCACTCTGTGACACCAATGAACTTCTGATGTACTCTGGAAGAGTGGATATTTGTCCCAGAGCTAATTAGGAGACTCTGATTCTAAACTGAGGAGCAGGGAAAGTCACTATGCTAAGCCAGAAATGTCTGCTGTGTATGTTAACCTGGTCTATAAATGGATAAATACCAGTATTATTTGACACCTTGCATGGAAATCCTATGGTTCCCCCCAAGTGATCACATGCGGGATGTTATCTGAAGTGGATGAATGTATACCCTTACCATCTAATTCTACAAGATGTCAAAAATCTTACACACACACACACACACACACACATATATATATATGTATAATAAATTGGATCTAGGCTTTAAATAAAATACAAATGATATGTGGGTACCTAAAATGGTATATCTGTCAGAGAACCTTAAAATATGGTAAGTAACAGCACTGTTTTAAATGATTTGAAAGATGCTTAATGTTGCGAGTTTTATTACACAATGGCAAAGAATATCAAAACTGTTCAAAAAATAAAATTAGCACAATGACATACATATATTTATCAATTGCCCTAGTCAATCATTCCTCATTCACACCACTTCTAAACTCTCTGTAGTGTTATGCATTTATAACATGTTAGATATCAACATAAAACATTGTCAAAATATATACAAAATGCTTGTAATGAAACAATGACACACTTGCAATAGAGCTGGACTATATGTAAAGGGAGTCCTCTGGTTAATGTATTATGATGGAATTTTTTCTTTTTTCAAACAACCAAAATTATCTCCAGTAAAATTATGTTTAGACCTCATAATAGGCTCTACCAGTATACATCTGCTTTCTTATCCTTATCAATAATCATAGGTCAGCTCTTTATTTTTTAAGATTTTTCAATTTATGCACATAGGGGTAGATTTTCAAAGGGGTACGCGTGTAGGATATGCGCGTACCCCCCGAAAACCTACCCCAAACCCCAAACCTACCCCAAACCCCAAACCCCCCCTGTGCACGCCGAGCCTATTTTGCATAGGCTCGGCGGCACGCGCAAGCCCCGGGACGCGTGTAAATCCCGGGGCTTGCATGAAGGGGCGTGTCAGGGGCGTGCCCGGAGTGACGCGGCGTTTTGGGGGCGTTTCGCGCGTGACGCGACCTTTCGGGGGCGGTGCCGCGGGTGTGGTTTCGGCCCGGGGGCGTTCTGGGGGCGTGGCTGCGCCCTCCGGAACAGCCCCCGGGTCGGGTCTTGGCGTGCCAGCAGCCCGCTGGCGCGCGCAGCTTTACGTCTGCCTCTGGCAGGCGTAAATCCATGGATAAAGGTAGGGGGGGGGGTTTAGATAGGGCCGGGGGGGGTGGGTTAGGTAGGGGAAGGGAGCCTTGCGTGCGGCGATCCAGGATTTTAATGGATACGCGCGGCTACACGCGTATCTATTGAAATCCCGCGTACTCTTGTTCACGCCTGTTGCGCGAACAAAAGTATGCGCTCGCACAAAATTATAAAATCTACCCCAGCAAATAAGTATGTATCTCATATTGATGAACTCATTCTCATAAAGCCATATGCTATCATTGAAACCCTGACACGGGTCCGTATTTCGATGTCAGAATCTGCATCGGGGGATATTACCACATTTTTCATTGCAGTTTATTCTGTCATTTAATCTGAAATAAAAAGCATAAATATCAGGGGATGGTATTGGAACCACAAGCTCTGATACGTCTCCTCTTTCCCCATCCCCCATTCTTCGGTTTGTAGCCCAGACAACATTTTTTTTCTGGGGCTTGCTTTTGCAACAGCAGCCAGATTTTTCGGATGTTGGCCCAGAGACCAGGTAATTCTTTTAGAATTCCAGAGTCACCGAGCCTGTGCCGTGTTCCAGCCAAGTCCTGCCAGCTACCAGAACCCAAGGGCTCAACCTGCGGGGGAGGTGGCTGGTATTGGCAAAAGACCCAGTCCGGCCTTGCCCCAGAGTCTGGCCCTGCTTCTGCTGGGGGAAATCCCAGCTCAGCCTGTCTGCCCTGTGACAAGTTTCTTGAGTTTAAAGTCAGTCCAGAAGGCAGCTGAAGTGGAGCCAGGGTGAGCAAATCTCTCTCCTTGTCTGCAGTCCATCTAATGAAGAGCCTAGCAAGATTATGTTTCCAGGATTACCTGATTAGACTCCTAGGCAGTGGCACCTGGCCACCTAGGGGGAACTATGGACTCTTTGGTTACTTGTGTGAGATTCCATTTCCAGGAAGAATTCTTAGAGAACTTTATGCTATGTGTCACTCATGGAAAGCTGTTCCCAGGGATGGGTACTTACCACGAAGAATCCCAGAAGATTTTTAATTGCTGGTCCCTCAATTTAAACCTTTTTAAAAAAAAACACATTTATAATTTTTTGCATGTAAAGGAGGTAATTTTGTAACAGCCCTGCATAAATTAGATGACAAAAAATACGTTGCCCCAATTTTCAAAGAGAAAGCGCATGTGTACCTGAATGCATGCACATGTAAGTTCCCTTTTTAAAATGATCCCGCCGAAAATAACTGCACACAGATACACCTGCCAGGTTCTGCACAAAAATCGCTTGGGCTGGCGACAGGCTGATACTGAGGGCAAGCAGGAGCAGGATACAGGCAGGGCCTGTTTACAAGGACTGGAACTGGAGGCAAGGTCTGGGCAACAAGGACTGTGCAGGACAAGGACTAAACAGGACAGAGCAAGGACTGGATCACAGAGCAGAGCTAGGAGCACCAACACAAAGAACATAGACTAGGAGGCCTAAGCAGACCACAACGCAGGGCAAAGCACATTAGCCTTGCCTGGGCAAAGGGTCCAAGGCAGAGCAAGGTGGCCAAGGAGGCTGCAGGAGAGAGCTGGAAGGTCACGGAGACTGCAGGACAAGGCTGACAGGCTACAGAGCAAGGCAGGAAGGTTTGGAAGGCCACAGAGCAAGGCAAGGCAGAATGGCTAGGTCAAGCAGTTAAGGTACCTCGAAAAGGCACCGAGATCTAGGAGAGGCTGGGCTAAATAGGGCTGGCCTTGCTGAGTCATGGGATCAATGAGATGGTGGCAAAAACATGTGAGAGCGTGGCTCTGTGAGGACCTCTGCAGGTGAGAGAGCACCACCTTATATTAAGTCTGAGCACACTCCCTCTAGTGGTTCTCTCTCAAACACTCCCTTAAAGAGCTATACAAATCCCTATAATAAACTTCTGCAATAGTGCACATCACCAGGAATCCTAAACTAGAGGTTAAGTGAAAAATTGCAAAACAATGTAAAGGACAAAGACTTGATTTAGGGCCTGTGTCACATCTATTTACTGGCAAACCTTTTTTTTTTTTAACTTTTTCCTGCAGCAGTTTTTTTTTTTTCAGATGCCATTACTTATTCAAGGGTGCCCTCTTGTGATGAGTGACACAAAGACAGCATTGAGAAACAATTTAGAAATCTCCAATGGTAACAAGCAAAATCCTAGAAGATAACCACAAGAAAACAAATGCTTGCCATGTGAAATCTTCACCCCTGATGTTTCAAGCTTAGAAGGGGCTGCAGGAGTCCAAAGCTTAGAAATGGGCATTTGATGCTACTGGATTGAAAGCATAAGAATACTGAAGGGCTGCAATAACATTTTGAGGCACCATAACTTACTTTCACATAGAAAACTATCATCAATGAGTGCAGCAGGTTAGTGCATTTAATAAAATAAAAATTTGAGGCTGTCGTTTCACAGTTCACAGCTGCCTGCGTTTTCAAACATCAAAGACCTTTGAAATGATTTGAGGGACAGAGTTATCTCCTACTGAAATGCAGTGGATGAGGCAAATTTAGTTTTAGTAATAGTCAGTAGCCAAGATAGTCAGGTTTTATCTATAATTCAGGATTCTCCTTCCTCATGAGGGATAGTGAAAGCTATTACTGCAGATGTGTGGTAATGGTAACACAACTGATGGTGCTACTCACTTCCTTTTTGAGTGAAAGAAAAGAGGTTAAAGACACAATCTTCAGTAGTGTAAACGGCCGGCGCCATTTTTAAAGATGGCGCCGGCCGTCCAGTGCTCCTACCATGTGACAGGGGCCGGCCAATGGCACGGATACCCTGTCACATGGGAAGGGCAAAGGGCCATCGGCGCCATTTTTATTAGTGGTAGTCGACGGCCTGAGAGCGGGAGATCGCTCCCGGGGCCCACTGGACCACCAGGTAATTTTAAAACGTTTTTTGGGGGGGGGGGGTCGGGAGGGTGGTGGAGGCTAAGGGAGCGGTTTTAAAGAGTTGGGGTGGGTTTTTAGGTTGTGTCCTAACTCCCGTTAGTGTGCACTAACCCGATTAACGATTTTTTCACGATAAATCAGTGGAATTTCTATTGTATCGCACTCTTTAACGATTAATGATGATTTAAAAAATATCGGACGATATTTTAAATCGTCAAAAAACGATTCACATCCCTACTTATAAATATTAGTTATGAACCCCTTAAGAAGTAATCCTTTAATACAATATTTTTCAAATATAGAGTGCCCCTTCCCCCATCCAAGTTTTACCCCAAACCCTTTATATATAAGATTTAAGTTATTGGTAAGTGAAATGGTCCACTTCTTTCAAATGATAATTTATTTTTAAATCAGTAAAATCTATCCAACCTTACGGGCCTAATCAAGCAAGCCCCCTTCTCTCCCAAGTGTGAAACTGTGCTCCCTCTATTCCATCCAAGAACTTCTCATTATGCCGGATAGGCATTAACGGCAAATCCATCCCCCAGGAAGTCATTTTATGTTTAATGGAATCCCATGCCACTAATGTCTACCTAGTGAAAGGGTTACAGATAGTTTTGGCTCAAGTTTGCCCCTTGTGTATCCATGGAAATACTGGATCGGGGTCTCCCCAAAAAATGATCCTCGATTTTTACCCACTGTTTTCTCACAGGTATTTTATTCCAATCCAATATATCCCTAAATTGGGCTGCTTTATAATATTGCTCAATATTTGGGATTCCTAATCTTCCCATCCTTTGGGTAGGTACATCACTTGCCTAGTGATTCTAAGCACTTTCTGTTGCCATACAAATTCTAGAAATTTATACTGAATCCTTTTAAGTTCTCCTTTGGGAAGACCCACTGGAAGTACCTGAAACAGATAGTACAACCTCGACAATGCATTCATCTTTAACACTGCTGTCCTTCCCAACCAGGAAATAGTAGGTAATGATTTACCCCATTTGTGGAAGTCTGACATAATGTTAATGTTACTTCCCTATGTTCCATGTAAACCGATCTGATTTGATCTGTATCAAGAATGTAGGTATATAAAAGCACTAAATAAATAAATAAAATAAATAATCTCCTTCACCAAATGCATATAGTTTAATCTTGCTAACTGTTGATAATCTCTTCCTATTCTCACTAGGGATGTGAATCGTTTTTTGACGATTTAAAATATCGTCCGATATATTTTAAATCGTCAAAAACCGTTAGGGCCACGATACAATACCAATTCCCCCGATTTATCGTCAAAAAATCGTAAATCGGGGGAAGGGGGAGGGCAGGAAAACCGGTACACTAAAACCCCCTAAAACCCACCCCGACCCTTTAAATTAAATCCCCCACCCTCCCGAACCCCCCCCCCCAAATGCCTTAAATTACCCTGGGGTCCAGCGGCGGTCCGTAGCTAAATCGGGGGAAGGGGGAGGGCAGGAAAACCGGCACACTAAAACCCACCCCCGACCCTTTAAATTAAATCCCCCACCCTCCTGAACCCCCCCCCCAATGCCTTAAATTACCCTGGGTAGAGCGGCGGTCCGAAACGGCCTCCTGCTATTGAATCGTGTTGTCTTCAGCCGGCGCCATTTTGCAAAATGGCTGCCGCAAAATGGCGGCGGCCATAGACCAACACGATTCGACTGCAGGAGGTCGTTCCAGACCCCCGCTGGACTTTTGGCAAGTCTTGTGGGGGTCAGGAGGCCCCCCCAATCTGGCCAAAAGTTCCTGGGGGTCCAGCGGGGGTCTGGGAGCGATTTCCTGCCGCGAATCGTTTTCCGTACGGAAAATGGCGCCGGCAGGAGATCGACTGCAGGAGGTCGTTCAGCGGGGGTCCCGAACCCTCGCTGAATGAACTCCTGCAGTCGATCTCCTGCCGGCGCCATTTTCCGTATGGAAAACGATTCGCGGCAGGAAATTGCTCCCAGACCCCCGCTGGACCCCCAGGAACTTTTGGCCAGCTTGGGGGGGCCTCCTGACCCCCACAAGACTTGCCAAAAGTCCAGCGGGGGTCTGGAATGACCTCCTGCAGTCGAATCATGTTGGTCTATGGCCGCCACCATTTTGCGGCGGCCATTTTGCAAAATGGCGCCGGCTGAAGACAACACGATTCAATAGCAGGAGGCCGTTTCGGACCGCCGCCGTTCCGGACCGCCGCTGGATCCCCAGGTAATTTAAAGCATTTGGGGGGGGGGGGGGTTCGGGAGGGTGGGGGATTTAATTTAAAGGGTCGCGTGGGTTTTAGGGGGTTTTAGTGTGCCGGCTCACGATTTTAACGATTTTCACGATACTTTACCCACCCAAATGGCAACAATACGATTCCCTCCCCCTCCCAGACGAAATCGATCGTTAAGACGATCGAGGACACGATTCACATCTCTAATTCTCACCCCTAAATATTTGATGTAGTCTGTCGCCCATTTGAAAGAAAAACTACTACGCAAGCGATGCACCAAATCCTGGGATGCCTACAAATTAAGAATCGCTGACTTGCTCATGTTTACTTTGAATCCTGATATTCTTCCATATTGAGTTAGTTCTTCTACCAACACCAGTAGTGAGGTCAATGGATTAGATAAAGTGAACAAGACATCGTCCACAAAAACAAAATTTTATGATCCTCTTGCCCTGCATTTATCTCTTTGATATTCCTATTCCATCTTATCTTTTCTGCTAAAGGTTCCATTACAAGCACAAACATTGCATCACTCTTTTGATTGTTTTGACTATAATTTTAACCCACAGTCAGTTATGTTTTTGAAAATGGCTGAGTATGTGTGAAGGGTGGCTGGTGTGTGAGCCCATTCTGCTGTGGCGTAGTTGACGCAGCCTTGAAGGCGAACCCATGAGACTTATGCTGGCAGCTGGCAAACATGCCCTGTAGAGGGACAGGCTGGAGCTTCACCTATGCCAACTGTCTCCCCCACAGGTTCAGCCCTTGTATTCTGGTGGCTGGCAGGACTTAGATTGGTCCCAAGTGCAGTGAAGAGAACTGGAGTCCAGAGGCACAGCTGGATAAGGGCAGGCAGCAGACTAATGGAGTCAGAGACAGGCCAAGGTTGGGGTAAGAGTTGTCACGTCCAGGCAAGAGGTCAAGATCTAGAGACTCAGGCCAAGGATGGACAAAGACACACTGAAGACACGGGACAATATGGATAGGATAAGGCAAAGCTGGACAAGGTGGGCTGGATGAGGAAGACTGGAGAAGACAAGGCCGGATGAGGGAAGGCTGGATGAGGCAATGTTAGAAGACAAGGCTGGATGAAGCAAGGCTGGAAGGCAAGGCTGGAAGACAAGGCTGGAGTCACAAAAACAGGAAAACAAGAACCAAGAACATGCAAGCAACATGCTGAGGCGAGGTAATGCTGCAAAGCCCTTGCTTAAATAGGCTGGTCAGCCTGATGTCACTGGAAGGCGCTGCTTAGCGTTTCCCTCCATGGGGGCCCATATGCGCACGTACCTAAGGAGGTTCTGGGACAGGAGCAGCACAGTGGTGTGTGGGGCTGCACTCAGTGGCGTTGAGGAAACGGCAGTGTCCCAGCCATGGGAGCATATTGATTGCATCTTGGGCTGCTCTCGGCAGTGTCAGGATGAGTACAGTGGCTCGCGGGGAAATCCCATGAGCCGTGTTCCTAATATTATGGTTGATATTGTCAAAGCAATATTATTTTGATGACCAAGATGATTGATCACATTAGCAGACAATAGTCAGTTATTTCATAGGGCCTTATTTACAAAAAGTGCATTACTACTTTAACGTGTGTTCAATGCCTGCATTAGCATCTAACACACATTGAAACTGTGTTAATGCATATTCCCAATAACCTTACATTACCAGTAATGCAAAAAAGGTTCCCAACCCAAAGAATATTTAAATGAGCTGTGATGGATGCAAATGCATGCAAAATTGCTCATTAATCTTCAAATAGTGTAGTTAACTGTTTTGAACCTTCATTGGTAGATTAACATGTCTACCAATGACTAGAATCCCTACTCCAAGTGTGGAGAAAGAGCCCTGTATATATTAATTCCCTCTCTTTGGTAAACCAAGTTGCTGTTGCAGACCAAGTAATATTGCCAACCTCACCCCCAGCTTGAGACCCCCCAAGAAGATCCCATTTCAGTCTCCTTCTGAGATCTGGCATGGGGCTCAGAGCCCCAATATCTCCTCCCCTTTTGCACCCTCGCCAGGTTCTCCCACCACTGTTGACCCCATTCGATAATCTTCACTTCTATCTCATTTACTCCAGTGATCAAAATGATGCTGATTATTCTGAGGTTTCCTGTTGTCTGAAACATGCAGGTCAATGGAAAGCACCAAATCAGCTGGTATCATTTTGATCACTGGAGCAAGTTGCAGAGGAGCGAGTCTCTGTGGGGTGTGTGTGTGTGTGTATGTATTTCAATTTTTTTTTTAAATCAGTGGAAGCAGGAGGGAATGGGCATCGCTTCTGCCCTTTTCTTCCACACCCTTACATAGAAGGGGTAAGTGGGGACCAGAGAGGTCCCTGGCCTCAGTAAGCAATGAAGGGGGGGGGGGGGTATCAGGAAGGCCCTGGTTGGGCTTGGTTCAGTCCATCCAGGTAGACTTAGGCCCCAAGGCTAGTTCTATGGGGTGGGAGGAATCAAAAGTGCCAGAGCAGGCTCCGGCTGGGCTTTGCCTAGGCCTTGAGGCATAGTTGGTGAGAGGGGAGTTAGAAGGCCTCAAGGAGATCTATTTCATTTTATTTTTGTTTTGGGGTTTTTTTTGTTTTAAATGGGTTTTTTTTGGTTCAGGAAATGAATAGAACTGAAAAAAATATTTTAAACAAATTGAAAAAAACAACCCCCCAGAAACAAAAAACAAACCAAAATAAAATTATTGGTCTTGCTGATGCCTACTGATCACTGATCAATTGAAAATTTGGGACTGGGTTTGTGCCGTAGGAACTTCCTTATTCACAAACAAGTCAGAGCCATAAAGCATGCACACTGTCTACTGGCTCCACCCTTCCCAAGTCCCTCATCTACCCCTGCAAGGCATGGCTAAAACATGCTTATGCTGTGAAACAGAGCAAGTACTTTTATCCAGTGAGGGAGAAGGCAATTTTTAACTAACAATTTTTACCAGGGTAACTATATAGTAACCTGTGTAAAATTGTTTGAAAATTGTACTCCCCATGATACCATGGTGGGCTATGTCACTTGCTTGAAGGTAGTGGCGATGTCTCACTGTGACAACTGAAAAGATATAAGGTCGAATGTTGAAATCCAGAACCTCCAGGGTGTCATTCTCTGAAATGCTTCCTGTTCCACGTGCAGGACCCCAGAGGCAGGCAGAACTCCAGAATTTCAATGCATGAATGAGACAATGGTGCAGTTAAATGGCTTTAGTTTTGTTAGTAACTGGGCAATATTTTGGGGAAAGAGGATCCTTGTCCAAAAGGATGTGTGCCACCTTATCTAAGGTGGAACCAGGTAGCTGCTGGTACTAAACTTTGAAAAGGAGATACAGCAGTTTTTAAACTAGAGCATGGGTGAAAATTGACAGTCACTCAGCAGTGCATGGTTCGGAGAGAGGTATCTTTAAAGGATACTAAAGTAACAAGAGAGTTAGGGCATTCTGATAGAGAGGTTCCAGTAAAAGCAAAAGTAACCCAAGTGCTAAGATTGACTTAAATGATACCAAATTATTCCTATGAACTGCTAGGAAGGTTGTTGATACAAATAAAAAATGTACCTTGAAATGTCTGTATGCTAATACCAGAAATCTAAAATGGAAGATGGGAGAGTTAGAATGCCTTGCACTGAATGAAGAGGTAGACTTATTTGGCCTCTCAGAGACCTGGTGGAAGGAGGATAACCAATGGAACAGTGCTATACCAGGGTACAAGTTATATTGCAATTATAGGGTTGATTAACTAGGTGGGGTGTTGGCACTTTATGTTAGGGATGGCACAGAATCCAACAGGATAAATATCCTGTAGGATACTAAATTCACAGTAATATCTTTATAGGTAGAAATTCCATGTATGATAGGAAAGAGTATACTAGTGATGGGGGTTTACCACCATCCACCTACCCAAAATGAACAAATGGACAAGAAATGCTAACAGAAATTAGAGAAGCTAATAAATTTGGCAGTACAATAATAATGGGAGATTTCAATTACTCCAGTATTGACTGGATAAATGTCACTTCAGGACATACTTGTAGGTAAAGTTTCCAGATGAAATCAGCGACTGTTTCAAGGAGCAGCTAATGTGGGAATCAACAAGAATGGGAGCCATTTTAGACCTTTCTTAGTAGAATGTAGGTTTGGCATAAGAAGTAATGATAGTGGAGCAGTTTGACAGCAATGATCATAATGCGATCATATTTAACTTAATGACTGGAGGGAGGACATAAGTAAATCTACTGCTCTAGTATTCAATTTTCAAAAGGGAGATTTTGATAAAATGAGGAAAGTAGAAAAAAATTAAAAGGTACCGATACAAAGGATAAGAGTTTACATCAAGTATGGACATTATTTAAAAATATCATCTTGGAAGCCCAGACCAGATGTATTCCATGCATTAGGAAATGTGGAAGGAAGGCCAAATGACTGGTAGCATGGTTAAAAGGCGAGGTGAAAAGGGCTATTTTAGCCAAAAGCACTTACTTCCAAAACTGGAAAACTTATCCAACTGAAGAAAATAGGAAAAAGCATTATCATTGACAAGTTAAATGTAAAACATTGATAAGACAGGCAAAAAAGGAATTTGAAAAGAAGCTGACTGAAAAGGCAAAAACTCATAATAAAAAGTTTTCAAAATATATATGAAGTAGGAAGTCTATGATTGAGTCAATTGGACCATCAGACAATCGAGAGGTTAAAGGGATACTCAGGGAAGAAAAGGCCATAGTAGAAAGACTAAATGATTTCTTTGCTTCAGTTTTTACTGAAGAGGATGTTGTGGAGATACTCATGCCAGGAATGATATTTAATGGTTATGATTCAGAAGAACTGAAACACATCATGGCAAACCTGGATGATGTGAAAGGGCAAATTGACTAACTAAAGAGTAGTAAATCACCTAGACAAGATGGTTTACATCTCAGAGTTCTGAAAGAACTAAAATATGAAACTGCAAAACTATTTCTAGTAATTTGTAACCTATCATTATAATCGTATATTGTACCTGAAGATTGGAGAGTGGCCAATATGATGCCAATCTTTACAAAGGGCTCCAGGGGTGATTCGGGAAACAATAGACCGGTTAGCCTGACTTCAGTAATGGGAAAAATTGTAGAAACTTTTCTAAAGAAAAAAAATCACAGAACATATATTAAGACATGTTTTAAGCAGAATCTAAATCAAATAAATAAATAAATAAATAAATAAAACAGGCCACAGCATGGATTCATAAAAAGAAAGTCTTGTCTCACCAAAAATTAATAAACATGTGGATAATGGTGAACCAATAGATATAGTTTATTTGGATTTTCAGAAGGCATTTAACAAAATCCCCAAACAGGGACTCCTGAGAAAAATAAATTGTCATGGGATAAGAGGCAATGTCATTTTGTGGATTATAAACTGGTTAAAAGATAGGAAACAGAGAGTAGGACTAAATGGTCAGTTTTCTCAGTAAAGGAAGGTAAAAAGTGGAGTGCCTCAGGGATCTGTACTGGAACTGAAGTTTTTTTAAAATATATTTATAAATGATCTGGAAAAGGGTACAATGAGTGAAGTGATCAGATTTTTAGATGACACAAAATTATACTGAGACTTGGAAACTGTGCTTTCAAATGGCAGATGAAATGTAATGTGGATAAATGCAAAGTGATGCACATGGGGAAAAGTAACCCACAATGCAGTTACAAGATGCTGGGTCCTTATTAGGAGTTACTACCCAGGACAAGGATCTTGGCCTCATCATAGAAAATACTTTGAAATCCTTGGTTCAGTGTTCAGTGGTGGTCAAAAAAGAAAACAGAATGTTAGGAATCATTAGGAAAAGAATGGAGAATAAAATAGAGAATATCATAATATCTCTGCATTGCTCCATGGTGAGACCATACTTAGAACATTGTATACAATTCTGGTTGCCACATTTTAAAAAAGATATAGTTGAACTGAAAAAGATAAAGAGAAGGGTAACCAAAATGATAAAGGGGTTGTAACTGCTCTGCTCTCCTATGAGGAAAGACTAAAGAGGTTAGGGCTGTTTAGCTTGGAGAAGAGACAGCTGAGGAAGGATATGACAGAGGTCTATAAAATCAGGAGTGAAATATAATGGGTAAATGTGAACTGGTTATTTACTATTTCAAAAATTTCAAAAACATGCCATGAAATTAGTAAATAGCAGATTTAAAACAAATCAAAGAAAATTATTTTTCCCTTAATATACAATTAGGCGTAAATCCCCTGACAAAGGTAAGGGGGGGGCTTAGACAGGGCCGGGTGGGTGGGTTAGGTAGGGGAAGGGAGGGGAAGGTGAGGGGAGGGCAAAAGGAAGTTCCCTCCGAGGCCGCTCCGATTTCGGAGCGGCCTCGGAGGGAACGGGGGTAGGCTGTGCGGCTCGGCGCGCGCTGGCTATACAAAATCGATAGCCTTGCGCGCGCCGATCCAGGTTTTTAGCAGATACGCGCGGCTCCGCGCGTATCTACTAAAATCCAGCATACTTTTGTTTGCGCCTGGAGCGCAAACAAAAGTAGGCCTATTCGCGGAGTATGAAAATCCGCCCCTTAAGCTCTGGAATTCATTGCCAGAGGATGTGGTAAAGGCAGTCAGCATAGCCGGGTTTAAAAAAGATTTGGTCAAGTTCCTGGAGGAGAAGTCCATAAACTGTTATTAACCAGATAGACATGGGAAAAGCTACTATATATATATAATCCCTTGACGTTAGCAGCAAAGGGTCTATCTACTATTTGGGATTTTGCCAGGTATTTGTGATCTGGATTTGCCATTTTGGTCTAACCCAGCATGGCAATTCTTATGTTCTTATATTCCATTTTATATCCTGCCTATTTCACATAAATCCAATCTCTTGAGAGAATGTAGTGTTTCTGGGTGCAGGGAAAAAGTGTGAAGCACATTAGAAAAGGAACATATACGTGTGGGGAATGTGGTGGAGTAGCCTCATGTATTGTGCTATGTTTTCATTAATATGATACACTTGTGAACTGCAAACACCAGGGAAGCGATAGGGTCAGATTTATAGGTCATATTTCTGCACTGTTATATATTTTATATTTATATATGTTGCATATTATTTTATTTTACATAAGTATATTTGAGGAAGACTTGTGTAATTCCATTTTAATGGATGTGCTTTATCCTAAGGGTCCATAAAAATATTTATATCTCGGGGCTGATTCCAAATTTTTATTTTTCCCAATGATCTTGTCCTAAGGGGTGGGTTCTTTTCTACTGGGGGAAAGGATGACCTTCAAGACCCAGGCAGTGTAGTAGAATCTCCTCCTTTTTCCTGTGTGTATAGATGGTGCTGCAGAAAACATCACAACATACATAGGGAACCCTATGAGTTCATTTTTATAGCATTAACATTCACAATTTACTGTAATTTACTGTAATCTCATAACAATTTTGTGAATGTAGTGGGTATATGGTTTTAGATGTGAATATACTGCTGCTAAATAAGTGTGTATATTTATGTACATTGGGTTGCACATGTTTTTGAATTATTGTAAACTAGAGATGTGAATCGTGTCCTCGATCGTCTTAACGATCGATTTCGGCTGGGAGGGGGAGGGAATCGTATCGTCGCCGTTTGGGTGTTTAGAGTATCGTGAAAATCGTTAAAATCGTGAACCGGCACACTAAAACCCCCTAAAAACCCACCCCGACCCTTTAAATTAAATCCCCCACCCTCCCGAACCCCCCCAAATGCCTTAAATTACCTGGGGGTCCAGCGGCGGTCCGTAGCTAAATCGGGGGAAGGGGGAGGGCAGGAAAACCGGCACACTAAAACACCCTAAAACCCACCCCCGACCCTTTAAATTAAATCCCCCACCCTCCCGAACCCCCCCCAAATGCCTTAAATTACCTGGGGGTCCAGCGGCGGTCCGGAACGGTCTCCTGCAATTGAATCGTGTTGTCTTCAGCCGGCGCCATTCTGCGCCGCCATTTTGCAAAATGGCGGCGCAAAATGGCGGCGGCCATAGTCCAACACGATTTGACTGCAGGAGGTCGTTCCGGACCCCCGCTGGACTTTTGGCAAGTCTTGTGGGGGTCAGGAGGCCCCCCCAAGCTGGCCAAAAGTCCCTGGGGGTCCAGCGGGGGTCCGGGAGCGATCTCCTGCCGCGAATCGTTTTCCGTACGGAAAATGGCGCCGGCAGGAGATCGACTGCAGGAGGTCGTTCAGCCGGGGTCCGGAATGATCTCCTGCAGTCGAATCGTGTTGGTCTATGGCCGCTGCCATTTTGCGCCGCCATTTTGCAAAATGGCGGCGCAGAATGGCGCCGGCTGAAGACAACACGATTCAATTGCAGGAGACTGTTCCGGACCGCCGCTGGACCCCCAGGTAATTTAAGGCATTGGGGGGGGGGGGGTTCGGGAGGGTGGGGGATTTAATTTAAAGGGTTGTGGGTGGGTTTTAGGGTGTTTTAGTGTGCCGGTTTTCCTGCCCTCCCCCTTCCCCCTTTCCCCGATTTACGATTTTTTGACGATAAATCGGGGGAATTGGTATTGTATCGTGGCCCTAACGATTTTTGACGATTTAAAATATATCGGACGATATTTTAAATCGTCAAAAAACGATTCACATCCCTATTGTAAACATCAGTGGATGTAATTAATAAAAATGATAAAAAATTGATGTGTATGTATTATGTTAAGCACTGCTGATAAATGGTAATATTGACAACAAAATTGTTATGAGATTACAGTAAATTGTGAATGTCAATGCTATAAAAATGAACTCATAGGGTTCCCTATGTATGTTGTGATGTGATGAGTAGGGAGCTTGCACTCTCTTAATTTGTGATTACCATATCAGGCTGCAGAAAACAGACAGGACATAGTCTGGGTGTTAAAAAAATAAAGTTTACTTTGATTTGCTTCAAAATAAATAAAGTCTAATCAATTTGAAATAACTGGTTCCAAGTATATTTATGTTCAAGCTGGTTTCTTTTACTGAACCTCACTCCCCTCTCTGTGTATGGATCCTTAGCTCTGGAATCTGGGCTAGAGCTTATCCCTCGGGGAGTAAGAGAATAAGATATCCCCATTGGGCAGGGAAATCCCTATGCATGAGGAGGATCCCCTCTCAAAATCTTACCTGATGTCTACGAGAGTCCATTTCTGTCAAACCTCAGCCTGTGTCCTATGTCCCAAGGAGATGGCGATCCTAGAGATGGTTCTCCAAAGACCTTTCCTTGTCTCTCCTTTCTTCGTAATCCGGACTCCTCCTGATATGACACTTACTGGAAAAAGTCTCTTGCTGGAAAAAACTGGCTATGATAGCCCAGCTTCTATGTGTGAGGAGGGGTGGTACTAAACCTCCTCACAAACCAAAGAGGGAAAACACTTTCAGAGTCCAAACTTGCTCTGAGGTGGCAAGTCATTGCAACCCCTCACTTTTAGTGAGAGAGGCAAACAGATCTTCTAACCCCTGGCCTCCAGACTTGGTGCTTGTCCCTCACCAGACTGGACCAGGGTCTCATCGCATATTGCGAAAATGTAATGCACACTAATGTGGGATTTAACATCAGAAATAACACTTTTTTTGGTTCAGTAGAGGGAGAAAAAAAGGTTTTATCGGGGGATAGCTGCCATTATCACGGGTCACAGCTTTAATGGCTAATATTGCGATCACGAAAATGAAGGCTTTTCTCACACACACCTACACAGCCCTTCTGGGCCAAGTAAAATACCTTTTCTTACCTGCCCTGTCTTCCAAAATATTCTATTTTAGGAGGAAGTCTAATTGTAGTAGGATACTAGCTGCTTCACTGGTCCAGTTATGTGATAAAATCAGGATTTACGTGATGAAATCGGGATTTACCCGCACATGTGTGTGCACATGTATGCGTACATGTAGGTGCTTTCAGCCTATTTGATACCAACAAGTAAATTTTCAAAGGGCCACACGCATAAAAAACAGGGGTTACTTGCGTGACAGGGCCTTGTGCGTGCCGTGTACATTTTAGAACAGGCCCGGCCATGCGCGTAACCCCTGTTACGCGCAGAAGTGCCGGGCCCTGAAAAAGGAGCGGGCTGGAGGGCGTGGTCTTGGCATGGAGGGGAGGGGCGGGGTGGGATGGAGGCCAGCCAGGACAGCAGCCATTAGCCACTGTTCTAGGGAAGTGTGCACCAGCAGCTGGCCCGTGCATGGAAAATACTTCTGCTCCAGAGGAGCAGTAAGTAGTAAAATAAAACATTTCGGGTAGATAATTAGGGGTTAGGGGTCAGGGTAGAGAGGGGAAAGGGAAGGAAGGTTAGGCAAGAGGGTAGGGAAGTTCTCTCGCAGTCAGTGAGTGCGGTTTCGAAAATTGACCCCCAAGCACACAAATACATGTGTATGTTACAATGGTTGCGACCATATTAGATACGTGTGTACCTGCGCGCATAGGAGTAGATTTTCAAAAAACGCGAATAGGCGTACTTTTGCTGGCGCATCAGGCGCCAGCAAAAGTACGCTGGATTTTAGTAGATATGCACGGAGCTGCGCGTATCCACTAAAATCCTGGATCGGCGCGCGCAAGGCTATGAATTCTGTATAGCCGGCGTGCGCCGAGCCGCGCAGCCTACCCCCATTCCCTCCGAGGCCGCTCCGAAATCGGAGCGGCCTCGGAGGGAACTTCCTTTTGCCCTCCCCTCACCTTCCCCTCCCTTCCCCTACCTAACCCACCCACCCGGCCCTGTCTAAGCCCCCCCCCTTACCTTTGTCGGGGGATTTACGCCTCCCAGAGGGAGGCGTAAATCCCCGCGCGCCAGAGGGCCGCTAGCGCACCGGGACGCGACCTGGGGGCGGGTCCGAAGGGCATGGCCACGCCCCCGGACCGCCCCGGGCCATAGCCACGCCGACGGACCGCCCCCGGAACGCTCGTGACACGCCCCGAAAACGCCGCGCGGTTCGGGCCCGCCCCCGACACACCCCCGACACGCCCCCCTCCGAAAACCCTGGGACTTACGCGAGTCCCGGGGCTCTGCGCGCGCCGGTAGTCCTATGTAAAATAGGCTCACCGGCGCGCAGGGCCCTGCTCACCTAAATCCGCCCGGTTTTGGGCGGATTTAGGCGAGCAGGGCTCTTAAAATCCGCCCCATAGTATCAAATAGTCTGAAAGCGCCTACATGTGTGCCCTATATGATATGTGCACGCAAATCCAGATTCTGTCACGTATGTGGGGAGATTTTAAGGATGGAATAGGGGTAACGTGGATTTATTCTGGGCTGCAAGGGGAGGGGCAGGTTGAGAGTAAACAAGAAGGTGAAAATAGTAGATGTTTTTTTATTTCCTTTGTAGAGCATAAGACACTGCACTCTGAAGGTCTGTGTATTTGGTTACTTTGGCGCACCAACACCATTGACAGTTTCACCAGTTTGTTCCCAGTTCGCCCAGGCTAGGGATAGGACTTCCAAACCCCTTAATTTTTTTGTCTTCCTTTTCCCTGTTAGTCACAACCCATAATAGTCTGCTGACTAGCCAACATTTTTTCCTTTTATGCCCTACCTGCCATCCATAGTAGTAGTTAAATTACAAGGTAGGAGAGCCCGGCAAATGCCTGTGTGCTTAAGTATATACATGAACATCTACTGGCCTACCCTACATGCCCACGCTCGGCCCCTTTTTCAATACTTTTGATGTGCGTATCGCGGGAGATACGGGCATACTCAGGCAGCTTTTAAAACCTGTTCTGTGCGCATTGGCCTGCTTGTGCGAATATCTCCCAGTTTGGGCGCTTGATGCGCTATTGCATCGCACACCTCAATAAGCCATTCTGTGGTAAAAATTATTTTGGGTTACAATTTTTAGCTATACGAAGCAGAATCTTGAAAATTTGCATAAGCATTCCCCTTTTTATCTCGGCTGGTAACCCGCCATGTTCCTGCAATAAATATAGCAATTTGATGAATCTAGGCCCAAGTTAGTTGGGATGTCCTAACTCAACAGAGCAGTAAACAAAACAGCTCCTCATATTCCGGAAGCCAAACCAAAATGACCATGCTCTCTACTCTCCTAGCCCCACCTTCTGAACTGGGAAATAACAACTGCAGCAATCCTTTAGCGCAGATGCTGTTGGGGATGGTATCTCCCTTCTAGCTGGCTAACTCAAAGGCAGGGATGTAGGGTCATCTAGTGGAGAATGAGGGGGTCTCTACACTTAACAATGACAAGTGATTTTGTTTTAAGCAACATGCCTTTAAGAGACTAGAAAGTTACTAATTTCTGCTACATGTTGCTGTTTTATATGTTTTATGGTAGCTTGATTTGTTGTTATATTTTTCTTTCATTTATCAACTGCCCTCTGGAGACTCAAGGTGATGTACGCAGCATCAATATAAAATAAATAAAACATATATCATAAAACAGAACATATAGGGGCAGATTTTAATAAAGTACGCCAGGCGCGAACAAGAGTACGCCGGATTTTAATAGATATGTGCGTAGCTGCATGTATCCTTTAAAATCCGGGATTGGCGTGCGCAAGGCTGCCCAAAATCGGCAGCCTGCATGCGCCGAGCCGTGCAGCCTGCCTCTGTTCCCTCCACCCCCCCGCACCTTCCCCTCCCTTCCCCTGCCTAACCCACCCCCCCAGCCCTATCTAAACCCCCCCTACCTTTGTTAGAAAAGGCAGGCAACCGTCGCCCGTATGACATAGTGAGGGCAAAGGTAGCGCCGGCGCCATTTTGAAGATTGGCAATACGGCCCACGTGCAGGAGGTCGCTCCCGGACCCCCGCTGGACTTTTGGCAAGTCTTGTGGGGGTCAGGAGGCCCCCCCAAGCTGGCCAAAAGTTCCTGGGGGTCCAGCGGGGGTCCGGGGGCGATCTCCTGCACGCGTGACGTCGGGAGCCAGGAACCAAAATGGCGCCGGCGCTACCTTTGCCCTGTCACATGATAAGGGCAAAGGGCCACCGGCACCATTTCTCTTAATGCAGCCGTGGCCAGAGAGAGGGAGATCGCGCCGGGACCCCCCCCCCCCCCCACTGGATCTCAGGTAATTTAAAACATTTTGGGGGGGGGTTCGGGAGGGTGGGGGATTTGTTTTAAAGGTTCGGGGTGGGTTTTAGGGTTTTTTTGGTGTGCCGGTTTTCCCGCCCTCCCCCGATTTACGATTTTTAACGATTTAAAAAAAAAAACCAAAAGAAAACACGACGATCAGATTTCCCTCCCCCCCCAGCCAAAATCGATCGTTAAGACGATCGATCACACGATTCACACCCCTATTGTAGATCCTTGCTGATATGTTTCAGTGGTTTCAGCTGGGAGTTATAGGTAACAAGCAGAGGTGTTCTGTTATTTTCTTTTTTTTGAGATGATCCTGTAGCAGATTGTTCCTGGGTATTTATCTGGCTCTGTGGATCTTACCTCATTGGATGGATACTGTAATTCCAAAAATGTCTATTGTAATTTCTGACTTAGTAAACAAGTTTCCAGACATTGTCTGCACTGTTCCAGACACAGTCCTTCAAAAAGGTGAAAGCTTTCCATCTCCTTTTTGAACCCAGGTCTTAATCCAGAGACCCCAGAGGCCTTTCTCCTTGGCACAAAAAAAACCCCCAGAGATCAGCCATGGACATGCTGTCTCTGGAAGGGTCAACTAAAACTTCCATACCCTAAAATGGTGGTAGGGGTTTTATATAATCTAAGGACCAAATTTGAAAAGCGTTGTTTGCGCTAAAATGCCCACATTTGTCAGTATGTGGGCCACGCGTGAGTAATGCAGATTTTAAATAGCCTTGATTTAAGCGCGAATGTGCGCAATGATGAGTGGAAAGTAAGGGGGTGTAAAAGGGGTGGGGCCTGGGCATTCTGGAGTGGGGCCAGCAGTTATACGTCCATATTTTAAAACCAAAGGCCACAATGCATGACAGCTGTGTAACTTTACTGCTGCCCCTGATGAGGAACAAGTCTGCAGATCTCGTGTTTTAGGCTTTACATGACAGGGTGAAGGGTCTGGATCAACTTGGGGGGGGGGGGGGGCATGCAAGATGAAGAAGCAGAGGGGTCTGGATGACCTCAAGATTGACTGGGTAAAACTGGTGGACTAAATGGAAAAAGAATGTCCCTCGTGCGAGAATGTTTTATAATCTGCTTACCTATGTGCACAAAGTCCTATGGAAGATACATGAAGTAGGTTTGCTGAAGTAACCTCTTAAAATTAGGAGCATAGTTATGCACGTTAGATGTATTTTAAATCTTGAATGCGTAAATGCGCACATGATTTAAAATTGTAGCGTATCTCCACTCATACACCCATATGCACGTCTTTAGGTGCCTGCATGCTCGTTTTAAAAGTGGCCTGTATGAGGATAACTCTAAAATGTGTGTGTGTGCCCATATATGCATATACATGGGAGGGCATAAAAGTGCTCCAGTATTTTATAACCTGAACATGCACGAGGTACGCAGGTTATAAAATACGCATAAATGTACCTGGGAACATGCATGTACATGCAAATACATTTTTCACTTATCTGGATAAATTCTGAATTATATGGCTAAATAGCTGCACATATTCAGATAAGTACTGATTAATCTGGCTAAGGAACAGCAAAGCTGCTAGTTAGATAAATCTTAAAATGCTACTTATCTGACTGACCCCTTCATTCATCAAAATGCTTATGGCTCTAACACGTGCGATAACGCATTAACACATGCGAAAAGTATGGTAAAGTATAGCACGAATGCAAATTTTTTGGGTGGGCAGGACTGGGGAGGAGTTTGGGGAGGATTTAGTTAAATTAGGGGCAATATCGCACCATGCATTCTATCGCATGGTTTTAACAGTGGAAATAACTACACCTTTTTTCCTGGTATTAGGCTGTGCGATATGCCCGAAATGGGCATAACGAAATTCACAATAAATTTTTGGAATTGCATTTTGGCCATTTCTGGGCTTGGGGAAGGGAGTGGAGGGAAAGAGAGAGAGAGAGAAGGAGAGAGAGAGAGAGAGAGAGAGATCTCCCATCCCACAGATAAAAGACAAAAGGGACAAAACAGACTACACAATAAACTTCAAATATAAAATATCCACTTACATCCCCCTTACATCTCCCTCCCAAGATGTTTCATTAATTACAGCTTCCTCAGGGGAGACGTTTAATCACAAAATATCCTAAGAAACCACATAACTATTAAAAACAATGGGAATAGTTAAATCTGCTGAGATGGAATACAATTACAGTCCAAAAATGTAGTTTGTATTTGTGTTTTGTCCTTTTGGTCTTATATGTGGGTTGCTTATTTATGTCTGTGGGATGATAGATATATTTATATTTATGGAAATGGTTTAGTAAATGACTACTCTTTCGGATAGTAGAAGGACTAGGGGACACTCCATGAAGTTAGCATGGGGCACATTTAAAACTAATCGGAGAAAGTTCTTTTTTACTCAACGCACAATTAAACTCTGGAATTTGTTGCCAGAGAATGTGGTTCGTGCAGTTAGTATAGCTGTGTTTAAAAAAGGATTGGATAAGTTCTTGGAGGAAAAGTCCATTACCTGCTATTAAGTTCACTTAGAGAATAGCCACTGCCATTAGCAATGGTTACATGGAATAGACTTAGTTTTTGGGTACTTGCCAGGTTCTTATGGCCTGGATTGGCCACTGTTGGAAACAGGATGCTGGGCTTGATGGACCCTTGGTCTGACCCAGTATGGCATTTTCTTATGTTCTTATGTTCTTATGTTCTTAAAAATAATTATTTTGTTAACCTTTTGTACTATATCAATTTTTATATTACTAATTTTAAAATGATACATGAGTACATTTAACACATGTAAATTAGATGCGCTTAGCACCTGTTACTCAGTAAGTTGAGAGATTTTCTAACATGCATGCGGCAATGAACTTGCTGGTTTTACCAATTAGTCTACCAGTTCGCCCAGTTCATCTGCAGGTCATCGAGACCCTCCTGGCTCTTCAGCTTGAAGTCCCCCCATTTCACCTAGACCCGCTATCCAATCAGTATTTCACTTTTAAGAAATTTGTGTTCACGTACTTAAAATATTGTGCAGGAGTAAATATATGTGAGTAACTTGCCAAATTTACATGCATAAATTGCTTACAAATAGCAATTTATTTGCATTAATGTTGGCCCCATCCCCGAACGCCCCTGCCCCACCCTTTTTTTACATGCACAAATTTACTCACAGACTCTGATTTACGCGTGCATGTTGAGGTTTCTAAAATGGCATATACTTGTGTGTGTGATATTTTACATACATAACTGCTAATTTTTATAAGATCAGCTTTTGAAAATTCACTTTTATGAACATACCATTCTAAGCACCACATGGGGGAGCTACACACCCAAACTAATTATTTCTCTAGTCTCTCCCCATAACAATGGAATATTCCTTAACGTTACTTGTAGAGACCCTTCAGGAACTCTACACAATGGTTGCTTGAATGCTAATCACATCCCAAAAATTCATGGGTTAATTTTTTTCAATTAATTTAGAGCTCATAAAAAGACTGCATCAAGGAAGAGGACAAGAATTGTAAAAGCAGCGAGGAAAGTGTTATCCAGTGATAGTGATTCATTTTTACCTGTCCCTGTTGGATTTCATCATGGTTTTTTTCACGGTGGTGCATTCTCATTTAAAAGAATTGGGTGTAGGGTTCCTGAAGCTCAAGGATTGAAATTGGTTCTATGATCTTCATGAGAACCTTGGCTGGATGTGAAAGAGATTTTGGAATGACCGCTGTTAGAAGATCAAGATGTCCCATTAGATTCATCTTGAAGCCTGACATACTGTCTTCTGCACTGCCCCATCCCCCCAAAACTTCCAGATATCCTGAACTCATGTTATCCACAGATAGCAAAACACAGAATCCTGACCACCTGCCCAGCTGAGATATTACTATTTTATTGCCTATGCTCCTTTAAGAATAACAGCGCTGAGGTTGTAGGAAAGCTGAGGAACAAGATCCCACAGAGATCAAAAGAAAAGAGGAAGAATTTTGGAAAAAATGGAAATATCTTTTCCAGCTTAATAACTCAAGTAGTGTAGTTGCCACATTAATCTGCTTGAGTGCACAGAGTTAAAGGTTAACAAATAAAAAAATTGGTTTAATTTAATAATTTTCTTGATTGGCTTTTTATTGGTAATTAGAGATGTGAATCGTGTCCTCGATCGTCTTAACGATCGATTTCGGCTGGGAGGGGGAGGGAATCGTATTGTTGCCATTTGGGGGGGTAAAATATCGTGAAAAATCGTAAAATCGTGAGCCGGCACATTAAAACCCCCTAAAACCCACCCCCGACCCTTTAAATTAAATCTCCCACCCTCCCGAACCCCCCCCAAATGACTTAAATAACCTGGGTGTCCAGCGGTGGTCCGGAACGGCAGCGGTCCGGAACGGGCTCCTGCTATTGAATCTTGTTGTCTTCAGCCGGCGCCATTTTCCAAAATGGCGCCGAAAAATGGCGGCGGCCATAGACCAACACGATTCCACGGCAGGAGGTCCTTCCGGACCCCCGCTGGACTTTTGGCAAGTCTTGTGGGGGTCAGGAGGGCCCCCCCAAGCTGGCCAAAAGTTCCTGGAGGTCCAGCGGGGGTCAGGGAGCGATTTCCCGCCGCGAATCGTTTTCCGTACGGAAAATGGCGCCGGCAGGAGATCGACTGCAGGAGGTCGTTCAGCGAGGCGCCGGAACCCTCGCTGAACGACCTCCTGCAGTCGATCTCCTGCCGGCGCCATTTTCCGTACGGAAAACGATTCGCGGCGGGAAATCGCTCCCTGACCCCCGCTGGACCTCCAGGAACTTTTGGCCAGCTTGGGGGGGGGGCCTCCTGACCCCCACAAGACTTGCCAAAAGTCCAGCGGGGGTCTGGAAGGACCTCCTGCCGTGGAATCGTGTTGGTCTATGGCCGCCGCCATTTTTCGGCACCATTTTGGAAAATGGCACCGGCTGAAGACAACAAGATTCAATAGCAGGAGCCCGTTCCGGACCGCTGCCGTTCCGGACCGCCGCTGGACACCTAGGTTATTTAAGTCATTTGGGGGAGGTTCGGGAGGGTGGGGGATTTAATTTAAAGGGTCGGGGGTGGGTTTTAGGGGGTTTTAGTGTGCCGGCTCACGATTCTAACGATTTATAACGATAAATCGTTAGAATCTCTATTGTATTGTGTTCCATAACGGTTTAAGACGATATTAAAATTATCGGACGATAATTTTAATCGTCGAAAAACGATTCACATCCCTATTGGTAATACTCCCTTCCTCAGGTCCAGAGTAAGCAGGGCTTGCTCTGAACTATTCATTTTGTTTGGAGCTGAGGAAGAGAGTCTTATTTCAACAAAAATGTATCATTTTACGTATGAGATATATATCTTATTTGTTGACCTTTATTTCCAGCATTTTATTATATTCATGGGTGCAGGCTAATAAAACATCCCAAGATGGCGCAATTGCTCCATTCTGTAGTATCTCTGGTCTCTGAAATAGCTCACGTCCTGTCCATATCAAATACAGTTTCAAAGCAAAGTGGAGGTTAAAAGAATAAAAGGTACAACCAGGTCCTCTTTGGTCATCCCAGAATATTCCATTTGGGCTTAGTTCACCCAAATTTGGGACTCTGAAAAATTTTTGGCAGAAAAGATATTTATTGACAGGGCTCAAGGGCCCTTCTTATTTTGGGGAAAAAAAATTCAATAAGTTCCCTTTACCATCAATACTTAGAATTCAGCAGAGGAAGCACTCTGACCATGTCATCTTGAACTGAAGGCGAGGACTATGAAAACACTTGCCCACACTTCAGTTACCACACTGCCTCATTTAAATAAGCTCAAAATCACACACACATACCAATGGCATAGTACACACTAGGGAAACAAGCATGGATTTAAAAAAAAAAAAAAAAGAGACATCTTTTATACTCAGCTAGAAAGAACAAAGAATGTTATAAAGGAGCTAAGAAAATGTCTTGGGTTTCTGATTATATCCCATTACATGCATGGACGTGTTCTATTGCCCCCAAGAAAAATAGGGCTACTATGTCCATCCATCCAGTAGGGTAAAACCAAGACTGGATCAACCTGTCCGGAAAGAAATGGAACCCGTTGGCAGCCCTATTTCTTCCCTGAGCCTGCTGTTAAGTTGATGCCATATTCAGTAATGTGCTAGGGGGTTCTTGGGAGTCCTTTAGTTAAATAATTTTATGGAAGCAGCCTGTCTCACCAGGCAGAACAGAATCAGTGAGAACCTCTTGGATAGAAACTGACTATGCTCATTTCTGCACAAAGTCATTTCTGTCTGAATAAAGCAATTTCTAACCATATAAGAACTGCGTGAGGGGTCTGGCTCAGTTGGGAGGGGTCAGCAACACACACAGAGAAACCATGTACTTACAATATTCTTTTAATTTATTAAAAAACTCTTACTATAAACACCTATCTAAACAATTAAAAACTTACTAGCACACACACGCCTATACATACTATGCAAAACACTTACAATATTGCACAATATTTTCCTTTTTTACATACAAAATTTCTATTACAACATTTCCATTAAATTCGTTGCATATGATTACTGTTGATTGCGATCTCTTACTCATATATGTTCTTCATGGATATCATGAAATACTCATTTCCTTCATCAGTATAGTTCTCATCAATATCGTATTCATCTAGGGGTAGATTTTATAAATTTATGCAAGCGCGTACTTTTGTTCGCACACCAGGCGCGAACAAAAGTATGTTGGATTTTATAAGATACGCGCGTATCTTATAAAATCCGGGGTCGGCGCACGCAAGGGGTGCACATTTGTGCAACTTGCGCTGCCGAGCCCGGCACGCGCTGCCTGTTCCCTCCGAGGCCGGTTTTTGGACAGTTAATTAATAGGTTTGGGACGGGTCCCTGAGCCTATTCCTGAAATACGTGGGCATGATTCTACCTCTTAAACCACAAATTGCGGAACGCTCATCATATGGAGATGATGTGTGAAGACCAGACCGATAGATCTTGGGATGGAACATCACAGAAAATCTTTTAATATAACACGTGGCGTGGACAAAAGATAAGTGTGCTGACCCTGGATAAAAAGCAAGCTGAAAGGGAAGCCCTTGCATTCAGCCAGGACGTCGGTGCTTGCTTTATTGGATACTAATTTTTTGTTTTAAAGTTTAGCAGTTTGTTAAAGAATTGGCTTGCAAATCTCCACTATTCAGCTGCTCAGCGCCTTAGTCATGCATCAGTCAGTGATGTCCCCTCTTCTCCTCCCCCCCCCCCCCCCCCAGTTACCTAAAGTGGCAAACAAGCTGTAATTGGGGCACCTGTTGTTTGGGCACTAGATAGTTCAGTGATTCCCAAACCAGTCCTGGAAGAATTTCTAGACCACAGTGAAAATTTATGAGGCATGTTTAAATGTATTGCATCTCTGAAGTATCCAAATATATGGCATAGGAATTCCTGAGATACATGCTCAACAGCTGAAGTGCGGCAAACTACATTTATTGGAGCTAGAGACCAGTCAGAAAGACACTGTTTCCTAACGGAACACTAGGGCTGCTGTTTTAGGGGGCGTACAGGTTATCTTTGTACTAAATAAATAAATAAAATAATAATAAAAGCCCATCCAAGGACGGGGAAATTCTGTGAAGTGTAGGAAGTGCGTAATTGAGATGTGTGGTAGAAGAGAGCGTGTGCTGAGTTTGGGTGTGCTATGTAGTGGTAGAGAGTGGTGGAGTGGATTTGACAATTTGGAGAGCGAGAGGGGTGGAGTTGGAGAGTACAGCAAAAGAGAAGGGTGGAACTCAGTTTCCATGTGCGGTTCTAGAGTGTGGATTGGAAAATACAGAGACAGAGCTGAGCGGAGCAAGAGAATAGGATGCAGGTGCAGGGTAACTTTCCTTTTTATTATAAAGAGATACTGAAAAATTCTTTAAATTGGGAGGTGGTGGGGTATAGTACTTGGAGCAAACAAATCAAACCAGGATTTCTAGGCAAGATTATAAAATCATAATGAATTCATCAATAATAGAGAGTTCTTGGCACTTTCAAAACTCCATAAAAGGGAATAAACACCTGTAGACTTGCATGGTTTTGCAAGTATCTTTTATCTTGCTGAGAGGCTGTGTTTTCAGCACTTAAAGCTGATTGTAAGAATATGCTAATTTACAGAAATTGTCACTACCTATCTGGGGGTTTGAAGATGCCGGGATTAGTTAAGAGAGCACTACAGGGGTTGATTGCATTATATGGAAACATAGAATATGATGGAAAATTAGGACTGTAAGTCTGCATTGAAGTTGTAGTGTTAAATTCTGCTTATGGTGCTCAGTCCCCATACATCTGCTCTCTCTTACTTTCAACGTGTCCAGGATGCCATATAACTGCCATAAAATAGCAGTTTAAGCCTGCATCACAAATGCTATAGCTTGCACAAAATAATAGACTTATCTCTCTTGGGTTTAAAATACAAAAATGAGCTTCTGCTTCCTTTACAAGTCACTAACCAAGCTGGAAGGACATATACATTGAGAAGGACAAATTTTATTTTTGAGAATGTCCATCTGGCAAAAAAAAAAAAAAAAAAAAAAGAAGTCACTTTGTAAAGAAATAACTCCATAGCTTTGCAGAAGCATATTCTATGTGGGCCATCATTGTTCTATTTCTTTAGGTACAGTTCAAAACCTAATTTTAAATTGGTTACCTGTCTCTGAACTGAATATAATGAAAATGCTACCTATGTTGCACAATGGTGACACTCGGCTAGACTCGAGGCGCACACACACAAAGTACCCCTGGTCAAGGATTGTCCTTGTAATGGCTGTGCTAGGTGGGAAGAAAGAATGACCAAAAAAAATTAGGCAAAAGTCCTGGACAGTTGCAAATGAGGTCTCAAAGGGCTGTAATCCCAGCAGAGGCTGGTTTCTATTGAACTGAAGGCCCAAGAAGCAGGAGGAAACTGCTGGATTGAAACAAAAGAATGACCAATAAACTCGGGGCTTTATTATTAGAATGACCAATAAACCTGGGGCTTTATTAAAGCATATTTCTGGGTCAATGATAAAGACATTTTGAAATAGAAAACAACACTATTTTTAGAAGCACATAATAAAGTCAAGTCCATATGCATTTTATGGCTCTTCAGCACCATGCTTTGGACAGCTCCTCCAAATAAGAAAATGTTATTTCTCCTTTCCTTATATATAAAAAAAACAAAACTGAGCAGAATTCACTTTGAGAACATTTGTTACTGGTGATAACTGATGCCATGCAGAGAAGACACATCCTATCTTGGTTTTCCTGAGCTGTCAGTTATGTAGGAGCACAGACAGGTATAACTCAGTCTAGCCAGTTCACAAAGGGCCAGACTTGTGTTTCAGGCAATAGTATAGCATAGAAATGCAAAAAGCCTGCATATCAGTTTGCCTGCACAAGTTTGAAAAGGAGTCTCTTTGACTCAAGAATTAAACTTCCTGAAATTTCAGAAAAGGAAAACATTCCAAAGAGGACGGCATGCACGTGAAAACTTCTGCAGAAGTTCCGTAGGACTTTTGCTTATAAATGATAAAATGAAAATTAGGCAGTAGCTCCTCCACACATTTTTTTTTTTTTTGGGGTTTTTTTTTTGCTTCCTGATGCTTCAGGAAATTTAAATCATGCAGCAAATGATGCACTAGTTTCAAATCTGTGCAAACACACTGAACTGAGAATTTTTTTAAAAACTATTTTTGGGTCTGAAACTTTAACCTTGGGGCCTTATTGAGAAAAGATGGTTTCCTATTCTACATAGATGGAAATAGCTGCTATTAAATAAATCCCTTAGCATGTCAGCCAAGCTGCTGTTTTGTTGGTCCGTGTCTGATGTAACCGTAGGATGATATGGATAATACTGGACTCTAGTAAGGAAGAAAGGCTTACAGGTTAGTGCAATAGACTGAGAAATAGGGAAACCACAGTTCAAAGCCCACTTGTGACCTTGGACAAGTCACTTGGACAACCATTTCCTATTGCCTCAGGTATCCACATAAAGGTGAATTTTAAAAGCCTAACGCACGCATCAATTAGGGGATATGTCAGGGTGGCGCACACTAAGCAGATTTTAAAAGCCGCCTGGATACGCATGTATATCCCTCAGCGCACATCTTGGATTTTCTAAAAAATAAAAAGACGTGGTATGGGCATGGTATGGGCAAGGCATGGGAGGTACATGGGCATTTCGAGGCTTTAACCAGAAAATTGCATGTAAATACTTACGCAGTCTGGTGCGCGCCGAGCTCCCCTGCCGCATAATTTTACTTCTGCTATGGCTGACATGTAAGTGAAAAAATAAAGAAAAATAGGCAGATCAGTGGGATTTTAAGGGTCAGGGCTAACTGGGGGGAAGAAAGGCTATCAAACCGGGGGGGGGGGGGGGGGGAGTTTGGAGGACCTATCTGTTAACCAGGTTAACTGGGAACAAACTGGTAAAACTAGCAAATGTGTGGGTGCGCATCCCTTTCAAAATTTGCCTGCTTACGCGGTAGAAACGGTTTTTGCGTGCACAGGTGCGCGTCCACTTACCACTGTACACACATGAACGTGGGTCCAGGCTATTTTATAACATGCACACGTATACGCACGTATGTTATGAAATGGATGCATCTCTGGATGCGAGCTGGCAAACGAACGTACATGTATGCTGTTAAAAGTTACCGTCTTAGATCATAAGCTCTTTTGGAACCTATTGTTCCCAAATTCAAATAATGCTGTAAACTGCCTTGAGCATCCTTTGGAAAGGTGGCCCAAAATGAATTACTTTTATAAAGATTGTGCCCTTCTTGTGCCTGGGTATCCAATTGTTTCTGAAAAGAGCTTGCTAATCATTCCGGGTCCCAGAACTGAATTGCCTTTTGACTGCTACTGTCACTGAGTTGCCCTGTATCCTCGTTCATCTCATTCTCCAATAATATATCCAGTCTGCTGTACCCAGGCACTTGGCAGCCTCTCTTTAAGCAGCAGCCTTGCTTCAAAGTCTCAGGGGCGTGGTCAGTGGCTGATGGAATCTCAAATGCAATATGTGCACAGCATTTTGGGGGCCTTGCAATTTCCTCCCGCTTCTTTTTGCTTCTAGCTCACCCTGAAGAGGAGCTAGGATCTGACATCATGAGACTTCGTTTGCAACCAGCCGAGGAGTTTTCCCTTATTTCCTATCCCCTCTCAACTCATTCAGCCCGGTTATTGTAGCGACGCTCCTCAGCCAGGGGCCATGCATCAGGGCTCCTTTGAGAACTCTGTGATGATGGGCCCTAAAGTCAGTCACTAGATATGGCCATTGAACCGGATTCTCCTCTGTCCTCAGGGGCTGTGAACTCTGCCTCTGCCATATCGCCAGCCTGGAGAGCATTAAAAGTCAGGTCCTTCACTGAGCTCCGGGCCAGCCCTCACTTGATGGGTTTTAATCCCCATGTTGTTTTGAATGTGAAGCAGTCAGGTTTGTGGTTCTGATAATGTCCAGGAGGTTTTCACATCTGGGTCACCGGAACTGCAGTGGTGGTCTTAGCAGTGCCAAGCTTCCTGACACTTGAGGGATTTATGGAGGTTTTATTTTTTTGTTGGTTTTCAACTATGAGGCTACAGTAGGTGTAGACAGAGTTCTAGTTTGCTCGTTGTGTATTCTATAGGGGAATAATTCAATCATTTCAACACATAATGCCCAAACCTTTAGGTGACATCCTTCAGACTTTGACCCTGAGCGGTATGGTGGCATGCAAAGAAATCTGATATATAGAACAAACCTTTGAGTCTTGTTTTCCCATATCTGTTCTGAAAATGGCTGAATTAATAAAATCCTAGAAACCCCAGAGTAAAAAGAAAGGACAGGACTATGCCTCTCCTGTCTTGGGGGTTAGCTGGCAGCTTGGCTAATATATTTATTTAAACAAATCTGAAGTGGAAAACAAAGCGGGTGTCAGTTTGTCATGTCTGAACAATTATTTGGATTAATTTTACTTTATTAAGTACTTTCTACCATAGCTAGAGCACTATAAACAGGGTGGTCTGGTCTTGGCCATTTCACAGCCATCCTAAATTATACAAACGATTTTTTATAGTTCCAACCTTGTAAGCAACACTGTACAAGATAAGTCACATGGTTATGTGGGGACCCTTGGTCATCTACTAGATGGCCCTAGATTCCTTCCCTGGTAGGTGATAGCCAGAGGGACAGACCATTCCTTGCATCACCTCGCTCAGAGGTTGTCTGTGATGGTTTGCCTTGGTCTATGAGGGGGGGCTAAGCTTAAGTTAGGTGTGATCAGTTCACGTTAGTCTTTGAAGAGTGAAGATTTATTTTTTTTGTCCTAGTTGAGTTAGCCTCTTGCCTAACTTGGTGGGTTTTTGTTTGCGAGGAGATCTCTTTGGTGTACTCCTGGTCAGTTGTAGTTTGCTTCCTTTTGGAGTTAGAGACTGTATTAGGATTTTTCTATTTTTGGAGATTGCTGGTGTGAAATCCTGCACCCTTTGGTGAAGGTCATCCACCGAATCCAAAGGCAGGGGCTGAAGATCTGTGTGTTCCCCTTCTAGTACAGAGAAGTAGCATCATGATAGCATCACCCCAGAAGGAGGTGGGTTTTTTTCTGCTTTGAAGAGTTTTGCCCGCTTTGTGCGGTGAGGAGGTTTTTAATCACTGAAGAGTGTGGGCTATATTAGCCTGGTTTTTTCAAGTATTAACCTTTTCTCCCAAGAGGTCACATCCATCAAAAGTTTATTTTATTTATTTATTTATTATTTTTATATACCGACATTCGATCTCAATTGAGATATCACACCGGTTTACATTCAGGTACTGTAGGTATTTTTCTATCCCCAGAGGGCTTACAATCTAAGTTTTTGTACCTGAGGCAATGGAGGGTAATGTGACTTGCCCCCGGTCACAAGGAGCGACAGCTGGACTGGAAGAAGGAGCAAGGTGTGGAGACACCAACTGGATGCCCACTCCAGGAGACCAAGACACAGGCTGGGTGCAAGAGACTGAACATTTGGACTCAGGTAGGATTTTTTCTGGGATTTCAGGGATCCCCTCACTAGTAGGATTTCCCTGGCACACTGGGACAGCTTATGTACTCAGCAGAGGAGTGATAAGTCTCATCCCAGAAACCTGTTGTACAGGACTCCTATCCAGTGAAAGAGAGATCAGTGTAGAAAAAAAAGTCAGCCGTAATCTCACACTTTTGGATTTATTTTTGGTCATTGATTACACTTTGAGCAATCGGTAAATTTAATTTGAACACCCAAAACTGTGTCCAGGTTGTCTGTCCCTGCAATGCAGCATCACAGAAACAGAAGGAGCAACAGTGAGTTACACACACTTAAAGAAGATTTCACACCACCGCCTGGGCCACGAAGGTCTGCATTCACCCCCAAAGAAAGAACCCATATTTTCAGGACAATAGGATGGGGAGAGAGAACCAGTGGAGACAGCCCCAGATATAAATTCTCTTGTGTGCTCTTGGGAAACTATGCCAATCCATAAAAAAGGGTTTTAGTTATAACATCCCTTCCCTAGAGATCTTACAGAGATTAAGAGTCAGATTTAAGGACTATTCAAAAGGTAAACAGTGGAGTGCCTCAGGGATCTGTACTTGGACCAGTACTTTTCAATATATTTATAAATGATCTGGAAAGGGGTACGACGAGTGAGGTGATCAAAAGTGCAGATGACATAAAATTATGCAGAGTAGATAAATCTGAAGCGGATTGTGATAAACTGCATGAGGACCTTGTGAGACTGGAAGATTGGGCTTACAAATGGCAGATGAAATTTAATGTGGGCAAGTGCAAGGTGATGCATATAGGGAAAAATAACCCTTGCTGCAGTTACACAATGTTTCGGCTCGGTATGCTGTGGCAGTCAAAAAAGCAAACAGAATATAAGGAATTATTAGGAAGGGAAAGGCAGATAAAAAGGAGAATGTCATAATGCCTCTGTATTGCTCCATGGTGAGACCACACCTTGAATACTGTGTACAATTCTGATCACCACATCTCAAAAAAGACATAGTTGCACTGGAGACAGTTTAGAGAAGAGCGACCAAATTGATAAAGGGTAAGGAATGGCTCCCCTATTAGGGATGTGAATCGTTTTTCAACGATTAAAATTATCGTCCGATAATGTTTATATCGTCTTAAATCGTTATAGAACACGATACAATAGAAATTCTAACGATTTATCGTTAAAAATCGTTAAATCGTGTTAGTGCGCACTAACTCGAGTTAGTGCGCACTAACTCCCCGTTAGTGCGCACTAACTCGATTTAGTGCGCACTAACTGAAAATGATACAAATAAACACTTTCCAGGTCACTGAAGGTCAGTTAGGAATGAATATGTGTTCCTATTGGCTGGCTGCCCTCTTATCTATTGATATTACCAAGGTTACCACTGAGGTGATGGTTGGGGGGATGGGAAATGGAACTGGAAACTAACGAACACCAACAGAAAATGAAACAAAGTGTTCACACTTCCCAGGTCAGTAAAGGTCACTTAGGAATGAATATGTATGTATGTATTCCTATTGGCTGGCTGTGCTCTTATCTATTGATGTTACCAATATGGTTGGGGGGATGTGAAATGGAAACAGTTGGAAGCTTGACAAAAAAAGTAATGTAATGATCAGCACTCACGTGACTAGAACTTGTTTGTTTATTATTTTTGTTAGCAGGCACCTGAAATGCTAGTGCATGTTGAATTTTCCAATCACTGTGCATTTTAGAAAGGTGGTCCTGGCTGGAACTGTACACAGTTCAAATATATGTAATTGATTGTTGGTAAGTGTATTTTTTAAGTAGCCACACTGGCACCAGTATGTTTACTTTTCCTCCTACTTAACTCACTAGCTCAGCTTTGTAAGAAGGGCTTCTCTGCTTGTGTGTTGTTTTTGTTTGGTGTGAGGAGAGCAGAAACATCAGATCTTTATTCAATCTACTACAGTCATCTCTTACAGTGCCCTATCCCTATTAATACCAGGAGTGTTGTGATCTTCCTGCACACAGTGCCCTAACCCTGATACCAGTCTGAGACAGCTCCCTCCCTGCATTACTAGTGAGAGGCTGGCTTCACAGACAGGGGGGAGCTGCCTGACCCTCACTCCTGACTTCCCCCATGTCCCAGCTAGTGAATGGTGTGTGGGTGAGGGGGGGGGGGGGGAGGATGGTGAAGTCCGAGACAGCTCCCTCCCTGCATTACTAGTGAGAGGCTGGCTTCACAGACAGGGGGGAGCTGCCTGTCCCTCACTCCTGACTTCCCCCATGTCCCAGCTAGTGGATGGTGTGTGGGTGAGGGGGGGGGGGTGGATGGTGAAGTCTGAGACAGCTCCCTCCCTGCATTACTAGTGAGAGGCTGGCTTCACAGACAGGGGGGAGCTGCCTGACCCTCACTCCTGACTTCCCCCATGTCCCAGCTAGTGAATGGTGTGTGGGTGAGGGGGGGGGGGGAGGATGGTGAAGTCTGAGACAGCTCCCTCCCTGCATTACTAGTGAGAGGCTGGCTTCGCAGACAGGGGGGAGCTGCCTGACCCTCACTCCTGACTTCCCCCATGTCCCAGCTAGTGAATGGTGTGTGGGTGAGGGGGGGGGGGGAGGATGGTGAAGTCTGAGACAGCTCCCTCCCTGCATTACTAGTGAGAGGCTGGCTTCACAGACAGGGGGGAGCTGCCTGACCCTCACTCCTGACTTCCCCCATGTCCCAGCTAGTGAATGGTGTGTGGGTGAGGGGGAGGGGGAGGATGGTGAAGTCTGAGACAGCTCCCTCCCTGCATTACTAGTGAGAGGCTGGCTTCACAGACAGGGGGGAGCTGCCTGTCCCTCACTCCTGACTTCCCCCATGTCCCAGCTAGTGAATGGTGTGTGGGTGAGGGGGGGGGGGGTGGATGGTGAAGTCTGAGACAGCTCCCTCCCTGCATTACTAGTGAGAGGCTGGCTTCACAGACAGGGGGGAGCTGCCTGACCCTCACTCCTCCGGGGTATTGTGATCTTCCTGCACACAGTGCCCTATCCCTGATACCAGGGGTGTTGTGATCTTCCTGCATGCAGTGCCCTATCCCTATTAATACCAGGAGTGTTGTGATCTTCCTGCATGCAGTGCCCTATCCCTATTAATACCAGGAGTGTTGTGATCTTCCTGCATGCAGTGCCCTATCCCTGATATCGGGATGTGTGCAAGAAGATCACAACACCCCCGGTATCAGGAATAGGGCACTGTGTGCAGGAAGATCACAACACCCCCAGTATCAGGAATAGGGCACTGGGTGCAGGAAGATCACAACACCCCTGGTATTAGGGATAGGGCACTGTGTGCAGGAAGATCACAACACTCCTGGTATTAATAGGGATAGGGCACTGTGTGCAGGAAGATCACAATACCCCTGGTATCAGGGTTAGGGCACAAGTTCTAGTCACATTGACTGATCACATTACTTGTTTTGTCAAGCTACCAACTGTTTCCATTTCCCATCCCCCATATACTGTCAGTAGGAAACTTGGTAACATGAATAAATAAGAGGGCAGCCAATAGGAATACATATTCATTCCTAAACTGACCTTAACTGACCTGAAAAGTGTCAAATTGTATCATTTTCAGTTAGTGCGCACTAACTCCCAGTTAGTGCGCACTAACTCCCGTTAGTGCGCACTAACTCGAGTTAGTGCGCACTAATCGGAAAAAACGATTTTTAACGATTTTTTAACTAAAAAATCGTGCCTAAGACGATTTTCTTGCCCTGCCACACGATTTCTATCGTTAAGACGATATGGAAAACGATTCACATCCCTATCCCCTATTAGGAAAGGGTAACGAGGTTAGGGCTATTCAGTTTGGAGAAGAGACAACTGAGGGGGGATATGATAGAGGTCTACAAAGTCATGAAAGGACTTGAACAGGTTAATGTAAATTGGTTATTTACTCTCTCAGACAATAAAAGGACTAGGAGGTACTCTATGAAGTTAGGAAGTAGTTCATTTAAACCAAATCAGAGAAAATTCTTTTTCACTCAACGCATAATTAAGCTCTGGAATTCATTGCCAGAAGATGTGATTATGGCAGTTAGTGTAACTGGGTTAAAAAAAAAAGCTTGGATAAGTTCCTAGAGGAGAAGTCAATAAACTGCTATTAATCAATTAAGGAATAGAAGCTTGGGATCTATTTAATGTTTGGGTACTTGCCAGGTACTTGTGACTTGGATTGGCTACTGTTGGAAACAGGATGCTGGGACTAATGGATCTAATGCTGGTTCAAGGGGTGTCCAGCCACCCTAGGTGGTGATGTCATCACCCCATCACGTTCTCCCACTCTTCCCACCCACCCACCCCCAACACGATTCACAGTACCATGATGTCATTCACCTCTGCCTCCTAGCGCATGACTTGTTCCCTTTCAAAAATACTGCCCTGACATTGAGTCTCAGTGCCCCATCCACTTCCAGCATCCTAGGCAGCCACCTAGTCCGCCTAATGCTTCCCTCCAGCTCTGGATGGACTCTTTGTCTGACCCAGTATGACATGTCTTATGTTCTCCTGAGAGTTGCCTGTACATCTTTGAACTAGCACAGGGGTTTTTCTGATTTTTTTCACCTCATACCAAATTTTATGCTTCAAGAAAAAACGTTTGCTATTTCAGAATCGCATAATAAAAGGTTTCTGGCACTTTCAAATGTTTTTTTGGCATGATCATTTGTTGCTCAGTGCTTGAAGATGAATTTTCTTTTCTTTTTTTTGCACAAACTTTAAATTTGCTATCAGTGTAAAACAGTGCATCAAAATACTTAGAGGTTGATATTCCAAAGGGTTTATCCGTGTCATTTTGAGTTACCTGGACAAACCCACAGTTTTAAATTGCCCAGCTTACCAAGCAGATATATTTTAGCTGGTTAGTTCATTACCTGGGGTAAAATTTATCTGGATAAAAAGAGGCAGGATGGAAGCGTTCCAGGGGTGGGATAAATTTTATCTGGCTAGTGCCAATATTCAGAACTAGCCAGATAAACGTAGCCAGGCAAGACTGGTTAGAAAAGTCATGGTTCTAAAGTTAATGTTAGCTGGAAATATTCAGCGGATCACTCATTGGGCAAAGTTCCACTGACTGAGTAAGGTTACCCAGGCATGTTTCCCACTCTCCAGTTTGCTCAGTATCGATTTCTTAGAGTTTTTGCAAAGTACCCCTCCTCTTCCTCTTCAAATCATTAAATAGGATCATAAATGACTTCCCCATGGTCAATCAGTGAAAGATGGATTAAGGAACTGCATTAGGGTCTGCAGGCTCAACACACAGCACTACGATCAAACCACTTAGCTGTACTTAGGGCAGGGCTTCTGAAACTTGTTCTGGTGACCCCCTACAGCCTGTCAGGCTGTCAAGAAATTCACCATGAACATGCATGAGATAAATTTACATACATCGGAGATGCAATTTATGTGAATGTATCTCATGCATATTCAATGGACATATTCCTGAAAGCTTGACTGACTGTTGGGTCACAGGATAGGATTGAGAAGCCCTGACTTAGGGCGACCATATAACTCTAGGCCAAAAAGCACAGATTGAGCCAGTCCTAGCTTTATCCTCATTGAATGCAGGGAGATGTTATTCTAATTTCTTTCAGTCACAGAGCTATACTTCCATGTATGCAGTGAAGGTAAAACCAGGACTGAATCTGCCTATCCATTTTGACATGGAGTTTATATGGTCACCCTTGCTCTACTGACAGCATTGGTAGCATCCTGGGTGGGGGAGAAGAGCTTTGCCACCCTGATTTCTTAATAGAAGAAATGGGAATAGAAACTCCCAAATATCTTATAGTAAAAGAGCCATGACTTGGTTTCTCCCTAGTGATTGAAAACTCTTTGATCATCCTACTCCTTCCTAGAGAAACTAATGCTTGTTTTAGTTACGAGGGTATATCTGCTCTCAGAGCTGGCAGCTCTTAAGTGTCAAATATGTTGATAATCTCATACTTTATTCTAAATGCAAAAAGAAAAAAAAGATTGCATCCACATTTATCCCATTACACAGACTAATGGCATCCTCTGCACAGTCACAATGAGTTCACTGAGAAACGCTTTTCTGGGGCGGGAGGCTGTCCTGGATGGTTTTGTGCTGACTGAATTGTGGCTTTGAATTCCGATTAAGTTCAGAGTGTGGAAAGCGCTGGTAATTGGGGCTCTTTCTTTATTAAGTGAAGATTCAAAGGATGTGCTTTGCTTAATTTTCCTTTTCCATTTCTCCTTTTATTTTTTTTTTTCAAATGCAGAAATGGCTTGAAGAGTAATGACGATTTAGATATGTAGGATGAATGATGATTATTGCTACAAAATTAGGAAGAATGTAGCCTGCTGCACCTGAATCGGGAAAGGAATGGAGTGTACATATGGTTCCTGAGATTCCTTGTAAGTGAATTACACAGTATTTCAGGAGCTGTACTAGCTAGGAGTATAATGCCAAACAAAGACCTCTATTTTTCAATTGTAGGCAACCGAGCAGCTTTATGAATGCATTGAGTATTTTCAGTGTCTGTGGTTTTATTTTAATTTTCAGTTCACAAGTCAATATCCCACTGGCCGTTTGGCCAATTGAATTACTGTGGAACTGTGTGAGCCTGTGCAGGTTCACTGAACCTGAATATTCTTATAATCTCATGTAAAGCCTTTTTGCTTTAATTTAATGGGATGGTCAATTTTCAAAATCATCGGGTCAGTTAAACTGGCCTTTCTGAAAATGGATCTTCACAGAATGGCTGAAAAGAATGCAGGGGTTCAGAATGCAGGTGCTTTTTGTTGAATTAGAGAGGGGCATTTCTGGGGGCCTCTTGCCGAGATTGTGGCCGCAAGTCACCTCGAATCTGATGTCAATGAGATGAAAAAATATAGCCAGGCTGTGTGGCAAAGACTCCAGATCATCAGCAATGGGCAGCAGCTACGTGCCCTCCCCAAGGCATTCCATTCAGTCTTTGCTGGGTCCAAAGTCTCAGCATCGAGAGACACAAAGATGCGCTGCATCAATAGGACCACTTATGCCTTCTGCAAGGGCCTCAAAACAAAAATTGAAACATTCAAAGTCTCCTAAAGCCAGAACCCTCACAAGTAAGGGCAATACTTCAGTGAATGGGCCGGTGCTGCAAAAGCAGACAACAGCACCCCGACACGACTTTCATGTGTTGTCTCACAGTGCAGGGTGACTGGTGCAGACCAAGCCTGCGGCACACAACGCACCTGTGCCGACACCAAGCGATGCGTATGCTGTACTAGTGAAGCATTCCAAGCATCACACGACCAAATCAGCTTCAGCTTCCAAGCATATGATGCAGGCAGCACAACTACGACTCAAAGCAATTAAAACTGGCTCGTCCACTTCACGAAAGTGTCATGGTGGAGGTAGAACCTGTGCTTCAGACCTACTCTCAAGTAACATGGATGTCTCCTGTGAGACCACCATCTTTTATCTCTTCTGGTTCATCCCAAAGTGGCCTACAAGTGAATTCCAGCTTGTCTTTGGAGGCAAAGGAAATCCCACTTATAGGATGAACTATTCTGAAGAGACAGAATATCATACGATGCACCTTTGTAACATATGCATCACCATTCTCCAGCTTCAGACATTCAGCTAGCGGCTATTCCTCTACCAGGAATCACAAATGGCCTCTGAGTTCTCCACTTCGCCTTTGTCTCCAGGATCCAAATCCTCGCTAGCGATGGAGCAAATCTCAGCCTTAAATAAAAGCCTCTTCACTACTCTGCACCCCAAAGTGTAGCCTCCAAAATTCCATTTCCAGGTTCCAGACCTAGAATGGGAAGAATCCCAGTCTCATCACTTTCCATCCAGGGAGAGAGCCCTCGGAGTTCTTCATCATGGGAAGGCCCTCCCACACCCAGGAAGGATTGCAGTCTGCCAACTTTTCAATCAGACCGATCTTCTCCCGTCTACAGCATCATCTACAGGTCTACCTTCATACACTCCTGAGGAACCCTTGGAACACTCATCTCCACCGGAAGACTTTACCTACTCTAAATTTGTAGAGAAAATGGGGGGGGGGGGGGGGGGGGAGGGTACATTGAAGGTTGAGGTTTGTAAGATATGTAACCCATATAAAGAGGTGTTTGGTATCTTGAAGATTTTAGACATACCTTCCGAACCCACAGCATTACCAACTCACACAGTACTGGATGCAGTCTTGCTGTTGTCCTGGGAATCCCCACAGTCTAACCCACCAGTGGCTAGTAAACTAGACCTTAAATTCTGACTGAAAAAATCTCAAGGATACGGGATGGTCCAATTACCACATAATTCAGTGGTGGTGGAATCCGCCATGAAGATGGCAAAGAAATAAAAAATTCACTCCAACACTCAACCAGGAAAGAACAACAATGCCCTTTGTCAGGTCAGAGATGGGTGAGCAGATAACACCACAACTGCTTCAAGATTTGAAAGGTCTGAGACACCTGCTATGCTCAATATATAAGGCTTTTGAAACAATGTTGCATACATCTGTAGCTTCCATCACTGCCCATTGCATGGCGTGGTTGAGAGTCAGCACAATTAGTGAAGATGTGCATGAAAAGCTCGCCAAACTACAATGCATAGGAGAGAATCTTTTCAGCAATAAACTTAAGGAAACAGTCTCCAGGATCAAGGAGCAAAATGTAATGGTGCAGTCCTTGATACTATCAATGGACCAGCCACCCTCATTCAGGTGATATTACACTCAGTATAAAAAGCCACACTTCTAAAGGAAGCTATATAAACATTATGGTCAATACTGACTTCCCATGTACCAACAACCTCAGCAGAGGGGGCGTCAACGTGATCATAGATCACAGAAATAACAGCAGCAAGTGACTCCAAAGGAATCAGCAGATTTTTTGAAACCCAGCAAGCCACAGTCATCCGCTCTGGTCGGGGGCAGAGTTACCAGTCACTACACAGTGTGGTCTCACATAACATCAGACCATTGGGTGTTAAATATAATATGCTACAGGCATCACCTGAATTTCATTAACACCCCCCCCCCAGCCTCCCTCATCTAGCCCCACCTACATGGGATCTTTCTCATATTCTTCTCTTACATCTGGAAGCGGAAAAGCTACTGGCACAGAAAGCCATTCAACACCTCCCAATATATCATGTCAACAAAAGCATTTTGAATTGAACCTCCAAAGCCACCAGAGAAGTCCAGCCCACGTGGATAGATAGAAGTGTGTTCCTGACTGGTCAACATGCCAACATTCTGGAGCTGCTTCCCTTGTCCCACGAGAGCATTTGCACTGGCATCTCAGGTATTCCAGTGCTCAGATGCCTCCCACCTACAGTTCCCATTTGAGGGAACTACCGGAAAGATGGGTGGTGGAGTTTTCAGGCTCTCTGAGCACCCTCTCGATTCCTCAGCCATCTTTACTAGGAATGTATGCTTGTTTTGTTTCATTATATTATCCACATAAAGAGGTTAATTTTCAAACAAATGCACATGGCATCATATACAGTCATTTATAGCCACAAGCAGAGCTATGTTAGTATTTTATAAATCACGTGTACGATATGCACACATTTTTTAAATACTTGTATCTCCACCCTGCAGCATACACGCATATTTAGGCTCATGTGTGTATACGTGCAAAGCATTGAAAGAACATATATCAATACATTGAATGCACATACTTTTCCTCCCTAATTTAAAAATATAAGCACATATATTTTATGAGTGAAAATAAAGTAAGACTTAGTCCCCTAAATCGGGATTTCCATGCTAAATCAGTGTATTTTAAAACATGTACACATCAAGGAAATTACTAGTTTCATCAATTAATCCATCGGTTTACCCAGTCCTTGTCAAAGTTGAGAACTTCCTGGTTCTTCAGCCTGAACTCCTTCCCAGTTCACCAAGACCTCCCACATAGTCAGTACTACACAATGAATACAAATGACTTATGAGGAGAGATTGAAGAATCTAAATATGTACACCCTGGAGGAAAGGAGGAGCAGAGGTGATATGATACAGACTTTCAGATACTTGAAAGGTTTTAATGATCCAAAGACAACGACAAACCTTTTCCATAGGAAAAAAATCAGCAGAACCAGGGGTCACGATTTGAAGCTCCAGGGAGGAAGATTCAGAACCAATGTCAGGAAGTATTTCTTCACGGAGAGGGTGGTGGATGCCTGGAATGCCCTTCCGAAGGAAGTGGTGAAGACCAGAACTGTGAAGGACTTCAAAGGGGCGTGGGTTAAACACTGTGGATCCATAAAATCAAGAGGCCGTCAATAAAGAGTGGGTGGCTAGCCAGAATGACGGCTACTGCCTGGAGACAATACCCTTATTCAATAAACATACACATGGTTACTGTGACTCCAACATCACTCTAAGCTACAACAGCAAGAGGAAATGTGGAAAAAAGGATTCGCACTCACAAAGTGGGGAGTAGCTGGCTTGTTACGGCGGTTACTACCCCAAACCAAATAAGCCTGATACTTCACTTTCAATGCATATCCAGCATAGCTCTCTGCTTCAACGGCAGGGGAGAAGAAAAACTGATACTTCACGCATATCCAGCATAGCTCTCTGCTTCAATGGCAGGGGAGAAGAAAAACTGATACTTCACGCATATCCAGCATAGCTCCCTGCTTCAACAGCAGGGGAGAAGAAAAACTGATACTTCACGCATATCCAGCATAGCTCTCTGCTTCAACGGCAGGGGAGAAGAAAAACTGATACTTCACGCATATCCAGCATAGCTCTCTGCTTCAACAGCAGGGGAGAAGAAAAAAGGATTCACACTCACAAAGCGGGGAGTAGCTGGCTTGTTACGGTGGTTACTACCCCAAACCAAATAAGCCTGATACTTCACTTTCAATGCATATCCTGCTTCAACGGCAGGGGAGAAGAAAAACTGATACTTCACGCATATCCAGCATAGCTCTCTGCTTCAACGGCAGGGGAGAAGAAAAACTGATACTTCACGCATATCCAGCATAGCTCCCTGCTTCAACGGCAGGGGAAAAGAAAAACAACCAATAAGGGCTGAATAACACAGTCTGGGTAAAACAAATAAGCATGGGTGTAGCTTGCTTATTGCGGCGGTTACTTCCCCTACTACCCATAACTAATCAAGCTTGATATTTCACTTGGTTGCAGCTCCATCACTGCTCTCTACATTAATGGTGGGGGTGGAAGGGAAATAGAACCAAAGAGCTAAGAGAAACAGATAAGTATGAGAAAAAAATGTGAAGCTTGCTGGGCAGACTGGATGGGCCGTTTGGTCTTCTTCTGCCGTCATTTCTATATGTTTCTATGTTTCTATTCACCGCAGATTATTTGCATGTGTAAAATTATGCGAGTAAATTAGCAAATCTACCTGCAAAATCTCTTCTTATATAGCAACTTGCATGCATAAATATTGGCCCCAGTGTGGAAAGACCCTAGACCGCCCCTTTTCTATGCATGTGTATATGTGCGTAAAAATGAAAATATGCACAGATTTTGGACTTTTATAAAATATAGAATACACAGGTACAGGCTACTTACATACATATATAAGCAAGTTTGCTTACTGTAAATGGTGTTTTCTGTAGACAGCAGAATTAATTAGCCATGCTGTCTTGGGAAAAATCATCCAACAGCACACAATACGGAGCTTTCTCAAAGTAGCAGAGTTTTGATGATTCTGCTCATGCACGGCAGTTCCCACACAATTGCCCAGCTTATCGATATAAATTGGTGGTTAAATCCAAAGGTGTTAAAAAAAGAGGGCACCTTTAAGGTCACTTCCTCACCAGCTGGTCCTCACCACCGATGCTTCTACCTGGGGTTGAGGAGCACACTTCAATAGAAAATACTTAGTGAGAAGCTTCACATTCGTTCTGAGGAGTTGGGAGAGAGGAGACATTTAGTCAGAACAGAAACAATGACTGTATATAGACTATATTTGTGTACCTGTTGTAAATAACTGCAACTATTCTACCTCAGCAATAAATGCAAACCATTGGGAACATCAGGCTGGTGTGTGGAGTGCCTTTGTATAGCAACTTTGTGTTACCTACAAGAACCCTTAAACGGGACCCATGCCTCCTCTGCCCGTTACCAGGACAGGAGGTGGCCACATTCAGTTTACCAGTTTTCACATGACAGGAGATCATTTGTCTTTATACTGTCTCTGGAATTCCTATCTGAGATTTTCTTCTGTATTTTTAGGTCTGATGTACAGTCTTCAAGTAATATATGTGTGTGTGTGTGTGTGTATGTATAGTGCTAAATAACCAGGCACTGAATCTCCCTAAAAGCTGTGGGGCTACTTACAAAAAAATATAATACAAATATAAAAAGAAAATCTCCAAAAGTTTACAAAGATGTGGCTCAACTTAATTTTATATGAAGTTTTATTATAATTTCATACAGTCAGAAAAACATTTGAAAAGCATTAAGCTAAATAGGACACAAATCACACATACGCACACCTCAATTATACTAGTCAACTAGTGACTATTCTAATTAAAAATCAGCTTCCTACCTAACAAATACTAGCTACTTTATACATACATACATTGCTATACTTATGGAAGGTGCAACAGATTTTTAAAACCAGATTAATTTAAGTGGTATTACTGGAGCTCATGACTCTGAAAAGCAGTTTTCTGCAAGTTCTTTTACATTCAGTACTGTGAATACTTTATCTAAAAGTCCAGAAGGTCCCAGGGCTTCATCAGGGGGCATTAGTTTGCAAAGAAGGAAGGTGAAGTTGTATCAGAAAAACCTTAATAGCAACTTCTTAAGCAAAGCATTCTTCAGCTCTGTTCCGTAGTGCCATACAAGTTGAAACCATTTGTTAGGTAGGAAGCTAATGTTTTTTAATTAGAATAGTCACTAATTGAGTGAGGTGTGAATGAAGAATGAGCTATGCATAGTGCGTATGTGTAGTTTAACAGGTGGTTTGTGTCTTATTTAGCTTAATGTTTTTCAAATGTTTTACTGAATATATGAAATTATAATAAAACATCATATAAGATTAAGTTGAGTTACATTTTTGTAAGCTTTGGGGGATTTAGTTTTTCATATTTGTATTATACATAAGTTATACATACATACACACACACACACATATACGTGTATATATATATATATATATATATATGGAACTTTTTTTGTTAGCTTGGAGAATTTAATTCGAGCAGGCCTCTATTCTGGCCTTGCTGTTAGAAGTGCTCAAAAATTATTTTACTCTGATCAAGCATAGGGGGGGGCACCTTACTTTCTGAAATTCTGTGGTCAAAAGGAAGGAATCAAGCTCTTACCATAGAATTGGCCAGTTCTTGCAGAACTGCTGTGGACATGGGGGTGGGGGTGGGGTGAGGGAGGGGCTGAGTCAGGTTAGGGAAGTGGCTGCTGTCTGGTGGCACGTTTACAACTCCCTTCCTCCTCCTGTGCTGATTAGGCCAGCAGGAGGAGGAGGAGATGAGCAACAGTGCCTCAAGCTGCTTCCTCATTCCCTGCCATCCAGCATGAGTTGGGCACCAGGTGGCACAAAAGGAGGATGCAGCCCGAGTTTCTGTAGCTTGCCCCTTTCTCCCGCTGGCCTGATAAGCGTGATTGGGAGAGGACTGGGGGAATAAAGAGGGACTGAGGGCTGAAGGATGGGTTATGTGAAACTGGAGCTGAAGGGGTGGGATGTGAGTGTGTGAAAGAGGAGCTAAGGGAGCATATGTGTGTGTGTGTGTGTGTGTGTGTGTGTGCGCCTGCACAGGGCATTACCAGGGAAAAAGCTGACTCTGGCCATGACATTTCATGGTGATAGTAAAGACATGGATTGTCAGACTCTATTGCCCTCTAAAGCCAGAGGTGGCAGACTTCTCTCCTTGGCATCTATGGGATGGATGCAGGCCTGTTGCCAAGTTAACCAGTGCCTCTGGCAGTCCTGGAGTGGCATAAGAACATAAAAACTTGTCATACTGGGTCAGACCGAGGACCTATCAGGCAAAATCCCAAACAGTAAATATATCTCATGCTGTTATCACACAGTGATAAGTAGTGGCTATTTCCTAAGTCTACTTGGTTAATAAAAGGAACTTATCTCCCCTCAGCTGTCTCTTCTCCAAGCTGAACAGCCTCAACCATTTTAGCCATTCCATTCCTTTTATCATTTTGGTTGCTCTTCTCTGTACTTTTTCCAATTATATCTTTTTTTGAGATAAGGCAACCAGAATGGCATACAGTACTCTAGGTATGGCCTCACCATGGAGCGAAACAGAGGCATTATGACACTCATCATTTTATTCTCCATTCCTTTCCTAATATTGTAAACCGGTACGATAAGACCTGGTCTTGAGCATCAGTATATTAAAATAATTTAAATAAATAAATAAATAAATAAATAAATAATTCCTAACATTCTGTTTGCTTTTTTGACCACCGCCGCACACTGAACTGAGGATTTTAAAGTATTGTCCATTATGATGCCTAGGTCCTTTTCCTGGACTGTAACTCCTAATATGGATCCTAACATTGTGTAACTACAACTTAGGTTACTTTTCCACATGTGCATCATTTTGCACTTGTCCACGTTAAATTTCATCTGCCATTTAATTGCCCAGTCTTCCAGCCTCACAAGATCTTCCTGCTATTTTTCACAATCTGCTTGTGATTTAACAACTAGGAATAATTTTGTATCATCTGATAATTTGAACACTTCACTCATTGTTCCCCTTTCCAGATCATTTATAAATATATTAAAAAGTACAGTACAGTCCCAGTACAGTTCCCTGAGGCTATGCTTCTCCACTGAGAAAACTGACCATTTAGTCTTACTCTGTTTCCTATCTTTTAACCAGTTTGCAATCCACAACAGGACATTGCCTCTTATCCCATGACTTTCTAATTTTCTCAGGAGCGCACACTAACCCGAAAAATGATTTTAACGAAAATTCGGGGGTAAAAGTGTTCGTTTCTTTTTTGAACCGATATATAGGGCTAGATTTTAAAAGCCCTGGCGCGTAAATCCGGGAGGATTTACACGCGCAGGGCACTCATGCGCCGGTGTGCCTATTTTGCATAGGCTGCTGGCGCGTGCAAAGCCCCAGGACACGCATAAGGAGGAACGGCATCAGAAGGAGCATCTGAGCTGGGGTCTGTGGCATCGGGGGTAAGTGCTGCGGCTCGCAAGGCCTGTCTGCAAGCCGCAAAATGTAACATAAAAGTCCCAGGGCTTCGTAAAAGGGGTGGGAGGGGCATGTCTGGGGGCATGTCCGGGGTCAAGGGGCAGTCCGGGGCGGGTCCGGGGGCGTGGCGACAGTTCGGGGGCGGGCTGGGAGGGCGGTCCAAAGTCCCCTGGCACTGCGGCCTGTGCCGGGGGATGCGAGGTGGCGTGCGCAAGTTACGCCTGCTTCAAGCAGGCGTAACTTGCCCAACAAAGGTGGGGGGGGATTTAGGTAGGGCCAGGGGGTGGGTTATGTTGCGGTCTCGGTCGCCACCGGTCCGAGGCCTTACCTCCTCTTCGGGTCCCGGAGAGCTGCCACGTTCCGCGGACTCAGGACCTCAGCCGCTGCTTCCTCCCGCGTTCCGCGGACTCGGGACCTCAGCCGCTGCTTCCTCCTGCCGCTCTGACCCCCCGCGGCCCTACTGGGCCTTCAGACGCCGTGCTCCAGCTCCCTCACTGCCGCCGGCGTTCTCTCGCGGCTAACCCCGCCCCCAGGCGCGCGCGCGCGGCTGACCTCCGTTTTTATGGGGACCAGCGCGGGAAAACTCGGCTCCTCCCGTTTCTGACGTCAGACGCTGCAGGGCTATTTAAGCCCTGCAGTTCCTAGCCTTCCTTGCCTTGCAACGAGGTTCACTACTTCTGGTAGCTCTGAGTTGCGTTCCTGGATTGCCTGTTTCCTGCCTGACTCCGCTTTGCCTGACTCCGCTTTGCCTGACCCAGCTTGCCTGTCTCCTGCCTTGACCTCGGATAGCTTGACCACGCTTGTCTTCAGCCTGCCTTGACTCCGGTCCGTGACTTCGACTCCTGTTGTCTTCAGCCTGCCTTGACCCCGGTTCGTGACCCTGACTGCTGCTTGCTCGCCGCCTGCCCAGACTCCAGTCCGGATTCCACTCCTGGGTTTCTTCGTTCTCGCCTAAGTCCCAGTGGCCCGGGTCCCTACGGGCTCCTCCTGGGGGGACCTCGGGCTTCCAGGGCGAAGTCTCCTAAGTCCTAGCAACCCGGGCTCCCACAGCTCCTCTGGAGGAGTCACGGGTTTCCAGGTGAAGCTCCAATTGCCCAGTGGGAGTTCTGCCTACCAACTGTTCCTTCGGGTCGGTCGGCCTAAGGATCCACATCCGGATTTTCTCCATCGCAACAGTTTGCAAGGCCATGGATCCGGCAGACCTCGCCGGGCTACAGGCCATTCCGGGTTTGGCCCAGCGGTTGGTTCAGCAACAGCAAGTCCTGGACTCCATGGCTGCTACGGTAGAGCGGCTGGCGTCTCGCATGGATACCGAGCCGCCCGCGCCTGTTCCAGTACCAGCACCCGTTCCTGCACCACTGGTAACCCTCCAGTCCCCTACGCAGCTCCCTGCACCCTCTCGCTATGCCGGGGATGCCAAGGCGTGTCGAGGGTTCTTAAACCAATGTTATGTGCGCTTTGCACTACTGCCCAACCAGTTCCCTACTGATGGCCCCAAGGTGGCGTACATTTTTGCCCTTCTGGACGGACGGGCCCTGAATTGGGCTTCCCCCATGTGGGAGAATAATGATCCTGCCCTGGGGGATTTGAACCGTTTTGTGGAAGAGTTCAAAGCGGCCTTTGATGAGCCAGCGCGCCAGGCCTCCGCTACTTCAGAGTTACTCCAGCTCCGGCAAGGATCGCGGACTTTGGCAGACTACGCGTTGGAATTTCGCACCCTCGCCCATGAGGTAGGCTGGCAGGATGAGGCTCTCCGGGGTGTGTTCCTGGAGGGCTTGGCCGGTCGTATTAAGGACGAACTAGCGGCTCGGGATCTGCCGGAGACCCTGAGTTCCCTGATTGACTTAGCGGGTCGAATTGATCGGCGTTTGCAGCAGAGGGCGAAAGAGGGGCGCCCTTTCCGACGGTCGACGCCCGTGACTCCCAGGTTCTCGAATTCAAGTTCGGGGTCACGGGGAACTGCCTCTTCACCAGCAACTGCCTCTGACGAGCCCATGCAAGTGGGCCGTTCGTCTTTGTCACCCGAAGAAAGACAGCGACGCCGTGACTTGAGGCTGTGCCTGTACTGTGGCGGAAAGGGCCACTACCTTGCACAGTGTAAAGAACGGGCGGAAAACTCCCGCGCCTAGGTGTAAGGGAGGAGTGTCCCCTAGGCTGCCTTAGCCCTGCTCCTCAATGTACTATACCAGTAACCTTGGAATATCCTGGCGGTTCCTTCCTAACGCAAGCCCTAGTTGACTCCGGGGCTGGAGGCAACTTCATTACTAAGGATTTGGTGCAACAGCTGAATCTCCCTACGCGATCCAGGACTTCTGCCTTGCGGGTAACCTCCATTCAGGGTACCCCTTTGTCGGGGTGCATCTCCTCCGAGACCGTACCGTTGATTTTGCAGACGGGCTTATTACACACAGAGGAGATTTCGTTGCTTGTGTTGGAGAGAGCTGTACATCCGGTGGTTCTTGGGTTACCCTGGCTTCAGAAACACTCTCCTGTGATCCGCTGGAAGGATTTTCAGATTACCCAGTGGAGTTCTGAGTGTTTTCAATCCTGCCTCCAAGCGAAAAGATTCCAACGGATTCCGCTGGCTCACACCTCGCCGGTATTACCGGCTCCGTATGCTGACTTTCTGGACGTCTTTTCCAAGGAAAAAGCAGAATTGTTACTGCAACACCGACCTTTTGACTGTGCGATAGAGTTGCTTCCAGGTACTACTCCCCCCCGAGGACGAGTTTATCCCTTGTCTCAGCCAGAGACCCGGGCTATGTCCGAATACATCACCGAGAATCTGGCCAAGGGCTTCATACGCCCTTCCAAGTCCCCCGCCGGAGCAGGTTTCTTTTTTGTTGCAAAAAAGGATGGAGCCTTGCGGCCTTGCATTGATTACCGTGGGCTCAATGCTATCACCAAGAAGAACCGGTATCCACTTCCTCTCATTCCGGAACTGTTGGACAGACTCCAAGGAGCCCAAGTTTTCACTAAATTGGACCTCCGCGGCGCATACAATCTGGTCCGAATCCGCCCCGGGGACGAATGGAAGACGGCGTTCAACACCCAGGACGGCCATTATGAATACCTGGTGATGCCATTTGGACTGTGCAACGCTCCCGCTGTATTCCAGCACTTGATGAATGAGATTCTGCGTGACTTATTGCACTCCTGCGTGATCGTCTATCTGGACGATGTTCTCATACACTCCCCGGATCTTGCCTCCCATCGGCAACATGTGAGACAAGTACTCCAGATCTTACGAGACCACCATTTGTATGCTAAGTTCGAAAAATGTCTCTTTGAGCAAGAGTCGTTACCCTTCCTCGGGTATATAGTGTCCTCTACGGGTTTCCGGATGGACCCCAGCAAGGTATCCGCCATCAGGAAGTGGCCCCGACCCGAGGGGCTAAAAGCATTGCAACGTTTTTTGGGGTTTGCTAACTTCTATAGACACTTTATTCCCCAGTACTCTCGCTTGGTGGCACCTTTAACCGCGCTAACTCGGAAAGGTGCAAACACTCGCCATTGGCCTGAGGGAGCTTGTGAAGCTTTCGAACAATTAAAGAAGGCGTTTCTCCAAGATACCTGTTTACGGCACCCGGATCCAACCCGGCCATTCTTTGTCGAGGTCGATGCCTCTAACATCGCTGTGGGAGCGGTCCTCTCGCAAGTCTCTAACTCCGGACATCTCCTACCCTGCTCCTATTTTTCCAAGAAATTCTCGTCAGCCGAGTGCAATTACGGCATTGGGGATAAGGAGTTGCTGGCGGTCAAACTTGCACTGGAGGAGTGGAGACAGTGGTTGGAGGGCTCCCTTCATCCGGTTACAATTTATACAGATCACAAGAACCTGGAGTTCCTTAACCAGGCCCAACGTCTTAATCCTCGACAAGCACGTTGGTCCCTTTTCTTTAACCGTTTCAATTTCATACTGAAGTACTGGCCCGCCTTGAAGAATGTACGGGCTGACGCGCTCTCCCGTTATGAAATGCAGGAGGAGAAGGAAGACCTCCCACAACACATTATTGATCCCGCTAAAATCCAGTTAGCCAGCACCACAGTTTCCACCCAAGGACGAGTGGTGGTTTCCCACAAAGACCGCAGAAGGGTCTTAGCTTGGGCCCACGACTCTCTTTCCGGGGGTCACGCCGGCAGGGAAAGGACGCTCGATCTGCTTAGCCGATATTACTGGTGGCCTCGAATGCGACAAGATGTCCGAGTATATGTCGACTCATGTCCAGTATGTGCCCGACAAAAAACGCCTAGTGGTCAGCCCTGGGGGCTCCTGCAGCCGCTGCCTATTCCCGTGGAACCCTGGTCCCACATAGCCACGGACTTTGTAGTGGATCTGCCCCCCTCGGAAGGTAATACGGTGATTTGGGTAACCGTAGACCGTTTTTCTAAAATGATTCGCCTGGTACCTTTGCCTAAGCTGCCCTCTGCACCTGAACTCGCACTTCTGTTTACTCTCCACGTCTTCCGGGCTCATGGACTACCACAGAGTATCGGATCGGATCGAGGGCCACAGTTTACGGCTCGTTTTTGGCGTGCCCTTTGCAGGAAATTTGGGGTCCAATTAAATTTGTCCACGGCCTTTCACCCCCAGACTAATGGCCAGACAGAGCGCACGAACCGCACTCTTAAAACCTTCCTCCGCAGTTTCATCTCCGAAAAGGGAAACAACTGGGTTTCTCTCCTGCCTTGGGCAGAGTTCGCCTACAACAATCATACCCATGCTGCCACAGGACAAACCCCTTTCCAGATCGTCTATGGACGTCATCCAAGACCGCCTTTGCCGCTTCCTATTTCTATCCCATCACCTGCTCCTTAACCACAGCACGTCAAGTGCATCATCTCTGGAAGGGGATTCAACTCAAACTGACTACGGCAGCAAGAAAGTCCCAGCAGTATACCAACCGTCATCGACGACCAGCGCCAGTTTTTCTGCCAGGTACCAAGGTGTGGTTAAGCACTCGGAATCTCCAGCTACCTAACCGCTCTCGTAAGTTGGCCCCTCGATACTGCGGGCCTTTTCAAGTTGCAGAGCGTATTGGTACAGTATCCTACAGACTTCGTCTCCCGTCATCACTCCGCATCCATAACGTGTTCCACGTATCTTTGCTGAAACCGGTGGTACTGTCCCGGTACCACCATCCTTCCACTGATGCACTATCATCTCCTACGTCTACGGAGACTACGTATCAGGTACGAGAAGTCTTGGACGTTCGCTTCCATGCCCGCCGCTGGGAATACCTGCTGGCATGGGAGGGGTGTGGTTCCGAGGAGGACTCTTGGGAACCAGCTCGGAACATCTTGGACAAATCATTGCTAACTCAATTTCATCTGGACCATCCCGGGAAGCCTGGCCCTCGGCGGAGGGGGCGTAAGAGGGGGGGTACTGTTGTGGTCTCGGTCGCCACCGTGGCGTCCGAGGCCTTACCTCCTCTTCGGGTCCCGGAGAGCTGCCGCGTTCCGCGGACTCGGGACCTCAGCCGCTGCTTCCTCCCGCGTTCCGCGGACTCGGGACCTCAGCCGCTGCTTCCTCCTGCCGCTCTGACCCCCTGCGGCCCTACTGGGCCTTCAGACGCCGTGCTCCAGCTCCCTCACTGCCGCCGGCGTTCTCTCGCGGCTAACCCCGCCCCCAGGCGCGCGCGCGCGCGGCTGACCTCCATTTTTATGGGGACCAGCGCGGGAAAACTCGGCTCCTCCCGTTTCTGACATCAGACGCTGCAGGGCTATTTAAGCCCTGCAGTTCCTAGCCTTCCTTGCCTTGCAACGAGGTTCACTACTTCTGGTAGCTCTGAGTTGCGTTCCTGGATTGCCTGTTTCCTGCCTGACTCCGCTTTGCCTGACTCCGCTTTGCCTGACCCAGCTTGCCTGTCTCCTGCTTGACCTCGGATAGCTTGACCACGCTTGTCTTCAGCCTGCCTTGACTCCGGTCCGTGACTTCGACTCCTGTTGTCTTCAGCCTGCCTTGACCCCGGTTCGTGACCCTGACTGCTGCTTGCTCGCCGCCTGCCCAGACTCCAGTCCAGATTCCACTCCTGGGTTTCTTCGTTCTCGCCTAAGTCCCAGCGGCCCGGGTCCCTACGGGCTCCTCCTGGGGGGACCTCGGGCTTCCAGGGCGAAGTCTCCTAAGTCCTAGCAACCCGGGCTCCCACAGCTCCTCTGGAGGAGTCACGGGTTTCCAGGTGAAGCTCCAATTGCCCAGTGGGAGTTCTGCCTACCAACTGTTCCTTCGGGTCGGTCGGCCTAAGGATCCACATCCGGATTTTCTCCATCGCAACAGGTTAGGTAGGGGAAGGGAGGGGAAGGTGGGGGGATGCGGAGGGAAGAGATGGCACAAGAACTTCACCTATAGCAAACCCTTTCCCCTTGGGTTCTGGGGGCCAGCGGGTCTTAGGCGAGAGTCTCTATGGAAGCGGCATGTGCAAGTCCAGGGCCATACTAGGGTCAGAGGTAGGCAGCAAGCTAAAGGGTCAATCTCCAGACAGGAGCCAGTGGCAGGTAGCAAACAAGAACGGTCAGTATCCAGCCAAAGATCAAAGCCAGGCAGCAAACAAAAATGGTCAAGGTCCGGGCTAGTGTCAGATCCAGAAGTCAGTCCGAGGGCAGGCTTAAAAAGACAGGGAGAAGGACTGACACAGCAAGGTAGGCAGGGAGGCAAGAGCTAGATAATACGAGGCTGGACAGGCTAGAGAGATAAGACGAGGCAGGCTGGGCTGGAGAGAAGAGGCAGACACAGGATCAGAAATGCAGGAGTCAGGAAGCAGAAACTCACACTGCACCCAAGATGCAGGAGACCCATTGCTGAAGTATCTGGCTGGAGTCTGCAGTGGCCTTATATACCTGGAGCAGGTAAGGTCTTCAGCAGGCATTGAAGCTTGGTTTCCTGTCTCTGGCTCTTTAAAATGTACTGTGTGTGTGTCTGTGTCCGCCTATGGAGACTGCCAGGAGTGGCTGGAGCATGGCGAGGAGGAACGGCATCAGAAGGAGCATCTGAGCTGGGGTCTGTGGCATCGGGGGTAAGTGCTGCGGCTCGCAAGGCCTGCCTGCAAGCCGCAAAATGTAACATAAAAGTGTTAGCCCTAATCAAAACTTCAGTGGATGCTTCCAAAGTTATTATTTTCTTAGAGCATTCATGTCAGTTAACCTGCTGCTCTACAAGCAAATAAATCCTGAGAAAGAAACTTAGCTTCAGCCTCTATAGTAAATTTACAAGGCTGGGAGACAAGGAGTATTCCATCTGAGCCACTGCCTGTCATATATCCTCCAGAGAAATCTGACCTGGCGCGCTACATACCTCAACTGCAGGACTTTGATGAAAACCTACTGGGGGGATCACCTGAGGCACACTGACCTTCAGTTTCTCTCACAGTTTCACTCCCTCTTCTACCATGGTTACTCCCAGGTTAATGGAGGCAAGGTCAACATTCAATCTGGCCCCATACCGTAGTCTACTGTAAACAATCTGTCCCACCATTGAGGCTTTGACACTGTCCTGCTGACAATCTCAATTACTTTTTCAACGGCAGGCTCTTCCTCCATAAGCGCCAGAGGCAGGTGTAACTTGCGCATGCCGGCTGGTACCCCTGCCCAGCGGCCTTGAAGAGGCCTCTGGCCATGCCCTGCCCCGCCCCCAGACCGCCCCGCCCCTGGACCGCCCATTTTTTCAAGCCCAGGGACTTACGTGCGTCCCGGGGGTTTATGCGCGTAGGGGGGTTACGCGCGCCGGGCCTTTTGAAAATAAGCCCGGCGCGCGTAACCCCCCTAGGCGCATAAACCCCCGGGACGCGCGTAAGTCCCGGGGCTTGAAAAAATCCTCTTGGATTTACGTACGTAACCCTTTGAAAATCTGCCCCATAGTACACAATAAATGTGCTTAATATCACTTATGCCAGATAATTTGCATGTGTAAAAATACGAGAGTAAATTGGAAAATGTTTGCATGTCTTTTAAAATAGCAATTTACATGTAACGGTTGTCCCCGCCCCTGAACGCTCCTAGACCAACCCATTTTTGCATGCGTTGATGTGTACATGAAAGTGAATATACACGTGTATTTTCTGCATTTCTAAAATAAGGAATATGCAAGTAAAGACTACTTAAGTGTGTATAGGCTAGGTTTTAAGCACGTACATTTTTAAAAATCTACCTGTATATCTGCGCCTACACCTGTATTTTCTTCTATAATGACATCGATTTTGTTCTCGCTTGACTTCAGCATCTCTTTTTCTCTCCTCTTTCTCTTTGTGTTACATTTTTCTTCATGGTTTTGGTTAAGAATTAGTCCTTTTACTTCTGCTGCGTCTGCCATACCTGCCTCAGATGTACTCTTCCACAATATGCAGAATTTTGCAAAGCTCTGCCCCAGAGCTCTGAACTCTGCTATTGCTCAGCAGTATCACGTGACCTCAGACAATATTTTTTTGTTCAGAAGCATTGTCAGAATTTTGAAGTTGGATAAATGTATATCCCCCTCCCTCCCCTTTATTTTAGTCTCTCAGTACACAGGAAGTCCTACATTTCTCTCATGGTGTTTCAGAGCATTGGTTCTTACAACCACTCCTCAAGGACCCCTAAGACGTTTGGTCTCAGGATACCCAAAATGAATATTCATGAGCTACATTTGTATACATTTGGTATACAATGTGTATATTTTGGTTACCCAGAAAACCAGATATGTTGAGGTTCTCAAAGACCAGATTTGGAATCCTGTGTCTTGGTGCCAAATTTGTCTGCTACATTGGGAGTGAACCAAACCCAATTATACATTTGGAACATGCTGAATTTGGACGGAGGGCTAGATTTCCATTTCACTGGGGGCAGGCCTGGATTTGTCAATAGGCACACTAGGCCTGTGCCTAGGGCAGCAAAAATCTTGGGAGGCAGCACGCTGGCTGAATATCTACTGCCTTCCAACTGGGCTGAATCTCACTTAGCAGAGAACAATTCTCAGTTTCCTTATACAGTCCCTCCCCTCCTCCAGCCCAGAACTTTACTCCCTCTCTCTCCAGCCTAGATTCCTAATCTCACCCCCTTCACCTTTCCCCATTCTCCGGTCCACCCTTCCTCTCCCCATCCCTAAGATCTCTTCCCTGTACTGATACTTGAGATCCTTTTTCTTCACCCACTAAAAGGAAAATAAATTATACTGACATAAACAAGGTTTATAGCGTAATATAAAGGATGGAAATACTTCAGAATTTTCACATTTTTGCCACAGAAACTACCTCTGAGCTGCCAAAGGAAACTCGGTCTGTGCCCCATTCTCTGTTGTCCGACCTTGCTTGGTGGTGGGGGCAATGGCATCCTCAGTTCTTAAGGGTGCCAAAATCCTAAATTCGTCACTTGCTGGGGGGTGAGCACAGTAATATCATTAAGCATCGTTAAAGGTGCTTTGTCATTGGCAGAAGTCTTGTGATACAATGACTGCGCATTGAATAACAGTTACATCATTTCATCTTACAAATCATAATGCTTTGCTTTTAAAGATGTTTAAATAATAATCTCTAACGTATGTACCGCACAATTATCTTGATGCTTAAAAACACACTCATGACCATATCTAATCTCTTTGATTAGCTAATATGGCATTTACCAATTTAATAAAGAACTACAAATATGAAGAGCTGCCTTTATGTAGTTCACATCAGATACAAAAGTGTCCAAACAGACTTAAAAAAAAGTAACAGGACTTTTAACTTGAAGATGCCTTTGGGATGAATGTCCCAAAATTGTTGCAAGTTTTTCCCATGAAAGCAGCCATCTTCCAGCAGAGTTTGCTGTCATCGTTCTAATGACCCACCGGAAAAGATGATAAACAATTTTGTGCCCAAAATGCTTTAAAGAAGAGAAAAGCACTTAAGAGAAAATTTTTATTGTGGTTAAACTGTGACATTTAAAACCTCCCAGGGTAGATGATTAATCTTGATCACCCATGTCAAAACAAAATGGGATTCAAAAGGTATAATTTAGCTCTGTTCAGTGTCTTTGCACTTCAGAAAAAAATAAAAATAAATAAAAAGTGGAAGTTTAAAATGTATTTTTTTGATGTAATGGTAAAGTTCCATATACAGTTTATTTATTATTAGTTTAGTTTATTTGTCTTGGTTAATTGCATTTTCTTAAACAGGTACATTAATACAAAGTACAATAATAGGATTTATTACCCACATTTTTGACCACTGATCACCCAAGGCAGGGTGCAGGAGCTCTCTTTACAAATGGCACACAGATGCTTTAGCATAGAGAATAAACATTAACTACTTCTATTTTTCACTTTGTTTTTTTTTTAGACATCACACCATTAGGAAACCAGCTGAAAACAATGGTGCTCTTCTTATAGGATTGATATATTTCAAACATCCTCTTATGATTTTCCTGGGGTATTTTTAAAATTTATTCCACCAACAAAAATGATTTGCTCAGAGGGATGGTAATTTTCAAACATCCACGCGGGTGTCCATGTGCGTGTGGTTGCTTCGATGTGCGCATGTTATAAAATTGGCTACCCGCGTGCACATGTGCGCACGATTTATATCGGCGTGCGCATGTGCACGTGAGTGCTGTCTCGTGTGCGTAAGTGGAGGGGAATTTAGTAGATGTGCGCGCTGATGCAATAGGACTTTTTCCCAGTTCCCTCCCTTTCTGCTCCAGTAAAAGAGCGGACTGGGAGGGAACTGGGAGGGAACTTCCTAAATCCCTTAGCTAACCTGCTTCCCTTTTACCCTATCTGCCCCGACTCCTAATACCCTGCTGACTACTTTTGCTTTTACTTTTTTGTTTTTTTACTTACCCACAGTCCGGAGCAGCAGCAACTTCTGTGGGTCCATTTTTCCCGGTGCGCGCTTCAGCGCAACAGTGCCTTAATGGCACTGTCCTGGCCCATCATTGTCCTGCCCACGCCCCACCCAGACCCCGCCTACGGCCTGCCCCTTTTTTGGAAACCCTTTTTTCTGTGCATACCGGGAGATACACGTGTGGCTGCGGGCGTTTGAAAATCCATGCAGCGTGCGTGCGTCCCAGTCATGCGAGTACCTCCCAGTATAGGCGCGCAGTCCTTTGAAAATTCAGCCTTAATTTTGCAAATAGAAGTACTTTAAGAGATGTTAACTATGTTTTTCATTTTAAACAAAGCCGTTCCTTCTGTCTCCCGGCAGTATTTCAGCACTATCTGCCACATGTTAATGCTGCTCTGTAACAGTTCAAAATCATCCTTTTGAAATCTTCAGCTTGAAAAAAAATTCACAATTCTTCTGTACCTCCTTGGAGCATCCAAGTTAGCAAGAGAGCCACAAATTACCTCACTTGTTAGATACGATTAGTCCATAGGGACTATGATGTCATACACGAAGCAACTAGATGTCATGTGATCTCATTTTTTATATTTTTACATTTTACATGGCTGCTGTCAGCCACTCAAAGAACTGGAGCGGGGTGGTTCAGATATATGAACATAAGAACATAAGAACATGCCATACTGGATCAGACCAAGGGTCCATCAAGCCCAGCATCCTGTTTCCAACAGTGGCCAATCCAAGTCACAAGTACCTGGCAAGTACCCAAACATTAGACAGATCACAAGCTACTATTGCTTATTAATAATTACCATAATAGTAGTTTATGGATTTATCCTTTAGGAACGTATCCAAACCTTTTTTAAACCCAGTTACACAAACTGCTGTAATCACATCTTCTGGCAATGAATTCCAGAGCTTAACTATGCTCTTTTTTGACTTAACTAAAATTTCTAATTGTATGTGCGCGGTTATTAGTTTTTGCAGTGGGCACTTAAAAAGGTTCACTGCACACAGATGGGACAACTTCTTTTTGAGCTCCCTCCTCATTAGGCCAGTTTCAGTTGTCTATGCTTATTCAACATTTATGAGGGAGGAATTGCCTTGTGCTAGTAATGGACTTCCTCAGCCAGAGAGACATCTTAGCTATGAGTCACATTTCAAAAAGCAGCATTGTTACAATACTGGCTCTGTTATTGCATGACAAAGCCATACTAAGGCTGGGTTCTGCTAGCAGAAGTGCTAGAGAAGTGCCCGAGAAGCACTGTTTCCCAACCTTTTATATTCCAGGAAATGGTTAGCTACCTTCTGTAAATGGGTTAAATAAAATTAAGATAAGTACCTTCCCAATTGCTGCTGAGGCCACGGGAGCCTGGGTTGCTCCCAGCAGCCAAACAGGCCGATACAGTACAGTGCACTCCGGTGGAGCGCACTGTTAACCCCCATTTGGACGCGCATTTTCGATGCGCTAGCTTTACCCCTTATTCAGTAGGCGTTAATTTCTGCCGGCGCCGGGGAAGTACACAGAAAAGCACTAAAAACTGCTTTTCTGTGCACCCTCCAACTTAATATCATGGTGATATTAAGTTGGAGGCCCCAAAAGTAAAAAAAAAGTAAAAATTAAAAATTAAAAATCGACCCGTGGCCCGCAGGTCGGAAGATGGATGCTCAATTATGCCGGCGTCCGTTTTCCGAACCCGTGGCTGTCAGCAGGTTTGAGAACCGACGCTGGCAAAATTGAGTGTCGGCTGTCAAACCCGCTGACAGCCACTGCTCCTGTCAAAAAGGAGGCACTAGGGACGCGCTAGTGTCTCTAGCGCCTCCTTTTACCGTGGGCCCTAATTTGCATAGGCCACCCTCCTGAATCGCACACCCAGGAGAGTGGCCTGTGCACGCGCCGGGAGAGCGGGCACTCGCCAGCTCTCCCGCGCGTTTTTCTGAATCGGCCTGAAAGAGAGCCCAGAAGTGCTGTGATGAGTTTTTCTAAAATAGATAAATACCACTCGGTGCAGTTGCTGCCACTCTGCAGTAGCAGTTTTGGCAATGCTGTCGCCTCCAGCTTAAACTAACAGACAGCATCAGGGCTGTAATCAAAGCCCCGGCACAATTACAGTGAGACCAAGGGGTCCTTATAGGCTTGGAGCAGTGACATCAGCAAGAAGCTGCCTACATAGTACCTGTAGGAAAATTAAAGTTTAAAAGTTAATAAAACTTAAACTAAAGATCTTAAAAGTATAAAAAGGGAGCATGTAGAGAGATTCCCACCTAAGTGTCAGCCCCTGGAAAATACCCTGGTGAACACAGCACCAATAAATTTAACACATTTTTGTCTATTAATAAAAATTTACATTTTGCAAGTGTTGGTATGAATTAGGAGTGCTTGTGACCTGACCACATCTAGAGTTTGGGGTCAGAAGTGAATTTTTAATTTATTTTTTTTTTAAATTTTTAAATTTTTAATTCCATACTGGGTCAGACCAAGGGTCCATCAAGCCCAGCATCCTGTTTCCAACAGTGGCCAATCCAGGCCATACGAACCTGGCAAGTACCCAAAAACAAAGTCTACTCCATGTTACCGTTGCTAGTAATAGCAGTGGCTATTTTCTAAGTCAACTTAATTAATAGCAGGTAATCGACTTCTCCTCCAAGAACTTATCCAATCCTTTTTCAAACACAGCTATACTAACTGCACTAACCACATCCTCTGGCAACAAATTCCAGAGTTTAATTGTGTGTTGAGTAAAAAAGAACTTTCTCCGATTAGTTTTAAATGTGCCCCATGCTAACTTCATGGAGTGCCCCCTAGTCTTTCTATTATACGAAAGAGTAAATAACCGATTCACATCTACCTGTTCTAGACCTCTCATGATTTTAAACACCTCTATCATATCCCCCCTCAGCCGTTTCTTCTCCAAGCTGAAAAGCCCTAACCTCTTTAGTCTTTCCTCATAGGGGAGTTGTTCCATTCCTCTTATCATTTTGATTGCCCTTCTCTGTACCTTCTCCATCGCAATTATATCTTTTTTGAGATGCGGCAACCAAAATTGTACACAGTATTCAAGGTGCGGTCTCACCATGGAGCGATACAGAGGCATTATGACATTTTCCGTTTTATTCACCATTCCCTTTCTAATAATTCCCAACATTCTGTTTCCTTTTTTGACTGCCTCAGCACACTGAACCAACGATTTCAATGTGTTATCCACTATGACGCCTAAATCTCTTTCTTGGGTTGTAGCACCTAATATGGAAACTAACATTGTGTAACTATAGCATGGGTTATTTTTCCCTATATACATCACCTTGCACTTATCCACATTAAATTTCATCTGCCATTTGGATGCCCAGTTTTCCAGTTTCACAAGGTCTTCCTGCAATTTATCACAATCTGCTTGTGATTTAACTACTCTGAACAATTTTGTATCATCTGCAAATTTGATTATCTCACTCATCGTATTTCTTTCCAGATCATTTATAATTATATTGAAAAGTAAGGGTCCCAATACAGATTCCTAAGGCACTCCATTGCCCACTCCCTTCTACTGAGAAAATTGTCCATTTAATCCTACTCCCTGTTTCCTGTCTTTTAGCCAGTTTGCAATCCACGAAAGGACATCGCCACCTATCCCATGAATTTTTACTTTTCCTAGAAGCCTCTCATGAGGAACTTTGTCAAACGCCTTCTGAAAATCCAAGTATACTACATCTACCGGTTCACCTTTATCCACATGTTTATTAACTCCTTCAAAAAAGTGAAGCAGATTTGTGAGGCAAGACTTGCCCTGGGTAAAGCCATGCTGACTTTGTTCCATTAAAACATGTCTTTCTATATGTTCTGTGATTTTCATATTTAGAACACTTTTGTACATAATTTCTGTACTCAGGGCCAGGCACACAAGAACACTTAGACTCAGTAAAAGGTATAAAATACATTTTATTTGGCTTTTTTAAAAGTGTTCCTGGGAGATGCTATATAATGGGTGCCCTTCGTCTTTCAAATAACAAGCATCTCCTCTAATACAGGAAGAGAACCTTCTTTTATAGTTAAACATATGGTATTGCCGAAACTTCCAGAATGGCGTGACTGCCCAAAGACTCATTTACAAAGATACATTATGCTGTTGTCATGACAATCTATCATGTATAGGAAATGCTTGTGAGGATCACTCCCCCCAACTGAGAATTCTTCACCAGCTAAACCTGTCCATCCTCCCACCATAAAAGTTCCTTTATCAACATGGCTTTAATGCCCTTTGTTTCTTCTGATCTTCTCTTGATCCGCTGTGTTGTGTAAATAGATAGCAAGTCTGTATTCTGAAAAGAAGCTCGGCCTGAATTCCGTTTACTGGCGCCAGGACTTTGTAACCTTAAAGAAGAATCTTTTCACCTGGCTCCTGTTGTTGAGATAGGCATTTGTAAGACAAAAGCTTGCATCTTGGCTTCATGCAAACCAAGCTTCCCTGTATTGTAGTGCAAATATTGTCATTGATGCCTTCCTGGCCTTTAATTATAGGCTTTGCAGAGCCACAAGTTTCCCAACTCTTCTACATCCTTTGAATCTGTGATAGTCAGAAAGTCACTATATTTCAGCAGTTGTCAGTGTGAATCAGCCCTCTGAGGATTCTGGGAATGGCTGAATGAGCCAAAATTCTGAACCAGAGTTATGAATTATATCACTTTCCACTATTTTTCCTGGCACTGAAGTCAGGCTAACTAGTCTGTAGTTTCCCGGATCACCCCTGGAGCCCTTTTAAAATATTGGGGTTACATTAGCTATCCTCTAGTCTTCAGGTACAATGGATTATTTTAATGATAGGTTAATGATATTAATTCAATTATCCCACCTGTTTTCCAGCTACCCAGGAGACCTAACTCAGAGGTCACATGGTTAGGAACACTGAGGATACCAGCGATTTCTTTGGCAACTTGTGACCAAAAGCATCTTACTTCTGGGCTGTGCCACCACATGTGAATGTAGGTGCCCATCTCTCTGCAACCTGGTAGATGTGTGGTAAATCCTGTGTAACAACTTAACCATGAGCTCCTCTTTTTATTTTTAGCACAAATTGAAGTATGATGAGCAGGGGTTCAAATAATTTTCCAAGCCTTGGAATCTAACCCAAGACTTAAGTCTTTGTTCTAGGCATCAATATTAGATTGTGGCATTGCCTTACTGTATTTATCCAGAAGAATCCCAAAATGTATGACAACTATGCCTTTAGCAGAAGCATCTGGGTCACTTAAAAAGCTCTCCATACCATTTAAGGGTCTTAAAGGCCTGTTCAAATCAAACCGATCCCCCCAAGACATGCCTTAATTGTAGATAAAAAGCATATGAATCAGGAGATATGTCAAACTCCTGACATAATGACTGTAAAGTGAGGAACCCAGTTGTTGTCCGAAAGTTGGGCTATAAAAGCCAGGCCATTATCTCTCCACTTCTTAAATGCGGGTGAGAAAGTGCACCCTAAAAGAATAGGATTTTCATAAATAGAGGCAATAGAAGAAATTGTTTCCTTATCTTTACCCCAAAATTTAGAAACCTGCCTCCAAATCTGCATTGTATGAGCAAGGATAGATTACTTGTGCAGATTCTTCTCCAGTTAGGATAATCTCAGGACAGAAAAGGTAGGGCAGCTAAATTAACTGCTTCAAGTTAAAAATCAAAATCTAGCAAGTGCTGATACTTTAAAGGATTTCAAAGCTCCCCCCGAGCTTGAATAAAAGCACATAGGGGGAGCCCTGCAGACTTGATCTGCTCATATTGATCAGAATCCTATGCAGATGTTGCACTGGTACAAATAAAAGCATGAACAACATTTGGAAAGAAAATTTAGGAAGGAGATGGGCTTGGGGAGGAAAAAATACAGTCACTTGTGTGGGTAAATAGCGACTTACACATGTAAACTGGCTGTCTGAAAGCTGCTCCCCCATGATAAAAGATTCACACCCAGGTAATAAGAAGAGAAGAGGTGCCATGCTGGGTCGAACCAGTGATCCATCAAGCCCACCACTGAGTCTCTGAGAGTGGTCAGTCCAGATCTCATGGATGTGCCCAGCATGTAAAGAGAAAGAAAAGAGACCTGGGAATTAAGACCAAGAGCAGTGATATGCCGGAGAGTGGTTACAGGGATTCTCAGGAACCCCTCGTTTATTTTATAAAACCAGAGTATGTCTCAGTGAGTGGAGCAGAGCTGTCAGGAAGTCTCTTATAAGAAATGGGCAACAGATCACTGACCAAAAGAAACCCCGATAGAGGTAAGAAGTCGACATGTTGATATTCTGAGGAATGTAGTTTGCTTGCTGCATTTGCCTGTTTGAGGGTCACTTAAATGAAAGACCATTGTCTGTACCTTGCATTTCTTCTACTTTTTTCTTCTACCTTCTCACTTCTAACCTAGTTTCACAGACTATTAGAGCAGTCCAGCACTCCCTGGGGACTGACTGCACGGGATAGTGCTGCTGACTTTCTCTCAACCTTCGGATTAAGGTGAAACCACCTTCTCCTGCATGAGTCGTGGACTAGAAATAGCTCATGGAGGTCACGGTGCCAGGGGAAGACTATTGCTCTTAGAATAACCTCCGACTGATTTTAAATTGGGCGCTCAAGACATTTATGCTTTTCTCAGCTTCTAGCTACTGTGGCAGTTCAAATGAGATAAATGGTCATAAAGAAAAAATCCCCTCAACTGATACATTATGTTTAAATCAACAAAATGTGTGGAGAAACAATAGAAGCCGCTCTCACCTGCATGTACAGTACAGACATCACAGCATTTGAACTGTGTGAACTACTTTTGCTGGTGAGTTGAAAGTAGGTGGCTGGCCCTGCTGGAGCATTCAATTAATAACTACAACAGGCATCAGTCAGCATAGTGACAGCAGTGCAAGCAGCAGGGAGAACGTGACCTTCCTGCTGCTGAAGGACTACTGTCCTCCGGAATTGTAAGTCTAGAAGATTCTGGAGGGGTGGAGGAGGTTGGGGTAGGGGTTCCTAGGATTTTCAAGGTGCAGGGATTGGAGGGGCAGTGAAAGGCCACCTGACATATTATATTGGACAGCTTAAGGAAGGCTGGTGCCAGCTTGGATTTAGGCAAAACAACTGATAATTATGACTGATACTAAAGCATTCAAGAAGGCTTAAAAACATGGGGCCAGATCTTAAAATCTACGCGCAGGCGTAGATTTGTTCGCGCAACCCGGGGCGAACAAATCTACGCCCGATTTTATAACATGTGCGCGCTGCTGCGTGCATGTTATAAAATCCAGGCTCGGCGCACGCAATCCATGCTTGGCGCACGCAATCCATGCTCGGCGCACGCAATCCAGGCTCGGCGCACGCAAGGGGGTGCACACATGTGCACCTTGCGCGCGTCGAGCCCAAGGGGAGCCCCGATGGCTTTCCCCGTTCCCTCCAAGGCCGCTCCTAAATTGGAGCGCCGCCGAACCTATGCAAAATAGGCTCGGTGCGCGCAGGGGCAGATTTTCTCGGGTTACGCGCGTAGCCTTTGAAAATCTGCCCCCATGGTGTTTTAGTGAGAATTATGTATGTAAGTTTCTTACTATTGTAAACCACTGCGACTGTGGGAGCATGCGATAGAAAAATTATTTTAAATAAATAAGTAGGCATAGGCAACATAGGCAACTGCCTCTGGTGCCTAATGTTGATAGGCGCTGGAACATCATCACTACTACCAGGCCTCTTTAGCTGGGCCCTCGGCATGAGCCACATTAAAACTCAGTGCAGGGCCTGTAAGCCAGCACCCATGCTCACAGGTCCTGTGTTAGGTTTCCTGGTTACACCGTTATTCACGAGTAGTTTAGGGTTAAGGCAGGGAGGGGAATCTGAGTGCTGGAGGAGGAGGCCTTAACTGAAGCCAGAACTGGTGCAGAAATTGGAGCCTATGCTAGAATGTGAAGCTGGAGCTGGAGATTTGGAGCCAGAACTGGAACTGAAACTCCACGCTTGAGCTGGAATTGACACAGGAACTGGAGTGGGAGGTTGGCACAGGGAATGGAACCAAATCTTGGCACTTGGCAGATTGAAACTTCAAACTTGTACTAGAGCTTTGCTGTGGAAGGAGAGAATTCACTTAATAGAGAGCTGGGATAGCATTCTAATTCCTGAGAATGACTTCCTGTTCCCAGCTACCTTCTTTTAACCTGACTGTGGACGATCTGGTATATGGGAGGGGGGGGGGGAGGGGCCATTCTCTCCCTTCCTGGTCTCTTATGGTCCATGGCTCTGCTTGCCTTCAGCTTCCTGGTTAGTGGTTAACTTTCTTGTTAAGACTACAGGCCTTCATCTTCTGGCTGTCGCCTGCCAGCCCATTCTCCTGCTGTGGCCCAGCCCGTTTATCTTGTGTGGGCTTCCTGTCACCAGGGGAACTCATGCAAGGGGCAGGGTTTTTGAATATGCTTACTGGCTCACAGGTGCTGTGCTGAGTTTTGCTGACGTTCTAGCTGTGCATCTGCTAGAAGAGGACAGTATTGTTGGCCTGTATTATCACTGTAGGTGTGGGGAGATGAGATGATGCAGGAAGCAAAGGAAAGAGGGTATGAGCTAGGCAGGGTCCTCTGATTATTTCTGAATGAGTGAGGGAACCTCTTTTCCTCCTTAGGTGCTGGGGAAGTTTGCCTTTGAAAATTCAGGGGCTGGCAGTGCTGTGGGTACTTCAGTATGAAGTCCATGGCTGTAAATCACTCATGGGGTTATCAAAACAAAATCTCCACTCATCTGTCAGCTCCACCATTCCTCCACCCCTTTGTGGTGTGGGTAAAAGTACTTGCAGAGGGGAAGGGCAATTTTCAGCCCCTGATTTTACAGAGGTACCTGCTTAGTCACCCCACTATAATTGTTTGAAAATTACCTTCCCCCTGCACATTTTATTAAAAATAGGAAGTGTGATAGTTCATTTGTGCCACAGTTCTGCTCGTGTTGGTTCTAACATCTGCACTGTAGCAAATATGATTTTTGTTTTTTGCCCCATATTTTAAGGCAGTGTGTGTGTGAATACAGCAACCTTCTCTCAATGCACCTCTTCCCTTCTACCCTGCCTCTCCCTTAACTCAACAATCTCATACTTGGGCTGTCTGGTAACCAGAAACTATTATTTCATATCTGCCGAGATTTCTACCGTCCTTGATGCTTCCACATGAGTGCCTGAGTCATGGTCACCTTCTCTTAGTTCAAACATGCGTCCATATTTTTTCCCTACTTCCTCCTCTTCCTGATCTGAGGAATCGTAGAACTACAGACGTGCAAGTCTCACCGTGTACCTGTGCAACAGGCAACATGGTCTGGATCACAGACTGCTGCTTTGCTTTACGCCTCGGTCTGTCATTCCCCTTACAATCTACTCATGAGGGCCAAATTGAAGACATACATCAGAACATACAGTGGCCTTGGCTGTTCTTTTCTGTTTTAGTATTTGTGGCATCAGTAATTGATTCTATCATTCCTCTTCCACTCAGCTGGAGGAAGGTGCTCGGTTGGCTAATGCCAGCACTCTCACTATCCTCTGTAAGTATCAGAGGAAGTGGGCAGAGCTGAGGAAATATAGGCTAGGCTGCAATGTGAGTGAGCGGGAGGAGGGGATCAATTAATTAGGGAAAAAAAAGTCTTTCTGAAGTGCTGGTAACTTTTTTATTTATTTTTTGCTATAATCATTCCGTGGTATAAAAAAAATGCTCTAATAACATAGCTCCTGCAGCTTATGATTTGCATACAAAAGCCAATAAATTTGGTTTAAAACACCCCCTGCTACGATTTCAATCAGAAGGATGACTGATTTTCAAGCTTTTCTGATGTTTATTTCCTTTTTTTCCCATCTGGCTTCATTTACATAAAATAATAGACCATCCTCCCCTTTTCAGCTGTGCTTATATAGAAAATAACTATTGCTTCAATAGTGCCTTTCAGTTTTCAGGCCACTTATACAGCATAATGTAATCGGACAGCCATAGAACACAGCAGGCACTTTCCCACTCACCAGTATTAAAAGTTGTGAAACACCGAGTGGAAGTGTTTTTATTTATTACCCAGCTTTTTTCCCAAGCTGCCTTACGCAGCTCCACTGAAGCTCATCCTGGGTCTTTGTCTTAGGCGAGGGCACCTGCAACATCGGGGGGGGGGGCAATACGCAGTAGGAATGACCAAGACCCTCCAAGTATAGGATTTGGCAAGCAGAGGTTTTCACATCTGTTTTTGAATGATTGAATTCTCCCCTCTTTCAGGATGGACCGATTTGAAGATCTTAGTAGGAGCTGTCTGTCTGCACTCTGCTGGGTAGAAATTTTCCCAGTGAAGACTTTTAAGATGGGGACACCGCTGCAAACGTTGAGTTCGGAAGACACTGTCCCGTACAAGAATGAGATACAGCTCATTCAATGCCAGACATATTTTCCTTTGCTATTTTTAATCCTGCAGTATATGAAATAAAAAAAAAATTGTAATTTAATGTGATACCACAATAGTTTCTGAGGCACAGATTTTTGTTTTTTCAGCACAGTGACAAAAATGTGTGAGTGTGTGAGACAAAGCTGTGTATACATGTGTGAGAAAATATGTCCTATATGATACAAAGACTGAACATGGCTGTATGCGCCATGCTTGACAGTGTGAAAACATGCTCGTCCGTATGTATAAGGGTGAATGAGTAGGTGTGGACATATTACAGAAGATATGTGATGCTTCTATTCAGTGCCTGTGTTATCACTATAAACGTTTCTGATACATGCTTGCACATGTTAATACATCTGGCTATCAGAATGTGTTTTTGTACATTGGCACATTTATTTATTTATTTATTTATTTATTTATTTATTGGTTTTTATATACCGCCGCTCATCAGAGATATCACGTCGGTGTACATAGAACAAAATCCGCAATTGCGTTTTACATAAAACAGTAAGAAAACAACTGAGAAACAACTTTACATTATAAAACGGTTAAATGCATTAACAAAAAACAATTTATAAAATATAAAGAGATATATAGGGATAATGTTAAAAGGGGAGAGCTTAATATTACAGTTTATATACAATTTATAAAAGAGTCAGGGGAGGATAGTGGCGAGGGCAAAGGAAGGGAGGGTTTGAGTTTAAGTGGGGAAGAAGAGAGAATGGTGTAAGAGGGAGGGATTATATACATGTAGGGCTGAAAACAGCAAATTCTTCAGGTTTATATAAAGACATGAGCCATGAATTCTATCCTAGCGTAATAATATAATACAAGGCACCACCGGAAGAACTGCGTCAGTAAGGAAAAACGTCTTTTGGACTGTGCATCAGGTGGAGATGAGAATGAGGAGTCAAAGGTTAAAAAATGAGTGGAGAAGTGGAAGAGCGAGTGAAGAGGTGGGGGGAGGGAGAAGAAGGGAGATAAAAGTAGATGTGGAGGTAAGAGACAGTAGATGGAGGAAGGATGCCTGTTGCCACCTTCTCCATGTTGTCTTATTTGGACTACTGTGACATATTTCTGGTTGGTCTCCCTGATTCCATCTTTCATCCTCTTCAGCTTTTGCCGCCCTTATTCTCTTCTGTCTCCCTTGCAACTCCTATGTCACTTTGCCCCTTCATTCTCTGCACTGGATGCCAATCCGATTTCACACCAGATTCAAACTGCAGATATTCACCTGTAAGTGTAGACATGATCTTGCTCCTTTCTGCCTTTCTGCCTTTCCTCCATTTCTCTGTTCTATTCAACTCTCTCTGTGCTGCCTCTCTCATCCTCCGTTGCGCTCCCCCGCATGAAACAGGCCACCTGTGTTTTTCTACTTGTATCCTTCCTCTGGAATACTTTTCACTCTGGTATTCAGGATGCCGCCACCCCCCCCCCCCCCCCCCACACCCACCACCTTCTCAGTCAAACCGAAACCTCATCTCTTTCAGATGCCTTACCCTAGGACTTAAAAATGAATTTTCAAAAGTTGCACTTGTAAAAAATAGCACTTATGCATGTAAAATTGCATGTACACGAGTATATGCTATTTTAGAAACCTCAACATACACGTGTAAATTGGGGTATGTGAGTAAATTTGCACTTTCAAATGAGGAGGACAGGCCTTGGGCCCTGGCTAATGTTTACACTAGTAAGTTGCTATTTTATAAGCAATTTATGCATGTATATTTGGCATCTTACTCGTGCGTATTTACTTCTGCACAATATCTGGATGAAGTGATCGCTAACATCTTAAAAGTGAAAAAATGACTGGGTGGAGGGGTCTGGGTGAAATGGGGAGATTTCAGGCTGAAGAGCCAGGAGAGTCTTCATGAGTTGCAGATGGACTGGGCAAACTGGTAGAATTACTGGTAAAACTGGTAAATTCATTGCCACGCACATGTTAAGAAATCACCAAACTTACATATATAAAAGCTGTCTTTTCAGAGGGTAAATGCTGCTAAATAACACATGTCAAATCTATTCAAGTATCCCTTTAAAATTTGACATAAAAATACATAGATATTCTATTTGCACACACTTATCTGGCTAAATTCCAACTTATCTGGCTAAATAGCACCTTTGCTACTACTTAGATGGACAAATTTGATCTTATCTGGATAAATAGTGGTACTTATCCAGTTAAATTCTGATTTAACTGGCTAAGTAGCAGCAGGTGCTACTTAGCCAGATAAGTCTGAAAAGCTCTACTTATCCAGCTATCTGATTTAGGAATATATGTAGCACTTTTTACACTTATCTGGCTACCTGACTTAACTGGATAATTAGCATTTTAAGACTTATTTGGCTAAGTAGTATTTTTTTTAAGACTTTTCCAGCTAATTTACATAGCTGGATAAATTCAAAAAGTGCTACTTAAATAGGCAAGTAGTGCTTTTCAGACGTATCCAGCTAAGTAAAGGCTTTGCTGCTACTTAGCCAGATAAATTAGAACTTATCTGGATAAGTGCTGCTACTTATCCGGAGAAGTCAAAATCTGCCCAGCTCACAGTTTTTACATAAGCAAGCATATTTTCTCGCATATGTACTTGTATTTTATAACCTGCACATATTGTTTGCGTGCGGGCTATAAAATACAGTAGCCATTTTGCATGCACCTTATGTGGGCACACACGAGCAGCTTTCAAAGTTATCCTCTTAATTTCTCACTCTCACTATTCTCTGGGTTAATGTCTTTATTTGGTTTTCTGTACTGTATTGAATCATAAAGAAATGATAAATGAATAAGGTTTATTGATGAAGTGGAAGAAAAAAGATAGAAAAAAAATGGAAACCAGGCAACATAGAGATGCATAAAAGAAAACAAAAATGAGAGAGAGAGGAGGCAAAGAAGTGAAACAGAAAAATGTCGATAAGGCTTCAAACAGGTAAAAAAGAGAAGAAGAGCAAAGAACAGAATGGTGAGAAAGAGAGAATGCAATTAGAAGGGAGAGAAAAAGCAGAGATAAAAAAGCGGCAATCAAATGAATAGAAATGATTAAAACATATAGTAGAGAATAAAGGAATGACAAAAGTGCAAGGAAAAAGGCAGCTGAGGAAAATGGGAGAGAGCTAGAAAGAAACAAAGGAAGTCGTCTGTGAAAGGACAGGGAGATGAATAAAAAGTCAAGTAAAAAAGCTGATGATATCTGTTATTTTAAATATTGTTAGTGTTAGATCACCAAACCAGACATTGGGCTGTGCTGCTGAGGCTTAGAAGTGCCGCAGTACGGTCTTCACTCTTGGGCTTCGGTGCCTTTTTTTGATTATATTGCATTAATAAATGATAGTTTTGTATAGCAGTGTAACTCCCATGGAGTTGATTTTTAATAACAGGAAAAAAGGATCCTCTGTGGGTACCGTAATATAAGCATTGAAATCAATAAAAGCCAACTAGAGAACGGGTTCATTAAACCCTTGCATGATTTTTCTGGAGGAGCCACCACAACCTGAGGTTAACATTTCTACAAATCTGATCTGTGAGCAATCGTCCACACTCACTTTATTATGGGGAAAGGTTTGGATTTAATTACTCACCTTTTCCAAAGCTGAGCTCAAGGCAAGTTACACTTCAGGCGCTGTAGTTATTTCTCTGCCTAAGAGGGCTTACAATCAAAGTTGTACAATACAGAGTGAAGTGACTTGACCAAGTGACAAGGTGGAAGAAACAAGACTCAAATATTGATACAACAATGGCCAAGTGATTTTTATCTGTGCCCTTTTTTGAAAGCAGTTTCATTATTAAAGCGTTCATCTCTTTCTCTATGTACTCATGCTGCTGGCTATTTTATCGACATTTGTGTTATCTCCCAATTTAACTTTAGATAAAGTTTTATATATTGGCTCTATCAGATGTTGTCTTATGCTTATTTTTGAACTTGTTTTATTTATTTTTGTCTGCTTTTTAGGTAGTGTCCCTTCTGACACCGCCTATAGTGAAACCGCAGCCCATGTTTGGGGACTACAGCATTTGTGGCCATGTTTTGAACATTTATTATCTTTTCATTTTTATGAAAGCCTCATGGGACAGTCCTTTCTTTGTTTCACCACACCTCTCAGTGTTTTACAGCTTATTTTATTTGGTGTGTGTTCCATCTGGTAGTATTCTGCTCTGTGCCCAATTTTGTAAAAGGCCATTTCTGTACGCAAAACACTGTTTTACCTACAGAAGTTCTTTTGAAAATTATCCTCTCTATGCTCAGCTCCCAGGTGTTTGAGTGAAGTTGATGTCATGTGTATGTAGTGTATCCAAGCATTATACAATGATCTCAGTTAGGGATAAAAAGTTGAGATTATAAATTGTAATAAATCTAGCAGGAAAAGCGAGAGAATAGCAGTATAAGGAAGATAATGGGCACAGTTAAACTTAAATATTTGTCTTGTCATCTGTAAGACCTCTCTTCTGTACTGCTATTGGAATTCTCCTTATCCAGCCAGTGGCCTGAAGAGCATTCTCATGTAACGGTATTCCTACTACCATGTCATTTGTACCACCTGTCCACTAGGTCTGCTGGTTGACTACATTTTTTTTTTTATTGATAGGCTTATCCAGTTTTATTTATTATCACTTGAAAATGCTTTCCATAGGCTGCTCAAGGCACTGAGCAACTTTGCAAGCCACACTACTCCCATAATAAATAAAGTTGACAAGTCATAACATTCATACACTATACTAGAATAAAAACATCCTCCATGATCTTACAGGATAATCCCATTAAAGAATAACAAGATGTCAGGCTAGGGTTTGGCAAAATACAAAACACAGTTCAAAGGCAAAACTGTCAGGTTGATAGCCACAGGATATGAAACACAGGTATATTCTCATTCATTGCAAGGTATATTTATAAGGTAACAGATTCTCTTCACTTGACACTTTCTGGAATGGCATACTGCCAGTGTTGTAACCTTAGGAGCAGGAACAGGACTGGATCCAAATGAGGCAGGCTGGAGAAAAAACAGGAATAGGATATCTTCTGCCTATACCAGCCACCTTCCCCTTGTGTGAGCCCTCAGGTGGAGGTGACCAGAAGGACTTGGATACCAGGGAACTTGAAGGCGCCAACAGGAGCAGGGCAGAACCTTTGCAGGGACAGGTCTCAGGAAGGCACCCACTTAAACAATAACAAGACCAGGAAACACAGAATCAACGAGACAGAGACACAGGAAGAAACTAGGACAATAGAAAGGCACAAAAGATACAAGAAACAAGCTAAGGAAAACAAGACATGGAATATGTGACCTGATAGTAGGATCAACATAAGGCCAGAAATCAGGGCTGAGGATCAGTCAGAGAGCACAAGACAATACAGTTGTGAGACAAAGGCTGGGAGCAGAACAAGGAGCAAGCACTAGCAATGGACAGACTGGGAGACTGGCTTATATTTGAGGCAGTACAAAATATGGCCACCAGCAGGACCTGTAAGCCATAGAGTCTGAAGGACTAGGCAGCTAGTACATATGGCCCACTGAGGGCTCCTGCTGGCAGGAGTCAAGAACTGCCCACAGATCCTCATATACTCCCTCTCAAACCTGCAGATTCCAGACACCTCCAGAGACCCCGTGGATGCCATACCAAAATGGAGTCAGAGGCAACTAATACCGGGGCACTTACACCACCCCCCCTCTAAAAGGGAGGAATCTAGAGTCTCTTGGGTTGGATTCTCCAGAGCAGAGTCTGGGAGCAGATTCTCTGGAGCAGACACTTTGGAGTGGACTCTGGAACACTTGCTGGAAGATTCATTAACGAGAACATAATATATGAGTTGATTCACAGTACTAACAGTTTAGTCCAGGTCTGCATATCCCAGTTAGCTTTCACATATTGTACAGATAATACTAGAAATTCAGGATTATGTCACAGATACTCAGGTTCAGACAGGGTTATGGATCTTCCTGACCCATGATCCACAGCATGGATCACAGCCCTCAAGTTGCTAGGAACACTGGGATATCCCCAGAGAACCCTTATGAACCCCTAAAGACCAATCAAAGTCCTCAGGGGAGGGGTTGCAGGTCTGGGCTGAAATCAGGAGTGCATTCCTCAGCTTGCTTGCCTCCGAATAAACAGATCCACCTTATGGTTCACAGGCAGAGCACAAGCCCTCTAAAAGGGCTGTAATCACTGAGTGCTATAGTGAAGCATGGATGGGGGTATGTGAATGGCAAATAATACTGTAACCAGCTTCTCCTAACATGGAGGTAAGTGGAGGCAGCCAGTTAGTGATTTAGTACATTTAACCTTTTCTATATTTTTTTGTGTAACCACCTCAGCCTGGCTGAGCGAACCTATGTGCCCTGATCCGATCAGTGCTATACCTCTCAGTCTATTGTTGCAAGCTCTGAAGGCCACAAGAAAATAAAAGTTTGTTGTTTGTTTGAATATATTTGCAAAGTGAGCTCCATCTTTCCAGCATGATATGCTTTGAGCAAGGGGAAAAAAGCAGTCAGAGGACGTCATTGAGAGGATTCTCTTAAGCATGAGTTGTCTATCTAGCTCAGGCCTCTTCCACACCCTTCTTGCCTCTGGGCTTGGGTCTACTACACCTTCTACTTGACCCACATTCTCAGTGAACCCTTCCTGAGAGACAGGCAGTTGGTTCCCTCAGGTGCCACATTTTATGTGCCCCATCTGGACAGGGGTTACACAGGGATGAGGACAAATGGAATCAGAGGTATGCCGGGGAAGGCAGTTAGAGGAGAGAATGCAATTGGAGGTATGCCAGGGAGAAGTGGGTTAGAGAAGAGAATTGTCTTTGAGGTAAACTATGGGGTGGGGGGTTTAAGGGGTTCGATCTAAGGTTTGGACGTGGGGGAAGCAGCACAGTATTGACAGTATCTAATGGCATCAAAAGCTGAAATTCATCACTGTGAATCTTACTACACCATCCCCTAATAACCTTTCCATGAGTTTACATTTAACATTTATTTGGATCTGATTCCCCACCTTTTGATGATAGCATCAAAGTGGACGACAAAAAAAAATATAATATAAGAAACATAAATTAAAATTCAACAATCATAATAAAATGTAAATAAAATAACTCAAGTGCATTGACCTTATGCACTTGCATCATTGTTTTGATGAGGTTTAGATGTTTGCTGATGTGGTCAATAAACTTTAAATTGAAAAAAAAAAACAAGTGAAATTCAATAAATAAAATATTATGTATAAAAATAATCCAAAATAAGCCTCCCACTAGTCCCATTATAAGTTCAATCAGGAGTGCATTCCTCAGCTTGCTTGCCCCCAAATAAACAGATCCACCCTATGGTTCACAGGCAGAGCACAAGCCTTCTAAAAGGGCTGTAATCACTGAGTGCTATAGTGAAGCATGGATGGGGGTATGTGAATGGCAAATAATACTGTAACCAGCTTCTCCTAACATGGAGGTAGGTGGAGGCAGCCAGTTAGTGATTTAGTACATTTAGTACATAAGTATGGTTTTAGGTCCTTGCTGAATAAAGTCAGCACACCTTATATCACTTGTATGCAAAATGTGCAATACAAATATATATACTGGTATAGAAATGTGACTGTTCAATCATAATTTGGCATACAATACCCAGATGTAAAAGACCCCAGTTCATCAGTTAGTTTTCTCCCACACAAACACCAGGGACTCAAGTGCAGTTCAGGTCTTTGGGCAATGTCTGTCTCAAGAGGCTGCAGCTGCAGTCCCTTTGGGAATGCGCACACGTGTGTGTGTGTGTATAAGTCTGCATTCGTATGCAGCTATATTTGTACTGTTATTCCCCTTCTTTCAAGAACTGTTGCTATATAGACCATATCTACACCACCAAGTTACTTTGTTATTTATTGCACACCCCTGTTTAAATGTAAACCAGCATGATGTGATTGTATCATGAATGCCGGTATATAAAAATCTTAAATAAATAAATAAAAATAAATAAATATAGTATACAGAAGTCATTGGATTATGGGATGCCATTCAACTGGAAATGTCTACTGCATATTTCCTTTGACTCTTTTTTTTTTTTGTTTTTTACTTTCCCTTTGTTTTATTTTGGCTTGCTAGGTATCCATCCCTGACCGGGCTGGTTTGTCCTGTTCTGGATTCACCCTGATTGCAGTTTTCATGTGTGCAGGCCTCAGAGATCAGCTCGGTTTTCTCAGCTGCTTTAGGGCTAGAGCCAAGAGGTCACAGAGCCCACATATGGTATCCCAGTGTGCTCAGGTCTTGGGATCCTCCTTCCAGCACCACAACTGCCATTCTATAAAATCTTTTTTTGGACCGCTGCCTACAGTGATATATCGCCTACTGGACGAATGTGTTAGAGAATTGCTTAACACACTGACACAACCCCAAACACTGCCCCACAATAAACAGATTTGCAAAGGGCTTACACACCAACCAAGCCATCGTCATTAAACCAAGGAGCTGGGGCTGTGTTAGGAATGAAACACGAGCACAGCAAATTTAGGATTGCCTGCTGCCAAGTCAAAAGGAATAAAAAGCCATGGCAAAATTAGTTTTCTTTGTTATATGCCTAAGTATTAAAAGGATTAAAAAAAAGTGGAATGAATACCTTAGCAATTTGCCCCAGCTTTAATTGACTTCTTATTTTTTGTCCATAACATTTACGGACTTAAAGAAAAGATTGCATAATTATCCTTTATTCCTTTAACCGCTGGGATTTGATTCTTCTATTTAACACTTGGCCCAGTGTGTTATTTTGTGGGAGCTTGAATTAAATCTTTTGTCGGAGCCAATTGTATTGTCGTGCAAAGAGAATACAGCAAAGATCTGGTTCATAACAGCTTTTGCCCCATTTTGGGGCTGCGGACGTTAAACCTTTTTATAGATCACACTGTAAGAAGCACCAGAATGAAATAATTTCATGTGGCTTAAATGCTTTTCGCTCGCTTTTACTTTCAGCTGCAGTATTTTGGGGGCATAGCAGACAGTATGGGAATTGTGAAATGTAATGGACTGCTCCAGAAAACCTTCTCTGCTTCATTCATCGGTCCTCTCCACAGCAACAGTCCACAGCACCCATTTTGTTCATTCTCCACCTTTTATTGATCTTGCCTGTGTGTCATGACTAGATTGTAAGCTCTAAACAGTGCTGTGTACATCATATAGCGCTATACAAATGATGAACAGCAGTACAGTAACTTATACTGCTTAGGACTCATGCTGTATTGAGCTAACCTTGCTTGATCTGCTGCCTGGTAGAATGCACATTGCAGACTGCCAGGAGGGTCCAGGTTTCTGAAGGCAATCTGCCTACAGGAAACCGCATTGATTGCATGAAGCTGCCAGCAGATTTCTACAGCAATGAAGAGCTTGTTTGCCCTGTACATTCACGTGGGTAAGCTGTGCTAAGTGACAGTACCACGCAGTATTAAAGGGTTTGCCTTGCTTTAGTCTGAGGAAAAATACACGACTCATACAGCTCTCTGGGTCTTTTTGGCAGTTTGATAGATTATTATCCTATGGTTTGAGGGGGAAATTTTTAAATAGGATGCAGGACTGCAAGCAGCTTTTCAAAAGGACCCTCCATGCAGGATCTCCCTTTGAAAATCTTGCTGGCTGCAGACAAATGGGTCCAATGTGCCTGGTAGTATGTACCATGCAGATTGCCAGGAGCAGAGGGTCCAGGTTTCTGCAGGCAATCTGCCGTGAAGCAAATGTACCTACACTAGCCAGCCAAAACTGCCTCTAAACTGCCAGACAGTCACTGTGAAAGTGGCAGCAGACTCAGTGGGTTTATTTCATGAAAAGTACTTCCAGCTCTACTGGAGAAAACAAATCTCCCTGTTGACTCTCTGTTCACTTATCTCAAAATACCACACAGGAAGTCTTTCATATCCCAGCTTCCTCAGTCTATCTGTGCTGCTGTAGCCTTGAATTTCACATTTCTGTTCACAGGATCCTTAGTAGCATGGTGCCCTACTCTTATGTTCTTCTCCTAAACAGACACCAGAGAAACAGGGACAAATGGCTCTCCACTTCCTACTGTCTCCCCCTCTTTCTCTCTCTATAGCCCCTCAGATTCAAAGCTCTCTGGTTCAGATTCTCCAGCTCCCATTGGCTTCTGGGGTCAACTGACTTCTTGCTCTCTGTTCTGCAAGGTCAGGTGGGTCTTGTACCCGGCTGGCCAATGTAATATGGTGCCAGGCCTTTCCCTGACAAGCCGGGGTTACAGTTGGGGGAAGCTGCGGCTGCCTGTATCTGGGCTCGTGCTGCAGGAGTAGGCAAAGGAGGGGGTGTGTGAGGAGGTTTTTCCGGCGATAAGCAGGGCATTTAGCCATGCATAATGGGTGGCGTCGTCCATGATGTCACAGGGCGGAGCATCTCTCTCAGAGCTCGAAGAGCTTTGAAGTGCGCATGAGCACCACTTCCCGCGCTCCTCGAGCCTGCCTCAGTCTTCGTTTTCCGCGGCACTACACGGCTGTGTGGTGCACTCTCTCTCCCTCTCGCCTCACAACGAAGACGTTTCTTCAATCAAAAAAAAAAAAAAAAGAAAAAACAATAATGCCGAAAACCCCCGGATTCAAATACTGCTCCTGCGGGAAGATTATGTCTGTGACCGATGGACATAATTATTGCTATTTATGCCTCGGTCCAGATCACAACCAGTCGGCCTGTGCAGATTGTGGACGGATGTCCCCTCGCGCTAGGAGACAGCGTGCCGAGAAAATGGAGAGGCTCAGAACCACTCCTGACCCCTCCACAAAGACTTCAGGATCAGTAAAATCCTCTCAAGGTATGGGGAAACATCGACCGGAGTCCCACTCGGCCTCAGTAAGCCGTACTCCGATTACTGCATCGTTACCCACGCAGTTATCAACCAGCGTCGCGTCGCATGCGCTGCATACCTCTAAGAAAACGACGCATTCGACTCATTCCTCCAAGACTGCGTCGGGGTCGAAGCACACGACGCATGCTTCAAAACCTGCGTCACATTCGAAGCATACGAAGCACAGCGACGCACACACGACTCGTACTGACGCCACGAAGCAATCCACGACTCAAATTTCTACGACTCATAGCAAGACTTCATCAGAAAGTAGGAACAATACTCCTGCTCTTCCATCCAAGCCAAGGAAGTCAACTTCCAAGACTAAACATATCATTTCCTCAAAAGATTTGCCGGAGCCCACTGAACTACCTATATCTGTTCGCTCCCTGGGCTCAGCTGATTCAGACGTGATGGTAGATTCACCGCTGGGAGCCTGGACTTCGTCTCCAGAGCTTCCTCGCTCTCCTGCTAGAAAAAGATCTTTAACTCCTTTACCACAGGCACACCCAAAACGTCTCAAGACTATATCGGATCCTCCAGGGCTCCCTCCTCATCCATCTGCCAAGGAGACAATGTCTCATATATCTTCGTTAATTCACTCCTTCTTACAGGGTTTGCCTCCAGATCCTAACAGTCTTCCACACAACCTTCAAAGCCCAAAGTCTCAAGGGCATTCTCTGTCACCACTTCAGCCATCTCCACTGAATGTTGGCTCTCCTGCATCGTCTTCACATTCTTTACAAGACTCTATTCATACATCTCCTGGGAGTTCGACAGGGATTCCGTCAGACCCTCCTCAGGAGCTGCCTCAACCAACATCTCCTCCGGAAGATCTCACTTATGCTAAATTTTGGAAAAGGTAGCTACAGCATTGGACATTGAGATTCGTAAAATTCCGGATCCCAGATCCCAGACTTTGGGACTGCTACAGCTGTTTGACATTCCTGCGGAACCTACGGCGCTTCCTCCGCAGCCCATTTTAGAAGGTCTCATGGACAAAGCATGGGACACCCCATTGCTTCTACCTGCAATTTCTAGGAAGCTAGACCTGAAGTACAGGATGCAAAAGACACCATATTATTCCATGGTACAACTTCCACATACTTCAGTTGTAGTGGAATCAGCATTAAAAAGAGCAAAGAAGAATAGACTCTTCTCAAATACACCACCGGGCCGAGAAAATAAATCGTTGGATGATTTTGCTAAAAAGATTTTTCAGAATTCAATGTTAAATTCCCGCATACATCACCATCAGTTTTACATAATACAGTATTTATTTAACTGCACGCAGAAGTTACAACCATTACTTTCCGCAGCTCATGGAGATTCTTCTTTGCCTTCCCCTTTCAAGGACCTACAGGAAGGTCTGAGACATCTTTTACGAACCTCCTACGAAGCCTTTGATACTTCTGCAAGATCATCGGCTACATCGGTGGCAGCTCGGCGTATGGCATGGCTACGGGCTAGTAGCATACGTGATGATGTTCATGAGCGCTTGGCTAATTTACCTTGCAGACCGGATAACCTATTTGGTGAAAAGTTGCAGGAGACGGTTTCTTTGATAAAAGAACAAAACATTGCTGTCCAATCTTTAACAATGCCTATGGAAACTCCATCCACTTCTAAGCGTTACCCTTTCCAGAACAGAAGAGGCTACTACTACCGCAGGCCATACAGGTACTATCAACCATACCAAACGCCCTACAGGCAACCTTATCAACAGCAGCAACGTCCCCAACCTCAATCTCAGGGACAGAGACCTCGGCAAAGACCTCAAAGACCTCAAAAGCAACAACCAGCTCAGCAACAGTCTAAACAGTCTTTTTAATTACACCAGCCACAACAGCACTGGCCATAGGAGGAAGGCTAACTCACTACTATACCCAGTGGTCTCACATCACCACAGATCAGTGGGTTCTCACTATTATACAACAGGGATATCGTCTTCGCTTCAAATCCACTCCGATGCTCCCTCACTCCATTTACTCCAAAACACCTACGGTTCAGATTCCATCTCTTCTCAAGGAAGTTTCCCTGCTTCTTCAACAAGAAGCGATCCGGCTCATTCCTTCACAATTTCAGGAGCACGGCTTTTATTCCCAATACTTCCTCATTCCAAAGAAATCAGGAGGTTTTCGCCCTATTTTAGATCTACGACAGCTCAACAAGTACTTGGTACAAGAAAAATTCAAGATGACTTCTCTCAAGACGATTCTCCCCTTTCTTCAGTCGAACGACTGGTTGTGTTCGCTCGATCTAAAAGACGCTTACACACATATCCCAATCCACAACAGTTGCTGGCGATACCTTTGTTTTCAAGTAGCAGATCGTCATTACCAATATCAAGTTCTTCCCTTTGGCCTTTCCTCGGCCCCCAGAGTCTTCACAAAATGTCTGGCGGTTGTTGTGGCTCACTTACGCAAACAGGGCATAACTATATTTCCATATCTAGACGATTGGTTAATGGTATCTCACGATCCTCACTTGTTGAGATCTCACATAGAGACTACGCTCCGCTGTCTCAACGACCTAGGATGGATAGTAAATTACGAGAAATCTCAACTTTATCCTTCGCAACGCATCCAGTTTATAGGTGCCATACTCAACACCACCTTATCCAAGGCCTTCCTGCCTCCAGAACGGGTCCAAACATTACGAACTCTAGCTCAATCTCTACTTCGTCAAAACACGGCTCCAGCCCGACAGGTCATGGTTCTCCTGGGCCATATGGCTGCAGCGATACATGTCGTTCGCAATACTCGTCTCCACATGAGGCGGCTTCAATGGGGACTCAAGTCCCAATGGAATCAACTCACTCAGCCGATGTCTCGCAGAGTACAGGTCACGAATTCCATGAAAACGGACATACGTTGGTGGCTTCAACCACTTGTCTTACAAGAAGGAAGCCCCTTCCAGATTCTTCCTCATCAATTGATTCTCACAACAGATGCTTCAACAAAGGGCTGGGGAGCACATCTCCTCCACCTGCAGACTCAGGGTCTTTGGAACTCGATGGAACAACTCTTGCAAATCAACCTGCTCGAGCTCCGGGCAATAAAGAACTCTCTTCTTGCATTTCAAGCATGGATACAAAACTGCTCCCTGATGATTCATACAGACAATCAAGTAGCGATGTTTTACATCAACAAACAAGGAGGATCAGGATCCAGGATTCTATGCAAGGAAGCAGTTCAGATCTGGGAGTGGGCGGAACGCAACCAAGTTTTCCTTCAAGCCTCATATCTCCCAGGACTTGCAAATATAAAGGCGGACAAATTAAGCAGAGTCTTTCACCCACACGAGTGGTCGCTCAGTCTTCCCGAAGCGCAAAAAATTTTCCACCGCTGGGGAACACCGGACATAGATCTCTTTGCAACGGAAGAAAATCGGAAGGTGGACAAGTTCTGTTCCCTCCTTCCGAGCAACTACAGATTGGCACAAGATGCATTTTTGATCCCGTGGCACAACGGTCTTCTCTATGCCTTTCCGCCAATTCCACTGATATCTCGAACGATCCACAAGTGCATAGCAGACGCAGCGAACTTAATTCTCATAGCGCCAGCATGGCCCAGACAACCATGGTACACATACCTGCTACGCCTTTCCATTCAGGCGCCGATTCTTCTACCAGACTTCCCAACCCTCCTCTCCCAGAACGAAGGAACTTTAATTCACCCAATGCAAGCATCCCTGCATTTAACAGCTTGGAGATTGAACGGCAGGTATTAGCCCCTTTCAACCTCCCTACAAGCATTCTAGATGTCCTGGTGGCTTCCCGTAAACCTTCCACCAGACGCAACTATGCATTCAAATGGAAACGTTATTCTTCCTGGTTTACTCTCCATAATTTAAATCCTTTCTCTGCTTCACCAGAATCCATTTTATCTTACTTGCATCAATTGTCGCTCTCGGGTTTAGCGACAACATCTGTTCGGGTTCATCTCAGCGCCATTGCGGCTTATCACCAATTACACCAAAATGTCTCTATCTCTTCTCATCCCTTGATTACCAAATTTATGAAGGGATTGCTCCGTTTGCACCCTCCTTTCAAAAAGCCAATAATTCCTTGGGATATCAACTTGGTCCTAGAAGCACTGATGAATCCGCCATTTGAACCTATGGCGGAGTCTACTTTAAAGTTTTTGACCTGGAAAGTGTTATTTCTGGTCTCTATAACTTCAGCCAGGAGGGTCAGTGAACTCCAAGCACTAGTAGTCAATTTTCCTTACCTGCAATTTCACCAACATAAAGTGATGCTGCGAACTCACCCTTCTTTCGTGCCGAAAGTGGTATCTGCGTTTCACTTGAACCAAGTTATTACCTTGCCAGTTTTCTGTCCTGAGCCTCATACAGATGCTAGACAAAAACTCCTTCATACCCTCGATTGTAAAAGAGCTCTAGCCTATTACAAGGAAGCGACTGAACAGCTCAGACATTCTTCTCAATTATTCGTTTCCTTCAATCCGAATAATCCAGGACAGCCGGTATCCAAACGTACTTTATCCAATTGGCTCACAGCGTGTATCCACTTTTGCTATACATCAAAGGAGTTGCCACTAGAAGGCTCTATACATGCTCACCAAATCAGGGCTACGGCTGCTTCCATTGCCCACATTTGTGGAGTTTCAATTGAAGACATCTGTAAGGCTGCTACCTGGTCTTCTCCTCACACCTTTGTGTCCCACTACTGTCTGGACCAACAGTCAGCGACGGACTCGTCATTGGGGTCCGCTATTTTAAAACAGTTTTCTGACTCATATTAGCTGTCCACCCTTTACTGGTTGCAAAAAAAAAAAAAAAAAAAAAATTTCATTTGTTTCATGTTACTAGTAAACATACTTTCTTTACTATGATGTTGCTTCATTATTATTTTTCAGTATTGCAACCTTTCTGCTTGGGACTCCCATTATGCATGGCTAAATGCCCTGCTTATCGCCGGAAAAAAGCAAGTTTGCTTACCGTAAACGGTGTTTTCCGTAGATAGCAGGGAATTTAGCCATGCAATCCCTCCCACCTCCCTGGACAGCTCCAACAGTTTCACACATCCTACTCCATTAGCTTGGAAAACAGACTGAGGCAGGCTCGAGGAGCGCGGGAAGTGGTGCTCATGTGCACTTCAAAGCTCTTCGAGCTCTGAGAGAGATGCTCCGCCCCGTGACGTCATGGACGACGCCACCCATTATGCATGGCTAAATTCCCTGCTATCTACGGAAAACACCGTTTACGGTAAGCAAACTTGCTTTTATTTTCAAACCTCGGGATTCCTAGGGAACAGATTGGTTCCCCTGTAGCCGGGGCAGTCGGGAGTGGGAGGAGTGGTGGGCGGATTCTGTTATTCGGCAGGCATTTGCTGCTTACCTGCCATGCGCCTGGACCTGACTGCATACAGGCTGGGATAGCCTCTGATTGCCCGTCTTGCTGGTCCTTGGCTGATGGGCGGGGGAGGGGGAATTGATTGTTACAGTGAGCTGGCTCGGGCTCCGGGATGTTTGTGAATAAAAGCTGCGGCCTGTTGATCCCAACTTGTGTTATGTGTATTTATTGGTTGTAAAGGGACAGCGTGGGCAGAAGCCTCTGTCCTGGCTACCCATATTAAGCTCCTCCTCTCTTCCAGCTCATGTCTTTTTGCCTGTTAACCCTTTGGTGATGGGTTCTGTGGACAGTAGCTTAAAGCTAATAAAACAACTGTTTTAGCTCCAGGGTTTTTTCCCCTCAGCCAGAACCATCTTCAGATCTCTCCAAATTCCTTGATTCTTTTCTTTTTCTGGTGCTAGAGCAATTAGAGAACCCAGGCTAATCAAAATAAGTCTGAAACACCACGAAGAGGGGGGAAAAACTCCAGTTTAGCTTCCTGTTCCAGTTCCTCATTCTGCTATAGCATAAGTACAGAGGACAGGGAAGCAACTTTTTGAAAACTGTTTCACAGACAGATTTTTCAGTGAGTTTTCCCAAAAAGGACAAATTGGAATGAAGTCTATAGTTTTCTTCATTGGACAGATCCAAAATAGTTTTATTTAGCAAAGGGAAAACAAGAAATTGCTTCAGTCTGTCTGGTAGTAGACCTTCCTTTAAAGAAGAATTTATAATCAAAGGTGCCAGCAGGCTTACCTTAGCAGACTTTAGCAACATGGACAGACAAGGGGCAAGTAGTGATTTTCATGTCTGAAAGCAAAGTATCTAGATGGTCAATGTTAAGTACAGTGAATAATACAAGCCAAGGATCATTTGGAGTACAAATCTGTTGCTTATTACAACTGGCAACTAGAGGTGTGCAATCATTTTTAATGAATTAGAAAATGGTGACAAAATTGTTTTGCTAAGGCCTCAAAATGAAAACAAATGTTGAAAAATCATAAAAATCGGTATTTTGTGTTAGTGCACACTAACTGGATGTTAGCGTGCCCTAACTATAGTTAGTGCGTGCTAATTGAAAAAGTGTCAACTGGGAGAGCAGATCGTTAGCTAGAGGTTTGATTTTGCATTCCCATTGGCTGTTTCCTTAGTTATTTGTTTGTTATTTTGGGATATGCATACTTTTAATTCCCCTGGTGGGTGTGGGAGTGACTGGTGAGAAGGTGAATGACTTGGGTGACTGTATGGGGTGACTGATGGGAAAGTGGTTGGAGTGATGAGTGGTGACTGTGAGAGAGGGGCAGCCTGGTATATGTGCGGCAACTGGTGAGAGGTGTGTGATTGGGGTCACTATATGGGATTACAGGTAGGGAGAGCCTGGTTGAGGTGGTGACTGATAAGAGAAAAGCAGCCTGCTATGTGGAGAGTGACTGGTGAGAAGGGGAGTGACTGCGGTGACTGAATGGGTGACAGATGGGAGAAAGACTGATTGGAGTGGTGAAGTGACTGGTAAGAGAGAGGCAGCCTGCGATGTGACTGGTGAGAGGGGGCATGACTGGGGTGATTGTATCAGGTGACAAGTAGAATAGAGACTGGTTGGAGTGGTGACTGGTGAAAGAGGCAGCTTGGGGTATGTGGGAATTACTGGTGAGAGGGGGTATGACTGGGGTGACAAGTGAAAGAGAGCCTGGTTGAGGAGGTGGTGACTGGTGAGAGAAAGAAAGTCTGGTATGTGAGGGGCAACTGGAGGGTGTGACTGGGGTGAATGTTTGGGGTGACAGGTGGGAAACAGACTGTTTGGGGGTGGTGATTGGTGAGAGAGAGAGAGGCAGCAATGTGTGTGTTTTGGGGTGATTAGTGAGAGGGGGAGTGACTGGGGTGACTGTATGGGCTGACAAATGGGAGAGAGGTTATTGAAGTGGTGACTGATGTGAGAGAGAGCTAGCCTGGTATGTGGTGAGAGGGGGGTGTGACTGATGTGACTGTATAGGGCGACAGGTCATCTCCCCACACATATTAGGCTGCCTGTCTCTCACCAATCACAATCCCAACCAGTCTTTCTTCCACCTGTCATCCCATATAGTCATGCCAATCATTTCCCCTCACCAGTCACCCCCCCAAAATACACAGACACACACCAGGGGAATTCAAAGTATGCATATCCCACAATGCCAGGGCCCCTTTCCTAAAATGCAAAGGGATTGGCAAATTCAAAATATACATTACATGCTTTTGCTTTTGCTGATTAGAGCTTGATGGTATTATTACATCACTTGTTTGTTATCATTTATTACTAGGCAATGGCCATCGCCCCACAAACACCACCTTGCAAACTTGGTAACTCAAACAAGTAAGGAGACAGCCAATGAGAATGCAGAACCATACCTTTAACTAACGAACTCATCCTCCAATTGACACTTTTTAACATATCGGTAACATTTTCAGTTAGCACGCACTAAGGGCCGGATTTTAAAAGCCCTGCGCGCATAAATCCGGCCGGATTTACGCGCGCAGGGCACTCGCGCGCCGGCATGCCTATTTTGCATAGGCCGCCGGCGCGCGCACAGCCCCAGGACGCGCGTAAGTCCCGGGGCTTCGTAAAAGGGGCGGGGAGGGGGCGTGTCCGGGGGCATGACCGGGGTCAGGGGGCGGTTCGGGGCAGGACCAGGGGCCGTGGCGCCAGCCCGGGGGCATGGTCGAGGCCTCCGGACCAGCCCCTGGGTCGGGTGATGGCGTGTAGATTCTGTGTAGGGATCTATAGCAGCTTGGCTTTTCTGTTTTCCTAATAGTAGGTATATTGGCATTTTAGGACCTTGGTGTAATAATTGCAGTGTTGCCTATTCATAAATAGGGTTGTTAGTGTTTGAGTATTGGCAGCTATTGCAGTTTTGGTATGGGAGATTTACTTGTGTCTTTCTGAGTGCCAAGCGTATACCCAACACACATTACAATAGACCTAATTATAAAATCCAGCGTACTTTTGTTCGCGCCTGGTGCGCGAACAAAAGTACGCGCTCGCGCAAATTTATAAAATCTACCCCTAAGTGTGCACTAACTCCGAAATTAGGGAAACCTGAAATAAATACCCCCGAACCATTAACCAAAATCAAGCATATAATGACCCAAAACGAAAATAACACGAAAAAACCCCCAAAGCATATCGCTACTGGCAACATCTAGGTTGTTTCGAGTAGTGTCAATTTTTAATTTTATTTATTTATTTATTTATTTAAACATTTTTATATACCAGCATTCGTTGTGGACATCATGTCGGTTTACAATAAACAGGTTAAGATTGGAAAATTACATTGTAACAGGGAAGTCAAACTGGGGTGGGGGGTAACGACAGGAAGCAAACAAGAACAAAAACAAGGTTACTCAGGTGGAATATAACAAGTCGTAGTTCCTCAATATGAGAAAAAGGCAGTAGACATATTGTAGTCTACTTTGGCATGGGTTGATTACTTTTATTCTGGGTAGGCTCGGTTGAACAACCATGTTTTCAACTTCTTTTTGAAGTTGTTCATGCAAGGTTCGAGGCGTATGTCAGGCGGTAGTGTGTTCCATTGAGTGGGACCTGCGATTTTGTTGAAAATAGTGAGCAAACTCATTGTAGTCTGACATAGTATTAGATGAGACAGCTGACTTAGTACTAAATGGGTGCAGCAATCTATTGGCAATCCTTTGAACAATTGCCTCATGCATCTAAAACTGACAAAAAAATAGGTTTTTTTTTGCACCATGAATAGCAAAGCTGTTGGCTTTATAATGATTCAAAAAGACTTGTTATCCTCATTCTTGGGGTTTGTTTTTTTTTTTTGCCACTATCTTTTTAGTTTCTGACCAACTGACAATTCTTTTAAGAAGGTGTAGATCACCTGTAAACCAGGAACTGAATTAATGTTGCAAAAAGATCCTGCTTTTCAAATGGATAATTTGATCTAATACCTGGCTTAATTCTGAATCTCAATTATCAACCATTGAATTGACAGGAGATTTAACAAACTTTAGACATCTTCTAACTTATATCCTTCCCACCCTCGCCGCCTCTGTATTCTGACCCATCAACTGCACTCAGCCACAAAAAATGTACTTGATGTTCTATCTCTGAGGTTGGCATATTTAGACATCACTCAAGACAGAGCCTTCTCAGTTGCTGGTCGCCGCCTCTGGCAGGGCCGATGGAAGCACCAAGCATACTAGGCAGCACCCATCTGGGGGTGGAAACAGCATGACTTTTCCTTCCCACCTGCACGGCCCAGAAGAGAAAGTGTTGGGAATGTACTTGAGGCCAGAAGCAGAGGAAAGAATAGCACCTCCCATGTGCCTTGGCAGAGAGAGGAAACATTGGCCCTGGGCCTGTGCAGTATTGAAGCACAAGAGGAACAACAGGGCACTGCTCCCATGCCCCTCCCTCTAAAGAAGCAAGAAACAGTGTGGCATCAGCCCCCGTGTCCTCATGAAGAGGAGGCTGCCCGCTGGACTTCTGCTTCTGATGGGAGGAAGTGAATGTGTCTGATGAGGAGGGGGAAGGAAGTGATCATATCTGTGTCTGTGTGTATGAGAGCACATGTCTGTGTGTGCATATGATTCTGAGAGGATGTATGTGTGTGAGAGCATGTCTGTCTGTGTGTGTGTGTTGTGTGTATGCATGTGTGTGAATAAGAGAATGTGTGTGTATGTGTCTGTATGTGAGAGCATGTCTGTGTGTGTGTGTGTGTGAGTGTGTGTGAGAGAGAGCATGTCTGTGCTCACTCATCTTGGCCACACGGCGGGTGACAACTGCCGGGTGGCCCCACAGCTCTTTCATCTTGGCCGCACAGCAAGTTGACAACCGCCGTGAGGCCCTGCAGCTCTCTCATCTCGGCTGTATGGCAGGTTGGGAACCACCAAGCAATCCCAGAACCACTGGAGAGCTTTGATGCATTGGCTTCTTCAGGCAGTCTCTTTCCCATCTTGGGTGCTTGGTGGATTGCAGTCTGGTGGCGGCGGCAGCATTCTTTCATTTTGGTTGCTGGCCCCATGACTTTCTCTTGACTTTGGGCCCCAGTGCCTTTCAGGCTTCAGCCCACGGTTGTGCCAGCCCTAATTAAGAGGTGTATATGTCTGATATTTTGAAGTATTTTATTGGTCTTTGGAAAATTTATACGAGTTTTATATTATTGGATGTTATTCTATTTGTCAGCTGCTTTGAAATATTAATTTTATTTGTATGGTTTTACTTCTATTGATGATTTATATTTCCTGATTTTATTGTTTGATGTTTTATGAGGAATTGTAATGTTCCTGTTTTTTCATTGTTGCACTGCATTCATAATCTGGCTTGTTACGGTTTACAGTTCAGTTTTTGTCTGCATGTTTGTATTACTACTTTAAGGTCACTTTTTTCTGTATTTGGTGAGAGTTTGTTTGTATTTTACATGTGTGACCGAGTTGACGTATTCTGCTAGTGTGTAGATTCTGTGTAGGGATCTATAGCAGCTTGGCTTTTCTGTTTTCCTAATAGTAGGTATATTGGCATTTTAGGACCTTGATGTAATAATTGCAGTGTTGCCTGTTCATAAATAGGGTTGTTAGTGTTTGAGTATTGGCAGTTATTGCAGTTTTGGTATGGGAGATTTACTTGTGTCTTTCTGAGTGCCAAGCGTATACCCAACACACATTACAATAGACCTAATTCCATTTGCAAAGGTCTTTTATTACTTTTTTTTTGCAGGGTTTTACAGCATTGCATGTAAATATAATATATATGTGATATTTTTACCTCTGAAAACTGTAGTTTAAATGTTCTTGTTCATTAAAAATCTATTATAAATGCATACTTTTAAAATGTGTGTGGGAAGGGTATGATGGGGAGGCACTGTCTCTGGCCTCTGGAACAATTGTATTACTGAAAGACTTCAATAAGGTATTATAAACCTACTTATTCTCATAAGCCTTAGTACTGACCACAGTAACATCAAGATTTAAAGATATGTAAATTATCTGGTACAGACAATTTTTGTAGCCATTTCATTTGTTTGTTCTCTTATTTGTTTATTTGAAGATTATGTGTATTTTTAGCTATGTAATCTGCTTCAAATACTTTGTGTAGGAAGTGGAATATACATTTTTAAAAATAAATAAATGTATCAGTGACACCGTGAGTGGTCTTGGGCTGGCCAGAGAATAGACTCAGGCTGGGCTCTGGCTGTTCCCTCATACATTTTTTATTAATGTCAAGAAAACAAAACAAAAGCAGCTATTCTTACCTTAGCAGTCCTCAAAACAAAGACAGCAATACAATTCACAGTTCAGCAATGTTGCCTTCCCTAGGCTTCCTTTTCTTCCCTGGGGCTTCCTCTCCCTTCCTGGGTCTTGCTAGTTATTCCCTCTCCCTAGGGAACTGCCCTGGGCCACAATTCTTTGCTGCTATAGGGCTTAAAGTGGATCTGGCCAGATCTCTGGAGACAGTCCTTTAAGGTTTTCTGGTGTTATTTTCTATATACCTTTTCAGAGCATCCTACTCACATGCTTGTTACATGCACATGCTCCCCTGTCATTCTCCATTCTCACACATTTATGCTACACTTTCACTTGCTAAAGCTCTACACACACACACACACACACACACGCAAACAAAACTAACAAACAAGCACTTGCACTCACACTTTCTCTTGCAAAAATATACAACAGACAGTAGGATTGGAGAGACAGCCAGGAAAGCAAGCAAAGCCAACAACAACTCGTACAGTAATCACTAAATAAATCTCTTCTCCTTTCTCCTAAAAAAAAAAGTCAGCCTCCATTTCTGAGTTCACTATCCACCTGACAAAAGTTGGTGGGGGGAGGGGGGCGTGGAGAAGGCTGGTTTATATAGATTCTTGAAAGGGAGGATGAAATGGACTGAGCATATGCATGGCACAACACGAGCTCCATGACGCAATGTATGCTAAAAGGCGCAAAGGCACAATAAAAGTCGCAACATACGCTCTACCATGAATTTGTGTACCCATCCCTTTCCGCATAAATTCTTTTAGTGAATAGGGCATCATAATATTCTTCACCTTGTAGAATGTGTACTTTTTGATGTTAGTGTGTTACAGGACCAGGTTTAGCGCAGGTTAGTCAATAGACCTATTTAAGCTTTGAGCCCTGTCCATGCAGAAGGATTAAGGGGACTGATGTATCATTCTTTTACAGAGTACCAGCATGTATCAGAATTAGAAACCATGTCAGAATTGAAGGCCCAGGGCTACTTGAATGGCCTCGCACTGATTCTAGAAAAGAATGCATAAGAGAAGTCTGAAAAATGGTCCAAACAATATCTTTATAAACTACCCCTCCCTATCCACGGGCCTTTTTGACGGCCCTTAATGAAGTCAATCAATCATTTTCATTACCGTCTTTTTCCATTGAGGTCTGTTCTACCAAGGTCAGTGCTCAACACTGGTGTAGTTGGTTTCAGGGCCACCTCATGGATCTTTGTCAGAGAAATGAAATCGATGACACTGGTTCTATAATATGTAGACATTTATCAGTTCTATCATCTACGTGTCTTTACAGGCAGCAAAGCCTTTTTCTAACAAAATTCTGTTTCAAGGTCTCTTTCTACTTTTCTCCATTCATGGTTTTCATTTCCCTGCATCTTTTTCCTCACAACTCCTCTCCCCCCTTCTTTTGTTTGTACTCTTATTCTCTTAAAGGTGAATTTTAAAAGAGATGCACGCGCAAAGTAGCAGAATCGCACGCAAATAGCGCTTAGCACTGTTTTAAAAACCTGCACATGCAGGCGTTAAGTACCGGTGTGCGAATAAAAGTTGCTCATGTAAAAAAGGGGCAAATTTGGGGCAGATCAGAGGCCTTCTGGAGTGGGGCCAACATTTATATGCATAAATCGCAATTTTATAACCTATGAACGTGCTTCGGGCTGTTATTTGCGCATATTTACTTCTGCTCTTTTTCGGGTGTAAGTCAGAATAAAACTCAATCTAGCCAAAACCTGACTGGGTGAGGGGTCTGGATAAACTGAGAGGAGTGCAGGCTGAAGAACCAGCAGGGTCTTGATGACCTACAGACAGACTGGGCAAACTGGTGGACTAATTGGTAAAACTGGTAATTTCCTTTGCACACGCATGCTATAAAATGTGCTCACTTGCACGTGTAAAAGCCGGTAAGTCCTAAGGAAAATATGCTTAAAACTAGGAGCACACATATGCTCACTAGGTGTATTTTATATAACGCACGCTCACTTGTGTAGATGGTATCAAATTCAAGCACATATGGGCATGTGCTCACATGTGCGTGTATATGGGCACATGGGCGCTCATTTTAAAGTGACTGTTTTACTGTTTCCATTCTTACCTTCCATTCTTACCTTCCTCACTGTCACCAACCATAGTAACTGTCTGAATTAGATGTGTATATTTGCTCTCCCTTTTCTATTTAATCTAGGTTTTGTCTCTGATTTCAGTGTAAATGACTTTACAGTGCTCTAGGAAATAAATTTAGGGATGCATTGATTGGTTCAATGGGGCTTTATTCAATTTTATGAGAAATAAAATTTTGACACAGTGCCTTAATGGATTTCTAAACTCTCAGGATAAGAGGAAGGTCCTGGACTTTTCAAAACAAAGTGCATCTAGCTAGAATGCATTAGTTCAACAACCATGCTTTCACTTTAACCCTTTAGGTACTTAGGCTCAGGATCTTTGAGATGGCAAAATGCATTAGAATTAATGATAGGAGCTGAGCACCTGCAGGCTGCAAAGATTTAATTGGGGACATTGGTCATACTATTGGTGCTTTCAGTATTATGGATCTCGGGGGCTTGCATAAGCTATAACTGTTTCACTACTTTATGAGGCAATACAACTTTTAGGTTCTAAAGCAGATAAACTACCAAGACAGAGGTGGTGCAGTTTTTCTAAATGGAAGAAGCAGAATATTGCCTCGTAAAACAGCAAGACTGTAATTTCACCATCGTGTTAGATGGCTGTGAGTAACGGTTGTAATTAGAAATGGCATGGCATGCTTTGTGTTGGGGGTTGGGAGATTTCTGGCAAAATTTGATAACTTCTGTTATGTGTTTTCCTAGTATATACATTGCACACATGGATTTTTGTTGTCCTTGCCTGGAGTGCTGTGATGAACACAGGTTTATTGTGGAGCTGACACAGAAACAGAGTACAGCGCTTCCCCACAGCCTGCAGATGTGTATGTGTTCAGAAGGAGTGCACAAGCCTGTGTACCTAACAGCTGGACCTAACATTTTACAGGCTAAATACATAATGGGTTTCATTCCAAAAAGGTGATAGTTTTGTGTTTTTTTGGTGAATCTCAGTTTTCCAGATGGCAGCTGCTACTGGAGGAGAACTTCCCAACTGACAGCTCGATACAGTATCGTCCGGTCGAAGATTGCCCGTCTGTAACGTGCTGGGAGCGCACAATACAGACGAGTAAGGCCATCCAGCGATACAGTCTCCAGTTTCACGCGTCCTTAGCGCTTTGTAAAATAGACACATTACCCTTTCCGCACCCAGCATGTAAATGAACGAAAAAGCTGTATAATGAAGGAATTAGCTATTCCCCTACGATACTGTAACGGGCGCTGATATTATCTCCTTAGGAACCCGCTGTTTTGCCGCGGCCTTAACGTGCTAGTTTACCGCCTCCCCCTAGTAGGAGTTAGGACTGTGAGTCTAGTAACAAATCCATCGACACCGCTTAAGATACTCAAAAACAATAAAACAATAAGCCTGGCACCCTCCTTGATGTAGTACGTCCCGGATGCCCCCCCCCTTCCCAGCGCGCCCGCCACTACCCCTTTCATCAGCTGCATCCACCCATTATGCCCCTCACGGGCATGTCCCGCTTCACAGAGCGCTCCCACTCAAATCCGTTCATGGGTATATACCCTTTCGCCCCCCTCACAGCGCCATGCTACCACTGCGACCCGGCAGTCCCGTGAGGCCTACAAAAAGGTTAGGTTTAGAGGGCAATCTGTACCCTCGTTTGTCCAGACATTTTGAAAAAGTTATAGATATCTAACATTTTAGAGCAAAATTTGTATATTGTGGCTGTACTAGAGAAGGAAGGATCTTACATGTATGTAGAAAGCAGGGTATAAAAAAAAATTGAAATGTGACACAGAAAAAAGAATCCTATCTATCATCCACACTAATTACTCAGCTCTACAATCCCTGCCACTCCCTCAGAGATCCCCTGGGCTTCTCTCATACATTTTTTTAATTCAGATCCCATCCTTGTCTTCACCACCTCCACTGAAAGGCTGCTTCATGAATCCATCACCCTCTCTATAAAGAAATATTAACTTAGATTACTCCTGAGTCTATTTCCTTTCACCCTCATCTGTGATTCCTTCTTTAAAAGCCTCCTTTCTGTTAAAGGAGGCCTGCCTCCTGTGCATGATTCCTTGGTGATATTTAAATGTCTCTATTATAGTTCCCCCTATCCTGCCATTCCTCTAGTACAGGGGTCGGGAACCCATGGCTCGCGAGCCAGATATGGCTCTTTTGAGGGCTGCATCTGGCTCGCAGACAAGTGTCCGCCACACTTTCCAGTCCCCCGCTGACCCAGCTGCTCCCCGGTCCTCCTCCGCCCGGGCATAAAATGCTGTCAGCCCGGGCGGAACGTGGCAGAATAGCTGGAGTTGGCGGCACCGGCGTGCTCTCTTCTTCCCGCCCCCCCCCCCACGGCCCGGAAGAGGAAGTGGTGAGCATCGGGTGCGTGCGCGGGAAGAAGAGACCACGCTATTGTGGTCAGCGTCGGCCCGAAGAGCAGAAGAGAGGCGCGCAGAAAAATGAAGAAGAATGTCAACCCCTGCGGCTGATGGGACTCCTCCTCTGCCCGGGCTTAAAATGCTGTCAGCCCGGGCGGAACGCGACAGAACAGCTGGAGTCGGCGGCATCGACATGGTCTCTTCTTCCTGCCCACCCCCCGCGGCCCGGAAGAGGAAGTGGTGAGCAGCGGGTGCGTGCGCGGGAAGAAGAGACCATGCTAGTGTGGTCAGCGTCAGCCCGAAGAAAAGAAGACTGTGCAGCGCAGTTCGGAGGAAAATGAAGAAGAGCTTCAACCGCGGCCGATGGGACTCCTCCTCCGCGAGGGCTGAAAATGAAGGAGGTTAGCGTTGGGAGGAGGCTGCTGCTGCCGCGAGTTCCCGGGGTCGGGGAGAGAGAGAGTGAATGAGTGAGCAAGCATGTGTGTTTGAGATCCTGTGTGTGTGAGTGAGAGATTGCATGTATGTGAATGATTGAGAGCCTGTATATGTGAAAGAGAGTATGTCTGTGACTGAGAGCCTGCCTGTGAGAGAGAGAGAGAGCATGAATGTAAGTTTACGATTGGGAACCTGTATGTGTAAGTTTGTGATTGAAAACCTGTTTGTGTGAAAGAGTATGTGTGTATGATTGAGATCCTTTGTGTGTGAGAGAGATCATGTATATATATGATTAAGAGCCTGTGTGTATAAGTAAGAGAGAGCATGTGTGTCTGTGTGTGATTGAGAGCTGGTTTAGGTGATGGAGCATGTGAGTATGTGATTGAGAGCCTGTGTGTAAATGAGAGAAAGAGAGGACATGTTTGTAAGCATGTGAATGAGAGTCTGTGTGTGAGAGAAAAAGACAGCATGTATTTATGTGATTGAAAACCTGTGTGTGTGTGTAAGCGTGAAAAGATAGACAGCATGTGTGTAAATGTGTAATTAAGAGCCTATATAAGTGAGAGAGAAAAAGCATGTGTATATGTGAGTGACTGAGAGCATGTGTGTATAGGTGTGTAATTGAGATCCAGTGTGAGAGAGAGCGCTGGTATGTGACTGAGAGAGGAGAAAGTTCCAAGCAAACCACCCCTCCTCCTGCTAATTCAGAACAATCTCAGGACACCTGGATATCAAACGTTCCCAGGTATGCAGAGCAAAAAATTGTTTGTATCCTTATTATTTTTCATTACTGGGTCTTTGTGTCTGCTATTTTGAAATATTTTGTTGGTATCTGGAAATTTTTTATATGAGTTTTTAATTATTGGATATTCCACTCATCAGCTGTTTCGAAATATGTTCTTTTTGTTAGTACAGTTTTACTGCTGATGATTTTATATTTCTTGATTTGTTTTATAAGGATGGGTGATGTTTCTTTTTTCCTTTGTTAACACTGCATATAGAGACTCTGGCTTGTTGCAGTTTCCAATTCAGTTTTATCTGCATGCTTCTAGTTATGCGTTTTGGTCTCTTTATTCTATGTTAGGTGAGGGTCAGCACGTGATTCAGGTGAGGTTTTCTGTTGGCGTGTAGTTTCTGTGTAGGACTCTATAGCAGCCTGACTTGGTCCATTTTCCTAATAGGAGATGTATTGGTGTCTTAAGGCCTGGTGTAATATTTTCAGAGACTTATTGTACTTTAAAAGTGTGATCTTACATAAAATGCACACATTTACTTGTATTTAGTTTTAAACATATTGTATGGCTCTCATGGAATTACATTTTAAAATATGTGGCGTTCATGGCTCTCTCAGCCAAAAAGGTTCCTGACCCCTGCTCTAGTATATGCATATTTAAGTCTGTCCACATAAGCTATAAAATGAAGACCATAACCATTAGGGATGTACAGCCCCCAAATTTTTGGTTCGGTTTGTTTTTTCATTTTTACATTTGTATTTGGTTCCTGTAATGTTTTTATTTGGTTTGATTCATTTGCCAAACCCAACAAAATAACATTAAACTAGAAAACAACTCCAAAAAAAAAATACTAAAGGCCTCTGATGGCCCTGGCTGGGCCATCCTGAGCCAAAAACTGACCCAAGCCTAATGCTGAGGCCTGGTCCTAGTGCTGAGGCCTACGCCCAGCACCAGGGCTTGGCACTGATGCCTGGTCCCAGCACTGAGGGCTATATCCTGCCTGGAGCCAGTGCCAGGGCCTGGCCCTGAGGACCCTTCCCAGTGCCAAGGCCTTGGCCTTGATGCTGGAGGCCCATGTTTACATTTTTTAAAACATGCAGTGAATTCAAAAATACCCAGAAATTGGGAATTTTCATAGGAGACTATTTTAGGTTCGTTCCATTTGGATCAAATAAAAAATGGCCTCATTCACTGCATTTTTTGTTTTTGTTAAAATCAAATGCAATCCCTATCGACCATTTTAGTACTTACCCTCTGGGCCAACTCCATCTAGTTTATAGCCTTTTGAACTTGTAATCTCCAGAAATGTATACAGTATTCTAAATAAGGTCTCACCAGGGACTCATACAGGGGAAATACCTCCGTTTTTCTGCTGACCATTCCTCTCCTTATTCACCCAAGCATCTTTCTGGCTTTTGATGTCACCTCAGCCTCTATTTGGCCACTTTAAGTTCATCGGATATGATCATCCCCAGATCCTGCTCTTGTTTTATGCTTAGAAGAATTTCCCCCCAGACAACTGATGGAGAACTCTGATTTTTGAGAGCAGCAAACTGGTCAGCTTTTCAGGATATCTCTAAGGAATATGCATGAGAGAGATTTGCATGCATACCACCTCAGTTGTAAGAAAATCTATTTCATGCATATTCCTTAGGGATATCCTGATAACTCGACAGGCTTGCAACCCTAGAGTCCCGGAATTGCCTACCCCTGTCCTATATGGAACCACTCCCTTGGGTTTTGCAGCCTAAGGGGGTCATTTTCCAAGGAGTTACCGCAGGAGATAAGTCCGCAAATCGCGCTAACAGCCGTTAATGCGATTTGCGAATGCAAATTTTTAATTTTGTATTCAGGGGGCGGAGTTGGGGCGGAGCATATGTAAAGTAGGAAAGAATTATCGTGTGCGGCTGTTTCACCGCAGTGTTAGCGCGGCTCCTAACGTGGCCAATAGCTACAACCCTTTCATTCGCTAGAGGATTTTATTTTTGTTATTTTGTAATTTTCTATTTGTATTTTTGATCATTTTTATCACTTACAGTAAACTTTTTATTTGAACATCACTTCAAGCCTTCTGCCAAATGTTTTTAGAATCGAAGCCAGTGTGCTGTGATCTACTGGAGTGAGTACTCTTGTTGGCAAAAGGTTGAATGGGACTGGAAAGATTGTTGTGCACTGATCCTTACCATAAGTGCACCTAGAGCCCCGGAGGCTAGTCCTCTTCCCCATTGCTGGAACTTTGGCACCCCAGTGGCTAACCATAGTGATAAATGGAGAGATGAGTTAGAGGTCTGGGAAGATAGACTTGCCCTGGGACTCTCTGTGGCCCTACATTCTGGACAGCAACTGAAGAGGAATTTCATGCAAAAGGACAAACCTTTACTGATAATCCTTCAACAATATCATGAAAATGTTGGAAAGAACCAGTCCAAGGACTAATCCCTGCAGCACAACACTAGTAACACTCCTCTCCTCAGCGTGAACTCCATTTACCAGTACCTTTTGTTGCCTCCCATTCAACCAGTTTCTAACCCAGCCACTCACTTTAGGGCTATACCAAGGGCACTCAGTTTATCTATATGTCACCTATGAGTATCATGTCTAAAGATTTACTGAAATCCAAGTACACTACAATTAGCTCTCTTCCCAATCCAACTCTCTGGTCACCCAGAGAAAGAAATTGATCAGATTCATCTTTCAAAGACCTACCATATTTTTCGCTCCATAAGACACACTTTTTTTCCCCCCAAAAGTGGGGGAAAAATGTCTGTGCGTAGTATGGAGTGTATGTAGTGTCTCTCCCTCTCGCACACCTCCCAACTCAGCCTAATCAGTATGGCTTAGGTCAAACATCAGCTGTTTGAACCGCGTGCGCTACGGAGGCCCCTCCAGTTCAAACAGCTCCCTGCCAGTCTGCTGTTCCTTGGGTGCTTATTTGTGTCTGTTTTCTGCAGTCCTATTTTTGGTCTTTCTTTGGTGAACACTGAACAGAAATATTTTGCTTTTTCCTCATCTGCCTCTACATATTCCTCCCCTTCACTGTAGTCTCTTCATGCCACTTTTGCATTTTCTTCTATCACATATCTAAAAAAAGGTCTTGTCCCTCTGTTTTACCTTACTAGTTATTTTTTTCTATTTGCATCTTTGCTCTCCTGACTACTTTCCCAGCTTCTCTTAACTTTTCCAGATATTGTCACTTGTCTTCATCTTTTTGCAATCTCTTGTAGTTTCTGAATGCTAACAATTTTTTTTCCTTTAGAAAACCATAGCTGCTTTGTTTTTCCTCTTAACTTTAATTTCCTAAGAAAAAGGTTAGTTGTCATTATAATATTTCCTTTTATAATTTTGCCCATTGCTCTTCTACTTTTCCTAGATTTTCCAGTCCAACTGACTCCTTGAGATACTTCCCCATTGAAGCAAACCTAGTTTTCTTGAAGCCTCACCTTTGAATGAAACTTCACTGCCTCTGTTCTAATACTGAACCAAAACATTTGGTGATCACTGGATCCCAGAAGCTCATCCATTCCAAGATCAGAAACACTGTCCCCATTGATAAGTACCAGGTCCTATACCCCCCCTTCCCATTTTGGTTCCATTACCAGTTGATGGAACTGGTCTCCTTGCAGAAAATTCAGGACCTCCCTTCTTCTAGATGACACCACAACTGGCATGTCTGGATTAACATCTGGCAGATTGAAATCACCTAGCAATAGTGCCTCCCCTTCTTTCATAGTGATATTTTTTATTACCATTTTATTTTTATACTTGCTCAGTAAAAGTTTGCTCCTTTACCTTGATTTTAACAAATCAGCTAGTGAAGGTATTCTTTCATCTCCATGATAAAGTATTGGATTGGGGCTCAAAGGTTGCAAGTTTAGATCACAAATCCCTAGTTAGAAAAGATGGCTTTGCTTCTATAGAGTGCTGTGCCATGAATGAAACCTTCACAGAGGTGTTATAGGAAAGAATAAATTATCCTTTCACTAATAATGTTATCACCAGGGAGCCCAACTTTCAAACCTTTCCATGGTACAGCATTTGCATACATAAGTGGACATGTGGAGATTAATGCTAATGTTTTATAAACTGTGCAGTGGGAGCTTCAGTATGCAACATATATTTCCGATGCAAGCAAACACCTGCTTAATCTACCCATTTTATAAACATATGTGTATATATTTTATGTGCAAAATACACTGATACTGTCAAAACAAAGTGCAAGAATTAAACAGGGAAGCAGGTATTTTATAAATTATGAGCATAGGGAGCATAACTTTCATACAAATGCACGGGGTGGCATATATGCACGGGCATGGCTGTGAACAGATATCCGCAAGTATTTTATAACCTGTGCATAATTTTATAAAATATGCCTATCTCTACACTGCAACATACAGGTATATCTATGCTCATGCTCATTTACATGGAATGCATTGAAACCACATTTGTTAATGCATTGAACATGCGGACTTTACCTTCTTATTTTAAAAATAAACATGCGTATATTTTACATGCAAAAGTAAAGTAGGACTTACTTGCTTAAGTTGGCCAATTTTAAAACATGCTTCCATAAATAACCAGTTTATCAATTAGTGGAACAGTTTACCCAGTCCTTCTCTGGGTCATTGAGACTCTCCTGGTTCTTCAGCCTGAACTCCTCCCAGTTTACAGAGATTTCCCACCCAGTCAGTACTTTACAATAAACACATTTAATATCACTTACACCAGCTAGTTAGCAGGTGTAAAAATATGTAAGTTGGCAAATGTAAGCACGTAAGTGTCTTTTAAAATAGCATCTTATGCATGTAAGTGTTGACCCTATCCTAGAATGTTCCTAGACTGTGTATATGTTCATATGAAAGTGAAAATACACGCAGATTTTGGATTTTTATAAAATATGGAATACACGAGTAGAGGCTATTTATGTGCATAGAGTTTTGAAAATTCATCCATATTCTTTTGAAATACTTATTTGCATGTGTACCAGTTGCTGATACCTCCACCAGCTCACCCAGTCCTTCTCCAGGTCGTCTAACCCCTATGGCATTTCATCCTGAACCCCTACCAGTTTGCCCAGACTTCCCACCCAAAAGTTTCAGTCAACAGATGAGTCTGATTTTAATTGCATGAATCAATGAGCAGGTGCAAAAGTGTATGAATAAGTTCAGTAATGTATACATCAATATCTCTTACAAAATGGCAACTATCATATCCACTTTTGAGCCCTGCCTCAGAAGGCTCTTAGATGCCCTTGTTTTTGCCTCCATGCTACTTTAGTATGTTTATGCCCCTTTGAAAATTCACTCCAAAGTAATTAAAATGAATGGATTCCTATACGCACAAAGTAATCATAGAAGAATGAGCTACCATCCCAGCTCTTCTTATATCAGGAAAATATTCAGAAAGTTTGTGTTATGTTTCTTGGTCAAAGGTATTTGAAGGAAAGGATAATTTATTATCCATGGGTAGTACAGAGAAGAAATGGATTACCAATACCTACTTCCATGGGTAGGACAGTGAGAGAAAATCTATTTCCATGTGCATATGCAGCAGAACGGAATAAGTTATTTGGTATATTTTAAAAGGACACGTGTGCGCCCAAAGATACTTGCTATTTTATAAACTATACGTGTAGGTTATAAAATACTCTTCATGTGCATATGTTTGGAGAGAGAGAGAGAGGGACAGAGGTCTAAAATTCTTTGATGTCAGTTTTACAATGGATACCTCTGAATGTGTCAGTAACACCACCCCCCTAACCCCAATCCAGCTCCCGAAAACTCACCCCGAATCCAAGTGCCCCCTTACAATTGTCCATATATTGAGTAGCAGACTGAGCCTTATAGAGGCGCTTTCTCTCTCTCTCTCTTTCTCCACTGAGGAACCTCTGGAATACCCTGCCCCTTTTCCGCCTACTTTTCCCCGGCTATTTAAAATTCACGTAGCTCCCGTGCGGCCCACTTACGCACGTATGTGGCTGTTTTTGCCCACGCAAGGCTTTTAATATCTACCTCTATCCTTTCTTCGTTACTTATTAATTATTTTAAATTCTTTTATTCTGTCTGTATGAGACCAACTTTGATATTCTGGTTTGTGACTCTGTGTCTCCTATTCCTGGATGTTTTCTGACCAGACAGCATCTCTTGGTTCTTCAGTGCTTATGAATAATCTGTAGTTTGGGAGATGTAAAAGATTATCTTTCAGAAAGCTTGAGCCCTAAGGCTACTGATATGTTCAGTAAACCAGACCTTCGCAGCATTCTCAAAACATCAGGTTGTCCTTACCACTTTGATCATACAAAGATGTTATTTGAATTTCATACACTATTCTTACATCTCTGAGAATAATTTCTACAGCTTTTTTTTTTGCTTTTGCTAATGAGTTCTTCATTCCCTAGTCTGCTTAAGAGAGAGAAAAATTCATTGAACTTAGGTACCTCTGGCAAATGTCATTTATTAAGGTCTTTATAAGCTGCATATATCAAATGTCTGCTTCTCTTGAAATAAGACAAATTTTGTTTAAAAACGTTATATGATTTGTGCCCAAATGACCTGTGGAAGTCTATAATTAGGGCCATGCTTTCTTCCTGATTAAACCTTGAAGAAGTTCTTTGATCTATGTTAGGAAGCAGTCAAAAAAATAAAAGAGATGTCAGCTATCAATAAATAACACATTTCATTCTAGCTTTATTTCTTTAATCCAAGAACTGCACTTCAACCACTCATGGCAAATGTGTTTTTTTCAGCAGGAACATGGCTTGAATGGAATTTCTCTGCCTAAAATATATATATGCCTAGAACATAATTTTGTCACCAATAACGTGAATGCTTCTTCATATTTTAAAGTCAAATATTGCACTGGGTTCACAAGGAAATTGATTAGAATACAAGATCATAAAGAAAAGGGGTGGGATATGGACAGGGTCTGGGCGGGGCATGGGTGGGCCAAGTCTGTAACATAAAGTCTGCATGTAAGTATTTACGTGCCAAGCGCGCACCCTACCACATAACTTTATTTCTGCTATGGATGGCGTGTAAGTAATAAAATAATAACCAGGGGGCAGATTTTAAAAGCCCTACACGCGCCGAGCCTATTATGCATAGGCCCGGCAACGCGTGCAAAGCCCAGGGCCGGACGCCACCATCTGCTTGTGACCTCACCCTTCCCTCAAATGCTTTTCCCTACTTCGTGCGAGATCTCGGTGTCTCCCTAGACCACCAACTAAACTTCAAAAGCCACATTAACACAATCATAAAGGGAGGATTTTTCAAGCTCCATATCCTCAAAAAACTTAAACCCCTACTCCATTCGCAAGACTTCTGCACAGTCCTGCAAGCGACAATGTTATCAAAAATGGATTACAGCAACTCCTTACTTCTAGACCTTCCCTACTCTACTATTAGACCCCTGCAAATGTTACAGAATGCTATGGCAAGAATCCTTACAAATACATGCAAAGCCGACCACATCACCCCTATTCTAAGGGACTCCATTGGCTTCCCATCTCCTCCCGCATCAGAAACAAAGCTCTTACCATTATTCACAACTCCCTGCACAACCACAATCACTCCTGGCTTGAGGATGCTCTTCGATTCTGCTCCTCCAATCGTCCTATTAGAACCGCACTTTCAGGAACCCTCTACACCCCTTCCCTTAAATGTGCTCACCACACCTCCACCAGAGAAAGAGCCCTATCCATTGCAGGCCCCTCCCTCTGGAACACTATGCCACTTGAGCTCCGACTAGAACCATGCATTCGGAAATTCAAAACAGGGGTTAAAACATAGCTCTTTAAAATGACCTACCCTGATCCGGATCCTACGTGGTCCCCCTACTCCCTCTACTCCTTCACAGAAAGAGCCCTTGTCATTAATGTACTCATAGCCTTCTCCTTTATTCCTTTAATTATACTCTGTTTTGTTTCCCATTTCTCTTCACCTCCTTATTTACCCCCATTTATACCCCTTTCCCCCTTCCCCTGTCCTTATACCCTTCCTTTTTCCCTTTAGTAAACCCTTTTATTTTACCCCCTCCGCTATCCTTTAAACCTTACTTTTCCCTATAGCAACCCTGCTAGTCTATATACAGTTGCCTTTCTGAACACATAATATGTAATGTCATATATAGGGTCTCCTGTATGTACAAGTTAAAGATAATGTATATTACTGTATATAATACTTTTTGTTATTATTGTATATAATACTTTTTGGAGTGTATAATTTATATAAGTTTATCCACAGTGTATAAGGTTATACACAGTCCCTTAGTGAGTGTATAATTTGCAATGCTACTTATTATGTTCTTCTGTTGTTTTCCATCAGGTACTGTTCCTTTTCTCCTCTTCCTGTTTTTCCCTCTCTTCTCTTGCCCCTTCTCTCTTCCTATCTGCTCCCTCTCCCCCACCCTGGTTTTTTGTAATTTCCTCCTTCAGTTATATTGTAAACCGGCATGATGTACCCACGAATGTCAATATATAAAAGCTAATAAATAAATAAATAAAATAAATAAATAAATAAATAAATAAATAAATATGCAAGTGTCAATATAAAGTCATGTGCATGCGTATAGCTGATTTTATAACAGTCGCAAGTATATGCACATATATGAACATCTGTTATAAAATTGCCACGTCCATTTTCTCTGACCTTATTTTCTATGATGGATACTTACTTTGATTTTACAAAATGCTTAAATTTTACAAAAGCTGTATATATTCTAACAGAATCAAATGCCAAAAACTCCTGTTTCCAAACAAAGGTATTCAACCATCAGATAAATCCAACATGGTTCATATGTCAACAGCTGTATACATCAGGGGAACCTTCCATATGTTTTAAATGGCATATGCTTACATGTCCACCATGGTGAAACCTAACTCCAAATTATTATTATTATTATTTTTATTTACTTTTTAAAAAATAATTAATGACAAACTTTCAAGCATTATTTAAACTGTGCTAAAATACATCTTAATGAAAAAGAAAAAGAAGAAAAAAAATTAAGTCAAGCAAGTTAAATACCCCCAAAACTTCAGAAGAAAGTGGAATATCTGAGGGGACAGGAATTTTCAAGAACTTAAATTTAGAATCCTCAGTCACTGATGGAGAAGCCCTCATTTCAATACCAGTAAATCCGGTAGTCACTAGAGCAAGCATATCCTGCCCTAGGACTCACACTTTGATCCAAAAAACAATTTGCAGAGGCCTCTACCCCTCAACCCTTGAAAGCCATAAAGATATTAATTTATTCACACTAATACCATCACAGGCTGTAACAAGGGTATCTAAAACATTAGCATCCCCAACAGAAAATTGTACAGCCGGCTGGGTAGGTTCCACATTGTTTTCCGGATCAAGAACTTTGGAAAGCGTGTCCCAGTGGGAAAGTTCAGCTAAGCACTGCAGATGTATATCCATAGGTCCACTAACCTTGATTGCACCTGGAGAGGACATTATGATCTTTCACTTTTGTTTTATGGCTATCAAAAGGCCAAATATCTTCCCAAGAGAAAAAAAAAAAAAAGGGGGTGCACGATCGATGCTTGCTGCAGAGTAGAGATTAAATGTTCAAGTGGCACCTCCTAATGAGAGAAGAGAGTCTCCAAGTTTTGGGGAGGACAAGAACGGCAAGGCAGCTTGTCTCATCTCAGGCTCACTCCCACTCCAAATTATTTATCTATTACAACTTGGGGCTTTCATTTAGGATATTTAAATATTTCCCATCACTCCTTTTCAGAATGCATATTTAAATCCTTAAATTTATCTTTGTAGGCCTTATAGGGTTGTCTTCCAAAATAATCTGGAAAGTTCTCAAAGTATCTAACATTCATCCTAAACTATGATGTTCTTATGAACTTTTTACTTCTACCACTTAAAGCTAAAAATAGCCTCTCATAAATTCCTGGGACATATGATTGACAACAGAAAATTATTTTATGATCATTATGCATAAAAACAATCCAAGCTACCATCTGAGAATCAATGTATTTTAAATTGGGCACCTAATCTGAGAATCTGAGTGTAATGGTCTGTAAATTTTTAAGGAGATGGGGGCTCAAGATATTCTCTGCATCAGAATAGAACATTTGAGAGTCACAGAGGAACAAATTTAAAGAACTCTGTGAGTGGTCTCTTGGGGAAGCTATTGAAATATCTATTTAGTTTAGTTTAGTTAAATCTTGATTAACTGCAATGCCATCCAATATCAAAGCGGTTTAGAAACGTACGAAAGGCAGTATTACAAAACATAAAAAGTTACATACAATTAAAATATTCAAAGCAAAAAATTAAGGATATAAAAACAATAAAATCCTAAGAATAAGAGAACAAGGATAATAAAAAGTTACACATATAGGGGCAGATCTTAAAACCTGCGCACAGGCATAGATTTGTTCGCGCAACCCGGCGCAAACAAATCTATGCCCGATTTTATAACATGCGCGCGGCTGCGCATGTGTGGGAGGCGCGTGCAAAGGAGGGTGATTTTAAAATCTGGCACGTGTGTGCGTGCAGCCAACAGATTTTTATAACATGCGCGCATGCCTGGAACTGCGTGCACATGGACACACGTGCGTATGTTTTAAAATCTACCCTATTATGTACAGTATGAGAATTAAAACTAGAACAAAGTTAAGAAAAATGTAAAAAAATATTGGCTCTAAAAAGAAGCCTTGCAGCAGTGTCTTGTAAGAGTTGAATACCGTTTAACAGCAAGATGTATAGCACTGATAAAGAGCATTGCAGTCATCCAACTGATATCAAATCTAAGGCATGAATTTTCAAAGCAGTTGCTCACATAAGTAGCTTGCGTTTGCATACATGCTTTTTTATTTAAAAAAAAAACCCACAAATTTTAAATATCCCGCGAGCAGGGTTTAAGTGCGTGGCTGGGCCTTGCGTGCACTGTGAGCATTTTAAAAGGGGCCTGACCCCCAGGGAGGGGCGGTCCAGGGGGCAGGGCAGGGCTGCAGGCAGCCAGTACAGTGGCCATTTGCCGCTGTGCTGGGGGATCGCGTGCCGGCAGGGTGCCGGCGCGCGCAACTTGCTACTGCTCCTTTGGAGGAGCAAAAGGTAAATTTAAAAAAGTAGGGATAGCTAGGATAGGGTTAGGGGGCGGGTAGGAGAGGGGAAGGGGAAGGGAGGTTAGAGGTTAGAGAGGTTAGAGTTTAGAGGTTAGAGAGGTCTAGAACGGGTAGATGTGAATCGGTTATTTACTCTTTCAGATAGTAGAAAGACTAGGGGGCACTCCATGAAGTTAGCATGGGGCACAATTAAAACTAATCGGAGAAAGTTCTTTTTTACTCAACGCACAATTAAACTCTGGAATTTGTTGCCAGAGGATGTGGTTAGTGCAGTTAGTATAGCTGTGTTTAAAAAAGGATTGGATAAGTTCTTGGAGGAGAAATCCATTACCTGCTATTAAGTTCACTTAGGGGTAGATTTTCAAAAAACGCGAATAGGCGTACTTTTGCTGGCGCATCAGGCGCCAGCAAAAGTACGCTGGATTTTAGTAGATACGCGTGGAGCCGCGTGTATCCACTAAAATCCTGGATCAGCGCGCGCAAGGCTATGAATTCTGTATAGCCGGCGTGCGCCGAGCCGCGCAGCCTACCCCCATTCCCTCCGAGGCCGCTCCGAAATCACCCCGGGCCGTAGCCACGCCCCCGTACCTGCCCCCAAAACGCTGCCGACACACCCCCTAAACGCCGCGACGACCGGGCCCGCCCCCGACACGCCCCCCTCGGAGAACCCCGGGACTTACGCGAGTCCCGGGGCTCTGCGCGCGCCGGTAGGCCTATGTAAAATAGGCTCACCGGCGCGCAGGGCCCTGCTCGCCTAAATCCGCCCGGGTTTGGGCGGATTTAGGCGAGCAGTGCTCTGAAAATCCGCCCCTTAGAGAATAGCCACTCCCATTAGCAATGGTAACATGGAATAGACTTAGTTTTTGGGTACTTGCCAGGTTTTTATGGCCAGGATTGGCCACTGTTGGAAACAGGATGCTGTGCTTGATGGACCCTTGGTCTGACCCAGTATGGCATTTTCTTATGTTCTTATGTTGTTAGGGTAGGGGGTAGGGAAGTTCCCTCCCAATCCGCTCCTTAATTGGATGTAATGTCAGTTTCGGTCATGCAATGATGTAATTGCATTACGTCCTTTGATTGGCAGTCTAGGTACTAGCATATAGACCGGTGTTAGACAGGGCTCTAACTCTGACATCATTTCCGGTCTATACGCCACTATGCCAATAAGTTATTTGAACTGTTTTTTAATTCTGACAAGATTCTTAAGTGTGCATTAATTCATAGCCTTTTGTTTTTAGACTGATTTCATTGTACCCTGAAGAAGAGCTGCAGTTCGAAACACAGTCCCATGTGGCTTGGAAACACTAAGGCATCGTTGGAGCACCATGTCATGATCGCCACTTGGCATTCTTTGCAGCAAGCTATAAGATAATTTTCCTTGAACGTTTGTGAACATTTAGAGATGTCTCAATAACATTTTTATGTGCTACATATAGTCCAACCTTATTCCAGCTGATATGTTTTTTCAGAAAGTGCTGGGGTTGGGTGGGAGGGAGGGACTTAATACAGAGCTGAAATACAGGGGCGGGCAACATCCAGTCCCTTTGGACATCAATCTGCTCAGGTTTTCAGGGTATCTCTAATGAATATGCTTGAAAAGATTTGCATGTAGAATACATCAGATCAGTTCAAATCTATCTCATGCATATTCTATGGAATATCCTGAAAACCAAAGTGGCTTAGCGTCCATGGAGACTGGAGGTTGTTGACCCCTGCAGAAACAACAAGTATTGCATCTTAATTTACTTCTATTCTATTTTTATCTGTATTTAGAGATTCATCACCAGGAACTTAATAGGCTGCAGTCAGAAGTAGAAGGACTGACAGTAAAGCAGAAGTGGCTTATTTATTTTTAATTTTTAAAAATGTATATCCTGTCTTATCTTTGGTTCCAAGTGGGGTACGCAGACTACATTTATAATAAAAACTTATTGTGGTCAGGGTATCACTGAGGATCACCTCATTTAAGTTTCCAAACCCGGATAATCCTAATAAGAATTTTATATTTTTATAGTCTGTCTTTCATGTCATTTCAAAGCAGATACCACAAAACTATAAGAACATCATTTAGACAAACATTTGAAGGAACATTCAATGTGGTGTCATTTCTTATACTATCTTAGCATACTAATGCAATGCATTGCTGTTTGCTACAGCTCCTTGTTAGAATAGGCACAGGAGTCCAGTGAACATTGGGGGGGGGGGGGGGGGGGGGGGGGGGGAGAGAGAAAGAGGGAGAGAGACTATAAGGCTCAGCCTGACACTCATAATTGGACCATTGTAAGGAGGCACTTTGAATCGGGGTGAGTTTTCAGGAGATGGGTTGGGGTTGGGGGGTGTTGTTACAGACACATTCAGAGGTATCCATTATAAAATTGACCTCATTAAAGAATTTTAGACCCTATAAGTGATTTGTACAATGCAGCTAGCTGACTGCAATGTACAAATCAACTCCTCTTGTTAGAATCTTCATCACTTATAAGGCCTAAAATTCTTTAATGAGGTCAATTTTACAATGGATACCTCTGAATAGGTTTGTAACACTACATCGCTAACCCTAACCTACATCCCGAAAACTAACCCCAATTCAAAGTGCCCCTTACAATGGTCCATATGTAGAGTATCAGACTGAGCCTCATAAAGAGACACACTTCTCTCTCTCTCTCCTCCCTCCCTCCCTCTCTCTCCAGTGCTCACCAGACTCCTGCACCTAACAAGGAGTTGGAGTAACATACATGCACTGGTGCTGGCCCCACCTCCAGAATGGCCTTTTCCGCCCACTTTTTCAGGCCACGCATACCTCAATGTACATGTGCCCTTCCTGGTGATTTAAAATTCACGTAGCTCCCGTGCAGCCCATTTATGCGTGTATCTGGCCGTTTCGGCACGCGAAGTCTTTTAAAATCTACCTTTAAGTGGATAAAGCATGCCACTGGTTTGATTTATTGTACAGAATTATTTGTCTTGTTTCTTTAATGGTCCTAAATCCACCGACTACTTCTATTCAAGAGTTTGGTATCTTGACAGTTTGTGAATAATTCTACAGACATAATAATAAAAAAAAGGAGCTAGACATCTTCCCCCCCCCCCCTTTTTTTTTCCCTACCCTACCTCTAGAGAGTTTTTCTTAAATCTACCCCAGTCTTTTCTACCTGTGGGCATTCTCCTGTCAGGCCAGTCGCACAAAACTTGCTTGGCACAATGCGGTCCAGGTCATTCAGTGCAATAATAGCCAATCAGGCCAAAGCATTCATTCGTGGGGGTCTGATAACCCTGTTTACTCATGTCATTCCCACAGCAGGCAGTGAAATCCCAGTTGGCATGCAGAGCAGCTAAAAAGTTCTAACCCGCCACTCTTTATCTGTTAAGCTTGTGTTTTATCTGTCTTTTGTAAGCAATTTCGTTGATTGAAGAGTCTCTGCTGGTCTGGCCAAGCTATACTTTAGGTTTAACTAGCAGAACACTTGCCTAGAGAGAGGCTGAGAAAAGGAACACAACTACTGTACTGTTGCCCTCTTTCAGTTAGTGTGGCAATGATTAATTTAAAAAAAAAAAAAAAAAAGATATTTAGTTTTTTTTCACCAGAGAAGCCTGACTAAGATAAATACCTTGTTTTCAGCTGGGTTCTAGAGGCAGGGACAGTAACTTTTTAATCAGCTATGGGGGCAGCACATACATGCATGAATGCTGTCTCACGCCAAGGGACAAAGCTATACTATAACATATACAAGTATATGCGTGCATGATATAAAATAGGCTGTACGTGCGTTCATGTGCGCACAATTTTATATGGACGCGTGCATGTGTGCGAAAATGCCACCTCGACCAAGTAAGTGGGAGGATTTTAGTAGACCTGCGCCCTGATACAATTACCAGTTTCCCCAGTTTGTTCCCAGTTCACCCAGTTAAGGGGTAGGACCTCCTAACCCCCCTTCTAGTTAAATAGCCTTCCTTTTACCTTGTTAGCACCCACCCTTAAAACCCTGCTGACTAGCCTAGAAATTTTTGTTTTATTACTTACACGCTATCCATAGCATTAGCAAAGTTATGTGGAAGGGGGACTCTGGCGCGCGCTTCTGTGTGTAAAACCTTATGCACACATTTCATATTAAAGTCTTGGAATGCTCATGCCCTCCCATAGACCATGCCCACACCCACGCCCTTCCCCTTTTTAGCAACTTTATATTTGCGCGCATACTGGGAGATACGCACAATGGGCGCCAGCCAGACATACTTGTATATCTCCCGGTTTCGGCATCCCCTGGGCTTTTAAAATTCATCTCACAGTGAGAGAAAAATAACAAATCAACAGAGTAGGTAATGGCAGAAAAAAAGGCAGCTTGGCCCATTCATGGTGTCCTGCCTCCCACAGGTGCTTTCCTGTTTGTTCACTGTTGTCCTACTTTCACAGTGTCCTGCTCCCACAGCAGCCTTTCTGTTTCTGTTCCTAATGTTGTGTTCATGCTTTACTCTGCATAGCTTCTTGTTTTCTGCTATACCGAGAACCGGTGGCTGCCTGCACATTCACAGCTTCTGCTAAATTCATTGCAGCTGGCTCTAAAGAGTAAAAGGTGAATCTGAAAAGCCCGGTGCGTGCATTAATTAGGAGATGTGCACACAAATAGGGCTTACACATGCACACATTATTTCCAAAACTCAGATATGTGAGCGTATCTTGGGCTGCGTTCATATCTCGCTGAGTTTCTAAAAGGTGTGGGGTGTGGGTATAGTCTGGGCGTGGCATTGGTGTTCCGGGGCAGGGCTAAGAGATGTGCGCAGATCTAGATATGCACCTGGGTGCGTGCCCAGGTTCCCTGTCACATACATTTACTTCTGCTATGGAGGAGGTGTACAGAAAACTTTCTGTTTCAGAGGGGTTTAAAAGGTCTGGGGTAACTGGGAGGAGTGCAGGCTATTTGTGGATGATTCTAAGATCTGCAATAGAGTGGAGACACCTGAAGGAATAGAGAGAATGAAAATTGATTTAAGAAAACTGGAAGATTGGTTGAAGATTTGACAGCTGGGATTCAATGCCAAGAAGTGCAGAGACATGCATCTTGTGCTCCTACTATGTGACAGGGGCCGACCAATGGCACCGGTAGCCCCTGTGACATAGTAAGGGCAAAGGCTATCGGCGCCATTTTGAATACTGGCAGCTGACAGTCCGAGTGCAGGAGATCGCTCCAGGACCCCCGCTGGACCACCAGGGACTTTTGGCAAGTCTTTGGGGGGTCAGGAGGGTGGGGGTTTATTCGTTAGTGATACGTTGTATTCGTGGGGGTTTGCCATACGTTTCGTGACCCCCACGAATACAAAGAATATGGCATATACATTGCGGATTGCCAATACATTGCAAACGAATGCACACCCCTAGTGCACAGACCAGGAGGGGAGATCTGAAGATGGCGAAACAATGCGACAAGGCGATATCTAAAGCCAGAAGAATGCTGGGCTGCATAGAAAGAGGAATAACCAGTAAGAAAAAGGAGGAGATGATGCCCTTGTACAGATTCTTGGTGAGGCCTCATTTGGTAGAGATGTGAATCGTGTCCTCGATCGTCTTAACGATCGATTTCGGTTGGGAGGGGGAGGGAATCGTATCGTCGCCGTTTGGGTGTTTAGAGTATCGTGAAAATCGTTAAAATCGTGAACCGGCACACTAAAACCCCCTAAAACCCACCCCCGACCCTTTAAATTAAATCCCCCACCCTCCCGAACCCCCCCCCAAATGCCTTAAATTACCTGGGGGTCCAGCGGCGGTCCGAAGCTAAATCGGGGGAAGGGGGAGGGCAGGAAAACCGGCACACTAAAACACCCTAAAACCCACCCCCGACCCTTTAAATTAAATCCCCCACCCTCCTGAACCCCCCCCAAATGCCTTAAATTACCTGGGGGTCCAGCAGCGGTCCGTAGCTAAATCGGGGGAAGGGGGAGGCCAGGAAAACCAGCACACTAAAACACCCTAAAACCCACCCCGACCCTTTAAATTAAATCCCCCACCCTCCCGAACCCCCCCCAAATGCCTTAAATTACCTGGGGGTCCAGCGGCAGTCCGGAACGGTCTCCTGCAATTGAATCGTGTTGTCTTCAGCCGGCGCCATTCTGCGCCGCCATTTTGCAAAATGGCGGCGCAAAATGGCGGCGGCCATAGACCAACACGATTCGACTGCAGGAGGTCGTTCCGGACCCCTGCTGGACTTTTGGCAAGTCTTGTGGGGGTCAGGAGGCCCCCCCAAGCTGGCCAAAAGTCCCTGGGGGTCCAGCGGGGGTCCGGGAGCGATTTCCTGCCGCGAATCGTTTTCCGTACGGAAAATGGCGCCGGCAGGAGATCGACTGCAGGAGGTCGTTCAGCGGGGGTTCCGGACCCCGGCTGAACGACCTCCTGCAGTCGAATCGTGTTGGTCTATGGCCGCCGCCATTTTGCGCCGCCATTTTGCAAAATGGCGGCGCAGAATGGCGCCGGCTGAAGACAACACGATTCAATTGCAGGAGGCCGATCCGGACCGCCGCTGGACCCCCAGGTAATTTAAGGCATTTGGGGGGGGTTCGGGAGGGTGGGGGATTTAATTTAAAGGGTCGGGGGTGGGTTTTAGGGTGTTTTAGTGTGCCGGTTTTCCTGCCCTCCCCCTTCCCCGATTTACGATTTTTTGACGATAAATCGGGGGAATTGGTATTGTATCGTGGCCCTAACGATTTTTGATGATTTAAAATATATCGGACGATATTTTAATTCGTCAAAAAACGATTCACATCCCTATCATTTGGAGTACTGTGTTCAGTTCTGGAGTACACATCTGAAGGGGGATAAAGACAGGATGGTGGCAGTTCAGAGAAGACTGAACAACATGGTGTGGGGTCTGTATCAGAAGAGAACTATGAGGAAAGGCTGAAGGATCTCAATATGTATTTCTTGGAAGAGAGGAGGTATAGGGGAGATATGATACAGACCTTCAGATACCTGAAAGGTTTTAATGCACAATCATCAAACGTTTTCCGTTGGAAAGAAATCAGTAGAACTAGGGGTCACAAAATGAAACTTCAGGAAGGATGATTCAGAACCAATGTCAGGAAATATTTCTTCACGGAGAAGGTGGTAGATGCCTGGAATGCCCTTCCAAAGGAAGTGGTGAAGATGAAAACAGTGAAAGAATTCAAAGGGGCATGGGATAAACAGTTTGGATCCCTAAAACTACAGGATGAAAATGAAGAAAAGAGTTCATGGAGGTAACTTGCTGGTGCAGCAGTTACTACCTTTAACCAATAAGCCTTCATACTATTAATGCAGCTCCATCATCGCTCTCTGCTTCAATGGCAAGGGGAAAAGGGGAATTGGATTCGTACAGCAACCGAGTACCCCAGCTTTTACGGTCTGGGGAAACAAATAAACATGGGGGTAACTTGCTGGCACGGCAGTTACTATCTTTAACCAATAAGCCTACATAGTGTCAACGCAACTCCATCATTGCTCTCTGCTTCAACAACAAGGAGTTACAGGGAATTAAATTCAGACAGTAAGCAATGTGGGCCCTGACTTTTACGATTTGGGAAACTGATAAGTATGGGGGTAACGTGCATGGCACAGCAGATGCTACCATAAGCTTGCTGGGCAGACTGGATGGACCATTTGGTCCTTTTCTGCTGTCATTTATTTGTTTCTATATTAAACCAGGGTGGTTTGGAGGACCTAGCTCATAACTGGTGGACAAACTGGCAATAGTATGGACATGTTCCCCTTTTAAAATTCCCTGACTTACGAGGTAGAAACAGAATTTATGTGCCTAGGCGTGCATCCATTTAAAACTGGGTGCAGAGGCATGCCCATCCAACCTACCTCCAAACCTCTCAGTCAAGCCCCCAGCCCCCTCACCCACCATAAATGATCTCTTACTTCATAACTCAGTTAAAAACCAAATTCTCCAAACCATACCCATTCAGCATTACTCCCTAAAGACCTGAAATGATCATTCTCCAAAATCTTCAACAAAATAATTATGCTTTCAATTTTTTTTAAATAATTCACTTTCACTTACAGATCCAATGGCATAAAATTAAAAAATGTAATATAATAACAAAAGCTGAAAAGAAGGTAAATAAATATAATCCAAAAAATTTATCCCTTCTAAATTACGTATCATTCAAAAATCATTTATTTTTCACATAAGACCTTCATAGATTGGACATAAATATCATTGCAGTAAAAATTTCCTTTTGAAAATTCTCCGGTGATATAATCATAGATCTAATTATTACTTTATCAATAGTGATTCTGAAGCAAAACTTTCAAATCAATAAAGTCTGAATTTGTGAACAAAAACTGTGTCCTTGAATCTCTCCACTATATTCTAGCAATCCACGTTAAAATGTCAATGAATTGCATCTCCTATCCACAGGTTATCAATGGCATTTGATGTTGTGTAAGCATAGTATTGTATTGAGCGCCCATTGTCCTTACATATGGGCAATCACATCTCTTGTGCACCTGATGCAAGACTGGAAGACTGGTCATCCAAATCGCAGATGAAATTCAATGTGGACAAGTGCAAGGTGATGCAAATAGGGAAAAATAACCCTTGCTATAGTTACATGATGTTAGGCTCCATATTAGGAATTACCACCCTGGAAAGGGATCTAGGCATCATAGTGGATAATACTTTGAAACTGTCGGCTCAGTGTGCTGTTGCAGTCAAAAAGCAAACAGAATGTTAGGAATTATTAAAAAGGGGATGGTAAATAAAACGGAAAATGTCATATTGCCTCTGTATCGCTCCATGGTGAGACTGCATCTTATACTGTGTACAGTTTTTCTCATCGCATCTCAAAAAGATATAGTTGCACTGGAGAAAGTGACCGAAATGATAAAGGGGATGGAACAGCTCCCCTATGAGGGAAGGCTAAAGAGGTTAGGGCTGTTTAGCTTGGAGCTGAGATGGCTGAGGGGGGATATGATAGAGGTCTACAAAATCATGAAAGGACTTGAACAGGTAAATGTAAATTGGTTATTTACTCTCTCAGACAATAAATGCAATAAGAGGCACTCCATGAAGTTGGCAAGTAGCTCATTTAAAACAAATCAGAGAAAAAACGTTTTCACTCAATGCATAGTTAAGCTTTGTAATTCATTGCCAGAGGATGTGGTTACAGCAGTTAGTGTAACTGGGTTTAAAAAAGGTTTGGATAAGTTCTTAGAGGAGAAGTCTATAAACTGCTATTAATCAATAAGAAAAAGTAGCTTCTATTTAATGTTTGGTTACTTGCTGGGTTCTTGTGACTTGGATTGGCCACTGTTGGAAACAGGATGTTGGGCTTGAAGGATGGTTGGTCTGACCCAGTATGGCATGTCTTATGTTCTTAATTTTAAAAGACATACGCACCAAAGCTGGGATAAACATGCAGAAGTCGGGTCAGTGCATGCCGCATGGATTTCAAAAAACGCAGAAGTAGTCATGCATCTCCCAGTATGCGCACAAAAAATATTTTACAAAAAAGGAGCAGAGAATGGGCATGGTCTGGGCGGAGCATAGGTGTTCCTAGATTTTTCAATGAAATCTGCATGTCAGTATTTACGTGCAGAAGCATGCACCTGGATCCTCTATCGTGTAACTTTACTTCTTCTATGGATGGCATGTAAGTCCTGAAACAAAAAAAAAGTAAAGAGCTTAGTGGGGTTTTTAGGGTGGGGGCTAACAAGATAAAAGGTAGGCTAATTAACTAGGGGGGGTTAGGAAGTCCTATCCTTTAAGTGGGTAAACTGGGAACTAACTGGGGAAACTAGTAATTGTGTCGGAACGCATTTGTACCAAATTCCTCCCACTTACGTGGTTGAGGAGGCATTTGCACACACATGCGTGCATCCATATAAAATTGTGTGCATATGTACGTGAGCACCGTCTATTTTATATCATGCATGCATGTCATAAATTGCCACATGCATTAGTGCGAGCAGGCATATGCACGTACACGTGTGCCCATGTGGTTGTTTAAAAGCTACCATCAGTCTGTCTATATATATATCCAAAAAAAATCCCACCACTTATTATACTCATCTTATATGATATAGCTTGATGAAACCACCTGACACGTCTATGTTTCGAGAGCAATTCCCTGCTTCAGGAGTGTGTCATCCAGTGTGTGTCCCAGGCATGTCCCTGGATAACGATGCAAAAAAGAAACTTTTTATTTATATTTATTTAATTTAATAAAATGAAAACGGGGGGAAAAAAAGAACAGCAGAAAAAACAAAACCATCCTTAATTAGACCTCAAGTATGGGGAGAACTTAAGGAAACAATTATATTAACATTGTAACTTAATAAATGACAGCAGACAAAGACCAAAGGGGTACATTTTCAAAAACAGCGCGCGCGCGTACTTTTGTTCGCACACCACACACGAACAAAAGTACGCTGGATTTTATAAGATACGCGCGTATCTTATAAAATCCGGGGTTGGCGCGCAAAAGGGGGTGCACATTTGTGCAACCTGCACGCGCCGAGCCTGGCGCGCGCTGCCTGTTCCCTCCGAGGCCACTCCGAAATCGGAGCTGCCTCGGAAGGAACTTTCCTTCTGCCTCCCCTCACCTTCCCCTCCCTTCCCCTACCTAACCCACCCCCCTGGCCCTATCCAAACCCCCCCCACCTTTGTCGGTAGATTTACGCCTGCCCGAGGCAGGCGTAAATCTGCGCGCGCCAGAGGCAAAATAGGCGCGCCGGTGCGCGCAGGGCTTTTAAAATCCAGCCCAAAGAGTCCATCCCGTTTGCCCAGCAAGTTGCTTTGAATAGTAACTGCCAATCCATGCAGCTTACCCTCATGCCTCCTGTTAAGGATAGTAACTGCTGTTCTTTGCAGGTTACCCTCAAGCCTTCTATTAAAGGTTGTAGTGACTGCTGCTTCATGCAGGTTAATTCCCATGCATCACAAACAAACACAATGGTTAAACGCATCTTTGCATTTTCATACACCACAAAGGAGCCTTCGTTCAGCTAATAAAGGGCTTTTATCAATACCATCAATCAGAACGGCACACCTATCTGAGGTAAGAGAACGAGCTATCTCAGTCACGGGTCCCAAATTATGGAACTCATTACCAGATGAACTCAGATTACAAAAGGGCATTAAATATTAAAAAAAAAATAAATCTGAAAACATTACTATTCAGAAACGCGTATGAATTATTGGCAGAGAATTGATTGTCTTGTTTGATGGGTCCTTCGCTAGGCTGTTTCTCTCTTTTTTTATTTAATTTTATATTGTTTTACTTGCTTTTTACTTTATTGATTTATTAGTTTTATTTCATACAGTTGGATGTAATGTACTTTTTTGTTTATATTTTTACTGATCAGTTTTAATTATTTTATTTTTTGCTTGTACTTTTTATCTATTTATGATTCATTGTATACCATCTAAATTGACCTACAGATTGACAGTATATAAAATAAATAAATAAACAAAACAAATAAATAAATAAATGTAGAAGTGTTATACCTAAAGTTAACATAGGTTACCCCATTTTTTCATTTCCATCCTCTAGCCTGTAGGGATCTGCAATGTTTATCCCATTCCCTTTTGAATTCCATCACCATTCGTGTTTTTACCACCTCTTCGTGAGGGCATTCCATGTATCCATCACCCTCTCTGTGAAGAAATGTTTTCTGATGTTGGTTCTGAGTTGTCCCCTCTGGAGTATCATATCATGAGCCCTAGCTCTGCAGTTTCCTTTCCAGTAGAAATGGTTTGATGTTTGTGCTTCATTAATACCTATCAGGTATCTGAAGGTCTGTATCAAATCTCCCATGCTCCTCCTCTCCTGCAGGTATACATATTCAGGTCCTTCAGCCTCATCTCATAGGGCTTTTGATGCAGACCTCACACCATTTTGGTCAGTTTTCTCTGAATAACTTGCATCCTGTCCTTATCCTTTTAGAGATGAGGTCTCCAGAACTGAACACAGTACTTCAGGTGAGGCCTCACCAAAGCCCTGTACATAAATATTGGTGAAGATCATTTAAAACTAGTGCTAATGTTGATAGGCATTAGCAATTCCCTATTTTCTAAAAAGCCTTCAAGTTGTTCAGGATCAAAAAACACAAACATAGTATTCCCCATCATAACCTGACACTTACAGTTACATTCTAATAAAATGGAAAACCCCATGGGCAAGTTAACCACCCTCTGACTTTTTCTTCAAAGATGTTTTGCATCTTAATTGAATAGCTCTAGCAACATCAGGAAATAATGCTATTTCTTGATACAAGAATGCATAAAATTTAAGACAGAAAAACCCTTTCAATGTCCAATTTATGTCAGGTTCTAAAACAAAAGTAACAAGTAAGGTAGTGAAATCTCAGTCTGAGAATCTTGCAGTAAAGCCGCAAGATCTAACATATCAACTAATGGTTCTGAATTCACTGGAGTACTAGTAGGTAAATTTCTATTTCTCCCTGTAGCAACAGGGGGAATTGATTCTAATAGAACCTTCAACAAATTTAGGCCTAGGTTCATCATTTTGCTATAAAATTGATCACATCATATGTGTGTGTGGGGGGGGGGGGGGGGGGGGGGGGAAGAGAGACTTTTTTAAGGCTCAGCCTGACACTCAATATATGGACCATTGTAAGAAGCACATTGATTCAGGGTGAGTTTTGGGAAGGTGGGTTGATGTTAGGGGGACTTACTGACACATTCAGAGATATTCATTGTAAAATTTGTTACTTCGGCCGGCCACGGAACCCATGGCTGGCCTTCCTTACCTCACGCCGCTGCCATCCCAAGAGCAAATGCGGGCCCCTCCGCAACATGGAGGGAGCACCTCCTGCGCTGCCCTCCTCTCGGCGGCCCTTGGCATTATGGCGTTGTGGAAACGCCACTGCTGTTTATCTCGTGGCTCTGCCTCGTGGCAGATATGCCGCCGCTGGCTGCTGCTTCTTCTGGGTTCCTCAGGCGCGCGTGCCCCTCTCCCTAATTTAAGGGGCCCGCGGCGCGCTGAGACTGCCAGGCCCATCCAGATGACATCAATCACCAGGACCTATTTAAGGCAAGCTCTGATAGTCAGAGCTTGCCTTTGCAACAGGTTCCCTCGCTCCCTATTGCCTCCAGGTGATTCTTCAAGTTCCCGACTCCTTTTACCTTTGGATTGCTTCTTTGGACTTCGACCTCTGCTTTGCCTGACTACGCCGTTGATTCTCTCTGAATCTCGACCTCTGCTTCGCCTGACTACGCTATTGCCTATCTCCAGACCCAGACCTCCGCTTCGCTTGACTACGCTATTGACTATCTCTGTGATCAGACCTCAGCCCTGCTCGCCATTGCCTTCAGATTGCTGCCAGCCCTGACTCAAGCTTGCTCTTCAACACTTCTCCAACTTACTCCCTGGACATGGTTTACTCAGGCTTTGGCCTGCTTTTGCTCGAGCAACCCCTGTCTGCCTCTGTTCCACTGGCGCTTGAGTTTCCAGGATACTACCCTGTCCAGAGTAAGACGGTACCATATTTCACCTGCTGTCTCTGGGTTGAACCGACTCTCACCTTGACTACACACGGAGGCCCAAAGGCTCAACCCATGGGAAACGAGGACTGGTATAGGTGAATCTCCAGCAGCCTCTGTCTATCAGCCCACTCCGCCTGCCAACGGTGGGGACCCGTAGGTCCCTACCTATGGGTTGCATCAACCCCCACCTTGGCCCAAGGGTCCACCTCCAACGCAACAAAATTGATATCAGTAAAGAATTTTGATAGCAGCTAGGTAGAGAGTGCATCAAGCTAAGTCGAAAGTACATTGTACAAATCTCATCTTTTTGTAACGTTCATCACTCCAAATCACATAAAATCTTCATTGCTGTCTATTGTGCTGTTCGTACCCCTGACTGTGCATGTAAAACTGCCCCTCAAAACCTAGCCCACCACCTAAACCTCACCCTGAGTTCAGAATGGCCCCTCTTAAAGTGGTATAAAAAGTTGCCTAATATGTGTGCCTCCCTACTCTTTGAAATGGGATTTGCCATATTTATTACAAATCTTGTTTTGGGTATAATGTCAGGAAAAAAGGTGTAGTTATTTCCAGCGTTAAATCCTGTGGTAGTGTGCGTTACGCTATCACATGCAACATTAAGCACCCCTCATTTTCATAAACGCCTCTCATTTGACTAAATTTTTTAAATTTGCATACACATCTCGTGATGCGTTATCCCATGCATTATGGCGTTATCGCAGGTGTTAGGACCCGCGTGATTTGAAAAATGACCCCCTTAGGTAGAATCTTTTCAGCATGTTTTCTAATGAAATCACTGAGGATTTAGGAAAATTTAAAAAACATAAATTCCATCTTCTAAAATAATTCTCAAAAATTCCTAATTAACGATTCAAAATCTCTTTATCCTTCATAAGAGCCTCATCACATATATGCAATGCTTCCAACTGAATTTCAAGACCAGCTAATGTTGCAAAATTCTTCCCATCATCAAGACAGAAGACTATGACATCTCTGGACAAAGATGATACGGCCTCAGATTTTGCAACCACTGTGAATAGTAATGGAATTCAAAAGAGCATGAGATGAACCAGAGGATTCCTGCAAGCCAGAGAATGGAAATGAACAAATGGGTAGCCTGCATGGAACGGCAGTTACAACCACCCTTAACAGAAGGCTTGGGGATAGCCTGCACAGAGTGGCAGTTGCTACTACCCTTAACAGAAGACTTGGGGTGGCCTGCACAGAGCGGCAGTTGCTACTACCCTTAACAGAAGGTTTGGAGGTGGCCTGCACAGAGCAGCAGTTGCTACTACCCTTAACAGAAGGCTTGTGGTGGCCTGCACAGAGCGGCAGTTACTACTACCCTTAACAGAAGGCTTGGAGATAGCCTGCACAGAGTTGCAGTTCATACTACTCTTAGCAGAAGGCTTGGAGATAGCTTGCATGGAATGGCAGTTGCTAATTTCTTTAAAAAAAAAATATATATATTTTTTTTTTAAAGAAAACTTGTTGGGCAGACTAGATGGACCATTTTGACCTTTATCTGCTGACATTCACTATTATACTAGGTTACTATTGCTGGCAGGACCATGGGAATCAGGACTAAGGAAGGCTGAAAATCTATTAGAAGTGGTGATAGGGGCACTAAATGTATTAGATCCTGCATGTCCCACAATTAAAAAGAAAGCATAAAGCCCTCAATACATGGTTGGATCATGGAAGTAGAAACCACTGACCTAGATAGGAAAGTTCTGATGGTACCTTTCCTCTTCTGCCCTATTAACCACAAATAGAGGGGTAGCTCAAGAAAACCTGAATAGAATAGATCAGCGGTTCTCAACTGGTTTGTCACCAAGCACACGCAGGTGTGTCGCCACACTTTCCAGTGCCCCGCTGGCTCAGCTGCTCCCCCTGCCCCAGCAAAATAGGATCTTCCACCCGGGCTTAAAATGCTGTTAGCCCAGGCGCAACGTGGCAGGAAAGCTGGAGTCAGTGGTACCGGAATGGTCTCTTCATCCTGCCCCCCCCCCCCCCCCCCCGGCGGGCCGGAAGAGGAAGTGGAGTGTAGCAGCCACGAATGTGAGAAAAAGTGACCTTGCTAGTACGAGCGGCGCGGCCCGAAGAAGAAAGGCACGGCTTGAAGAATGAGCAGCATAGCACAGAGCACAAGAAGAGCAACATCAGCCCCCGTGGCCGGTGGGAGTCCTTTCTCGAGGCCACAAGGGCTGGAAGTGGAGGAGGTTGCTGCTGCTGTTAAGGCTGGAAGTGGAAGAGGCTGCTGCTGTTGCTAGTTCAGTGGGGGGAGAGAGAGAGAGAGAGAGAGTGAGTGAGTGAGCAAGCAAGCATATTTGTTTGAGATCCTGTGTATGTGATGTGTGTGTGTGTGTGTGTGAGAGAGAGAGATAGCATGAATGTAAGTGTATGACTGAGAAACTGTATTTTAGGAAGCAGCGCAAGCTTGTCTTGCGCTGCGTAGTTTAACATGGGAGTAAGGGGCAGGGAGCGTAAGGCAGACAGGAGTTAGCCATGGGGGGGGAACGGGGAGGGGGGGAGGGGGAATAGCAGCCGAGGAAAATAGCAACAATTTTGAATTGCTGCATTGTCATTGGTTGCTAGGGTAGCAGGATAGAGGGGAAGCGGGAATTATGTTGGCAGTTGAGCAGCAACCACGAAGCGAGCAGCTGAATTTTGCTTCTTCGCTGTGGCTGTTGATCAACTCCTGTGTAAGGGCAGCGTCGTGCGGGATTCGGCCGGCATGAGTGGTAGGAGGGGTAGAGCTGGGAGGCCTTCGGATGCAGCGAGGCTGCTTGGCCCCCCCCTGGAGGCGGTTCGCGGTGAGTTTCTTCGCGGCCGGGTGTGGGATTTCCCGCCTGTCGGACCCTTGTGAGGCTTGCTTTTCGGGGGGCCCGTTTCGGTACTTTTGAGGTGGAGGGAGCCCCCTTTCCTGCTTCCCCGCGGCGCGATTCTTCTCCCCCGGGCTCCCCGCTGCTTATCTCCGAATCGGGAGAGAGTGGTGCTGAGCCGGATCCGGAGCCGGCAGGGTTGGTGCGCTTCACCCCGCTCCGTGAGGCCCTGCTTGTTCCCCCGTCGCCGACGGCCCCGGCTCGCGCTCGCTACCCGAGTTATGGGGCCTGGGGGCCGACGGCTGGAGCGCGTGGCGGTACGTTGCCCCCTCGGGGGGCTGAACTTACCGTTGCGGCAGGCGTGCAGGGTGAGGAGGCTGGGGCAGCTTGTCCGGCCAAAGGCGCGAAGGGTGGAAGGCACAGGGCGCGCAGCAGCGCGGCCCGGCGTGCCGGCAGCCTGAGTGTTGAGCCTAGCAGGCGCACGCGTGCAGGCAGGGGGAGGAGTCCTCAATCGCGGCGCTCTGTTTGTCAGAGCAAGGGTCGAGCGGGAGTTAGGGTGGGCGGCGGTAATCGAGGGGCTCGGTCAGGAGCCAACCGGGGGAGGAGCGGTCCGGCTGCGCCTGTGGTGGCTCACCCAGAGCGGGGGCAGCATCTGCCTCAGCAGCCTCCGGTGCAGGCAGGGAGACCCCTTAGTGGCAGCGGGGCGGGAGGGGAGCCCAGTTCACCTGGGGGGAGGCCTTTCGGGGTAGCAGCGGGGGAGGAGGCTTATATCCCCATCTCTGTGGTGGCGGATATTATTAGGCAATGCTTAAGTCGGCGGGCGGAAGGAGTGTCTGTGCCAGGTAGTGAGCCCGGCTCCGCGGTTGTTGGGCCCAAGAAGGGGGGGCTAGGAAGGGGAAGTTTCTGCGCTGGGGTCTGTTCAGGCCACGCAGGAAGTAGGGATCCTTTTTCAGATGCGCTCGAGGTGGGAGGCAGCGCCAGGGCATATAAGGGGAGACTTCCGGGTTCCAGGGATGTGGGGAATTCGGGGGATTGGAGGGCTTCTGGGTATTTTCCAGGTGCGGAGGCGGATGAGGCGGCAGGACCTTCGAAGCTCGAAGCATGGAGAGAGAGGGAAGTGGAGGCGCGGCGGGAGATCGGCAAGAGAGGATCAGCGGAGAGGCGGTTAAGGGGAGAGACAGAGCAGTGCGAGGGTTCCGGCGCCTTGCTGAACGACCTCCTGCAGTCGATCTCCTGCCGGCGCCATTTTCCGTACGGAAAATGGCGCCGGCAGGAGATCGACTGCAGGAGGTCGTTCAGCGAGGGTTCCGGCGCCTCGCTGAACGACCTCCTGCAGTCGATCTCCTGCCGGCGCCATTTTCCGTACGAAAACGATTCGCGGCGGGAAATCGCTCCCTGACCCCCGCTGGACCTCCAGGAACTTTTGGCCAGCTTGTGGGGGGCCTCCTGACCCCCACGAGACTTGCCAAAAGTCCAGCGGGGGTCCGGAAGGACCTCCTGCCGTCCAATCTTTTTCGTCTATGGCCGCCGCCATTTTTCGGCGCCATTTTGGAAAATGGCGCCGGCTGAAGACGACAAGATTGAGGAGCAGGAGCCCGTTCCGGACCGCCGCTGGACCCGCAGGTTATTTAAGTTATTTGGGGGGGGGTTCGGGAGGGTGGGGGATTTAATTTAAAGGGTCGGGGGTGGGTTTTAGGGGGTTTTAGTGTGCCGGTTTTCGATTTTTAACGATGTTCCGGCGAGGGATGGGGTTCGGGAGGGTGGGGGATTTAATTTAAAGGGTCGGGGGTGGGTTTTAGGGGGGTTTTAATGTGCCGGTTTTTCGATTTTTCGATTTTTAACGATTTTTAACGATTTTTCACGATATTTTACCCCCCCAAACGGCAACAATACGATTCCCTCCCCCTCCCAGCCGAAATCGATCGTTAAGACGATCGAGGACACGATTCACATCCCTACAGGGCAAGGAGATCGGTGTTGGGGGAGGGTCCGGGACAGGATATGGGACATCCTGCCCTTGCTTCGTTAACAGAATTATGGGAGGAAGTTCCTAAGTGCGTGGTGAAACGGATACGTAGACGTAGATTTGTGGATATTTTTAAATTGTTAGAAGGGCGCAGGGGAGGGCGTAGGGACAAGAAAAAAGCCAAGAAGAAGGGAAAAGGGGGCAAAAAAGGTCCTAAAATATCTAAGAACATTGTGAATTGGGTTCGGGGTTTCCTGCGACTGGCGAGCATAGTGAGCCATTTTGATTGTACGCAATACGGTGCTTTGCTGTCTTACGCGGACAGCATCTTAGGAGCTTTCAGGGATTACGAAGGTTGGGCTTGGCTCAACTATGATGAAAAATTCAGAGATAAGATGGCGGGTAATAAGTACATGTCCTGGGGTACGCAGGACATTCATCTGTGGTTAACGCAGATGACTAACAAAGGGATGGGGGGTGCAAAAAGCGGGGTAGTCAGTGGTGCGGGGGGTACGGGTGGTGTGGCGGCGGCGGTAGCAGGGGCGAAAGGGCATTCCTTTCGTAGCTCAGGGGGGCCTCGACGGAGCGAAGGGGGTAGTCAAGCAGCGGGCAGTATCACCGATGTGTGTTGGCGGTTTAACAAGCTCACTTGTTTGTTCCCGGAGTGTAAGTTTCGGCACGCCTGCTCCACATGTGGTGGATCTCACCCCGCGACAAAAATGTGGGCAGGGCAAAAGCCGGCCCTTAGTAGGGTGTTAAACAGTGAAGTTCTTCATCGAAAGGCGGACTCTCCCATTGCAGTTGGGGTCTTGCGGGAGTATTTACGACATTACCCCAATGCGGGTGCCAAAACATTGCTGGAAAGCGGTTTTATGGCAGGTTTTAAAATTCCTTACGTGGGCCCGGGTTTTGGGGGGGAGGGCTAGGAATGCTAGATCGGCGTACCGATTGGCAGAGGTGGCAAGACATAAGTTGGGGGAGGAAATAAAGTTGGGTAGGATTGTAGGGCCTTTTGGGGAGCAACCTTTTCGAAAAATGCATTTGTCACCGTTGGCGGTCATTCCAAAGAAGGTTCCGGGTAAGTTCAGGTTGATTTTGAATTTATCACATCCAAAAGGAGCGGCTGTGAATGATTTTATCCCTAGGAAGGACTGCTCGGTGAAATGTGCATCTTTCGAGGAGGCTATTGACCTGGTGCGACAAGCGGGAGTAGGAGCTCTCATGGCTAAGGCAGACGTAGAGGCGGCTTTTCGCTTGCTCCCGATTCATCCATCGTGTTTTCCGTTGTTGGGTTTTTATTTTGAAAAAGGTTACTTTGTGGATCGCTGTTTGCCAATGGGTTGTGCAGTCTCCTGCGCGTTCTTTGAGGCGTTTAGCACGTTTTTGCACTGGGTGACGGCACAGCACAATCAGTGTGACAGATTATTGCATTATTTAGATGATTTCTTGTTTGTCGGATCAGGGACCACGGACGAATGTCAGAGGCAGTTGACGGGTTTCCTAGAAGTGATCAAGGAGCTGGGGGTACCAATAGCGCATGATAAGACGGAGGGGCCGGCGACGAAACTAGTTTTTCTGGGCATCGAATTGGATTCCGTAGCCATGGTATCGCGGTTACCTGTGGACAAGGTTCTCAAGTTGCATGGGTTAGTTCGCTCGGTGCGAGGAGCAAAAAAGGTGACTTTACGTCAGTTGCAGTCCTTGATTGGTTCTTTAAATTTTGCCTGCAGGGTTATACCAATGGGGAGAGCGTTCCTTCGTAGATTGTCACATAGAACGGTGGGGGTCAAGGCAGGGCATCATTTCATTAGAGTCACCAGAGACGTTAAGGAGGAGTTGGAGGTATGGGATAGATTTCTAGACGGATTTAATGGGGTGCGAGTGATGCAGGCGGAGGAAATTTCGAATGTCGAATTGGAGTTATTTTCTGATGCGGCAGGGTCTTGTGGATTCGGCCTATATTTCCAGGGAAAGTGGTGTGCGGAAGCGTGGCCTACGGCATGGGTGCAGGAAGGGGTTGTAAAAAATATCACATTATTAGAACTTTTTCCCATAGTGGTGGCGTTAACGATTTGGGGTCAGGAGCTGCAGAACAGGAGGCTGGTGTGGTGGTGTGACAATTTAGGAGTGGTGCAGGTTGTGAATAAGTTAGCAGCTAAATGTTTACGGGTATCGGGATTGTTGAGGGAGATGGTGTTTCTGTGTCTGTATTGGAACGTGACGATTAGAGCGCGGCATGTACCAGGGAATGTGAACTTGATTGCGGATGCTCTTTCTCGTTTCAAGTGGGATGTCTTCAGGGTCGAGGCTCCACAAGCTTCGTTACGGGGAGAGAAGTGTCCGGATCATCTGTGGCAGATCATCAAGACGACTCCTGGGAGATGATTCGACGATCGTTGGCGTCGTCCACGTGGAATTCTTACCTGTCTGGCAGAGGAGTAGTTGCTAGGTTTCTGGGAGGGAGAGGATGGAGGGGTGGGGCAGTGAGTGATACAGAAATTGGGCAGTTCATATTGTGGGCCAAGAGTGCAGGGTACACATTAGGGACCGTACGTTGTCATTTGACGGGTTTTGCGTTTTTTCAAAAAGTGGTAGGGGAAAAGGATCCAACAGCTAGTTTCTTAGTGAGGCGTATGCTGAAAGGATGGGGGAGAGGGTATCAGCGACGTAGAGATCGGCGGAAGCCGATTCGTTATCAGGATTTGGTTACGTTGGTTGAGCGTTTAGGGGACGTTTGTCGGTCTAAATACGAGGTTTTATTATTCCGTGTGGCATTTTCGTTTGCCTTTTTCGGAGCGTTAAGGGTTAGTGAATTGGCGGCTAGGTCAAAAACAGGACATGGGGGACACGGTTTAGGGGTGCAAGACGTTGGGGTGTCCGAAGACTTGGTTCGAATACGGATCCGTCATTCAAAAACTGATCAATGGGGGCGGGGAGTTTGGCTTTCGTTAGTTAAAGCGCCAGACACGGTCGTCTGCCCCGTGTTGTCTGCTCGGGCATTCCAACAGGTGAGACCGGGTAGGAACGGGCAGTATTTAATGCACGCTAACGGGGAGGCTCTCACGATTTTTCAGTTTACTAGAGTGTTGTACAAAGTAGTTGACGGTTTAGGGTGGGACACGAAGAGGTATACGACGCATTCGTTCCGCATAGGAGCGGCAACTACGGCGGCGGAATTGGGTTGGTCAGACGGCAGTATACAGAGGTTGGGACGCTGGAAATCCGAGGCTTTTCGGTCGTATGTGCGCAAATAAAGTGGGTCGAAGTGTCACGTTATCTAGGTTATTAATGCCGGTTTTTTGCGTTTCAGAAGCGAAAAGGGGGGAGCGTGTCCGTGAATGTGCCTGGATCGTGGGCCACTCATTTGTGCATCGGGCGAAAAGGAGAGCGGCTAAGAGACCTTATGGAGAGAACCTAAATCTGAAGACGGATCAGTGGAGTGTGCAATGGTTTGGGAAAGGGGGCATGGGGTGGGAGGACTTGTTGCCTTTTCTGCAGGCAAAAGCAAAACACCTGGGTCCTCCAAGGATATTAATTATACACTTAGGGGGTAATGAAGTAGGTAAATTGACTTGTCGTAAGCTGATTGGCATCATGAGAAAAGATTTGGCACGAATCATGAGTCTCTGGCCTGAGACGAGGGTGGGCTGGTAAGAGATCATCATTCGTCTTAAACACAGGATGGAGAGGGTGTGGAGGATGGGAGTCAAAAAATTGAATAGGCAAATTGGGAAGTGGGTGGTGCAGCAGGGCGGGTTTTGGATCCGACACGAGTGGTCTTGGGGTATGTTGGGGGGTTTCTTTTTGGGGGATGGGGTCCACCTGTCGGAGGTAGGCATGGATTTATACAACAACGCCTTGGAGGAAGGACTTGAGCAGCAAGTTCGAGGGGAAGGCCGCAGTGGGGGGAACAAAGACAAATAAATTTGACTTTGTTGTGGCGGAAAAACCCGAGCCATCAGGATGTTTATTGTGGGTATGAGGGGGAAAAGGGGGAGGACAAAGGGGGGGGGAGGGGGGGGAAATGCTCGTGTAGTTTCGGGGCCGCTACACGGGAAGGCCTAAAGGGCAAGATGGGGCCGATGCTCAGGCCGAACGCTTACCCTCGCTGGAGACGAGGCGGGGTGAGCACGGGTGGGGGAGGGGGGAGCGAAGTCTTACCATTCCGGCATGGTGGTAAGTGAAGAGGAAAGGTGCGTTGGGGTGTTGGGGGAGGATGGGGTAGGTTTTATTTGATTGTATTAATTATTAGAGGCTCGGGTTATTATTTATCTGTTATGAATAAACTGCGGCCTAAAAAATGTTGATAGCCACAAAGTTGTCTGTGTGGTTTGTATAGGGGAAACAGAGGAGGGGGAGAAGCGAAGAGCCGTCTTGCTTCCTCATGTTAAAGCGAGCGAGATCATGTAGAGCCCATGTGTATAAGTAAGAAAGAGAGCATGTGTGTCTGTATGCAACTGAGAGCCAGTATAGGTGAGAGAGTATGTGAGTATGTGATTGAGAGCCTGTGTGTAAGTGAGAGAAAGAGAGAAAGCATGTGTGTGTGCGCGAATGAGAGACTATGTGTGTGAGAGAAAGAGACCGCATGTATGTAAGTGTGTGAGATTGAAAGCCTGTGTGTATGTGTGAAAAGTCAGAGAGCATGTTGTGTAAATGTGTGATTAAGAGCATTTATAAGTGAGAGAGAAAAAGCATGTGCATATGTGCATGACTGAGAGCCTACGTAAGTGAGAGAGCACGTGTATATGTGTGTGACTGAGAGCCAGTTTCAGAGAGAGAGCTTGTATGTGACTGAGAGAGAGGAGAAAGTTGCAAGAAAACCATCCCTCCTCGTGCTAATTCAAACCAATCTCAGGGCACCTGGATATCAAATATTCCCAAGTATGCAGAGCAAAGCATTTTTTTATCCTTATTATTTTTCATTATTTGGTCTTTGTGCCTGCTATTTTGGAATATTTTATTGGTCTCTAGAAATTTTTATAATGAGTTTTTAATTATTGGATATTCCATTCATCAGCTGTTTCGGAATAATCTGTTCTTTTTATTAGTATGATTTTACTGCTATTGATTTTATATTCTTGATATGATTTATAAGGACTAATGATGTTTCTTTTTTCCTTTGTTACACTGCATACAGAGACACTGGCTTGTTGTGGTTTCCAGTTCAGTTTTTGTCTGCTTGTTTCTATTTATGCTTTATGGTCTCTTTATTTTTTGTTAGGCGAGGGTCTGCACATGTGACTGAGGTGAGGTTTTCTGCTGGCGTGTAGTTTCTGTGTAGGGCTCTATAGCAGCTTGGCTTGGTCCATTTTCCTAATAGGAGTATTGGAGTTTTAAGGCCTGGTGTAATATTTTCAGTTTTGCCTTGTAATGTGGTTACTGTTTGAGTGCTGGAAACTGGTGCTGTTTTGGTATGGGATATTTATTATTTTTGCAATTTCTGTTCAGACAGAGTACTTATCTTTCCCTTGTGTCATTCTTAACAATAAAAATAATACTGGCCCTTTATTTTTTATTTCCACCGTGAATTGTAATGAGCAGTATGTCATACATGTGAGCATGGTCTGTCAGGTGTGTCATGATGGGAAAAAGGTTGAGAATCACTGGAATAGAAGACAACCGAACTTACGGTCATTTTATTTATTTATTTGTTTGTTTGTTTATTTATTTATTTTTATTCTTTATTTATGCATTTTTCAACAAATTTTCAAGAAACAATCTTGATCAGAAAAGGAAAGAAGAGTAAAGCAAAATATACAAAGGATCGTCAAAAAGGGAATAAAATAATTACGGTACTTCTTCTATTCCACAAGTCCACAATAATGGATCCAATTGCGAAAAAAGTTATTAAGGAAAAATCACTAAGATGAATTAAAGTAAAAAGAGCAGTATTTAAACAGCAAGTATAATACATTGTGTAGGGCACTCATCATTCAGGAAGCAAAATAGACTGAACTAAATCATTTTCCACTACTTACAATCAGGCCGATATAGTACAGTGCGCTCCAGTGGAGCGCACTGTTAGCCCGGGTTTGATATCGTGTTTTCGACACGCTAGCTTTACTCCTTATACAGTAAGCAGTAATAGCGCATCGAAAACGCGTGGCCAACCCCCCTGAAACTAATAGCGCTCGCAACACGCAAATGCATGTTGATGGCCCTATTAGTTATTCCCGCGCGATACAGAAAGTAAACTATGCAGCCAAGCCGCACATTTTACTTTCAGAAATTAACGCCTGCCCAAAGGCTGGCATTAATTTCTGCTGGCACCGGGAAAGCAGAAAAAAATTCCAATTTAATATCATAGCGATATTAAGTCAAAGGCCCCAAAATTTTAAAAAAATCAAAACTTAAAAAAAAAAAGTTAAATCGGCCGGCGGCCCGCGGGTCAGAAGATGGACGCTCAATTATGCCGGCATCCATTTTCCGAACCCGTGGCTATCAGTGGGTTTGAGAACCGACACCGGTAAAATTGAGCATCAGCTGTCAAACCCGCTGATAGCCGCTGCTCCTTTTACTGCAGGCCCTCATTTGCATACTCTATCGTGCGCCCAGGAGAGTGGCCTGGGTATGTGTTGGGAGAGCCGGCGCTCGCCTCAGAGCGCCGGCTCTCCCGCGAATTTTACTGTATCAGCCCGAATGTTGGTTTATCACTAAGGAAAAAAGTTAATTTAGGAGGAGAAAAGAAAACAAATTTATTTATTTATGTAACAAATTTATAGAAACATAGAAACATAGAAACATAGAAATGACGGCAGAAGAAGACCAAACGGCCCATCCAGTCTGCCCAGCAAGCTTCACAAATTTTTTCTCTCATACTTATCTGTTTCTCTTAGCTCTTGGTTCTATTTACCTTCCTCCCCCACCATTGAAATATCTAGCTTGATTAGTTAGGGGTAGTAGGGGTAGTAACCGTCGCAATAAGCAAGCTACACCCATGCTTATTTGTTTTACCCAGACTATGTTATACAGTCCTTATTGGTTGTTTTTCTTCTCCCCTGCTGTTGAAGCAGGGAGCTATGCTGGAAATGCGTGATGTATCAGTCTTCTCCCATGCCGTTGAAGCAGAGAGCCATGCTGGATATGCATCGAAAGTGAAGTATCAGACACATTTGGTTGGGGTAGTAACCGCCGTAACAAGCCAGCTACTCCCCGCTTTGTGAGTGCGAACCCTTTTTTCTTCTCCCCTGTCGTTGAAGCAGAGAACTATGCTGTATATGCTAGGGGTGTGCATTCGGATTGACCGCATTAGTAAAACGCAACTCATATTTTTTTTTTACTTAAAAAATTGATTCGACATAAACGATCGGATTTCCCACATATCGAACATAGATATGTTCGATATGTGGGAAATCGCGATTGTTGAGCCAAAATAAAAATATAAACCCCCTCACCCTCCTTAATCCCCCCCCCGACTTACCACAACTCCCTGGTGATGGAGCGAGGAGTGAGGACGCCATTTCTGCAATCCTTGGCGAGAAGCATGTGACGTCGGCGGCACGTCGAGTGACGCCGGCGTCACGTGATTCCCGGCTCGTTCGCGCCGGACGGCTCGTTCGGCCCAAAAAGAACTTTTGGCCAGCTTGGGGGGGCCTCCTGACCCCCCCAAGCTGGCCAAAAGTTCTTTTTGGGCCGAACGAGCCGTCCGGCGCGAACGAGCCGGGAATCACGTGACGCTGCGTCACTCGACGTGCCACCGATGTCACATGCTTCTCGCCAAGGATTGCAGAAATGACGTCCTCACTCCTCGCTCGATCACCAGGGAGTTGTGGTAAGTCTGGGGGGGGGGATTAAGGAGGGTGAGGGGGTTTAATTTTTTTTTTTGCACATATGTACATATACCCAACTCATTGGATTTTTTTTATGTCCATATTGGCCGCAAGTGGGACCCCCTTTCGGACATAAAAAATATGAACATAAAATTTTGCTCTGCACATCCCTAGTATATGCATTGAAGGTGAAGTATCAGGCTTATTTGGTTTGGGGTAGTAACCGCCGTAACAAGCCAGCTACTCCCCTCTTTGTGAGTGTAAATCCATTTTTCCACATTTCCTCTTGCTGTTGAAGCTTAGAGTGATGTTGGAGTCACAGTAAGCATGTGTATGTTTATTGAATAAGGGTATTGTCTCCAGGCAGTAGCTGTCATTCTGGCGAGTCACCCACTCTTCATTGGCGGCCTCTTGACTTTATGGATCCACAGTGTTTATCCCACGCCCCTTTGAAGTCCTTCACAGTTCTGGTCTTCACCACATCCTCCGGAAGGGCATTCCAGGCGTCCACCACCCTCTCCGTGAAGAAATACTTCCTGACATTGGTTCTGAATCTTCCTCCCTGGAGCTTCAAATCGTGACCCCTGGTTCTGCTGATTTTTTTCCTACGGAACAGGTTTGTCGTTGTCTTTGGATCATTAAAACCTTTCAAGTATCTGAAAGTCTGTATCATATCACCTCTGCTCCTCCTTTCCTCCAGGGTGTACATATTTAGATTCTTCAATCTCTCCTCATACGTCATGCGATGAAGATCCTCCACCTTCCTGGTCGCCCTTCTCTGTACCGCTTCCATCTTGTCTTTGTCTTTTTGTAGATACGGTCTCCAGAACTGAACACAGTACTCCAGGTGAGGCCTCACCAAGGACCTGTACAAGGGAATAATCACTTCCCTTTTCTTACTCGATATTCCTCTCTCTATGCAGCCCAGCATTCTTCTGGCTTTTGCTATCGCCTTGTCGCATTGTTTCGCAGACTTCATATCGTTAGACACTATCACCCCAAGGTCCCTCTCCTGCTCCGTGCACATCAGCTTTTCCCCCCCCATCGAATACAGTTCATTCGGATTTCCACTCCCCATATGCATGACTTTGCACTTCTTGGCATTGAATCTGAGCTGCCATATCTTTGACCACTCTTCCAGTTTCCTTAGATCCCGTCTCATTCTCTCCACTCCTTCCGGCGTGTCCACTCTGTTGCTGATCTTCGTGTCATCCGCAAAAAGGCAAACCTTACCTTCTATCCCGTCCGCAATGTCGCTCACAAAGATATTGAACAGGACCGGTCCCAACACCGATCCTTGCGGTACACCACTTAAAACCGCTCTCTCTTCAGAGAAGGTTCCATTTACCATCACACATTGTCTTCTGTCTGTCAGCCAATTTGCAATCCAGGTCACCACCTCGGCCCTCACTCCTAAGCTTCTGGTTTTATTCACCAGTCTCCTGTGCGGAACCGTATCAAAAGCTTTGCTGAAATCCAAGTATATGATATCAAGCGCTCTTCCTCGATCCAATTCCTTGGTTACCCAGTCAAAAAAGTTAATCAGATTTGTCTGACAGGATCTTCCCCTGGTGAATCCATGTTGCCTCTGGTCCATCAATTCTCCGGATTGTAGATAGTTCACTATTCTCTCTTTCAGCAGTGACTCCATTACTTTTCCCACCACCGAAGTGAGGCTAACCGGTCTGTAGTTGCCAGCCTCCTCCCTGTTCTCACTCTTGTGAAGCAGGACCACCACCGCTCTTCTCCAATCACTTGGCACCACTCCCGTTTCTAGGGATCTATTGAACAGGTCACACAGCGGAGCTGCCAGAACATCTCTGAGCTCCCTCAATATCCTTGGATGAATCCCATCAGGCCCCATGGCTTTGTCCACTTTCAGGTTCTTTAGCTCTTCCCACACATTTTCTACTGTAAAAGGATTTATATCCATTCCACTTCCCTCCAGTTTCTTGTTGTGTAGAGATGGTCCTTCTCCAGGGTCTTCTTTAGTGAACACAGAGCTGAAGTATTCGTTTAATATTTCTGCCATTTCTTCGTCTCTCTCCACACATTGATCATTAGAGATGTGAATCGTGTCCTCGATCGTCTTAACGATCGATTTTGGCTGGGAGGGGGAGGGAATCGTATTGTTGCCGTTTGGGGGGGGTAAAATATCGTGATAAATCGTTAAAATCGTTAAAACCCGCTAAAATCGTTAAAACCCGCTAAAACCCACCCCCGACCCTTTAAATTAAATCCCCCACCCTCCCGAACCCCCCCCAAATAACTTAAATTACCTGGTGGTCCAGCGGCGGTCCGGAACGGCAGCGGTCCGGAACGGGCTCCTGCTATTGAATCTTGTTGTCTTCAGCCGGCGCCATTTTCCAAAATGGCGCCGAAAAATGGCGGCGGCCATAGAACAACAGGATTCGACGGCAGGAGGTCCTTCCGGACCCCCGCTGGACTTTTGGCAAGTCTTGTGGGGGTCAGGAGGCCCCCCCCCAAGCTGGCCAAAAGTTCCTGGAGGTCCAGCGGGGGTCAGGGAGCGATTTCCCGCCGCGAATCGTTTTCCGTACGGAAAATGGCGCCGGCAGGAGATCGACTGCAGGAGGTCGTTCAGCGAGGCGCCAGAACCCTTGCTGAACGACCTCCTGCAGTCGATCTCCTGCCGGCGCCATTTTCCGTACGGAAAACGATTCGCGGCGGGAAATCGCTCCCTGACCCCCGCTGGACCTCCAGGAACTTTTGGCCAGCTTGGGGGGGGCCTCCTGACCCCCACAAGACTTGCCAAAAGTCCAGCGGGGGTCCGGAAGGACCTCCTGCCGTCGAATCCTGTTGTTCTATGGCCGCCGCCATTTTTCGGCGCCATTTTGGAAAATGGCGCCGGCTGAAGACAACAAGATTCAATAGCAGGAGCCCGTTCCGGACCGCTGCCGTTCCGGACCGCCGCTGGACCACCAGGTAATTTAAGTTATTTGGGGGGGGGTTCGGGAGGGTGGGGGATTTAATTTAAAGGGTCGGGGGTGGGTTTTAGCGGGTTTTAGTGTGCCGGCTCACGATTCTAACGATTTATAACGATAAATCGTTAGAATCTCTATTGTATTGTGTTTCATAACGGTTTAAGACGATATTAAAATTATCGGACGATAATTTTAATCGTCGTAAAACGATTCACATCCCTATTGATCATTACCACCTTTCAATTTCACTATACCACTTTGGACCTTTCTCTTTTCGCTGATGTATCTGAAAAATGTTTTGTCACCATTTTTTATCTCCTTGGCAATCCTCTCTTCTGCTTGACTCTTTGCCAACTTGATTAATTTCTTTGTCTCCCTCAGTTGATACAAATATTCTTCTTTGTGCTCCTCCCTTTGGGATCTTTTATATTTCTTGAATGCTGTTCTTTTAGCTTTAATTTTGTCAGCCACCTCCTTTGAGAACCAGATAGGTTTCAATTTTCTTTTGCTTTTCTTTACATTTCTAACATATAGAGCAGTTGCCTTGGTGATTGCTCCTTTTAGATTGGTCCACTGTTGATCCACATCTCTCTCGTTCTCCCATCCTTTAAGTTCTTCCTCCAGGTACTTCCCCATTTCCTCAAAGTCTGTGTTTTTGAACTGTAAAACTCGGGTCTTTGTGGTTCTTTTCCCTATTCTTTTAGTGATATTAAACCATACCGTTTGATGATCACTACTGCTGAGGTGGGCGCCCACCTGGACATCTGAGACATTATCTGCATTAGTGAGCACTAAGTCGAGTATAGCTCCTTCTCTCGTGGGTTCCAACACCATTTGTTTGAACAAAGATACTTGCATGGCATCCACTATCGCTCTACTATTTTTAGTTTCTGCAGATGGGATTTTCCAGTCTACATCTGGCATATTAAAGTCACCCACGATCACCACTTCTCCCTTCTTACCTATCTTATGGATGTCTTCAACCAGATCTCTGTCCAGCTCTTCCTTTTGGTTTGGAGGCCTGTAAACCACTCCAATATAAATGGACGCTCCGTCATCTTTTTTTAGGTCGAGCCATAGAGCTTCTTCCTTACCCCAACTTCCTTGTAGCTCAGATGCTTGGATGTTGTTTCTAACATAAAGAGCCACACCTCCCCCTTTTCTATCCTCTCTGTCCTTCCTTAACAAGTTGTAGCCTGGTATTGTTGTATCCCATTCATGAGATTCTGTGAACCATGTTTCTGTGATAGCAACAATGTCCAATTCTGCCTCAGCCATTAGGGCCTGCAGATCTGGGATTTTATTTCCCAAACTATGAGCATTTGTGGTCATAGCCTTCCAGGTACTCTCTTTAAGATTATTGCTTTTCCTGGACTCCTTATAAGATATTAGTTGAGATTTGTTATTCACTTCACTCTTTCTTTTTGTAGTTGTGCCACTGTTGACAGAGTTATTCATCTCAATTAGATTTTTCTTTTGGTTATGGATCTTGAAATACTGCATGCATTGTATTTTCTCTCTCTTTGCTGGTAACACTTCAATGTTTTTCTCAAGAACTTCTTCAGTTTTTAATATAGAGAAGGCTTGTTGTTTTTTTTGCATTTGGTACATTGTGTGTCTCCTCATCACAGATCTAATTCTACCAGAGCCCACTGTAATCCTGGATTGTAAAGAATTTCTTAATGACCTGTTTGAGTGGGGGGGTATACCTGTTGGCTGCCCATCTGTCAAGAATGGGTGACTGTGGGGCCTACCTGAGCCTACTGAAAATCCTTTTCTTGACTCCTGGCTTTTCTGTGATATTGGGGAATTATTTTCTGAGTAATGCAATATGGGTGTATTACTTTTAATTGAAGCTAATTGATCTTTAATCTCAGTCAGCTCCTTTTTCAAGGAAGAGAGTTGTGCACAAATTGGGCAAGCCCTAAGTTTCCAGATGACTTCCCTGACAATAAATGCTCCACAATGGTTACATTGGATAGTCCTCATTTTGCATACTAATCCACAGCAGGTATCCACAGCAGGTATCCACAGCAGCTAATCCACAGCAGGTATCAAGATTACATACAAAATATCAATAAATTAAAAAATACAAAAACAAAATTAATGACAGCCCCCCCCCAAAGACTGAGATTTGAGTGAGCTACAGGAGAGAAAAAAAACAGAACAATACAACTGTAACCTGAGCCACAAGCTCAGGAAATTGAAAAGGTTGCCAGACCTCCTGCTGTGAGGATACTTAACTGACCATTGAATGGATTAACAATGTATCAAAAAAAGAACCAAGGGGTTCATTCACTGTGTGAATGTATCTTTCTGTTATATTCAATGTTGTTCTCTCTTTTTTAACAAGAGCTTATACAAATTTTAATAACCTACATGACAAGTGGAACTAAGGTGTCTCGGCACTCAGGGAAAAAGTTTTTTGGGTGGTAGGTTGGGGTTTCATATAATCGTGTAGGCAACCCTGCCTCTTTCGAGCATATTATAATCATACACTTGCCAACCTCCTTCATTTTTGTGTGTGTGTGTGTTCATGCAAACAAAACTTTTTTTGGTGTATTAAACATTTTCTTAGTTCATACGAGGTACGCAAAACATCCAGAAAAGTATATGGACCGAACGAGGTCTTTGATAGTGCTCCAAAAATATTGTTGAAATGTCACTTCACCACCGCAAAATATGATGTAAATCTCTTATATATATTTGAAAACACACTCCTTCTACTTGGTGAAAACTCTCTGTCCATTCTATCACAACTCAAAGTGTATATAATCCCAACATGTACATGTTTCAGACGGCCAGCGTCCTTCTTCAGGGGATGTACTGGCAAGTGGTGTCCGACACTCTATATACAATAATTACAGTGCTGATATTAAAGATTATTACTTCCCTTGAAGTTGCACGATTGAAGATTCGGTCACGAATTAGTTCATCTTTTTCTGAATAACTTCAAAGTATGCCACAGTGAATTGCTGTCATCTTCACCTCGTCTGGATGTCAACTGAACTTGTGTCTGAAAGAACTCCTTATATCCAAAGTGCTGTGTGCAAATAAAAACCAATCAAGTGAGTTTACACGTTCCTCTATCCTATGAGAGAGCACTGTGCTCCCCAGTATTTTCCTTCAACGGTGTGTAGCCACGCCCACTTGTATGTGCTGTTGTGCGTGCTCCGGACCTGTTGAGAACCGCCGAAAGCATTTGATGGTAGATGTAATACAATGTGAGGACCTTGCTGAAACAATCCTGTAAGAATTTTATATTTGGTATTGAACCGATGGAGGACGTTTGTGGTAATTGTTAATCAATAAAGAACGTTTTGATGATAAATGCGATCCCATATGAGGACCTTGCTTTAACGATCCAATCAAAATTTTGAATTTAATATTGATCAATGAAAAAAGCGAGGAGAGTATGGATGTTTTGGTCTCGTGGTATAACCATGTATCCCAGCGTCCACTTCAAAGGGAAGGGGTCCCAGGTAAATTTTGAGTTGAAAAATCTGGCTCCGATACCCGACTTGTTTGTTATGTGATCGTTGACAGATTCAATTCATCATTCATACCTGTGGGGGTAGATGACCTTAAAGTATAAATCCAAAGTAGTTCCCGATAATTCAGTCGTGCATTTAAATCACCACTGCGATTAGAAACTGCTATTTGTTCAAGCACTGTCCACTTCAGATCCTGTATATTATGGGTTGCAGTGGTCAAGTGCTGTACCATTGGTGCCGTCATTTTCGCTGTAGTGTATCTTGATTTGTGTTTGCTTAGTCTTACTCGAACCGGGCGTGATGTGCATCCAACGTAAAGTTTAGGACACGGACAGATAATCACGTATACTACTTTGCTGGAATTACAATTGGTGTTACTTTTTCTCCAAACTTTGTAGTGCGTCACTGGATCTGTCCACTCTTTGCCCACTATGGACTGGGAACACCAGCTATACCGTCCACATGCTTGATGACCTACTATTTCCTCTATGGAGCTCTCATGTGCCAATTGAGCATGTACTAATGTATCTTGAATGTTTCTTCCTCTCGATATGGCAAACATCAGGGTCTCTGCGAATTCCTTATGTAAAGCCAGTACATGCCAATGTTTTTTAATGGCTGCTATAATTACTCCCATGGCTGTGGACTGTTTCAGAACACACACCAAGCGACTGATTTCCTTTTTGGGTTTATACGCCAACAACTGTTGGTGATTGCTAAATTTAGCCCTTTTATAAGCCCTCTGAATGGCCAAATATTAAATGTTCTTGCTACCTTGTAGAAATGCCAAATATTAAAGGCCAGATTTTAAAAGGGTTACGCGCGCTGGGCCTATTTTAAAATGGCCCGGTGTCGTGTGTATGTCCTGGGGCATTACAAAAGGGGCGGTCCGGGGGCAGGGCCGAAGGCCAATGCCAGCAGCCATTGTCACTGTGTAATGTAGAAATGAATATGCCTGTATAGTCTAATAAACTTGTATATATTTGTACAAACTGCCAGCCTTGTTCACAGTCCCATTTGTTTTCCTGGGGTGGCGGAAAACTAATACCTTCTTCCCCAGGTGGAGGCACCAGGCACCAAGAACATGAGAACCAATGGAGTCTGCCCTCGGCATGCTCCCGCCAGGTTGGTCCTGAACCCAGGAATGCCCCTCGAGGTAAGCGGTCAAGGGGGCGTTACATTGCCATTGTGTCCCCTCCAGGAAAATACCACAGCTTAGTAAATGACCCCCTAAGTTTACAGGAAAGATCTGGATTGTGGGCAGGGCTTGTGATGGAGCTCCTCGATATATCTGCAGCTTTTGATATGATAAACCTTCAAATTTTATTGTATTAGCTGCACAGTAAACTGTTTTGATTCTTTCCATATCAACAGAACCCATAAAGTCACTATCAGCACTGATAATTCTGAATGGCACACTTTCTGTAGGGGTGTCCCCTGGGACTTGGCCTTGTCAAGTATGCTCTTCAACATTTATATGCTCCTCTTTGCAAGCACCTGGCTGGGCTCTGTGTGGGATACCATCTGTTGCATCATCTTGGGCCACTACTTTTGTTTTGGCTTCCACCTGCCTTTCAGCCATAAAGAGATGGCTGGGCCATAACGGCTTAATGTTAAATCTGAACAAAACAGAGGTTATGATTTTGCAGAAGTCAGATAGGGCTAGCATGCATGTGTCTAAGATCCCTTTCTTTAAGTTTGAAGACTAAGATTCCCATAGTTACACAGATAAAAGGTTTAGAAGTGTGCTTAGATAAGCTTATTCATGTCATCTCAAGTTGCAATCATGCTTAAAGCCGGCTACTATAAGTTTCGGCTTTTAAGATCTATTAGAAGCCTTTTATATAGAAGTTATTTTCGTTCAATCATTCAGGCCAACATTCTTCCTGGTCTGGACTATTGCAATGCTTTATATCTCAGGCTGCCAGCATGTGCCTTATGAGCTCTGCAATTGCTCCAAAACTCTAGCCCGCTTAATTTCTGAGCTTAGAAAAAGAGAGCATAGTACACCTGTGCTATTATAGGAGCTATATTGGCTTCCTGTTGAGGCAAGAATCAAATAGAAAACTGCTTGCTTGGTCCATAAGATGACTAGCTCAGAGTCCCTCCCATGGATGAACTCTGGAGTACACATCCACAAGGGATCTGAGGTCATCTCTGCCAGGGCTTCTGGAAGTAGCCATGTCATCATTGTGACATGTGCATATCTGTGAAAGGTCTTTCTCAGTAGCGGCTCCAGATCTGTGGAACTCTTTAGCAGAGGTGCTGCCTTTGACAATGTATGTAAAACCTTTTAGGAAGATGATGAAGACCTTTCTATTTCAGTTAGCATTTATTAATGCTGGTTGAGTTTTCGGGAGGTGATAGAGATTAATTTGAATGTTTCTGCACCACTGTTTCTGTGAATTGTTTGATTTTATTATGAATGTTTTCTTTTCTTTTGTAAGCCGCTTAGAGCCTTGGTTAGTGGGCAGCATAGAGATACGTTAAATAAATAAATAAATAAATAAATAAATACTTAAGGTAATTGGGGGGGGGGGGGGGGGTGAAGTGACTCGCCCAAGATCTCAAATAGCATCAGCATGATTTGAATCCTGTCTTCCTTAGTTTGTAGCCTGATGCTCTAACTATTAGGTTGCTTCTTTGGGGTGGGAAGTGTGCCCTGTGTAAATATAAGCCCGAGCTCTGAGTGGGAGTAGGCCCCTCTGCAGTGGGATTCTGAGAGGCAAAGACTTGAAGTGAGCTTAAGGAATATCTTTAGGGTTTGCTGGTTCTTCCAGTCCAGAAAGGCCATCTGTTACCATGGATGCTGGTGTGCAGAGGGAATGCTCCTAGACATTTGCCTGGAAATTGCCTCCTGTGAAGAATTTAGTGATTTGGTGTGGGTACTGATGAGCTTATGTTGGAAGAATGACTAATAAGTAGAAATGGTACAGCGCTGAAAGATCACGGGTCCTTGTGGTGAGTTATTCAAAAAATGAATATGCAGACTGAAAGCAAACGTTTCCACCTTTTTATTCAAGGATACTTAGAGTGAAATTTCGGTCCCCTGACACAGGCCGTGTTTCGCCACATGGGCTGCGTCGGGAGGGACAGGGGCCCAGAGGACACTGTCAGCAAAATCCGAAAGGAATAATATTACATAGACAAGTCAATGAGCAAGAAGCTGTAAATATAACCAAGGATCCACGTGACAGAAAAAGACAGCATATAGCAGACAACTCTAATTAGAAACTTAATACAAACTTAATAAAAATAACAATAACTTAAAAGGACCAAGACATAGCACCTATTGGAAAAAGATCAGGGACCATCAAGAAACATACAAATGTGTGTGTTTGTACATGCAAACAAATGTATTGCATTGTATATACCAGGAGAACAACGGGACGAGGAGGGGGGAGGGAAAGAGAAGGAGAAAGGGGAGGAAGGAAGATCGGAAACCAGGAGTGAAAGGGAGAAGGACAGGAGGGGGGGAAGGAGAGGAAGGGGGGAAGGAGAGGCCGTATTCATTTTTTTATTAACATCACAAGGACCTGTGATCTTTCAGAGCTGTACCATTTCTACTTATGGTTAATCACCACTAACGTACACCGCTCATCATCTCCACTTCCTATTGGCGGAAGAATGACTAATACACATGGGGTGTTAGTAGAAGCAATAGGATCTTGATGCAATGCTAAAGGAAGAAGGAAAATAAAGTGTTTATTTTGTTACTGCTGTTATAGCCGCTGTGTAATCCTGTCACCCAACCTTTTATAATTTTGATTGTTGATTGACTGCTGGCATCCTAGAATAAAAGTTTTGAAAATTTTTAAAATACAGATCATTGCATAAGACTCTGATAAAGACAATCCCAAGGACAATGCCAATCCGCCAAGAATTTATCCAAAAAGAATTTTCTCTGATTGGTTTTAAATGTGCTACTCGCTAACTTCATTGAGTGCTCCCTAGTCCCTGTATTATTCGAAAGAGTAAATAACCGAGTCACATTTACCCATTCAAATTCTTTCATGGGTTTGTAGACTTCTATCATATCTCCCCTCAGCCGTCTCTTCTCCAAGTTGAACAGCCCTAAGCTCTTTAACCTTTACTCATCGGGGAACTGTTCCATGCCCTTTATCATTTTGGTTGCCCAGCTTTTAAGAAGCTGAATAAGATCTTAGCTATCGATATAATCATATGGACTGAGATGCAGCAAGGACAAAATATAAACTATAAAATAGTGTTTCCTAAACCACTCCTGGAAGCACATTTAAGCAATATGATTTTCAGGATAGCGGCAATGAATATGTGTCAGATAGATTTGCACATACTGGGTTTCCAATGCGAACAAATATATTTCATGCATATCCTAACAACCCAAATGGTTAGTTGTGCCTCTGAGACAGGGTTGAGAACCATTGCTATACAGAAAAAAACCCCAAAAGAACTTCATTTATTTATTTATTCTTCTTGATATCCTGCCTGAAGTTCCATTTACATCAAAGCAGGTCACAATAAATTTTGAAAATCATAAAATACAACAAACAACCCATTCTCCCCCATCCTCATCCTAAAATCCTCTTGTATCTTAACGTAAACTTTAAAACAGACAGAATCTCACCCCCATACAGCTCCAGCTATTTTCTCAACCCATAACTAACCAGAAGCGAAAACATATAAACAACCAAGTCTTTGCAATTTTTCATTAAAGCAGTGTGAATAAAGAATGTTTTAACCTGCCATTCTAGTATTCATACACCCCCTAAGCACCAGTAAACAGAAAGCTGGGCTAGATGGACCTTTGGTCTTATATGCATGGCAGTTCTTGAGTTTTTATGTCATTTCCTTACCTCATGTCCTCCTGTACTCATACAAAGGTTCTTGAGTCGCCTTCAACTAATTGGAGGATGCGGAACACAATAAAAACAGGGAGGAGAGATTTGAACAAATCCCTGATTTACCAAACAACAGGTCCAAGGAAAATGGAACCAAACAAAACTAACACCAGCATCATATAAATACTAATAGAAATTAGAACATAAATTGCCAATGTACATAAGTCTAGCCAAAACTCAAATCTACACAGTTGCAGTATGCTTTTGCTTTTATTTGACTTGATTTGTTTGATTATAAAAACAATTTGTTATAGCAAAATTTGCCTTTTGCAAAAGGGTTTGCACATGACTTGCTTTGGAAAACGAATATAATTCATTATAACCAAGAGCTGCTATAAAGATAAAATAGATGCTTTGTGAGTTGTGGAGACAACTCTCTATTATTAGTGAGAATGTGACCTCATTCTAATGTGCAACTGTTACGTATTCTGTAGACCGGCAATTGTAGAGAGAGAGACAATTTGTACAGCAATGTCTGAATATTTGGCTCTGCAGAAACACCCACATTCTCATGGAAGGAAGCATATACAGGGGCTGATGTAATAAAGTGCGTTAAAGCTGCTGCGGGTTTGTGCGTGCCTCTGCGTGCATTTGTCTGCACGTTTTCCCACGCAAACCCCTATATGGGTATGTAATAAGGGTTTTGTGCATGGGAAAAAAGTGTGTACAATCACGCTTATAGTCTGTCTGTGGTGTGCCACCTTTCTGTGGGTGGTGTGCCTAAATGTTTCTGTCTATATATGGTATGTTTGCATCTCTGTGCCTGTCTGGGTATTGAGTTTCTGTCTGTCTGAGGGTGTCTGTGTCTAGTTTTAAAGTATCATTGTCTCTCTGTTTCCGTCTGGATGTGGGGTAACTATGTCTGTCTGTCTGTCTGGGTGTATGTTTCGCCTCAGTGTTCATGTCTGTCTATGTATGAGGTATCTGTTTCTCTTTTTGTCTGTCTGGGGAACGGATGTCTGCCTTTCTCGTCCCATGAATGTGTGTGTGTGTGAGATTATTCCTTTCAGAAAAATAAAATGAAACAAAACGGGGGCTGTGAGCCACTGGCTGGCAGTGTGGCTGCCTGGTGAATACCCTTCACATATATACAGTATGGGCCAGATTTTCTAACCTATGCGCGGGCATAGATTTGTGTGCGCAACCCGGCGCACACAAATCTACGCCCGATTTTATAACATGCGCGCACAGTATGTTATAAAATCCGGGGTCGGCACGTGCAAGGGGGTGCACCTTGCGCGCGCCAAGCTCTAGGGGAGCCCCAATGGCATTCTCCGTTCCCTTCGAGGCCGCTCCAAAATCGGAGCAGCCTCGGAGGGAACTTTCCTTTCGCCCCCCCCCCCGCACCTTTCCCTCCCTTCCCCTATCTAACCCGCCCCCCAGCCCTACCTAAATCCCCCCCACACCTTTATTATTTAAGTTGCGCCTGCCTCTGGGCAGGCATAGGATGTGTGCGCCGGCCGAGTGTCGGCGCGCGATCCCCGGGCCTAGCAGGCCTTCGGAGGCCTCTGGCCACGCCCCCACCACCCCAGACCGCCCACATCCCGCCCCTTTTTTCAAGCCCGGGGACATACGCGCGTCCCGGGGCTTGCACGTGTCGCCGAGCCTATGCTCAAACAAACAACTCTTTGAGTCATAAACCTTAAACGCTGACTTGTTCACGCTACACAACTGATGCCTGTATGAAACTTGTATGATACAATAATCCGCCATGGAGGGACCTAATCAATTGCATGAAAAATTTTGCTCACTCCTGCCTTAAGATCTAAAGATCAAGAGATGCTGATTATTCCATCAGTAAAAATTTAGCAATTGCACTGCTCTAGGCCGAGAGCTTTCTCAATTGCTGGCCCAAAGCTCTGGAACAATCTACCAGCTCAGTTAAGATTTAAAAACAATCTGATGAGGTTCCATAAGGGTCTTAAAATATATTTCATTAGAGAAGCATCTCTGGGGACTGATGACAGTGGATTTTGAAGCGATGATGTCGCAGGTCAAGATTATTAGAGCTTAACTTTCAAACAACTGTGCATGGCTGTTTGTAGTTTTACCAAAGTATCTTATAACATGCACCTATCCCATATGTGTGAATTATAAAATACATGTATGTTTACCCCCACAATATATGTGCATAGTTAGGATAATGCACGAATACATGAAATGCATTGAACACACGTAATTTACCCACCTATTTTAAAAATATGTGTGTATATTTTACATGCAAAAATATAATAGGACTTACTTGTGTAAGTCAGGATGTACACATGTACATCAGTGTATTTTAAAATATACGCATGTGAGTGAAATTACAAGTTTAACCAATTAATCCACCAGTTTGCTCAGTCCTTCTCCAGGTCATCAAGACCCTCCTGGTTCTTCAGCCTGAATTCCTCTCAGTTTGAGTTTACCCAGACCTCTCACCCAGTCAATCCTACACAGTAAACACATTTACTATCACTTTCGCCAGATAATTAGTAGTTGGAAAATATACACGCCCGGGAATTCCCCTAAACCACCCCTTTATTATACACATATAAGTGTGCATGAAAGTGAAAATACATGCATATTTTGGATTTTTATAAAATATGGAACATGCTAGTAGAGGCTTCCTAAGCATGTCTATGCTGATTTTTATGTGTGTAACATTTTAAAAATTCACCTTTAAATTGTTTTAAGTGCTGTTGGATAATGTATGGCTGATGTATGATGTTTTAATATTATTAGATGTTTCATGTTACAGTTGTAATCCGCTTTGTACAACTCTTGTTGAGAAAATGCAGAATTGAATGGGATTATATTTGAAGGTTCTTTTTCTCGGAGCTAGGGCATACTCTAAGAGTTTATTTTAGCTGACAGCTATTTGTGCAACTTATTGCTCTAGGTATTGAGGGGCAGATTTTATAAAGTTGCGCACATGCACACTTTTTTCGCGTACCAGGCGCGAACAAGAGTACGCGGGATTTCAATAGATACGCTGGTAGCTGCGCGTATCCATTAAAATCCAGGGTCGGCACGCGCAAGGCTGCCCAAAATCGGCAGCCTACGCGCGCCGAGCCGCACAGCCTGCCTCCGTTCCCTCCGAGGCCGCTCCGAAATCGAAGCGACCTCGGAGGGAACTTTCCTACGGCCTCCCCCCACCTTCCTCTCCCTTCCCCTACCTAACCCAACCCCCTGGCCCTATCTACACCCCCCCTACCTTTGTCGCGAAAGTTATGCCTGCTTGAGGCAGGCATAAATTGCGCGCGACGGGCCGACTGCCGGCGCGCCATGTTCCGGTCCGGGGGGCTGGTCCGGAGGCTGCAGCCACGCCCCCGGAACAGCCCCGGGCCGGAATCATGCCCGTGGCCCCACCCGCCAGATGACATGCCGGCCACGTCACGCCCCGACACGCCCCCCAATGGCGCGCTGGTCGCGACACGCCCCCCCCAGGAAAGCCCCGGGACTTACGTGTGTCCCGGGGCTTTGCGTGCGCCAGAAGCCTATGCAAGATAGGCTCGGTGCGCCCGGAGGGGGGGGGAGGTTTGGGGTAGGTTTTTGGGGGTTACGTGCGTAACGTACGCGTGTAACCCTCTGAAAATCTACCCCTTAGTGCATTTGATCATGCTTGAGTTAGGACTGTGTGAATCTCTTTTGAAAGATGCTCACTCCTGATTCCATCCTTCCATATATCTACCTGTCCAGAATTATTTGTCCTCACAGGCTAAGCTCAGGGTAATTTGCTAGATTTATTTTATTTATTTATATTTAGCTCATACCTTTTCATTGGAAGCTCAATGCAAGTTACATTCAGGTATATACTAGGTATTGTTAAAGTAGACCCCATAGCCTTTAAAATTATTAGGTTAAAACAGGGGAAAGATAATTTTCAGAAATCACTAACCCAGGTAAATAATGATTTACCCTTATAAAAGGGCTGTCTGAATAGTGCCCTTGCTCAATGTGGCTGAAAGTCTGCATGTTGTTCTGCAATGCGCCTACTTTTACCCTCATTGAGAGAAGGCATTCCTGGGGGGGGGAGGGGTGTTTAGGTCAGGGGAGGAAAATAATGTGTACAAAACCAACATGAAAAAAGTACCTAAGGACTATGCAATTACAATGTGCACACAAAGGGGTAGATTTTTAAAAACTGCGCGATTGCGTACTTTTGTTTGCGCAGCAGGCGCAAACAAAAGTACGTTGGATTTTATAAGATACGCGCATAGCCGTGCGTATCCTCTAAAATCCTGGATCGGCGCGCGCAAGGCTGCCGATTTTGGGCAGCCGGCGCGCACCGAGCCGTGCAGCCTGCCTCCGTTCCCTCCGAGGCCGCTCCGAAATCGGAGCGGCCTCGGAGGGAACTCTCTTTCGCCCTCCCCTCACCTTCCCCTCCCTTCCTCTACCTAACCCACTTCCCCGGCCCTATCTAAACCCTCCTCCCTACCATTATCCATGGATTTACGCCTCCTGAAGGGAGATGTAAATCCACGTGCGCCAGCGGGCTGCTGGCGCGCCAAGACCTGACTCGGGGGCGGTTCCGGAGGGCGCGGCCACGCCCCCGGAATGCCCCAGCCCGAAACCACGCCCCCCGGACCCGCCCCCGAAATGCCACATCCCGCCCCCAAAACGCCGCGTCGTTCGGCCCCACCCCGACACGCCCCCGACACGCCCCCGTCCAAAAACCCCGGGACCTACGTGTGTCCCGGGGTTCTGCGCGCGCCGGCAGCCTATGGAAAATAGGTGCGCTGGCGCGCAAGGCCCTGCTCACATAAATCCGGGCAGATTTACGCGAGCAGGGCTTTTAAAATCCACCCGAAAATATTTTCAGTTTGGTTTGTTTCATTTGTTTTGGTAGTTCATGCATATAAATGCCTTTTTATGCATATATGTAAGAGATATCAGAGACTTACAAAAAGGGGGTTGCACACATAAAAATAGCAAATATGCATATAAGTAGCATGTATTTATTTATTTATTTATTTATTTATTTATAAAGTTTTATACACCGACATTCATAGGAAATATCACGCCGGTTTACAAATAACTATAAAGGATGGAAAATACAATGAACAGGGTAGGGGGAAGGTGGAGATGGCTAGAAAGGAGAGGGAAGAAGAGGTAGAAAGAAATTGAAGAGCTAGCGAGGAAATTAAAAGGAACAGAGAAATGGAGAGGGGCGGAGTACCACCTACAATGTGACTACAATAGCAACAGCGGGTAAGGACATAAAAAACACTATTAACCATATACAATCTTACAAAGTACATATGTATATGTGTATATATGTGTATATGTATATGTACGTATGTAATGTATATGCTATTTATAAACCTCGAGACTACACGTGTACTTTTAGTATTGTGCGTACATTTTAATAGGGAAAAAAGAGACATCTAGGGGTATTCTGGGGTGGGGTACTGCTGATCATCTGCAAGTTGCTATTTTATATGAGGTATGCGCGCATACATTACCAAACTTGTTCGTACACTTTTACACTTGTTACTGTCTTGTGCAATTGAAATCGGACTTCTCCTTTGCCTTCAGTTTATGGGTGAGAGGTCTGGGTAAACTGGTGGAGATTCAGGGCAAAGTACTGGAAGGACTCGGTAAACTGGTGGCAAAAATGGTTAAAGAAGTATGCACGTTCCTGCATCACAAATATCTGCTCATTCTGAAACATATGTGTGCATTTTGGGGGCAGAAATACAAGGTATTTTATGAACTGTGCAGCTCCCGCCACCCAATTTAGAAATTTCTAGCATAAGTTTCCATGTGCCCTCTCATGCACACAAATGGTGTACCTCGGACAGTTTTGAAAGTTAGGCTGAAAAAAATGAATTTGTACTTGTGTGCATAAAATTCAATTTTATGTCCCTATACAATTTATACATATAAACTACGAAACTCAAAGAAAACAAATGCGCATTCCTACTTTGTGTCAATGTGGGCAGTTTGAAAATTGCCCCAATAAATCTATTAAACCACAGAAAATCCAAAATCAGCTGCTTTCTGGAGGCCAGCTGTATGTGACCCTAAATTCTTCAGCCTGACAGTAGAGCAGGGCTTGCCAAAAATGTCCTGGGGATCTCTCGGCCAGTCGGGTTTCAGGATATCCACAATGAATCTGCATGAGATAAACTGGCATACAATCAGTGGCGGATTCCCGATGAAGACCGGCCCGGAGATTCGCCGTCCAGGCGATACCACATGGTCTGCCGAGCGTGGCTCTGTCACTGCCGCGCTCGGCAGACCACGTGACTAGCGCGACCGGCCCACCGGGGGATGCCCGATCCCCCGATAGGCCAATCCGCCCCTGCATACAATGGAAATCCAGTATAGGCAAATTGATCTAGTCAGATTCATTGCAGATATCCTGAAAACCTGATTGGCTGGGGGAGGTGGTCCCAGGATAGGCTTTAGGAAGATGTACAGTAGAGACCAAACTGCCCAATGTTACAGGAAGCCTATATGGTCTTGATCCTGGCCAGGGTTTGCAGCTCTCCTGCTTGTTCGGAAAAGTGCCTGGATAGGAATGCACCTGGTTGCCGAACAGCAAGCCTACGCGGGTGCAGGCGCATCCATCATTAGAGCTTGCGCGGCCTGGTCTGCAGTCTAAATGGGGAGAGATGCTGCTGAAGTATAGCAGAGCTCTCTGCCTAAGACAGCTTCAGAGCTTGAACTCTGGTAAACTTACTTTGTTAATTGATATGTGACTAGCGGGAGAGAAACTCCATTTTGTGGTCGCTTTTATATTGTTGCCAGGAAGCTGTATTTTGTTTTTCCTGCCTGCATTGCTGCTTAGGAAGCTGAGTTGGTCTGGGCCTACCAGCATTCAAACTCATTGAATTGTTTCCTTGTGTGAGTGAGCCCCAGTCCACCACAGTCCTGTTTCTTTCTCTTTCCAGGTATGAACACAAGGTTTGCAGTTCCAGAATCTGCAGTTCTGTAAATATGCCATAGTTTTGTGAACATTCTTAGGATTTTGGTGAATATTCTTAGATGCAATTTTGATGAATCTTGTCAGGGCTTTATTTCTTTATCCCTATTCTCTTTGGCACCCCCTAGGGGTTTTCACATGAGTTGAACTAGGTTTGTTAACTGGTTACATGTTTTTTCTCAGGACAGGTTAACCCAATCCTGGTTTTGCCCCTCTGTATGAAAGAACTTGTATTTCTGAGTCCCCTAAATCTGTGCATGCTGTGAGGTAAAACCAGGATTGGGTTGGCCTTTCCTGAAAAACTGGTGCTAATTGGCAGCCCAAATTATAAAACATAGAGAAGGCTATCCAAGGAAGTTTCCAGTTGAGTTTTCACCTATGTCTGGGAAAAGTTTGCAACATTTACTTTTCGGACCAAGCTATTTGCAAAGCACAAGTTTGCCTATGATTGGATAATGGATTTAATTACTTATCTTTCCAAATCTGAACTCAAAGCTAATTATAAATTCAGGTAGTGTAAGTAGCTCCCTGGGCCAGAGGGCTTAGCATCTGTTTATACCTGAGGCAATGGAGGATGAACTAATTTGCCCAAGGTCACAAGGGGATTTGAACCATGGTTTCCCTGGTTCTCAGCCCACTGTAGTGACTACTTGGCCACTTTTCCAGCTAGCTGTGTTCTACCCTGACCACTGGGCACAAGGTTCATGTCTGTTTGCTCGACCTGGACCATACTGCAAGTTACCAATCCCAGCCTATACACCTGCCCACCATTAAAGAGTATGGAGTGAATTTTTAAAGCAGTTGCACATATAAAAGTAGCATATGTTGTATAGCAATTTTCAAAAGTCCATTTACGCACATAAAGTCTCTTGAAAATTCAGCCCTATAGAGTGAATTTTCAAAGGAGTTATGCACACCAAAAGCCCATTTACACATGTAAAACCTTTTGAAAATGTCCTCCTATTTTCACAGCTGTCCCAAGATATCAGTTTGCCTGATAGGGATAAGGGAGCGTAACAATATTTCATAGGTGTGCACGACAGAGTAAGTATTGTGTATGTCCGGCAGCATTATAGAAATGATGAGTACCTGTAAAAAGAAATAATGTTAGGAATCATGCCAGTGCCATTTCTGATAAACAAGATGTCCCTGTTGTTACTAGTAAGGCCACAATATGTTGCACCAGGATAACAGGAACATGAATCCAATCACAAAGGCATAGGTCCAAAATCCCGAACTCTCTCATGAGGAGGCCAATGTGCTAAGCCAAGTAGAATTAATTTCACAAATTCGGCTTCATATGTAAAATGGGAACTAGTGTGCACTATTTTCCATTTTAGTGAGCAAGACTGAGTTAGCAAAATTTTTTTGCTTCCTAGCTAATATAACTGCGCGTGTTATTTTTCCATGTACAATATTGTTTTCAACATAATAATGAGCTGCTGTGATGCAAAATCTTGCAAAGCAGCTCATTGACTATTAGTGGATAGGTAAACCATGTAAAATTTGCTTCACAGACCACATTTCCCAAAAAAATATCTACTGTGTTGTATCCTAGCTTTCATTTTGTAAACTTTAGTGTCACATATCTTTGCGTGCCATTTTTCTACGGGGCTCATTTGCATGCATAGAAAAATAGCACACAAAAAACATAACAGGGCACACAAAAACAGGCACTTTAGTACATGCGCCTCATTGATTATTTTCTTGCTAAGCTTTAGTGCTCTTTCTCATAGGGCTCAGTATCCGCTGAAAAAGAGGAACAGCATGCACATCCCGACAACCGCTACCTTTTTATTGAATCAGCATCCACCTTTGTGCAGAGGACTGAAAAGCTATGCTAGTGATGATAGAGAAGATAATTTTATCTAACAGCGCACATGCCAAATAAAGGAGCAGAGACAGCTGCAAACAGCTTTTGGTGTGAAAACGGAGATGCACAACGTCTGGCGCTCAAAAATAAATAAATAAAAAAGGCACTAATGGAAGAGAGACTATTTTGAAAGCGCTTGTGTTAGGGAGAATGGAAGACTGCTGCTTCATCAAGGGGAATAAATAAATCATTGGGATACACAAATCACAATACACAGGGAAGAAACATTTCAAAAGAACAAACATTCTCCCTCCCCCACACCACTTCTCAAAGGAGAACGGCTCTTTCATACCTTCCTTAGACTGACTAATCCATCAAGGGGCAGCTATACTTTTATTGTTTGTGGGGCTTTTTTGTGTGTGTGTGTAAGTTCATGTATTCTGGTGCTAAATTATTGAGTAGGGGAAAGGAAAAGATTAATAGTGTCTTTTTGTGTGTGTGTGTGTATATGAATGTGCGAGAAATGTGCAATCCAGCTTGGGAGTATCACTAAGTGCAGGAAGTCATTTGCGGCTGTATTTGAACCTGAGAAAGGAAGCGATTAAGTACAATTTGAACACTTGTTTGACATATTCAGTATGCTTTCCTGGTCACCCCCTGGGGATTAGCTTATTTGTTATTTTCCCCCATTGTTTGTGTGTTTTACAGCACTGTGAATAATTTAAACACCAGTAAAATATTCAGGATTTGGTCAATAATACATTTGCCATGCATTTCTGCAGATCTTTGATACAACATCTATAGAAACAACTGAGCAATTTGCATAAGCTATGGTACACTGATCAGTGGCAAATGTTAAACTCGGTATTACTGTATTTTGCATGGTAAGATCTCATAGTATGGAGAATAATTGAAATAAGCCAGTTCTGGGGCAATAAAGGTTTGTATGCATGTTAAGGCTGTTTAGCATATGCTAATAATAGCATGCTCTGCAATAAGGCATGCCAAAAGGGTGAGAAAAGGCATTAGCAGGAGGCACTAAAATTAGTGTTTCTGCACATGTAAATGAAGGAATGTCACATGCATGTGGTTTAACGTGTGCATGGAAAATAGCCTAGTTTGTTGTCTTTCCCATGTTATTTACCTGATAGTCACCTGCCACCGACCCATGCTTGGACCCTTGTTTTGCTTGATAGCCGCCTGCCACTGACCCCTGCTTGGATCCTTGTTTCGCCTGATAGCTGCCTGCCTCCGATCCTAGCCTGGCCCTGGACTCCACTACCTCGCCTAACCCCAGAGACCCTCGCCTGCTGGTCTCGGCACCCAAAAGGCTCAACCCGAGGGGAACGAAGGTTGATATAGGTGAAGTTTCGCATTGGTCTCTGTCATGCCAGGGTCTGCCTTCTGGCAGTGAGAACCTGCAGGACTCTCCCTACAGGTTGACCAAATCTCACCCTGTCCAAGGGTCCACATTCACAACATACCCTGTAAAGGATAGGTTATGTTATGCGCCAAACACGCTTATGGCGCTTCTCCATGGGTACAAGAACACTATACTTAGATTTTGTAGAAAGTATAATTTTTTATTGAGCAATATAAGTATACTTGGGAGATGCTGGATGTCATTTCTCTGACAAACTGACCAACCAGCATCTCCCAAGAATACTTATATTGCTCAATAAAAAATTATACTTTCTACAAAATCTAAGTATAGTGTTCTTGTACCCATGGAGAAGCGCCATAAGCGTGTTTGGCGCATAACAGTTATCACTAGATATTAATGGGCCCACTAGGAGCCCCCCTTACATCAATGACGAGTCAAATAGGATGTGGCTCTCAGTTACTCTAGCTCAAGCCTCAGATCACTGAGAAAGGGTTTTGGCCAGACCAACTTCAGCCATGAAAGCGATGATCATTATCCCATTAACTTGGGGACTGGCCATTTAAGTAACCCTGTTAAAGCAGTCTGCCTTCTACAAACATTTCAACACTTCAAAAATAAATTTGTATTTCCTCACAAGCCTAATGTATTTACAAGCTAAAGGTTAACAGAGGAGAAAGGTCTTTCCTGTTGTTGGCATTGCTAGTGTACCAAAGGCCACAGTAAGTATCATGCTGGACCTTAAAAGTTTCTCTGAACTCACCAATCATTTTGGTTTGAGTGCAGAGCTCTTTTCTTTAACCTTTGAGGGCCTGGCAGACTATATTATCTAGCAGTTGCAGGACCTACATGACAGTGTGCTTGTAGGGGGAGGGGGGAAATGGTCAGGTATAATCCACTTTGATATAATTGTTTCAAAGCGGGTTATCAAATAAAATAAGCAGAAACATGCTAATGGCCTTCTGAATCAGGGTGGCCAGATTCAACCTGGGTTACCCTCTTCCAGGCTTCCTTCTCCTGCCATGCAGATCCTCTCAGATTGCTCTTTCAGGTCTCTTAGGGGTGAATTTTAAAAGCGTTGGGGTCCATATACAAAAGTATATAGGCTGCACATGAACAATACGTATTTTAAAAGCCAGAAATTATGCACGTATATGCTTGTGAGTGAGCTAAAAAAAAAGGGGGGCAGAGTCGGGGTGTGCCAGAGATGTTCCAGGGTGGGGCTAAGAGTTATGCTCCTAAATCCATATTTTTAATCCAGTGGCTGCAGCGCGCGACAGGCTGTTAGCTGCATTATTTACTTCTGCTCTTGATGAGGTAGAAGTCTGCATACATCTCAATTTAGACCTAAATCAACTGGGTGGAGGGTTCTGGGTCAGCTGGGAGGAGTGCAGGCTGAAGAACCAGAGGGGTCCAGATGACCTCGAGACAGACTAGGCAAACTGGTGGGCTAATTGGTAAAACTGGGAATGGCTTTCACACAAGCATGTTTGAAAATCCGCTTACCTGTGCGCTTTAAAGCTGACAAAGTCCTAAGGAAGATACGCAAAATACATTTTCTCAGGTAACCGCTAAAAATTAGGAGCACAGAAATGTGAGGTAGGTGTATTTTAAATCATATGCATGCAGCTGCGTGCTCGATTTAAAATGACAGCATATGGGTGCCCGCGTGCTTGCTTTAAAGTTACCATCTCACTAACCCCTAGATTCATCATTCTGCTAGATTTACAGCAGATTGATGTTTTGTGAAAAAAAGGGGCGGGGCGATAGTGGGCAGCCGGCCGCACCGCACACTATCGCCCCCATATTGCCACGGGAAAAGGTGTAGTTATTTCCCTCGGTGCTGCCGGTGATAATGTGAAAAACGTTATCATCCACAGTGCTGCCGGGAGATGACTCCACCCAAACCCCACCCACACTCCTCCCCTTCCCCTAATTTTAAGAATACTGCCACGGCGCGGCCGGTGTCACTTGCAGTAGGGCCTTATCGCAAGCACACAATAAAGAATGACCCTGTAAGAAAGAAGGCAGATGTGCAGAAAAATGCATTCTTGTCTGGTTTTCTTCTCCTTGAACTCTGCTCTCCTTTCACAGCCTCACCTGAAGTAGGTCTCCTACTTCACCCCTAAGCTTTATATGCAACTTTATATGCCAGTCTTACTGCTGACTGCAGAGCCTTCATCTGCAGCTGGTAAATTGGACCTGCTGGGAAAGAACACATCTTTAAAAAAAATTCTTAAAGGATTAAACTGTGTTTATTGTTAGTTTTTAAAGGTAGTGTTTGTTTGCAAATGTTAAGAATTGTGTGTGTTTACAAAAGAACGTTGGGCTTCAAACGAGCCAGGTAGAGAGAGTGCAACAAGCTAGGTAGAGAGTGCATTGTACAAATCAACTCCTCTTGTACCTTTCATCGATTCAAACAGCAGAAAATCTTCAGTGATGTCAACTTTGCTGTTCGTACCTCCCACTGTGTATGTAAAACCCCTCCCCCCAAACTTACCCCACCCTAAACCCCCACACCGAGTTAAAAGTTTCCCCTCTTACAGTGGTATAAACAGGAAAATGACATATTGGTCTCTCTCTCCCTCTCACGCTCCCTCTCCCCGCCATATCTTTTTTGCACAGCTAATGCAGCACAACACACAGAAAAAAGGTGTAGTTATTTCTGGCATTAAAACCAGTGTTGCTGTGCATTACTCTATCGTATTTGATGTTAGGAGCCGCTCATTACCATTTACTCCACCAAACTCCTCCCATTTGCATAATTGCACGCGTTGCACTATTTAACGTGCACATTACAGCATTATTACTTGCGTTAGGGCCTTACGTTTTGCATGCATTCACTATTTAACTTTTCTAATGCTATAGAACATTCTCATGCTATTTAGCTTGTGCATTTTCTAGCTAGTATATACAGTAAATGTGTGGATGATGTAAAAGAGACAACATCTGCAGTTCAGGTGACTTCAAACAGTGTTTCCCAACCCTTTCCAGGAGGCACCCATAGCCAGTTGGGTTTTCAGGATTCCCACAATGAATATGTATGAGTTAGCTTGGAGGCATAATGTATACAAAACTAACTCATACATATTCATTATAGATATCCTGAAAATCAAATTGGTTAGGTGTACCTCCAGGAAAGGGTTGGGAAACATGGAATTAAACTACCATTTTACTAGTGAACCATTACCCCAAGAAACAGAGGGAAACATAGAAACATAAAGTAGGGATGTGCATCATTTTTCTGACAGATGAAAATATTGTACGATATTTTCTAATCCGTCAAGAATTGGGGGATCCCCGAAAGTGCTAGGAAAACCCCACAAAATTTTCGTGGGGTTTTCTTATCGTTTGGGGGGGGGGGGGGGAAAGAAAGGGCACACAGAAAAAAACCCCCAAACCCACCCTGACCCTTTAAATCTAATTATTTAGAATCCCCACCCTCCCGACCGCCCCAAAACTTTCCTAAAGTACCTGGTGGTACAGCGGGGGTCCCGGAAGTGATCTCTCACTCTCTGGCCATTGGCTGTCACTAATCAAAATGGCGCCGATGGCCCTTTGCCCTTACCATGTGACAGGGGCTATCGGTGCCATTGGCTGGCCCCTATCACATGGTAGGGCAATGGTTGGCCCGCGCCATTTTTTAAGATGGCACCGGCCATCCATTGCTCCTATCATGTGACAGGGGTTGGCCAATGGCACCGATAGCCCCTGTCACATGGTAAGGGTAAAGGGCCATCTGCGCCATTTTGTTTACTGGCAGCCAACAGCCTGAGAGTGGGAGATCGCTCCCGGGACCCCCGCTGTACCACCAGGTACTTTAGGAAAGTTTTGGGGTGGTCGGGAGGGTGGGGTATTCTAAATAATTAGATTTAAAGGGTCGGGGTGGGGGATGGGGGTTTTCAGCTTGGGACAGCCAAAAAAAAAAAGCGGTCAGAACCGCGGGAACAAAGATTTCCCACGGTTCTACGGATACCAGAAACGATTCCGGAAATGATTCACATCTCTAACATAAAGTATGTTGGCAGAAAAGGACCAAATGGTCCATCCAGTCTGCCCAGTAAGCTTATGGTAATATCTGCTGCACCCTGCTTATCAGTTTCCCACACCATAAAAGACAGGGTCCTTGTTGCTTGGTCTTTGAATGCAATTCTTCGATATGGCTTGCCGATGAAGCAGAAAGCAATGTTAGAATTGCATCAACAGTATCAAGGCTTATTGGTTTAGGATAGTAACCACCGCATCAGCAAATTACTCTCATACTTGCTTCCCCAGACCATATAAAGTGGGGCCTATGTTGGTCACTATATGCATCCAATTCCCATTTCCCCTGCCTTTGAAGCAGAGAGCAATGATGGAGTTTCATCAACAGTATCAAGGCTTATTGGTTGAAGGGTAGTAACCACTAGGGATGTGCATTTGTTTTTCATGAATTAGACAATTTCAACGAAAAATCTGGTTTTTGAGTTAGTGCGCACTAACCCGAAAATCGGGGTCCCCCCCAAAAAAAGCCCGAACCACGGAAAAAACTAAATTTCCAACGATAGGCCGAAAACAAAACCCGAACTGAATCGTTTTACCACTGTACATCTCTAGTAACCACCACACCAGCAAGTTACTCCATGCCCTCTTTTCTTCTTTTCCATCCTTCAGCCTTTAGAGATCCACATGCAGTTTTGAATTCTTTCACTGTTTTGGTTTTCGCCACCTCTTCCGGGAGGGCATTCCAGGCATCCATAACCCTCTAGGTGAAAAAATATTTTCTGATGTTGGTTCTGAGACGTTCTTCCTGGAGTTTCATTTTGTAATCCCTAGTTCTACTGATTTCTTTCCAATGGAAAAGGTTTGAAGTTTATACATCATTAAAACTTTTCAAGTATCTGAATATCTATATCATATCATCCCTGCGCCTCCTCTCTTCCAGGATATACAAATTTATATCCTTCAGTCTCTCCCCACAGGTCTTTTGATACTGACCCCACACCATTTTGGTAACCCTTCTCTGGACTGCCTCCATCCTGTCTCCAACCCTTTTGACATAAGAGCTGCAGAACTGAACACAGTACTCCAAGTGAGGCCTCACCAAGGACCTGTACAAGGGCATCACCACCTCCATTTTCTTACTGTTTGTTAGAATTCGGGGGGCCCCTGAACCCGATAGGAAAACCCCACGTGGGGTTCTCTTATCGCTTTGGGGGGGGGGCGGGAAGAAAGGGCACTTAAAAATAAACCCCAAACTCACCCCGACCCTTTAAATTTAATTCTTTCGCATCCCCCCACCCTCCCGACCCCCCCCCAAAAATGTTAAAGTACCTGGTGGTCCAGCGGGGGTCCCGGGAGCGATCTCCTGCTCTCGGGCCGTCGGCTGCCTCTAATCAAAATGGCGCCGATGGCCCTTTGCCCTTAGCATGTGACAGGGTATCCGTGCCATTGGCCGGCCCCCTGTCTGGTACCGATTCACATCCCTACTGTTTATTCCTCTCTCTATGCAGCCTAGCATTCTTCTGGCTTTAGCTATCGCCTTGTCAAATTGCTTCATCATCTTCAGATCATCAGACACTATCACTTCTAGGTCCCTTTCATAGTCCATTTTGAAGCTAAGTCTTTTCCCCTACTGAAAAGAACCCATTGTGTTAGAACTACTTGATGAAGTAATGTCTTTGCATGAACGCTCTTTCAACTCATGTACCTGGAGTGAGTTGCATCATTTATTTATGGCATACTTTTCCAGCCATGGTGTTCAAAGCATGTTACAGATAGAACTGCTTTGTACGGTGCAGTGCAATAGCTAAAGGACAAGTCTTTGGGAATACAACTGGCAGTATGGGTGTGAAATCTGTGGGAATAAGAGGTACCAACTGAAGTGTTCGGCCCATCTGATTTGCAATTAATTATCTCATAGATCTGTTCAATAAGATAGGGCCAGAGTAGAACTAAACTGACTAAACAGCTTTATGTGCATGTGAGAAAGCCTTTCTTTAGAAATAAAAGCAAATAACTTAGTGATATCGCAAAAAAGTGTCAAAAAATAGGGAGTTTAAAAAAAAAAAAAGTATAACAGTAATTACCATTCACAGGCAGAAATCAGGTGCCTTGCGTGGCACAAACATAGTTTCAGGTACATTATTGTGCAAAAGTGCACATTAACTATTGCTATTGCATTGGCCATTGTCAGGATGTTTAGCTCTGAAATTTTGGAAACATGTTGAACCTGCCACTTTAAGACAAGATGTGTGTCACAAGGCTTACTTGGTATTGTGGAAGTAGTATAGGTCCATGCTATACTGTTCAAATCTTTTGTGCTGATGAAAGCAGGCTCATGCTGTTTGTTTCAGATTTTCTTTAGACTTTTTACATTTAAGGAATGCACAAAGACTTCTCATCATCTCGGGTTTGTTCCAAATCGTAAAATGTAACTTTTTTCCCCCTCAGCGATAATTTTTGAAATTCAACCCACATATTTTATTCGAATATATTTATAGTGAAAGCTATAATCCTTATTGTTAATATGATAATGGTATTGCTTTGCGTCTTCTCGAGTACGTACTTCCCCATCCTCAACAAAGAGAAATGCTCAGTCTGGATCAAGGTACCCGTTACCAGGATTGAGGCTTTGATGACAGAAGGTCAGTTGGTTGTTGATTTTCCGAAGCTTTGAGGGGAGCTCCAAGTATTACTTAGAGTCCAATCTAAGAAAAGGCTGTGCAAGCCGCACCTCCAACAAGCACCTCCACAAGCACCTCCAACAAGCACTATGTTTCATTCCCGGGCAAATTTATGTTAGTCCAGGATATTTGCATTATGTCATTACCCAGGCTGAGTGAGGAAATACCACATTTTTCTTATACAGAGTACAGCACTTCCTTATACAGTAAAGTATATCATAGAGGCAAATACAATATGAGCACAGATAGACCCAGGCAAAACCAGGGATCAAATCCTACTGTTGCTCCTTGTGACCTTGGGCAAGTCACTTTACCCTCCGTTGCCGCAGGTACAAAATTAGAATGTAAGCCCTGTGGGGATAAGGAAATGCCTATAGTACCTGGATGTAATCCGCTTTGATATACACTTTGAAGTACCAAAAAGTGGAATATAAAAATAATAAATAAATAAATAAATAAATAAATAAATAGAACGATGCACATGGGCTCTGCCTAGTGCCTACTGCCCATACCTAACAATGCAAGTTAAGGCTAAAGACTGAATGGTTTGCATGCATCTGAGAGGCTTATCCAGGAGTGTGGCTACCAAAATAAAACTGAAGCAGCACTGCTCTACCATCAGTCTGCTTTGACTGTGAACCCAGTTCGTGTCCCTCAAGTTTCACTGATTGTTATTAAAGTCTTATGTAAAATATATACTAAGATCAGTTTGTTTTGGATGATCTGATGTTAATGAGCAGGGAGGTCTCTTGTTATCCTTCTGCTGTGAAACATTCCGCAATCGTTGTGAAGTTTGATGGTATCTGTGATCCAGCTTCAAAGATCATTGAAGTCCATGACTTTTTCTTTTTAGCCCAGCAGTTTCCTCTTTCTTCTTTTTGGCTTCCAATTCAATCAGAACTGGCCTCCACTGTGCTACTGCACCATGAGCCTTCATTCACAACTACCCAGTGTATTTCCCCATTTTCTGCCTTCCTCCTCCTGTTTGGCCCAGCCATTGAAGTGACAGTCCCAAGCCAGGGGGTTACAGAGTATGTATGCATCCTGAGACTTGCCACTAGGTGTCGCTGTTGTGTAATAACCAGGAATCCCTCCAGCAAAGGGCTCTGAATGCTCCTACAGTTTCTCCCATCCTTGATCAGCACAAGAAGCAGAAGCTGGGCTCATGAATCGCACCAGGATCTCCTGTATGGAACAGTACAGCACTGACCCTAAGCCACCGGATTGGCCCTTTCATGACATTTTTAATGTCTAAGATGCCTAAGATGAAAATGCTTAATTCAATCTAACCCTGAGCCAGCAAACAGTCTTTTATTTATTTTTGATTCTCTGGCACATGTTAAGCCCCAGTTGATGATGACTTAGTTTGAGTGAGGGCCCTAATCTTTCTGTATTTTCTGTATTCTTTCCACCAGTTGTTTTATTTGTAATTACAAAATTGTCAATAGGAGTGTAGTGCTGTGATGTTTGTTGCCTTGTTTAAGGGTGGCGAGAAAACCATTGAGCAAACTGTGGTTTTGTAAAATTATGTATGCAAGTACAGCTGATTAATATTAATTATGGGTATTCGGACAGCCCTTCACCTCCTCGCCAGACCTGTTTGTGGCTTTTGGAAAACCAGGGTTAGGAATCCCTTTCATTAGGGGGCAGGTAAGTAGGGCTTCCTGGTTGAGAAACAGCTTAATTGGACCTTTTGCTCTAAGAATAAGTCTCATTTACTCAGCTTGATTACTCTGAAAACCAGACCCAATTGGGACCGGCCAGGATCATGATTGGGAGCCTCTGCTGTGTTTCTTTAAGGAGGTCCATCCTTTCTAGGCGTAGCATACAACACCAGAGAAGAAACTGGTAGTGATATATTCCAGTACTAACAGAGACATGACACACAAAATGGAAGAGGGCGGGCTTTGTATTGTTGTTTTTTTTAAAGCACTTTTCGAAAGCGGATTACTTTTAGCTATTCCTAACAATTTAACTCTAAAGGGAAATTCATTCTGCTTGAGGAGGATTTGCCATGTCTCAATATGCTTTTTTGGAGAAACTAAAAAAGCCTCTCTGCTTTTACTTAGAGCCTGTACCAGATGGGAATTATAACTGACAATAACCACATTTATAAATATGAATTGTGCAGTAAGGTGTGAAGAGATAACTGTTAAATGGTTTTATAACACATTGTTTCTGCATTAAAATACAGTGAAAAGTTTGTTTTTGCTCTTGGAAAGGTTTAGATTCTCTGTATACTGTAGGAACCTCTTTTGCTATTAAATCTAAAGCAATTGAGGAGTAAGAAATGGTACACAAAGGGTCTCAATGACATAAACGAAGGGCAATTATCTCCTTAAACGGGGTTCTGAGCCTTTCACAGTGTAGAGCAGGAGCAAGTAACTCAGGTCCTGGCATGCCACAACCAGGTCTGGTTTTCAGGACATCCACAGTGAACATGTATGAGGTATATTTACATGTGCTGCCCCCATTATATGCAAATACATCTCATGCATACTCATTGTGGATATCCTGAAAACCAGACTGGTTTGTGGCACTCCAAGACCAGAGTTGCCTTTCCTTGGTATAGAAAGTGTGCACACTATGCGGGTCTATGAAAAAAAAAATGTAAGTAAAGGGTTAAGTTTCCATATCCCCATGATGTATAAGGATTCATTGGATTTTCCATTGCAAACTCATCTTGTTATCCCTCAAAGTGCTGAGAATGAAACAAAGAAATGAGGATTTTTCTTCTTTTTAAGGATGGAAAAAGTGAGCTGATACTAGATTTCTTGAGTACCCCGAATTTTGCTGACTGCCCACTTTAAACCAATTCGTTTCTTCTTAAATCTTGTGATTTGTGGTTTTAAAAAACATCAAAAGAACATAATAAATGCCATGCTGGGGTCAGATCCCAACATTCTGGCTCTGACAGTAGCCAGCATGGGTCAGAAGTGCCTGTCAGATCCCCAATAGTTGATTTATTTCTTGTAGCACACTCCCAGGGATAAGTGCTGGCTTTTCCACATCTGCCTCAAGGGGAATGGCTCAAGGCAGGAGTAGTGTTTCCCCATACAGGAAAACATCTCTGGGATCAGGCCTTGGTCCAGAAGGTGAAGGATCATTCTGGAGGATTGATCCTTCCCCATGGAGATCCTGCAATGCAAAAAAGTTCGGAAGGCTGTGAGCTTGGGTAACCAGGGAATCCCTGGCAACTACCTGAAGGAGAAGTTTGACGTTGGAATGGAAAAGGGTACAGAGATGACCCGAGAGATGAGGGAATTCCACTGTACAGCAAGGGTGCATACTAATGTAACTGAGATTGAAGGTGACGCAAAAGGACTGAGAGCAGCATCGTTCATTTAAGTGGGGAACCGAAGAGTACGTTTGGGTGTTTCTTTATACAGAGGATAAGAAACACATAGTGAAAAGTGACGTACTGGGTTGGAGTATTATTTGGGTTTACCAATGTTGTTGCAGACCAGCTGTGAATCTTGTGATCCCTGATTAATTTGGTGTCTTTTGCTATCCATTTGTTTTACATTTTTATATACTGACTGCTGGAAAACCCAGAAATAAAAGTTTGGCTGGTTTGAAGATACCTAAAGGGCTAATTTTAAAAGCCCTGCACACAGGAAATCCAGGCGATACGTGCATGACCATGACATGCGTGTGCCGCGCGGATCTTAAGAGGCCCGTAGCCACACGCGTATCTCCCGGTATGTTAATAAAGTCGAAAAGACGAAAAGGGCAGAAGGTTCGCCTAGGGTGCCTATTACCCTTGCACCAGAGGAAAAACATTAATGGCTGGGTTTGCCTTTCCAGTGCGGGAGATTACTGCCTTTGCCTCCGAGCTAGTCCACTGCAAACAACTGTTTGATGAAGAAACGTTTAGTGAACCCTACCTGAGAGATTGGTGCTCAGCACCAGAACAGGTATCAGATATTTCTCTTATTTTATGAACCCTGTCAGGGGATTACATAAAGATCAACAGTGCCATGAAGTTGAGTTTCTCTCCGCAGTTTTGGTTGATAATTTGCTGAGGGGTGGGGGCCTGCGACTTTTGTCTAAAATCAGTGGCATCATCATCTGCGGGGAATGTGACAGCCTGAGGTGTGCTAGGAACATGACTTAAATGGCTCTGTATAAGTGACTTACTTCAGAAGTGGAAAATTGACCCCTAAGGAATCACTTTACATGTAATTTAGGGAAAAAGGCTTAGTAAGTTGGAAAAAGGATAGATGTTAGAAAATAAATTATTTTTTAGGTAATTGTAAGAGTCCTTAGCAGTATAGCTTGAAAAACAGTGTCCCATATTGGTGTTTTAATAAAACCAAGAAACTCATCCACAGACAGACAAGCAAACAAAACAAATAAATGTATTAAGACACACAGGGCACTAGAGAAATCCAGTTACCTTGAAATGTACAGTACCATTAAACATTCATAACCTAGTTATAGCATGCGGTTTTGTGGATTTTATTTTCTTACAACTTTGATGGTAAATGTGTCTGTCACACTATCCTGGTTAAATCAGAGCTTTCCACAATTAAAGTTTTACAGCAACACCTTGCCCCATTGCATTGTTGGTAAGAATGTATGCAGTCATGCTGCAAGTTTGGATTTAGTTTTGGAAAATATAATAATGGAGAGGTTTTGGAACAAACTAACCTGACCTTTCTTATGTAGGGATCTTCTAAATCCCCACTATCTACTTTGCTCCTAGATGAAGCCTAAGCTAGGATTAGGGAGAAGGGAGGAATTGGCAGGCCGCCTTTTATGGGCAAATCCTGTGAGGAGATAGGTATGGGACTGAGTTTTGGACAAGCAGGAGAGGATTAGCGTTTCTGTTTTTTTGGGCTCCACAGCCTGATACCAGGAGAAGAGGCAGAGTCTCTAGTACTGGAGAAGAGTTGGAGGTTTGGAAGAGGTTTTGTGGTTTGTGTAAGGCCTGGTCCTGCCTTTGGGAGGATTTCCCCTCTGCCTGGAGGAGGTCAGGTAAAAGAGCTGTGGCTCTCTGTCTGCACTTGCAAAGGATTCTTCCAACAGAGAAGAGAGCTGAATTTTTAAGATTTGTTTCCTGTTTGGTTGGAAGGAATTTTTTGCCATCATTCCAGCCCGTGAGGAAGAGTAAGGGCTTTAGTTTTGCTATTTTGATGGGCCTTTTATCACCCAGAGGTCCAGTTTAACACCAGGAGATCCCAGTCCTCGCTAGGAGCCCACCTTCTATCACTGGGAGCATTGGGTTTTTCTCCTGGCGCCTTCCATCTGAAGGGACACTAGCTCAGCAGTGCAGGTCTGAGACATAAAGTTCATTTGGAATTTTGAGAAGATTAATTGGAATATTTTTTCTGATCAATTGGAAGATATTTTTGTTTGCAGTCAATTTTTATTGGAACACCCCATAAGTTTTGAGAATTTTGAGAATTAAAGGTGACCCTTAAGCAAGGTCATCAAAATTATGAGTATATCTGTATTAGAAAGAGACGGAGAGACTGTTTCCCCCACTCCTGATTTGTCTTGGAACTTGGAAATGTATTCTTCCCCCCTCCAGAAAGGACCCCGGCACCTGGGGCCTGTGAACTTGAGGAAAAAAGAGAGAAAAAGGGAGCTTGTGGTCCCGTGACACAGACTGAAGAGAGATTTATACTTGAAATGTAAATATGTGAAAAAGCAAATATGATAGATGATGAAGTTGATAGCCTGGAAAGGTACTGGAATCACTTGCTGAAACTTATGCATGATAGCACCAGAAAAGTTAATTTGGGTTAATGAAAATAAAAAAGAGGATTACAGTAAAATTGATACATGAAAGACAGACAGAAAGAAAATGGCGCAGAACAGAATTTGAAGAGAATAAAGAGTGCTATTTAAGAACTTATTAAAGAGGTACAAGGAAAGCATTCCAAGTACAAAAAGGATTACTACCTAGAACAGATATAGACAGGTCTACATCAACCTAAGGAACTGTTCTATAGAGTGAAAAATGGGTTAAAATCACTATCCGTGAGTGTAAATGAAACTCCTGCTTGTGAAAAAATGGCAAGCTATTTTCAGCATAATTTTGGAAAGCTACCGATGTCATTTCAGATAATAAAGCCTGAAACGAATGAGGATCGGCAGAAGAGGTCCTTAATTAGTGAAAATTGGTTTTAGGTTGTGCCCGTCGCTACTGATGACATGATGAAACCGATCCTTCAGATGAGATCTACTGATTGTCCTTCAAACCCATGTCCTTTTTGGATAATTTGGAGTTTATATGCCAGGATGTATGAAAATTTGGTTAAGATTGTTAATGCATTCATTCGTGGGGGGCATTTACCAGAACCATTATAAAAAGGGCAATAATTAGACTGGTGGTGAAAAATAGAGCAGGGTCTGTGACGGACATATCAAATTATTGCCCCATGTCAAATCTTCCAACAATTAATACAATTATAGAGAAATGGGTGCTGTTCCAGTTAAATGAGTACCTGAAAGACTAGAAAATATTGAATTCACAACAGTTTGGATTCAGGAATGTCCATGGCACTGAGATGTGCCTAATTTATTTGAATGATGAATTAAGACACAGAGTTGATAGTGGATCAGCCATAATGCTTATCCAACTTGATATCTTATCGGCATTTGATATGGTGAGCCATGATATTTTAATGTCTAGGTTAGGGGAGATAGGGCTAAATCAGTGGTATTAGGATGGTTTTCCTCCTTTTTATACGAAAGGAAGTGACAAGGGCGAACAGGAAGATGTTATTCGTTCTGGAAACCGATACAGTCTGGTATGCCTGAAATGATTTAGGGCCATCCTATTTAATATATATCTAAAACCACTTGGTAAAATGTTATCCTCACAGGTAAAAGCTGTAACCAGGACTGTTTTCTTTAAATTAAAAATGATAAGAGCACTAAAAACTATATTTCACATGCTGATTCCAGAACAGTAGTCCGAGCACTTGCGTTGAGTTGGCCGGATTACTGTAATTTACTGTACTTAGCTCTACCAAAAGTATTAGTAAGAGTATTACAGCTGGCTCAGAATGCCACTGCTAGGGCAGTCACAGGAATAGCCTATAAAGAACATATTACCCCAAAATTGAGAAAGTTACACTGGTTACGAGTGTTGCAGGGAACTCAATTTAAAGTACTAACAATTCATAAGATACAATTTAATCTTTCTTGCTTATTTTCTTTCCTTTCATGACAGATCAGTCTTCACAGAGGGTTTCATTCCCCTACCAGCAGATGGAGGCAGAGTTCCTGACTTTTTCCCTAAAGTCACCCCTATATAGGCTGGTTCAGCAGAGAAGAAGTCAATAAATTCTCAACCAAGCTGGTTCTTAAAAACTTTTCATCCTCCTTCACCGTCTAATTCCTGCTCCTGTCATTTATTTATTTTTTTTGTGAATACTTCACATAACATAAAGGAAAAAAGTGCATCTGGCACTCTTGCATGAGGGATCCTGCTTGGGCGGGCAGACCTCCTGTTCCATCCTTTCCCCCTGGATACTTATCTTTGCTAAGTGAAGCAAAAAAAGGCAACACAAAACAGACTATTTATTAAGCCTAACTATAGCTTGAAGCATAACCCCCCAAAGAAAAGATAAGGAGAAGGAGATAGGTGTGCCCTTGCCACCTGCCCTGATAGGCTGTACTAATGTTGCTGTCTTCTTTTTGGGCCCCCCCCCCCCCAGGTTCCCTCTTGGGTCCTTACCCACTATTTAAAAAAAAAAAAAAAGGATAATCTTACTTCTTTTATTCTCTCTATATTTTCTCTTTTTTTGTTGTACCATTAGGGTCGAGATTTTGGACTGGTTTGTCAGGACTTGAGGAAAGAAAATTAGCAGATAAGATCTAATTGTACCTTCCTCTTCTTCCTACCAGACCAGTCTTCACAGTGGGATGTACCTGTACTCATGCTGGGTGGGAAAGTGCCAGGGGCTGCTTCCAGGACTCCCATAGCAAATGTTGTTTCCTCTCTTTCATGAAGATGAAGTCTGTAATGCTTTGTAAATGTGTGTACTGAGGCCCGCATAGCTGCTCTAAAAATGTCAATGGATGCTACCGATCTACCGATCTACATTCAGCTCAAGAGGATGCTTATGCCCTTGTTGAGTGTGATCTTAGGTCTCGAGGCACCTCCTTATCATTCACTATGCATGCTGAGGCATTGGCCTCCTTGATCCATCTTGCGATAGAGGTTTTAGATGCTGCCTTTCCTTTTTGCTCACCTGAATACAGAACAAATAGCCTTTCTGACCTTCTGATATTGTTTGTGGCTTTAAAATATTTTAAGAAGATTCTTCTGACGTTCAGAAGGTGGAGATCTTTCCTATTATCAATGCAATTTGTCTAAATCCCGATAGGGAAATTGATTAGTTGAGATGGAATTCCATCACCACCTTGAGGAGAAAGGATGGGACTAGCCTAAGTGTTATCTTTTTTCTTGAAAATGAGCTCTGATATTCTCCTTCCTGAGCATATTGCCACCAAGAAGGTTGTCTTCCAAGTCAAGTCTCTTAACTGGATTTTATTGAGAAGCTCATAAGGGGCCTTAGCTAATACCCTTAAGACTAAGTTCAAGTTCCATGCTGGTATTAGAGTTTTATGTGGAGGCTGTAGGCGTTTCGCTCACCTTAGGAATTGGACAATGTCTGGGAGTGATACAATGAATGAGCTGTTTACTTGTCTCCTGTTCCATGTGATTGCTGCCATCTGGACTCTCAGAGAACTTACCACCAGGCCCTTGTCTAGGCCATTCTTTCTTGGGTGCATGCTCCTTTGTGTGCACCAGTGATCAAAGAGCCTCCAGAAATTGGCATAAGTTAGTAAGATAGATTTCTTTCTTGCTCTAAGCAGAGTTGAAATCACCTGTGTGGAGTATCCTCTTCTCTCAAACCTGTCCCTCTCAATAGCCAATGCCATGCCATAAGAATTGAGCTGGATTTCCCATCTTGATGAGTCCTTGCTTCAGGAGACCTGGAACTGGGCTGAACGTGAGTGGATCATCTGCCTTTAATTTCATCAGGTCTGCAAACCATGGCTGCCTTGGGAAGTTTGGCGCTATTAGAATCACCTGTCCCCAGTGGCTCACAACTTTGCTCAAGATTCTCCCTATCATGGACTGGGGGAGAGACATAAAGCAATGGGACATCTCTTGGCTAATTCATTGATTCCTCTGGACCCCCAGTCTCTTCTCCTCTGAAGAATTTGGCTGCCTTGGTATTACTTCTTTTGGCCATCATGTCTCATTGGGGGTGTCCCCAGCAGGCTAGTTGCTGAAATGCCTCCTCTGACAGTTCCAATTCTCCTGAGTCCAATCTTTGTTAATCTTAGGAAGTCTGCTTGGACATTGTCCACCCCTGCTAAGTGGGTTACTGAGATATCTTGGAGATGCTTTTCTGTCCATGCCATTATATGGGCTACCTCTATCACTACATGTGAAATCCTGGTTCCTCTCTGCCTACCAGTGCCCCCTCTCTGTGTCTTCCTGCTTCTGTCTTCTGGCAGCTGTTACATAGGCTGCAACAGACTCTGATTGCACCACATCTAATTTAACCGGTTTGGGACTCTTCCCCATTGCTATTTTATGGAACTTGTTCAGCAAACAGAGCAAGGCCCTCACTGCATACCCATCAAAAATTGCTGTACGCAGTGCCAGACTGGATAACTCAAATTCTTTCTTGAGTAGGGTCTCAATCTTTCTATCCTGCAGGTCTTTAAGGACCATACCCACCTTGACCAGTATGGCATCTTCTTTGAGACCAATGCAACCTCTGCATCTATTCTGGGGAGGGACAGCAGGCTCTCCCTGCTTGATCCATCACATACAGTTTCTGCAGATTTTTTCTACTATGCAGCCACATCACTGAGGATGTCCACTTTGCTGTGATCAAATATTTAATTGTAGAGTGGATAGGGAAGACCTTTGTGGGCTTCTTAATCCATGTGAGGATAGAGTTGCCTTTTGGTCTTGATTCTTTAGGCTGATTCTTGATTCTTTAGGCTGCTCTTCTGAGGACTTGAGAGACCATAGAGATAAGGGTTCCTAGCTCTTCTGCTCTGAACAGTCTCATAGCCAAGTCATCCTACTTTGTCCCCAAATCTTCCCTCTCCTCATCTTCCTCTAGGGAGTCCTCGTGTGAGGAGCCTTCTGACTCATCTGAGGCATGCTCCTGTTACAGTCTGGGCTTTTCAACCCCTCTAGGGTCAAGCTTCCGTTTCCTCTCTCTGGAAGTCTCAGTTTCAGGGGACTTCAATGAGAGAGCTGCTTGAGTGTGTCAGCTTGCCTTTCATTTTGCGGAAGGCTTTGTGCATCATCAGCATAAGTTCTGTCAAAAAATCCTCCCCCCTCTCTTTCAGCTGCCTCCTCCTATGAAGTAGCTGTTGAGTGGGCGGGAGCCTGATTCACAATGATTTCTGGCTCCAGGACTGCTGATAATGCCTGGATAGCCAGTGGAAGGAGAACTGGTGGACCTTCCCCCACACTGCCTTCTCTCATGACTCCCTTCATGGCACTATCACAAATGCGGCAGCATGATCCCTCTATGGTGGGGACACGCCATGCCCTGCACATTAGGCACTTCTTTGCCCTCTTCATATCGCTGTGGCTTATTTTTGGTAGGGAGTTCAGGGCTTTGGCCGGGTCTGCAGAATTAGATTTCTGAGGCCTACTTATTGCTGCCGCTCACACCACTTCCTGCACCTTTTCTTTCTCTTTCTTGGGAAATTCAAGGTTGCTAGCCTGATCTCCTGGCAGGAAGGAAAAGCAACTCTAGGAGGGCCATCGCCCCAGGGAGAATTCCCCGACTTGGCCCTGGCGTCTCCTGGGGAAATCGACCTCAGGGAGGCCATCAACCCTGCCAATTCCTTCTGCTAAACTGGCTCCACCTAACATCTGCTGGAGGCAGAGAACTACTGACCCCTTCCCTGCTGAACCATCCTATATATAGGGAAATTCAGGGAAAAGAACAGGAACTCTGCCTCCATCTGCTGGTAGGTGGATGAAACCCACTGTGAAGACTGGTCTGGGAGGACGAAGAGGAAGGTTTTTTTTACAGTGAGGAGCCAAATTGGGTTTCAGCTATTATTGCCCCCTACATAGCTCCTCAAGTATTATGCTTTTTTTTTGTACTTGTTATTTATGTAAGGAAACCAGCATATCACACATAAAATGCTTGCATGACTGTTACATTCTTAGTCACTGAAATTGCTCTCGATCCCCTCATTAAAAGATTACAAGAAACACAAAATAGAGCCTTTTCGATCGCAGGACTGTTATTGTGAAATTCTATTCCTAATGAATTAAAGTGCGATTATTTGAAATTCAGAAAGCAAGTTAAAGCCTGAGGCCTTTGAGAATTAGATAGAGCAGACTGAAGAAGGTTTCCTAATTGCAGATGTTTAAAAAGTGTTTTTAAGTGTGTTATGAGTCTGTAGAGTTTATGAATGTCATTCTGTACTCCGACCTGATCAACAGTAGTTGGATGAGGCAGAAAAAAAATTCTTCTCAATAAATAAATAAATAAATAAATAAATAAATAAATAAATAAATAAAAAAAAAAGAATTAAAAGTTCCAATGCATTATTAGTTATATAAGTCAAAAAGGGCAACAACTCCTGCTCTAAAGCCTTCATTGTTGTGGAGCACTAGGAGAGCGATCCCACTTCCTGAGAGATGTGTGTCCTTGGGCCACGGCTCAACCCCAGAGGAACTCTGGCGCCGCGGGAGGCGTGGCATGCCCAAGCAAGGGCTGGATGGGAGCAAGGCTGGAGTGATGACCAGAAGATGGCCCTCCTCCGGACCTGCACGCTTCGGAAGACCCAACAACGCAATGTTGGTCTTGTGAACAGTCCTCCGACCGTTCCCAGCCCTTTCGGACCTGCCGCAGGGTACGGCACAAAGCGGCAGGCCGGATGGAGGCCAGGGCAGTGAAGGCTGGAACATGGATTCAGACAAGACTCAGGAATGACGTAGACTCAGGCATAGACGTGGACTCAGGAACAAGGTGCAGGATGCAAAGACGTGGACTTAGGCACAGACGTGGACTCAGGACGAGGTACTGGATGCATAGAAGTGAACTCAGGAGCAGACGTGGACTCAGGACGAGGTACTGGATGCACAGAGGTGGACTCAGGAGCAGACGTGGACTCAGGACGAGGTACTGGATGCACAAAGGTGGACTCAGGAACGAGGGCTGAAGGAAGACATTTGGCCCCGAATTGTTTCCCCATTACCACAGAAAAATCAAAAGCCCAGAAAAAAAGGGGTTTACAGTGAGCTCAGGTAGGATAAGACCTGTGACCCACAGACACCCATTCTTCACAATTGTGAAGCTCACATCTCCTCCACACCCCCACCTCCACTTATACAGAACATACAGGAACCCAAGAACAAATGGATTACAGTGGGCTCTGGTAGAGTAGGACTTGTAATGCTGAGACACCCGCTCTCTCAAGTTACACAAGTACAAAATGCCTTCTCTGTATTAGATAATGAGGAAGCTCTTGTGATAGATTGAAGTGATATCTGAAAAGAAAGAAGAAACCCAATGCACACAGAAATTCCATAATGCAATCAATAACCATAAGAAAAAGCTCATTGTGCTGGGTGACTCAGTCTTCAGAGGCACTTAGTAACTCTTTTCTATTGCGCGCCCCGTCCGCTCTCGGCCCATGCATGGGCCTGCTCACTTCGCTAGCTCCTCTGCAGGTCATGGGTCGGCCTCCCCAGAGGCATCTGTGAGCTCCTCCAGGCCTCGGTGTCCCGGGCCTTCCACTGCGCACCAGGCCTCACGCTGGAGTTCGGCGTCCTCCATGGCATTGGCCACATTCCTACGCGTGCGCGCGTGGACCGCCCAGTCTCTTGAGGAGCCAGGGGTGGGTCCTAGCTCCACGGCTCATCCTGATTGAATGTACTACTTAAGGAAGTTCCTGCCTGCACTTCCTTGCCTTGGCAATCGGGTTGGCACTGTATGTGTACTAGTTTGCCTCCGCGTTCACTGTCTTGTTCCAGCCTTGTTCTAGCATCCTATTGTTCCAGTCTTATAGGGATGTGCAGACCAAAAGTTTATGTTCATAAGTCCATAAGTCGAAAGGGGGGGTCATTTGCGGTCAATATGGACATATGGAGAATTCCATAAGTTGAGTCTATGTCCATATGTGCAAATAAAAATTTAAACCCCTCACCCTCCTTAATCCCCCCCCCCCCCAAGACTTACCAAAACTCCCTGGTGGTCCAGCGGGGTCAGGACACCATTTCTGAACTCCTTTGCAAGGAGGGGGCCTCCTGACACCCCCAAGCTGGCCAAAAGTTCCTTTTGGGTCGAACGAGGGTCTCGGAGCGAACCCGCGGGGAATCACGTGACATCGGCGCCACGTCGGAGTGACGCGGCGTCACGTGATTCCCCGCGGGTTCGCTCCGGGACCCTCGTTCGACCCAAAAGGAACTTTTGGCCAGCTTGGGGGGGCCTCCTGACACCCCCAAGCTGGCCAAAAGTTCCTTTTGGGTCAAATGAGGGTCCCGGAGCGAACCCGCGGGGAATCACGTGACGCTGCGTCACTCCGACGTGGCGCCGATGTCACGTGCTCCTCGCAAAGGAGTTCAGAAATGGCGTCCTGACTCCTCGCTGGACCACCAGGGAGTTGTGGTAAGTCTTTGGGGGGGATTAAGGAAGGTGAGGGGTTTAAATTTTTATTTTGGATCAACAATCGCGATTTCCAACGTATTCAACATAGCTATGTTGAATAAGTTGGAAATCCGATCGTTTTCGCCTCATCACTTTTTTAAGTTAAAAAAAAAAAAAGTAGCGTTTTACATTTAAGTTCAAAACGAATGCACACCCCTACAGTCTTATTCCAGTCCTGTTCCAGCCTTAATCCAGCATCCTACTGTTCCAGCCTTGTTCCAGCGTCCTCCTGTTCCAGCGTCCTTCTGTTCCAGCGTCTGTCCTGTTTCCCCAGGTAGTACCTTCGGACTGACTCTCTGGTACTGACCTCTGCCTGCTCCATTGACCATTCTACTCGCTGCCTGGATCTTGACCTCTGCTTGCCTTCATGACCTCATCTGACCTCTGGAATCTGACCCCTGATTTGGCTGACACTCCTCGGACTGATCCTCGGAACCTGACCCCGGCTGCCATTGATCAAGTTTCTTGATTCTGGCTTTGTCCCTTGCCTTGTCATCACCTATGCTGTACTGGCCTTCCCTGATTCTCCAGGCCTACAGCCTAGTGTCCGACCGTGCTCCCTTGCTGCTCGTGGGCACACCTCTCTATTACCTCTCTGGGAGACCCTGCGAGGCCCACCTAAGTCCAAGCAGCCCGGGTCCCTACGGGCTCCACCCGGGGGGACCGCAGGCTTCTAGTGGTGAAGCTTTTCTTAGCCTCTGTCTCCTCCTGTGCTCCACCCCCTGGGGGCAGATGCTTCCTTGTCCCTACCAGGAAGCCTTTCTACACTGCTCCTGGACAAGGGTCCACCTCCAAGTGCAACATTTTCGAGGGAAACACTACTGTTAAAAGCCTTCCAGGATCATAAGCTGGTAGAAATGCTATTCAAATAGTCAAGATGATCAAAGAAGAAAACAAGGACTCTAAAGCTGATTATTATCATCCATCTGGGAACCAACAACCTTGCTAGAAACAGCATCCATGTGGTACAAAGAGATTTCCAGTCTTTGCTGAAGCAGATTAGTCACATTGCAAAGACTATTGCCTTTCAGAAGTGTTACCTGTTCATAGAAAGGCGAAAGAGAAACTAAGCCATATAGATAACTTCAATGCATGGTTCAAAACTTGGTGTAAGGAACAAAGTTTTGGATAAATTGGAAGCTGGGGCCATATATGGAACAGTAAAAGGCTCTATGTCAAAGATAGCTTACATCTGTCTGTGACAGGAAAAAAGATCTGAAGAGATAAATTCAAATCCTATGCCATAATGTCCACATTTTAAAAGGGTCACGTGCATAAACTTTGGGGGTTATGTACGTGGCTGGGCCTTGAATGCACATGGGCATTTTAGAAGAGGCGCGTATCCCCAATATTTATTTATTTATTTATTTATTTATAACTTTTATATACTGACATTCTTGTATAGAATACAAATCACACCGGTTTACAATGAAAAAATAACATCGCAAGAGGGGCATTACATAGAACAAATAACGAGGCATGAACTTTGAACAGATAACATTATACATGAGGGTAACATTGAATAAAAGGGAGACGATGAAAGAACAAGGGAGAAGCCGATGGAAGGTAGGATGTGGTCTTGAACTAATCTGTGAGGTACAATGGGGTATTACTCTCATAGTTGAGGGTTCGATTGATATTAGATACTAGGTACGGAATAGTGAGAAAAAAAACAAAAAGACACTCGGTAGGTGTGGTAGAAAGGGTGGGCATGACTAAGAAGGTCTGTTAGAGAGAATTGATCAGGCGAACGAGAAAGTATGAACTGGTGTCTTCAGTCAGGAAACGCTGCTCTAAAAAGCCACGTTTTGAGTTTTTTTTTGAAAGATATTGGGCAGGGGTCTTGTCGGAGATCTGGTGGGAGGGCGTTCCATTGAGGCGGACCTGCTCTAGATAGGGCTCATTTCCTTAGGGATGTTTTTGCTGGAGGGGTGTATAAAGTGCCTTGATATGCTTTTCTGATCGGTCTGATGGAAGTGTGAGGGCGAAGATGGATGGTAAGCTCAATATGGGAGAGATTGTGTAAGGTTTTGTGAATAATGGTAAGGACTTTGTATTTTGTAAAGGATTCTGAATTTGATGGGAAGTCAGTGGAGGTTGTAGAGGATGGGGGTGATATGATCTCTTTTTTTTGTGTTCGTCAGAATCCTGGCAGCAGAGTTCTGTACCATCTGTAATGGCTTAATGATGTTTGCAGGAAGGCTGAGAAGCAGAGAGTTACAGTAGTCGATTTTTGAGAGAATGATTGATTGCAGTACCAAATGGAAGTCATGAAAATGAAGGAGGGGTTTCAGCTTTTTTAGGACTTGCAGTTTGAAGAAACATTCCTTAGTGGTGGTGTTTACAAATTTTTTGAGGTTGAGCTGGTTGTCCAGAAACACGCCCAGATCTCTCACATAAGGCGAATGATTGAGGTTAGCGGAAATGGAGGAAGGAGCGTTGAGGAGAAGGTTGTTGTCATCTTGAGAGATAATGAGGATTTCGGTCTTGTTAGTGTTGAGGACCAGATTGAGACTGGTCAGGAGCGTGTTGATTTCCCGGAGGCAACTGTTCCAGAAGCTTAGGGTTTTTTGTAGAGATTCCGTGATAGGAATAAGAATTTGAACGTCATCCGAATAGAGATAATGTTTGATCTTTAGCTTGGTGAGAAGGTGGCAGAGAGGTAGAAGGTATATGTTAAAGAGAGTTGGTGAAAGGGAAGATCCTTGGGGAACACCTAGGTTGGATCTGACCGGATGCAATTCTTTGTTGTTATCTTGACCTTGAAAGCTCTATTGCAGAGGAAGGATTTGAACCAATTGAATGCTGTACCAGAGATACCTATGTCTGCCAGCCGGTCTAGAAGGATTGCATGGTTGACCGTGTCGAAAGCCGCAGAAAGGTCTAGGAGAACAAGTAGGTATGGTTGTCTTTTGTCCGTGCTCAGGATGATGTAGTCAGAGAGAGAAATTAGAAGGGATTCCGTGTTTAGTGATTTACGAAATCCATATTGCGATGGAGCTAGAATCTGGTATTCCTCCAAGTATTCCGAGAGTTGTTTATTTACTATTTTTTCCATAAGTTTGGCGATGAGGGGCAGGTTGGCTATAGGCCTAAAGTTCGCTGGGTCCGCAGTCGATAGGTTAGGTTTTTTTAATAGAGGTTTGAGGATAGCAAGCTTCAGGGTATCTGGGACTAGACCTTGAGTTAACAGTTAATGATTTCCGCGATGGGTTTGGCAATGGTGTTCGGGATTGAGATGAGGAGGTTCGCTGGAATGGTGTCCACAGGGTGGGAAGAGGGTTTGAGTTTCTTAAGAATGTTTTCTATTTCGAGTGAGGATGTGGTCTCAAATGCTTCAAACGTTGCGGTTTGTTGAGGTGCGGTTGTGATGGTAGGAGGAGGCGGGGGATTGGGTGAGGAGAGCGGGCTGATGAGTTTGATAATTTTATTTTCGAAGTAGTTAGCCAGTTCTGTGGCTTTGCTGAGAGCTTGGTCGTCCGGAATAGTCGGTGAGGTTGGTTTGGTGAGGGCTGAGACGTATGTGAACAGAGCTTTGGAGTCGAAGATGAAATGATGGATTTTTTTAGCGAAAAAATCTTTCCTTGTTCTGAGCAAGGTGTTCCTATACCTGTTAAGGGTAGCTTTATAATTAGCGAGATTCGTAGAAGAAGGATTTTTATGCCACATGTATTCTTTGCTCCTGAGGCCCCCGACTTCCGCCTCTCTCCTCGTCCATCTGCAGGTCCTAGTCCGTCTGTGGGTTCGATCGGGACGCAAGAGGAAGAGCACCGGGGAGAAGGCAGGGATTTAAATCCCCGAAGATGGCCAGCTGGTGATGTCACCTTGCTGTTCCGGATTGGCTGGCGGTAGAAGAGGGGGGCGTGTAGCTCAAAGAGTTGGCGGGCCGAGCCGAAGAGAAGGAGAGCCTCGTGGTCGGCGGGGGAGCCCGTTGGAGGTGAGAGCGGTTTTTTGGTAGGCCTTACCCCGATGGGCTTTAGTGCCAGCCATGCAGGCCCCCGACTTCCGCCTCTCTCCTCATCCGTCTGCAGGTCCTCGTCCATCTGCGGGTTCGATCGGGATGCAAGAGGAAGGGCGCCGGGGAGAAGGCAGGGATTTAAATCCCCGAAGATGGAATACTTTAAATACATATTTATTTATTTATTTACAGTATTTTATATACCGCGGCACGTTCGGAACATCACCTCGGTTTACAAGTAACATAATGCAGCAACAGGCTTTACAAGAAACACATAATTGATATAATATAGCAACAGGCTTTACAAAGCAAACACATAGAATAACAGGAACCGATTAACAATGTAGATATGTACAGAAGTGCCGGCCTGTCTGAAAGGGGAGAGCCGGGAATGTGGTCTAGGCAGGGATGGGTGGGGTGGAGGGTGGGCCAGGTCAGTGCCATTAGACACTGTCCTGGAGAAGTGTGCGCTGGCAGCTGGCTGGCATGCGGAAGATACGTCTGCTCTGGAGGAGCAGTAAATATTGAAATAAATAAAGGGGGTTAGTTAGGATTAGTTAAGGGGTCGAGGAGGAGAGGGGACAAAGGAGGAAGGGTAGGTAGGGGTAAAGGAAAGTTCCCTACCAGTCTGCTCCTTAATTGGAGTGGATGGGGAGGGAACTGGGCACGCCACAGGCCTCTCAGCGGAGCTCCCGTAGAGGCTTCGCGTCTTCCATCACCTCAGCACTGCCCCAGGCGCGCGCGCGGCCGACTTCTCCATTTTTAAAGGGCCAAGCGCAGGAAACCCGACTCGGATGCATCCCGAAGACATCACATAGCCCTAGTATAAAAGGCAAACATCTTTCCCCAGATTCTTGCCTTGGCAATCGGGTCGACACCTTGGTGTACTAGTTTGCCTGTTCCTTGTATCTGATCCTGCATTCCGGATTTCTCCTTGTGTAAGGACTTGGGATGTGAACCCTTGGTCCAGCGAAAAGCGTGTGTCTCGTCGTTGGAAGGCGAGGCCAAGACCAGGACTCTCAAGAGATGGAGAAACAGGAATCTGGAAGCAGGCGCCTCCTGCAGGTCGTGTGGTCCAGATAGCTGGTGCCTCCAGCAGGTCGTGGGATCAGAGGTAGACGTCCCCAACAGGTCGTGGAAGATAGAACTGAACTGGCACCTCCAGCAGGTCGTGGGGTCAGAGGTAAATGTCTCCAACAGGTCGTGGACGATAGCGCTGAGCTGGTGCCTCCAGCAGGTCGTGTATTTGGTATGCACAGTCCAAACAATCAGAGCCAAAGGAACTCTGCCGTCGGTCCAGGGTCGAGAGCCGGAGGAATGCACTGCAGCCAGTCCAAGGGTCGAGAGCCAAGGATTCTCCACAGCTGGTCCAGGGATGAGAGCCAGAAGAACACCACAGCCAGTCCAGGGATCGAGAGCCAGAAGAACACCACAGCCAGTTCAGGAATCAAACACGGAGGAACAGACGCAGGAACCAAACTCAGGAACAAATCACAGGAGCCAAGATGAAGTCAAGGCAAAGTCTAAGGTGCAGGCGTTGCCTTTAAATAGTTCCAACCAGCTGACACTGCAAGGAGAGAGCCAATCCCAGCGCAGTGATGACTCCTGTAGTGAATCCTCTCCCTCCACGTACGGCCCTGAAGGGGCGGAGCCAGAACCCCCGGGAGAACGAGCAACACCGCGGCCATGTTGCACGGCGCATCTCCGCGGGCCCGAGGCCCCGAAACAGGACGCCATCATCGGAGACGCGGCAGTCTGCCGCGCAGGTAAGGGATGGAGCCCGGTCGCGGCTTGCCGTCGCAGCGAGTCATAACACCTTGTTCCAGCATCTCCTTGTTCCAGCGTCTCCATGTTCCAGCGTCTCCGTGTTTCAGTGTTCCCGTGGTCCTCCATGTCATCCAGTGCCTGTCTTGTTCCTACTCTATGTTCCCTTTAGGACCCTTTGGACTGATTCTTGGTACTGACCCCTGCTTGCCTGACTACGACTGACCACTGCCTGGACCCGACCTTTGCCTGCCTTCTGACCACGTTGACTGCTGCCTGGAACTGACCTCTGCCTGCCTGACCATGTTGACCGCCACCTGGAACTGACCTTCGCTTGCCTTGACTACTCTCGGACTGACCTTGGATTTGACCCTAGCTTTGGCTGACCACTTCTGGATGGATACCCTGGCTTTGACCCTTGCGCTTCACTCGGACACCCTCTTCTTGCCTTTTCTGTGACCACCAGACTGACCTGCTTGGACTCTGTCCGTGACCTTCCTCCAACCAGACCCACCGGTGCTGCCTGTTCCGCCTGGAGAGCCTTCCTGAACTGCTACCTCCCTGAGGTCTCTGGAGTCTCCAGTTCAGGTCTGGTCCATCCTCTCTGCATCAGCCGCGCACCCTTACTCGTGGTGGGCACACCTCTCTGCTACCTCTCCGGGAGACCCTCTGAGGCCCACCTAAGTCCAGGCGGTCCGGGTACCCAAGGGCTCAACCTGCGGAAACCCTGGACTGTTATTGGCGAAACTCCAGCTAGCCTCTGTCTCCTCGTGTGCTCCGCCTCCTAGTGGCAGGCGCTCTCTGGGTCCGACCAGAGGGCCGTAGCAATCCTGCACCAGGCCAAGGGTCCACCTCCAGCGCAACATTTGCCTGGTAACTTTGTAAAGTAGCCACCTGATTAATAATATAGCTTTTAAGGCAGAGTTCCATTTAAACACCAACTATTCAAGCAGTAGATACTAGATACTCATGTTCAAAGTTCAGATCCTGAACACTAGAGACCAAACCACGAGTTTTAAATTTCCTGTCATTCTAAACACCTCCGACTAACCAGATAAGTCAGAGGTGTTCAGGGGGCATACTTGGATAGAGTTAAGTTAGATAACTTATTCGGCTAACTCCGATATTCAGAGTTAATTAAATAACTTATTCATCTAAGTTTGGTTGTGTTGGAGAGCAGTTCTAAAGTTAAACAGATAACTTTTTTTGGCTATTATATTTGGCTATATTCAGCTGACTGACTACTTTAGTCAGATAAATTGTCTGTTCACCATATAACAGAATATTGACTTCCTAGAGATCACGTAACCCTGTGTAACTAAAAGAATACTCTAACAATATAATACATTAAACTCTATCATAGTGATCTGACCAAGAGAATGGGCAAAGAGAAAGCTGATCATTTTTGAACCAGCGTCTGGCTGAAATGAAAACTATGTCTGGGGTATGACCCTGTTTATGAGTAGGTTCAGATATCAATGGTGAATAACCAATATCACTTAAATAACTCAGAAAGATTTTAGGATCATCCCTCCATAGCATGGTCTATGCATATGTTGAAATCCCCCAATTTCTTTTCCATAGTCATATCAGGTATTAACCCTATTAATTCTTCAAAAGAGGAATAACTGGATGCTGGCAGCCTGTAGTACATGAAAAACATTTATAATTGGCAGCTTAGAAGTTCAGTTGTTGCAAAACATCTATTCTTTAACAGCACCAATTTCAGTGCCTGATGGTAAGAAAATAGCTACCTCTTCCCCTTTAGGATTAGGACAAGGCAACTGTTGAAAAGAACAATTCCCTGGATAGGCCTGGGAGAGGTTAACAGTGATAAAATAAAAAGAATGAAAATCATGATTTCTACGCCAATCATGAATTAACGATAATTTATTCACAATTGATCTTGCATCGATCAGGCCTGTCTGTAAAGATGACAAATAGATGATGATGCCTGTAAATTATCAAGTAAGGGACTCAAAGTTGCTGGAGCTTTTGATATTTAACTTTAAATCTTCTACCCATAAAGGATAAATCTTTTCAACTTGGAGAAAACACATTCTTCCTGCTAAGAGAACTGCCAGCACATCTGAGACAATTGAAGTGATCAGGGTGATTAGAAAGGTTGTCACTCATCTAAAATTGATTATACCAGTCAATGTCCCCTTGTTTCTCACACCCCTTTGATGTATCCTCTTGGCGATGTACCAGTGACAGCATGTCGTCTCTGGAGTGGCTTTTCCAGTCAGTGGTGTAAGCCACTTGAGGTTAATGTTGGCAATCGAGTAAGTCACTGTGGGCCTTAGGAAAGTGCATTTAGAGTGAAGGCAGGCAGGATGGAAGTTGTGCCCCAGGAACAAAAGATCACAGCCTTTATCCCCCTTGCTCAAGATAGTCCTTGTTCTCTCCAGTTACTGCTTTTGAAGCCACTTGAAGATGGCATTGATGATTGAGGATGACATTGGTTTCATCTTCCTGGTGACTGCAGGCCTTGAGAAAGTGCATTCAAAGCGCAAGCATGAAGGTATACAGCCCCAGGCAGAGGAGATCACAGCCCTTACCACACTTGCTCAAGATGCTGTCCTCATTTTCTAGAGTATCAGCTGCTTGAAGATGATGTTACTTTTTGAGTTGGTGGCGCTTCCTGCTCTAAGTCATTGCTGACCTTAGGAAAAGTGCAGACAGGCAGAGGAGTGCTTCAGATGCAAAAGATCACAGCCCTTATCCCCTTTGTTCAAGGTGCTGTTCTCGTTCTTTCCAGTTGGGCCTCTAGTGCAGCTTTTCAAGTCAGCAGCATCAGCTCATGACCACCTACCCCTAGGCCCTCTGACAATGATTGGGCTTATGAGTCCCCTTCCATCCCTACAGTTCTAGAGCTGAGGCAGCCCATTGCAATCTCAATACCCCTTGAATTCACAGCCAGGGTTGACCCTAAGGGGTGCAGTGCCCAAGGTAAATTAGTCAGAGCAGACCCCCTGATATTGAAGAGGGAGGGTGGGGAGGTGGTGCTGCATTGATTGTCTGAAACTAATACCCTGCCCCAGGATCCTAGCCAGCACTCTCTTCCCTTGACTCTAATCATCAATCTCCCCATCTCCTCCAATACCCCATCAGGAATTATCTCCCCTTCCCTCCCCTCCCCACAAAACTTCAGCATGCAATTTCTTCTCTTCAATCCCCTCAAGACCCTAGCAACCATGGGCCATGTGACTGATGACACTGCCCTGGCCCTACCTCTCTGACACACAACTGACAATGCTGCCCTGTCCCTGCCAGTCTTCATATTACATGGCTGGTGACTTTACCCAGGTCCTTCCTCCACATGGCTGATGATGCTACCCTGGCACTTCCTTTTCCTGTAGTTGGTGAAAAGAATCATGGATAAAAATGAAACAACACCACCATCAACAAAACAAAACAAAAATTGACACACACCCCCCTCCCCTCCCCTGGCACACCTCTACAGAATGGTAACAACTAGCATGGGAGCCATGCAACTAGCTCTCTCTGTCAGGCTACAATGAAAATTTAATTGGCAGTTGGTTCTGCCTGGCAGGCTTAGGTATAACTAGAAGTTCTAATGGAAACACAATAGCCTAGTCTGTCTGACAGGCTCCATAAGGGATAGGCAGCTCTGGTCCTGAAGTGTCACAACCAGATCTGGTTTGCAGACATCCAAATGAATATGCATGAGATAGATTTGCCTACAATGGAGGCAGTGCATGCAGATATACTTCATGCATATTCATTGTGGATATCTTGAAACCAGGCCTGGCTGTGGCACTCCAGGACTGAAGTTGCCTATCCCTGGGCTACGCTCTTCTCATGTCGATTGGGTTGGTACAGTAAATTGGTGGTGTTTGGACTCCATCCAGAAAGGCTACAGAGTTTGAAGAGGCCAGATGTTTGGACATCAGTCATTCTGGTATTGGTGTCTGTTTGGGTTGTTAAACATGGGAACAGAGATGTGGTGGGGGTGAACTAAACAAGGATCTTCCATCTTCTCATTGGATTGAGTCAATTGAGGAGGGCAACAAAAATGGCCCTGAATAAAGAGTAATATCTTGTCATGCTGTATGGCTGCCAGATGGGTTATATCCGTAGCAGTGTGGACATGAATGACTGGGCAGACTGGAGGGGACAATTGGTCTTTTTCTGTCATCATCTACTATGTTACTATGGAGATTTTTGGTATTCAAAATGCTGGCACTTAATATACAGGGTGTTTCAAAAAGATGGACCCATCATGAAATATATTGCTTTGGAAATTGGGTCTATCATTTTGTAACACCCTGTACTTTCTATCATGTCTGTAAAAATATTTTCTCTAAATGTTAAATCTGTCAAAATGGGACCAAATGGTCCCAGAACTGACATTTTAAAGGTACAAGTACAAGATGTGATGGTAATTTTCTGATGAAGGCATTCTAAAGGTTGGCCTTTTTCTGTATAAAAACACTTTTTTGAACAAAACTCTGGTCACCCAGCATAGGTTCTTTAATACCAGAAGTGTGAGTGTTGAAAAGACCCCTGCACGGTCACAACTGTCCAAAAATGATAAAAGCAAGCCCTTGAAAACTGTTATAATTATAGGGCAAAGTTTCCTGAAATTACATTTTACATCAAACCTGTGTTTCTGCAAAAAGGGATTGGTGTCTTCTGAACTGGAAGCAAAATGTGAATTTCACATATGAGAAAGATGTATTGAAAATTCTGCAAAAAAACAAAACAAAACAAAACAAAACAGAAGAAAGAAACATAAAAAGGGGTTGAATTACAATAAAGTTTGAAATATGTGAGCAGCAGGTCCAAATGTTAACTTAGGTGTATTTTGCATATGTGTGGAGGATGCTTTTATAATCCAAGGAAATGTATCCCCAGAATGGCTACAGAGTGCCAGTGGAACTTTTAATTACATTGGAAAATCCAGAAGTCTAAAATGAATTAAACCAGCTTTGAAATCTAGGAAGAGAGTGGGATCATGGCATGATCAGCAGCAATATACAATTCTTGCTCTGCTTTTGTGACTTTTAACCCCAATCTCCAGGATCAGCAGGGCCGGTGCTACCTGTTTTGTTGCCTTTTGCAAATTATGAATGTTGCTCCCTCCTCCCCTGCCCAAATCTCCATGGATTCTAATGGCGCCATTCATGAATCTCTCTTTTCCCTAAAACTAGGAATAATAATAATATTCAGAGGTTATCTGGCTAAACGAATATTTGGGCACATATTTGTATAAATTCTTTTTTTTTTAAATTTATTATTTATTCAACTTTTATAACATTTCACAATTCTAGAAATAACAAAAAAGAAAAATACATTTACTCAGTCACCTTATTCCTAACTGTGAATAATAATCTGAGAATAAAATTATAGGAAAAAAGAGACTGCGGGAGGATCGTAAATCTCTAGAAGCAGGCTATTAATAGGAAAATCTGACTGAAGTATTATCAACGCACCCCATAACACTATTTACCAGCACAATAAAGGTACATTAGGGATGGGTATCCAAGTATTGTCTTAACTGGGTAGACTGAGTGAAAATATACTTATTCCCCTGATTTATAATACTAATACATTGGCACGGGAATCTCAATAGGAATTTTACTCCTTTATTCTGGGCTTCTTCCCATATTTGGATAAATTCTAGCCAGATAATTTTTTTTCTGGCTAAAATTTGGCTGGATAATTCAGGGGCCTTTGGGGGGAGGTGGGGAGGGCTAACTGAGAGGAGCTGAGTTAGCCGGATAAGTTAGCCAGCTAACTCCAATATTCAGAGTTAGCCACATAATTTATCCAGCTAAAGGCCTGATTCATCAAGGTATTTTCCCAGAGACACAGACAGGTGAATTTTAAAAGCCCTGCACGGTCCAAAACTGGGAGATATGCGAGTATCTCGAGCCAGCGTGGACTTTAAAAGCTGCCCGTGTATGCGCATATCTCTCTCTACGCGCACAAATACATTTTGCCAAAAAAGAGGCGGGGAATGGGAGTGGGATGGGCGGGGCATGAGCATTCCTAGATGTCTTAATGAAATCTGTGCATAAGAATTTACACGCACAAATGTGCGCCGGGGTCCCCTACTGCGTAACTTTACTTCTGCTATGGATGGCGTGTAAGTCCTGAAACAAAAATCTAAAGGGTTAGCGGGGTTTTTTAAGGGTTGGCACTAATGGGATAAAAGGGAGGGTAATATTAACTAGGGGGGCTAGGAAGTCCTAATCTTTTAGTTAGGTGAACAGGGAATGGATTGGTAATTGCGTCAGCGTACGTATCTACCAAAATTCCCCCTCTTACATGGTAGAGGAGGCATCTGTGCGCACATGCACGCATCCATATAAAATTGCACACACACGTACGTGCGTACAGCCTATTTTTATATCATGTGCACATGTATGCACATATACTATATAATGGCCATGACCATTAGCGCGAGCCAAACATGCGTACATGTGCGTCCGTGCGCTGGTTCCAAAATTTACCTTAGAGAAAAGCCTGGTTGGCCCATACCGCTGCCCTAAAATTAACCGGATAAACTTAAAGCTGTTTAATAATTGTATAAATCAAAGACACAGTACTGGCATCAGATTGCTGAAGTTTGATAATGCTTTTATTGCTTTATTTCAGAATCTTTATTCAGATGTTATTTGCTATTAACCAAGTACATATTCGTTTGTAGATTTACTATGCAAAATTGACTTTGTAATGTTGCAAAACTGAGCAATAAAACATTTAAATTAAAAAAAAAAAACAACTTAATCTGGCTAATTTTAAGATAGCCCTATATTTATTTATTTATTTATTACAATTTATTAATCACTTTCCAGGTCCAATTTGGATTGCACAAAACGATGTACAGAATCATAAATCATAAAAAAACATAATACAGTATAGAACAATAAAACATTACAATAAAATAACATTTTAAGGTAATATAGCCTAAGTTAGCTACATACATTTATCTGTCTAACTAGCTGAACTTCTCAGCAGCTGAATATGGAACTCTATGTGTCTGAAAATTTACAGGTGCAGATTTCAGGTGGGCAAATTTGGGACATTTCTTCCCTCTAGTGCTAGTTGGGGGCAAGTAGTTCATTTGTGGGGAGGAATGGTTATTTTGTGGACTGTCCCCATGGAAAATTGTAGTAATCTGCTCTCAAATTATACCTAAAAGCACATTCTTTAAATTTTGAAATCACTAAATATTTCAACCTCAATACAAAGTCTCTGGGCCGATGGGCATGTCCTATAAATGGAAATGAATTATGCACCAGAAAAATTTCAAAACAGCCAATCAAATCCAGCTGTAAATTCTAAAACAAATCAATTAAGAATAAATGACAACACCCCCTGAATAACACTGTAAATTCTGTGTGGGATACATGTCTTGGTCAGAGACTTTGAACTGGGTCCCAGGATGTTTTACATCAGGGCTGGTGCATGGGTATTAAGCACCCTAGGGGCACCTTATAGCTTGCCCCCTTCACCTTCCCCCATAGCCCTCTCCACAAACAAAAAGTATGCATTTATAATAACAGATTTTCCATGAAAAATAACACCAATGTGCAATCCTCTGAGGTAAAAATATCACTTACAACAACATGTATATTATATTTACATGCACTCCTGTGGTGCCAGAAACCTCTGCATAAAACAGCAAAAGAGTCACTTGGAACCCATATGGTATTGTCCCTCCTGACGCAGCCCATGTAGCAAAACACGGTCCATGTCAGGGGACCGAAACGCTGCTTCAAACACTCATGAATAAAGATGGAAATGTTTATTCTAATACTTCTTCATGCTTCATTCTTTGAGTAATTCTATACAAGGATCCGTAAAAACTCTTTAACGCTATACTTTTGTATATTGTTATTGTGGTTTATACCTATTGTGTATACCGCTCATCACCTCCACTTCCCATTGGCTATTAGGCCCATTGTAACATGTGTTGGGTGAGGGCTTGATTCTCAAAAAGCCATGATTAAAATTTAAGCAAATTTAAGATTAATTACAATTATAATATAGTAAATCTTCCATATCAAAACAGCCAAACTGCTATATATATATATATATATATATGGAGAGGGGGAAAAAGTTTGTGCATTCCTAACCCCACCCCCACTAATCCAATTTCAAAATGACTGAGAATATATATATATATACATTTACATACACACACACATGCTTCCTCTCTCCCTTTTTACACATGTGCAATCTCACATACACACACCCACACACAGACACACACACACACACACACCACCCATGCAACACCTGCTCACTCTTCTTCACACACAGAAGCTCATACAAGCACACACACTCACACTCTTCTCCTCTCTCTCTTACACACACACAAGATTATACATACCTGTCCCCACTTCCAGGAGAGAGGGGGGTGCCAGCATGGCCTTTAGCTAGGGTCTACAATGTTCAGGGGCCTACGTAGTTGTTGGTAAATTTAAAAAAAAGCTAAATATATCTATTTTTACATGTATAAATAAAAATTTCAATGCAATTGAAGAATTTGCTAACAGAAAGCTCGTAAAGCCTTCTTTAAATAAATACAATTTATTTATTTTTTATTAGTTATTTGTTTATTTATTTAAAGGGTACGTCTATACCGACATTCGTCAAAACAATCACATCGGTTTACATCGAACTATAAGATGGAAATTACAAAAAACAGGGGGAAAGGGTGGGGGATACAAAGAACCAATAGGGGAAATATATCTATTTCTAACATGTATAAATAAAATTTCAATTTGCAATTTGAAGAATTTGCTAACAGAAAAGCTCATAAAGCCTTCTTAATAAATACAAATAGTTATTATTTATCTATCTATCTATTATTTATTATTTACAGAGTCTTCTATACCAACATTAGTCGAAACATCACATGGTTGACATCGAACTATAGGACGGAAAATTACAAAAACAGGGTAAAAGGGGTGTGTGTGTGTGTGTGTGTGGGGGGGGGGGGGTTTACAAAGAACCAATAAGGAATTAAGAAAATGATTTCTCTTATTAAGTATCATATCAGAACCTTACATAGGGGCCTACTTTTCTTAGCTGGCACGGGCCTAATTCCTGCTCTCTCCGGCCCTGCCTGTACCTCTCCAGTTATTCTTTAGTTGGCAACCATTCAGCAGCCCCGGGCCCTCCTCCTCCCTTCAGCTGTTGGTGGGTTGGGATCTGCCGGCAGCCTGTGGCCTCATTCATCTTCTTTGCTGTGTGGTAGGTTTGGGATCTGCCTTGCAGCTGCCAGCTAGGGATGTGCAGAGCAAAAGTTTAAGTTCATATGTCCATATGTCCAAAGGGGGTCCCATTTGTGGTCAATATGGACATATGGAGAATTCCATAAGTTGAGTCTATGTCCATATGTGCAAATAAAAATTTAAACCCCTCACCCGCCTTAATCCCCCCCCCCAAGACTTACCAAAACTCCCTGGTGGTCCAGCGGGGTCAGGACGCCATTTCTGAACTCCTTGCAAGGAGCACGTGAGGTTGGCGTCACGTCGGAGTGACGCGGCGTCACGTGATTCCCCTCGGGTCCGCTCCCGGACCCCTCGTTGGGCCCAAAAGGAACTTTTGGCCAGCTTGGGGGGGCCTCCTGACCCCCCCAAGCTGGCCCCAAGTTGGGCCCAACGAGGGGTCCGGGAGCGGACCCGAGGGGAATCACGTGACGTCCGCGTCACTCCGACGTGACGCCGATGTCACGTGGTCCATCGCGATTCCGCTCCCGGAACCCTCGTTGGCCCAAAAGGAACTTTTGGCCCAGCTTGGGGGGGCCTCCTGACCCCCCCAAGCTGGCCAAAAGTGCCTTTTGGGCCCAACGAGGGTCCGGGAGGCGGACCCGAGGGGAAATCACGTGACGTCCCGCGTCACTCCGACGTGACGCCGATGTCACGTGGTCCATCGCGGTTCCGCTCCCAGACCCTCGTTGGGCCCAAAGGCACTTTTGGCCAGCTTGGGGAGTTTAGGTAAGTCTTGGGGGGGGGGATGATTAAGGAGGGTGAGGGGTTTAAATTTTTATTTAGATCAACAATCGCGATTTCCAACGTATTCAACATAGCTATGTTGAATACGTTGGAAATCCGATCGTTTACGCCTCATCATTTTTTTAAGTTAAAAAAAAAAAAAAAGTTGCGTTTTCCATTTATGTTCAAAACGAATGCACACCCCTACTGGCAGCCTTCTCTTCAAATCAGCTGCCTTGCAAGTTGAGCTTCACCGGGTGGCCCTGTGACCTTGTCTTCTTCTCAGTTGTGTGACCCATAGCCTCCTCTTTATCTCTGACTCCAAGTGGGTTGAGAATGCCAGGTTAATCCGTGGCCTGATCTTCTCGGTCCTCCACATGGGCAGTTTGGGATCCGCCGCACAGCCTGCGACATCCTCATTCATCTCAGCTGCCTGGTGAGTTGGGGGCCAGCTAGGCAGCCTATAGCCTTCTCTTTACTGTGGCCCCCAGGTTGCTTCCCCTCTAGGTCATCCCCTGTGCAAGTGCACGGTTTGCACAATGAGTGGTGCTGGCCCTGAGGGTCAGCATTTCAGTTACTTTAACAAAAAATTAAAGTCTTCATTCCTTGCTACACTCCCTTTCCCATCCCTAGTCAACCTCACCCCTCCGTATACCGCTTTCCCCATTAATATTTACATTTTCTAAGGAAACTCCTTAGTAGGTAAGTACATGTGTTTAAAAATAAACGAACAGGGTAGGTTTTTTTTTCTTTCAATGGGCCCCGAAATGAATTGAGGGAGTCCCTCAAATTAAAAGACCTCCTATTTATTTGTTTATTTAGTTTTAAAATTAAAAAAAAAAAAAAGTTACCTGTCGGGCCTATGCCCAACACCGAGGTCTCACCTAAGCATAGGCCACGGCCCAACACCGGGCCCCGCAGTCTACACCCGAGCACCTGGCTGGGGTCTCCAGTCTAGGCCCAGGCTGGGTAGGGAAATTTCCCCGACACGCACTTACCTTACAGATGAAATATTAAAAGAACTGAAATTCATGGGGAACCCCATTAAAATCAAAATGAAAAATAAACAACATTTTTTTTCACCCCACAATATTCAGCCTTTTCTGATCCAGCACTTACACTTTAGACTTTAAAATAATTGAGCTAAACTCCTAGATTCACAAATGCTATACATATAGCGGAAATAGTGCCGCGGGTTGGTGGGGGGGATTACATACACAGTCAGAGGAATTAACTGCAAATTTGATATGACTGATGAATTTCTATCATTTGAATCGATCAAGAGGGGTTGATTTGTACAATGCAGTAGAGACTGCTTTGTAGTGTGCAACTCCTCTTGGTTACCTTTCATTGATTCAAATGATAGAAATTCACTGGGGCCCAACCTGAGGCCTGGTCCCATTGTCGAGGTCTAGTTGTCCTTGGTCTTCTTTTTTCTGTGATCTTCCAGAAATGCTGCGTCCACTTGAAGGACATGTTGCAGTAACCTTACTGTGGCCTTTTTCCTTTTGAGTGAATGTCACCAGTTTGGATGTACAAGCCATACATTTCCAATAGCCGTACATGAAAATGGTGCCGTTTGTGCTCCAGAAGAAAGTGCTACAGTAATGTCACTGACATGTCCTTCAAGAGGATGGCATAGTTTTTGTAAAATTGTGGAAGAAAGATGTCAGATCTGGTCCTTGGTCTCCGCAATGGGTCCAGGCTATGAGCTAGGCCCCAGTGCTAGGACTAGGTCTAGGTCTCAACAATTGGACCAGGTCTCAAGCTGGGCCCTGGCGCCATGCCTAGGCCTAGGTGATATGATCAGGCCACGGTTCAGAGTTCAGGCTCCGTGTCAGGCCTGAACAAAAGGACCAGGCCTTGGGCCGAGCCCTGGCATGAAGCCTAAGCTTTGATGACGGAACCCAACTTGCACCAAATCCCAGCACCATGCATAGTTCTTGGTGACAGGACTAGGCTTTAGGCTGGGCCCGGTGCTGGGCCTAAGCCTTGGCACCCATGCTGGGCCTAAGCCTGGGCTCCCGTGCTGGGCCTAAGCCTTGGCACCAGGACCAGGCATCAGGCTGGGCTCCCATGCCGAGATTAGGCCTTGGGTCGGGTCTTGGCAATGGGACTGGGCCCCAGGCTCATGCATTGACACTGAGGTCTAGTCAAGCCAAAGTCTATTTTTTTTTACTTTGTTTTTTTTTCTTATTTGATGTTTTATTTGGTTTGGTATATGAACAAAACTGAACAAAATGAAATGAAATGAATCTTGAAAAAAACCAAACAAAATTTTGGGGCTGCACATACCTACTGCCATGACATATGTACCATTTAATTTGATATATTAGCTAGGCGACAGATCTTATAAAATCTGGCTCAACATTAAATAAAAACACAACCTTGCCAGTAGGAATATGATTGGTTTGGTACCATTGGTTATGGAGAATCACAAATTTAATTACTGGTAGGTAATATGCTGCTTCCCCCTCCCCCCACTATGCATCACATGCCCCCTGTAACCAAGAGTTTATTATCTACTGATTTTAAAATTCAGTAGCTGAAATGAGAAGCTTTCATGGTGCCTGCATCTCACAAAGCACTGTGGCAATTAGTCAAAACAAACTGAAGTGGTGACAGGAGGAGCTAAATTACTTTTGTGTTTTTCAATGTCATTCATACTTGGTATAAAGGATGCATAATAATTTCTGCTTGATAAGTGTTCTCATTTGTGAGGGAAAATGCACCCACATGACTGTCACTTGTGAGCTGTAACTTTTCTCACATTACTCACACAAGGCGCATTCAAGGTCAGTTTCTCCACGTCATACAACTTACTTCAGTAGCAAGACTTCACCAGTCTTTCACTGTGTCCTCCTTCAGATCTCAAAAGTTTTCAAATATATAGGAATGCGTTCTTTCCAGAGATCCCTTTTGTAAACCCTGGAGGACCAATCCAGCTTTTTAGGGGCGGCAATGCAGATCCTAACCTAAGACTTTATGCAACCCTTTCAGGCTTGCTCATCCTTAAACATATCAGAGCCCACTCAGTGATCCAAAGGGAGAGCAGCAGCTGCAGACCACCAGTTTGAGCTCTGCCACAACATTTTTGTCCTTATGTTCCCATCTCTCCCATGGCCAAGAACAAGAGCCAGCCCCCCCCCCCCCCCCCCCCGGGCACTCTCCTGCCTCCCTCCCTCACATGGCCATAAACCATCCTGTGTCATCAAACTGTTCCCCTATGGTAGAGGACCCCCCCCCCCCCAAACCCCCTAGTGAGGAAATCCTTCAGAGTCATAGTAAAATAGTAATGATGGCAGAAAAAGACCAAAATGGTCCATCTAGACTGCCCAGCAAGCTTCCCAAGGTAGTAACTGCCGATCCGTGCAGGTTACTCCCATCTCTCCTGTAGCCAAGGAAGCCCCTACAAGCCCCCTGGCACTTTTTTGGAAGGTGAATTTACCTTTCTGGCGAGTTCCTGGTCTTCAGAGGCAGGAGTGAGAACAACGCCTGCAGTATGAGACTACGTTGAATGGCCCTGCTAGGTGGTCCTAGTGCTGAAGCACCCCTAGCAGTGTCATTTGATATAGCATGGCGCTGCGTGCAGCAGGGCTTTGTTATCCTTGTTGCCCATGAAGACTATGAACCCTCCTAAAGGGGAAGTTTACCTTCTTGAGGAGGAGTTTCCTTGGGACTGATGACTGTGTGGTTTCCTCTACTGAAAAGGGGGATTGAATCAGATTGAGATTTTTTTCCCCTCTGCTATGGAGGGGCGAGCAGAATGGGTTTGATGATTTGAGGTGGGCAGTGGGTTCCTCTGTGGGAAGAGTTTGTGCTCCCTACAGAGAGTTGGTTTGTTGGACTTGATCCTGCTGTAGGAGGGGGGTGACCCAGCAGGATCTTGATCTTGTAGTAGAAGGGAGGAAATCTCCACTGCTAACTAGACTGTTCACTTTGGTCTGGTTAGTTAGTATAAGGGATTTTGGGCCTTTCTATATCCATGGAGACTAGATATTAGGGATGTGAATCGTGTGATCGATCGTCTTAATGATCGATTTTGGCTGAGGGGGGGGGAGAATCTGATTGTCATGGTTTTTTTTGGTATTAAAAAATCGTTTTATCGGGGGAGGGGGGAGGGTGGGAAAACCGGCACACCAAAACAACCCTAAAACCCACCCCGACCCTTTAAAACAAATCCCCCACTCTCCCGAACCCACCCAAATGTTTTAAATTACCTGGGGTCCAGTGGGGGGGTCCCGGCGCGATCTCCCGCTCTCTGGCCACGGCTGCTTTATAGAAATGGGCGCCGGTGGCCCTTTTGGCCCTTATCATATGACAGGGCAAAGGTAGCGCCGGCGCCATTTTGGTTCCTGGCACCCGACGTCACGAGTGCAGGAGATCGCTCCCGGACCCCCGCTGGACCCCCAGGGACTTTTGGCCAGCTTGGGGGGGCCTCCTGACCCCCACAAGACGTGCCAAAAGTCCAGCGGGGTCCGGGAGCGACCTCCTGCACGCGGGCCATATTGCCAATATTCAAAATGGCGCCGGCGCTACCTTTGGGGGGGTTCGGGAGGGTGGGGGGATTTGTTTAAAGGGTCGGGGTGGGTTTTAGGGTTGTTTTGGTGTGCCGGTTTTCCCGCCCTCCCCCGATTTACGATTTTTTGACAATAAATCAGGGGAATTGCTATTGTATCGCGGCTCTAACGATTTTTGACGATTTAAAATATATCTGATGATTGTTTTAAATCGTCAAAAAACGATTCACATCCCTACTAGATATTACCAGGTTCTAGGCAAGTATTATTTAACAGCTCTGTACTGAATATTTGGTAAATAGCATGGCAAGTAAGCATACCATTTTATTTACAATGCACTGGGGAAATTCTCATTTGCATATGATGTCAATCATTTGCATGTGCAGGCTTGCAAATTAATTGCGCTCATGCTATTTTTGCAGACCACTTTAACATCCACAACAAGGCCTTCCTGCATAGCTTGCTGTTTTTATCAGGCACACTGAAGTTTAAGCATAACCCCTTAATATACTGTTCTGGAAATTTTACTAAGGGGATGCTAAAACTTACCCTCAGTGTCATGGCCAAGGTAGTAACATGGACAATAACACAAAAAAGTGTAGCATTCAGGCTCACTGCCACAACATCCCCCCCCATGCTAACTGGGGCAAAATGAAAGGGCTGGTTAGCATGGCATTTTCCACCACGCCTAGCAATAGTAATCCCTCTCCCACTTCAGCATCAGTAACTCTCCCTCTGTAGAATTCTCAAAGACTCCCACCCACCCAATCGGCAGCATTAGTAACTCCCTCCCTGCTGCATCCTCAATACCACCCTCCCTCCGAAGCAACTGTAACTTCAACTCTGCAACATCCTAGCCAGTTTAGGCCCCCTTCAAGATACTCTTCCCAGTGGTAGAAACCCCCCCAACTCTCCTCCCACCTGTCCAGAATGAATGTTTAACCTTCAGCAGGCTCCCCAGTCTTCACTGTCCCTCCTGCCTCACCATTTTTCCTGCTCGTGAAGAAAATGATAAGTACCCATTTTGGAGGGCTGGGGGAGGTTGAGGGTTTTGGCCACTGGGAGGAACGCCTTGGAGTGGGGTCTGGCTGCCTGGGGGAGGGTATTATTTAGGATGCCATGGGATGAGTTACTAATGCTGCAGGGGAAAGGGGGGGGGGGGGTCATTGAGGATGACATAGAGGTGGAAGGTAGTTACTGATGCTGTGGAGGAGGTTACTGATGCTGTAGGACATGGAGGAACTTGAGAGGAGAAAACGGCATTTTATTTTCAATTGTAATTGTTGCCTCATTCAACAATGAAAATAAACTATTTGGCAAAGTCCCCTATGACAGACTCCTCAGGAAATTACAAAGTCATGGAATAGGAGGCAGTTTTCTATTGCAGATTGGTAACTGGTTAAAAGGCCGGAAATAGAGGGTAGGACTAAATGTTCTGTTTTCTAAATGGAGAAAGATCATCAGTGGAGTACCACAGGGATCTGCACTGGGACCTGTAACTGTTTTATATATTCATAAATAGTCTGGAAACGGAAACAATGAGTGAGGTGATCAAATTTGCAGATGACGCAAAATTATTCAAAGTTGTTAAAAAAAAGTAGCAGATTACAAGGAACTGCAGAAGGTCCTTGTGAGACTAAAAGACTGGGCAACTGATTGGCGGATGAAGTTTAATATGGAAAAGTGCAAAGTGATGCACATAGGAAAAAAAGAATCCCAACTACATGTGTATGATTCAGGGTTCTGAATTAGGAGTCACTATCCTGGAAAAGGACCTCAAAGTCCTTGTGGCTCATGATCGAAAAGCATCAATCGAAGAAAATTCCTTTTCACTCAACGCATAGTTAAGCTATGGAATTCATTGCCAGAGGATGTAGTTACAATAGTTAGTGAAACTGGGTTTAAAAAAGGTTTGGATAGGTTCCTAGAGGAAAAATCCATAAATTGCTATTAATTAATATGCAATAGTAGCTTGTAATTTATTGTTTGGGTACTTGCCAGGTACTTGTGACTTGGATTGGCCACTGTTGGAAACAGGATACTGGGCTTGATGGACCCTTGGTCTGACCTAGTATGGCATATCTTATGTTCTTGTGTTCTTATATGTTCTAATCTGGTGCAGCAGGAAAGGATCCTGTAGCAAGGACCTGCTCTCCAGGTGGTGCATTGTCCTCTCGCACCAAGGATATGATTCCTAGGGCTATTGTCCAGGAGGGAAGGGTTAGGTGGGCCCTCATAGTTGGTGATTTGATTATTAGAAATGTAGATAGCTGGGTGGCTGGTGGGCGTGAGGATCGCCTGGTAACATGCCTACCTGATGCAAAACTGATGGACCTCACGCGTCCCCTAGATAGGATTTTAGACAGTGCTGGGGAGGAGCTGGCTGTCATGGTACATGTGGGCACCAACGACATAGGAAAATGTGGGAAGGAGGTTCTGGAAGCCAAATTTAGGCTCTTAGGTAGAAAACTGAAATCTAGAACCTCCAGGGTAGCATTCTCTGAAATGCTCCCTGTTCCACGCGCAGGTCCCCAGAGGCAGGCAGAGCTCCAGAGTCTCAATGCATGGATGAGATGATGGTGCAAGGAAGAGGGATTCAGTTTTGTAAGGAACTGGGGAACCTTTTTGTGGAAGGGGAGTCTTTTCCAAAGGGATGGGCTCCACCTTAACCAGGGTGGAACCAGGCAGCATCTTTTAAACTAAATCAAAGGGGAAAGCTGACAGTTACTCAGCTGAGTGGTTCGGATGGAGGTATCTTCAAAGGATACTAATGAAGCATTAGAGTTAGGGCATCCCAACAGAGAAGTTCCAATAATAAGAAAAGTAATCCAGGTGCCTATAATTAAAAATTCACCTGAACTAATTCCAATTTATCCCTATCAAGTGAAAAGCAGATGTAAATACAAACAAAAAAACACACTTTGAAATGTTTGTATAACTAATACAAGAAAACTAAGAAGTATGCTAAGAGATTTAGAGTGTATTAGGGATATGTATTCGTTTGCGACAAAATAGGAAATATAGTAATGATGGCAGAAAAAGACCAAAATGGTCCATCGCTGAAACGATATGAAAACCCATGAAATTTCATGTGGTTTTCTTATCGTTTTTTTTTTTTGGGGGGGGAGGGGGGAGAACGAGCACATAAAAAAACCCAAAAAAGCCCCAACCCACCCCCAACCCTTCAAATTTCATTAATTGCAACCCCCCACCCTCCCGACACCCCAAGACTTGCCCGACCCCACCCAAGACTTACCAAAAGTCTTTGGTGGTCCAGTGGGGGTCCCTGGAGCAATCTCCCGCTCTTGGGCCATCAGCTGCCAGTAAACAGAATGGTGCTGATGGCCCTTTGCCCTTACCATGTGACAGGGGCTATCGGTGCCATTGGCCGGCCCCTGTCACATGGTAGGAGCAATGGATGGCCCGAGCCATTTTTTAAGACTCTTCAGGAGCCTCCCTCAGTGGGGTCTTCAAGCTCTTTAGGAGCCTCATTCAATGGAGTCTCTGCAGCACCACCCTTTGGGCTCTCCATGGCATCTCTCGCTTGCCTTTCCGTATCCTCTCTCTCTGGGCTTCTCACAGGAGTTATCTCTGGACTCCCAGCAATGTTTGGACAAGGGTTTTCCTTGGGACCTCCTGTAGTGCCGACTCCCACCTCAATATTGTCTCCTCCTGGGCAGTCTGTGTTGCCCTCTACAGGGCTCTCTGTGACCCCTCTCTCAGTGTCCTTCACTGCCCTTTTCTTGGGGCTTCTCACTGGAGCAGTCTCTGGACTTCTGGTAATGTTCGGGGCACCTTACAGGGTCTTCCTCAGGACCACCCGTGGTGCCATCCTTGGCCAATCAGTGCTGCAGTCCACTGGCCACTCTGTAGTGCCTCCTTTTGGTACTCTGTGAAGCCACTTCTTGACAAGGCCCCCACGGCTCCACTCCAAATATAAGTTGACCACAGCACAGTGTGCTTCCTGGTTACATTTTGCTCAGGCCAGGCCTGCTGACTCCTTGCAAGGCCTCTCTTGTAACTTCCTATCTCCGTCCTGGAGACTCTGGATCAGTGCTTGCCAGCTTCCTTCAGTCATGCTCTCAGATTGCTGAATTCTGGTGCTGCTGTACCCTGGCTGCCCCACTCCAGGTTTTCTCATGGCTGCAGAGTGGCTTGCTTGCTGGAAGAGGGCCCCGCACTCATAGCCCACTCTGGCAGCTTTTCCAGGGCAACACCCTGTTCGGCACAGCCTTGCTGCAATCAATGTTCCTTCCTCTTTTCTTTATTTGAAGGCAAAAAGAACCTCCTTTCTACAAGCCCAGACCCTAGTAAGGATCCCAGTAGCTCCCAACATATGTAGGCCCTACCTATGTGGGTATAGAATGCTGTTTAACTTACTCTCTTTTCTTTGGATCCAAAGGCTGGCAGTGGTTGCCAGAAGTCTTATCCAGCATAAAAGTTAATCTCAGACTGTTTCTTGGTTGACAGCCAATCAGCAACCAGTTAGGATCTCAATTAGCCAGGAAGGAGACCACACAGCTGTGCTTCAGAGTGAAGAAAAGAAAAAATTCCCCCAAGTGGTGTGGTGGGAAGAAAGCAGAAGAGCAGAATTTTGTGAAACAGCGGCTAATTCTCCGGGTGCTTTAAGAAAATGGACTCTGTAGAGGGCTGAATTCAGGTTGAACTGCTGGAATTCACCTGACAAGTGATTCTTTTTCTTCCATGAGAAGTGTGTTAAATCTTGGAGTTTAAAACTGTAGTAAAACTGATGTCTCCAAAGGATTGGACTGGCAGAGATTCAGGCTATGTTTTCTTGGAAAAGAAGGTTTGTAACTGCTCTGGACTCTATTGCCTGTGTTCATGTTGAGACCAGGACTGAATACACAGCAATGAAAGGAAACAGATGGTGTCTCTAGCCCTGAGACTGCAAGGAATCCTGTCTTCGGAGGACTGTAAAAAACCTTGAGTTGTGAGTTTCACCTAAAAACCAGTAATTTAGATAGATAGGAAAAATGTGAATCCATAATTTTGCGAGATGTACTTCTTGGAGCCAGTAAAAGAGTGCTAATGATGGAGCTCCAAGGATCTATTTTTTTCTTGGATTCATTGTAAATTTTTCACTATAGATGAGCTTTAATTTTAATCACAAAATACAAGAAAAATGAATGAAATTATTATTTTTTTTATAGCGGCAGTAGCAGCCAACTCCAGGACCTCCCATCCCTCTCACAAAAATTGTGATTCTAAAAAATTAAAAGAAAGTTCCACTGAACCTTTTTCCCATATACCTCTGCCTCCACAGGCTCGCTTCCCCCAACTCACCTATAATCGTATGCATATTCAGGGGGTAGGAGCAATTCTTCCCTTCAGAATTACTGTAGGACAGATACTACCACCACATCTAATAGCAGAGATTGTTTAGATCTCAGCCAATAAAAACCCAAGCTTATTAGGGATCAGAATTACTTTATACCCTTTTTTGTTTGCATTAAGAGGTTTATTGTGACACGTAATAATTCACAGTGAATGACAGTTACAAGAGACGTGGCTTAGACTTATTAGGCAATCTACAAATAATTTTGGATTTGAAAAGGCCTATATCACTGGGACCTCAATGAGTTCCAACCCACACTTCTCACATCTGTACTGCAAAGCTAAATAAATACCCAGCACTTAAGGAATCAACTAGGCCAGGCCTTACGGAAACTTCTTTAGGATCGTGCTGTATCTTGCAGTCTCCACATAATAGTCCTGCTGCCAGGTCCAAGGTCTGGTATCATCTCTTATCAGTTCCAGAGTGGCAGACAACTTCCAGGGAGAAAAAGGTAGCAGGCAGCTCTCCTTAGAGGCTAGTGTGGCTGCAACAACATGTTTAGATAGGCAGGGATTGTACCAGTATGACATACTGCAACTTTACAGCTGGCACAGGCAAGAATTTAAAGAAAATGTCCAACAGGAAAACCTGTCCCCTTTTTCTCCTTCTCTTAGATCCATTGTCTTATACTGTTATGGCCATCCCACCGCCACCGGGGTCCTCATTTGAATGCCCACTATCTCCTAAAGGTGAGCGTTGGCTTGATACACCATAGCCTTGTTGGAATATCATTGGTGAGTTTTAGAAGCTGATTTTCTACTTGGCAGTAGTTCACGAGACAAAGGAGCTGCTGGTAGATGCAGTTTGCTGGTTTAGAGGGATAAATGCCTGTCAATATCACAGCTTCAACAAGTTTGTCTCCAGCCATGTCAGCTAGTTTCAGACAATGTCTTTTTAATTGAACAATTGCAGTTCTCTATCCCATACTTTGCAGTAGAGTCCAGCTTGTGCGTTTCCTTCAATCCCTGCTGTACCTCCATAAAACAAAATGACTCTGGCTTCATGGCCCGCCGGCACCATTTTCAATAGAGCACTGGCGGGGCAGAAGCATCTGGGGATCACTCTTGCCCAGTGAAGATGCTGATGATTGGGGGTAAGCTGGGGAGGAGAAGTCCAGGTAGGTAGGGGGGGATGGAAAAAAGGCCTAGTAGGACTTTGTTCTACTTTTTAAGAAATATAATTTGTGTGACAGGAGAGAGAGGGGCCCTGGGGCTGGCTTCTACTGCCTTTTTTTAAAACATGAAGCAAAACAAAAATTAAAATACAAAATAAAAACAGAAAAGAATGAAACCTTCCATCAACGAAATGAAAACAATATCCCCTTGCACACCCCTAGGTTTTCCTCAGCTGAAACTGATTTATTTTTTCCTTACTAACTGCAGTGACTATTTATTTTAAGGTCTCTTCATAGCTGCATTTTCGGGCTTACTGTAATACGTTTAACTCCTGCTTTCATTACTTACTGTGGATGGAGAGGGGAGAAATGAAAAATCCTAGGAAAAAGAAAGCGAAGGCATTATGTATTGATATCCCTATGGTCCTGTGAAATCAGATTATTTGCTAAATTTACACTAAAAACTTCAGATCAGAGGGTCCAGGAATTCAGGTTGTCCCTATCCCATGTACAAATGAACCTGTGCTGTTACCGTGGAAGTAACAGTAAAATATTTATCCTCTATAATGATCCCATTACCTACCCAGAAGGGGGTTTAATGTGTCTGTATAAAGCATCCTGCTTAGAGTAAAAAAAAACTCGATGGGGTAATTTTCAAAGTATATGCATTAGGGAAGAGTCCACGGACATTGGCACCTGCATTATGTGCAGGAACATTTTGCTGAAAATGCGATCTGTGCCTGTTCTTTTTCTCTGAACATTGGGGCAATGTTCAGACCACCAATATACACATGTAAATAGCTATTTACACACTTCAGAGACTTTGAAAATTGTCCTCTTAAAAATTGCATTTATTAGTTTAGGTAGTGGGTTGCATTTTGTTCATGCCTCATCCATGTTGGCCTGAGGCGAGTTACAGCCAGTCACATGGTCTGTATATTAACCTGCTTTTGACATTATTGCAGTTTTCACAGCAACAAGTTCTCAAGTCAGGCAGAGCAGGGCATCACGTGCCTAATTTGAGTCTGTGTATCGTGGCTTGATTATAGAGGAAAAGCACAATCTGACCAAACTACTGATCACTTTGGGGTTATATCCTGATAGGTAAAACCATGACAGGTGAATGATATGTGACCACATGAAAAAATTAAACTTTGCTTGCATCAGATTTTCTAGATCATATTCAGCAATGCAAATTTGTGAATACAGTAAAACAGCCAATTCTATCAGTGGCGTAGCCAGAACTGATTTTTTTGGGTGGGCACAAGGTTAACATGGGTGGGCTGTAGGCATGTAGGTCTGAGACCTATTAGTTGTATTCTTATTGATAAATAATGCCATATACTGCACCCTGCAATGGCTTTCTAAGTAGTTTGCAACAGCCATTATGCATCATGTGTGAAATTTTAAAACATTTTACCTCAATTATTTCAAGCACTTAACAGAATTAAAAATTCTTTATTAATCTGTATTAATGTATTTTATATTTATTGCAGTTTGTAAATGCACAGGTATATCATGTAAAAAGCAAAGAAAAAAAACAAACAGATCCAATCAATCATGAAATAAAACAAAAATTAATGTATTCTTTCATTAATCTTCTTTGCAGAAAGCCAGAAATCATCATAACTACAATAAAATAGTAGTAATCATCAGAATAGGTGCAGAGCAGAGCTAGGACAATTCATATTACAACCAACATGAAAAAAAAATTCAAATTCTGGTGTCACCTCAGCAAAAAATATCCCTCCACTGCTAAACATTTTGTGAAGTAACACAAACTCTTACATATAAAGAGATGTCTAGAACCTTGCCATACCATACAGTCACAGCACTGACTCTCAGACGCAAATAACAGCAACCTTATGAAAAAGCAGCAATGCAAATACTACACCAGGTCTTAGATCAGTAATATATCACTTACTGGAGTAACAGAACAAGCTGGTCTACTACAGAGAAACTACACACTAGCAGAAATACTGCACCTCAGTTACACACAGGTAAAACATAGACTGACCCTTACCTAACATAGAAATAAGGGACTACAAATTAGAAACAGAAACATATAGGCAAAACTGAAATAAAAAGCCTGAGAAACTAGACTCTGAACAGTGGAATACTGAAGAAAGAGAAAAATACAAAAATATAAGAAATGCACAATCTCCAAAAGTTGGTATATTACAATTGCTAAAATCTCAAAATATATATTTTTTAACCTTTGTTGTCTGAGCTTTCTATTTATTTTATTTATTTTTATTTCTATTTTATTTCTATTTTATTTCTATTTTTCTAATGAGTTGGTCCTGATCTCTTCTCGTTCTGTTTCTTCGCCTACTCTCTTCCTCCCTTCCTCTCTCACACACACATAGGCTTAAGTTTTCTCTCACAGACTCCCTCACACATACAAGCTCTCACTCTTATATGCTCTCCCCCCCCCCCCTCACACACACACACACACACACACACACACATAAGGTCTCATTCTCACATTCTCTATATACACACAAGCTCTCACTCTCACCAGCTCTACCACAAACACAAGCTCTCAGCCTCTCCCATACACCCCAGGCTCCCATTCTCATACACACAGATGCACACCCAGGTTCCCATTTTTATACACATACATGCACAAACTCAGGCTCCCATTCTTATATCTAGACAGATGCACACTCAGGCTCCCATTCTTATACATAGACAGATGCACTCACACAGGCTCCCATTCTCGCCCACACCCATCCACTCAGGGTCCCATTCTCCCACACACACCCACTCAGGCTCCCATTCTAATCCGCACACACACCCAGGCTCCCAATCTCAACCACCCACACACACCCAGGCTCCCTTTCTCACCCACATACACACATTCAGGCTCCAATTCTCACCCCCACATGGGACCTTTTCATTAGGCACAGCCAAACTCCTACTTACGCTGCGGCAGGGATGGGATCCCATGACGACATTGCAGCTCCAGCCTCTTCTTTGCCATCTCAGGGATGGGATCCTGTGATGGTCTTGCTGCTCCAGCTCTTTGCTGTTGCAGGGATAGGATCTCAAGATGGCGTTGCTGCTCCTGCCCTCTTATTTGCTGTTGCACCGATGAGATCCTGCAATGACATTACTCCAGCAAGCCTCTTCCAGTGTCAAACAGCTCTGGTTGGGTGGGCCTGAGCCTAAAGTGGGTGGACCATGGCCCACCAGTGGCTATACCACTTTATAATCTTTGAATACAATTTATAATCTTCTTTGGTGCTTTATTTTTCTTTTTTTCTGACCTTTTCTTGCTCAGTTTTGGAAGTTTTCACTCTTTGACACATTCTTTCTATAATATACAAATGTGATCAGTTCAGTGGTGTGTGCTTTCTGAAGCTGAATAAGCAATTATGGAAACAGAACATCAATTGTGGAAAAGCAAGCTAGTATGATTCTAGCCCTAAAATATTTGAAATTAAAAACTGAAAGCTGGAGAGCAGAGCAACAATGGAGAAAATTATGTCCAGTGGATGACATAAAAGCTAAGAGCTAATTTTCAACAAAAGCTGGGTGCTTACATTTAGGCACCTAATTTGGGGGCCTAAGTCATGTGCCTCATGTCAGTCAAACTCAAGTACCTTGAAAGTCCATATTGAGTAAGCTGGTGAGTGGGAAAATTATCTGGGTAAACTTATCTGGATAACTAACTGGATATCTAGAAGAACTTATCTGGATAAGAATTCCCCTGAATATACAAGGATAAAATTATCATATTAAAGTTATCCGGAAAACTTTATCAGTATAACTTTTTCTTGATATGGGTAACTTTAGGGCATATGCTTATCTGACACTTACCTGGCTAACTTTGTCCAGACAAGGTTACCCAAAGTGAAACCATTTTCTGGGAACACTTCCAGCATTGCCTTTCTAACTGGGTAAATTCTGTGTGGGGAACAATCTGTTGGGACAAAAGGTAACCATGGAGCAGGGGAAATATTTAGATTTCAGGTTTTCTCTCTTTCACTCCAAAAGATAGCGAGACAAACCCTTTGAAAATTGACCTCTTGAGTTTTCAAAACGAAAGCACCTAAGGCCTAGATTCATCAAAATGCTATAATTTAACTTTCAGATGAATAATGCCCATGATAAGGAAAAGGGGCATGGCTATGATAATTTTGGAGTTACTGCACCCTGTGCTTTGCATAGGTATTTTATTGCAATGTGCATTAAATTTATCATGCCCTGTGATATTTTTACTTCACAAGGAGCAAAATGCCCAGACAGGTATTTTGGGAAGCTCATAGAGAGAGAGAGAGCGAGAGAGAGTGAGAACCTCTTTATAAGACTCTCATAGTAGTCAAATATTTAAACCACCATAGGAGAATAATCTAGTAACTCAAGGTGAGGTTTTGGTGATGGCCTAGAGTTTTGGAGCTAGTTTTACATGAACAGTCAGACATACAACTGAGATTTCTACAATGTTCTCTCGCCCTAGCTTGTCAGTAATCAGGTAGAGATGTATCAAGCTAGGGCGAGAAGCCATTGTAGAAATCTCATCTTTGTATATCTTTCCTCATTCCAAATCACATCCAGTATTCACTGATGTGTGCTGTGCTGTTCGTACGTCTGACTGTGCATGTAAAACTGGCCCCAAATCCCTAGTCCACCACCAAAACCTCACCTTGAGTTACTAGATTATCCTCCTTTAGTGGTATATATAGATGACAATTATGTTTGCCACCCCAGAGGCACTCTCACTCTCTCTGTGCTCAAAACAGAATTCACTATAAATATCACAAATTCCATTTCAGGCTTAACACCAGGAAAAAAGGTATATTTATTTCCAGCATTGATAACATGCATTACACTATTGCCTCTCATTTTTATAAACCCCACCCAAACTCCTCTCCTTTGAATTAATATTAAAAATGTGCATTCGACAAATAACTCATGTGTTATGGTGTTTTTGTGGCCGCTAGGAACCTAACCTGCAATAACGGCCTAACACATTTTGATGAATGACCTTGTTAGTTTGCAGGAAATAGATTTTTGGAACCTAAAACTGAGGCCCCTAAATTTAGGCCTGTTATTCATTCCCCTAACTTTAGGAAATCAGCACTGTGCCCTGATGTGAACCTTTCCCCTGCCCCATCCATTTTTTAGGTATCTAGCAAAAATAGGCACCTACATTTAGGTCCTCAAGTGCCTAGATCTGTCAGTTTGCCAGATCTAGGCACCTAACTCCATAAATTAGGCACCTTGATCTTTTGAATATCATCCACCAAGTTTTGAAACAGTTGGGTCTTCAACAGTGGAAGTGAAGAGTGTAACAAGTGGGAAGAATAATGGTATATTTATTTAGAATCTTTTATATACTGCTTGTACAATGGAGGTAGATTTATTTATTTGAAATTATTTTTTTATTGCCTAACAGAAAATATCTTCCTATGCGATTTACAACATAAATTCAAAACATAAGATAAAACTACATAATAACATAGTCTAACCTTCTTGGAAAGTTTTCTTCCTTTTTCTCTACTAATCAAAGTGGTAGATCAAAGCAGTTTATAAAATGTACATTCACAATAAAAACATATTCACAAAAATAAGGTAAAACTAAGCAAGTCATAAAAACAATAAAGACAAAACAAAGCAAAACAGTACAACAAAAACAAATCAATCCTCTGGATAGAAGCTCTTAGAGCTCAGATCCTTGTCGACTGTTTAAATGCAATGAAGCATAAGTAGGTTTTTAAGCTTTTCTTAAATTCTTTAATATTTGTTAATTGCCTGAGGGAATTGGGGATGGAATTCCAGAGAATGGGGGCAGCGTCTGAAAAGGCGCGCCTTTTAGTGATGTCCAATTTGGCTACTCTAACAGAGGGGACCTCAAGGAGAGTCTTGATCATGAAGCGGAGGTGACGTGAGGGTTGATACAATCGTAGGGAAGAACATAACCAGATAGCAGATTTCCTGTATATGAGATTGTGAATGATAGATAGGCTTTTGTATTGTATTCAAAATGAAACTGGGAACCAGTGCAGTGAACAGAGGACAGGAGTAATATGTTCTCAATATTTTGAGTTTGTAAGAATACGAGCAACTATATTTTGTATTAGTTGTAGAGGATATAAGGCAGAGTCCCAAAGCGCTAGGAATAGTGCATTATATTGCCTCACAAATCTGCTTCAGTTTTTTGAAGGAGTTAATAAACATGTGGATAAAGGTGAACCTGTAGATATAGTATACTTGGATTTTCAGAAGGCATTTGACAAAGTTCCTCATGAGAGGCTTCTAGGAAAAATAAAAAGTCATGGGATAGGTGGCGATGTCCTTTCGTGGATTACAAACTGGCTAAAAGACAGGAAACAGAGAGTAGGATTAAATGGACAATTTTCTCAGTGGAAGGGTGTGGGCAGTGAAGTGCCTCAGGGATCTGTATTGGGACCCTTACTTTTCAATATATTTATAAATGATCTGGAAAGAAATATGACAAGTGAGGTAATCAAATTTGCAGATGACACAAAATTGTTCAGAGTAGTTAAATCACAAGCAGATTGTGATAAATTGCAGGAAGACCTTGTGAGGCTGGAAAATTGGGCATCAAAATGGCAGATGAAATTTAATGTGGACAAGTGCAAGGTAATGCATAATATAGGGAAAAATACCCAAGAAAGAGATCTAGGCGTCATAGTGGATAACACATTGAAATCATCAGTTCATTGTGCTGCGGCAGTCAAAAAAGCAAACAGAATGTTGGGAATTATTAGAAAGGGAATGGTGAATAAAATGGAAAAGGTCATAATGCCTCTGTATTGCTCCATGGTGAGACCGCACCTTGAATACTGTGTACAATTCTGGTCGCAGCATTTCAAAAAAGATATAATTGCGATGGAGAAGGTACAAAGAAGGGCGACCAAAATGATAAAGGGAATGGAACAGCTCCCCTATGAGGAAAGACTAAAGAGGTTAGGACTTTTCAGCTTGGAGAAGAGACGGCTGAGGGGGGATATGATAGAGGTGTTTAAAATCATGAGAGGTCTAGAATGGGTAGATATGAATCGGTTTTTTACTCTTTCGGATAATAGAAAGACTAGGGGGGCACTCCATGAAGTTAGCATGTGGCACATTTAAAACTAATCGGAGAAAGTTCTTTTTCACTCAATGCACAATTAAACTCTGGAATTTGTTGCCAGAAGATGTGGTTAGAGCAGTTAGTATAGCTGTGTTTAAAAAAGGATTGGATAAGTTCTTGGAGGAGAAGTCCATTACCTGCTATTAATTAAGTTGACTTAGATAATAACCACCGCTATTACTAGCAACGGTAACATGGAATACACTTAGGGGCGGATTTTAAGAGCCCTGCTCGCCTAAATCCGCCTAAATCCGGGTGGATTTAGGCGAGCAGGGCCCTGCGCGCCAGTGCGCCTATTTTACATAGGCCTACCGGCGCGCGCAGAGCCCCGGGACTCGCGTAAGTCCCGGGGTTTTCAGAGGGGGGCGTGTCGGGGGCGGGCCCGATCCGCGCGGCGTTTTCGGGGCGTGCCGGGAGCGTTTCGGGGGCGGGCCCGGGGGCGTGGTTACGACCCGGGGCGGTCCAGGGGCGTGGCCGTGCCCTCCAGACCCGCCCCCAGGTCGCGTCCCGGCGCGCTAGCGGCCCGCTGGTGCGCGGGGATTTACGTCTCCCTCCGGGAGGCGTAAATCCCCCGACAAAGGTAAGGGGGGGGTTTAGACAGGGCCGGGCGGGTGGGTTAGGTAGGGGAAGGGAGGGGAAGGTGAGGGGAGGGCAAAAGAAAGTTCCCTCCGAGGCCGCTCCGAAATCGGAGCGGCCTCGGAGGGAACGGAGGTAGGCTGCGCGGCTCGGCGCGCACTGGCTATACGGAATCGATAGCCTTACGCGCGCCGATCCCGGATTTTAACGGATACGTGCGGCTACGCGCGTATCTACTAAAATCCAGCGTACTTTTGTTGGCGCCTGATGCGCCAACAAAAGTACGCCAAATCGCGCTATTTGAAAATCTACCCCTTAGTTTTTGGGTACTTGCCAGGTTCTTATGGCCTGGATTGGCCACTGTTGGAAACAGGATGCTGGGCTTGATGGACCCTTGGTCTGATCCAGTATGGCATGTTCTTATGTTCTTATAGTAATCTAACCCTGTCAGAATTACGGCTTGTAAAACTGAATGAAAATCGTTGGGGTTTAGGAAAGGTTTTAAATGCTTCAATAGATGGATCTTGTAAAAAGAAATCTTAACCACAGAAGAGATATTTTGGACATGGATAGGGCTGAGCCCAACATGACACCGAGGCTGGGAACATTAGTTGTAATGGGGATGGAAAATTTGCCAAATGTTAAGTGAGTCAGTGGGCCACACTGTGAATGAGGAATGGTGGATAAATGTAAGATTTCATTTTTGGAAGGATTAAGATGAGACGGTTATGAGATAGCCAGATATTAATGGAGTTAATGTAAAGACTAGCAACTGATAGTGTTTTGGATCAAGAGCCACTGTAAAGTATGAAAAATTGAATATCATCTGCGTAGATCTTGAACTCTTACTCAACCCACCTAAAAGGTTACATAGGAGTCTTTGGAACTCCAAAAGGACTTATGGCTAGGATACCCTCAATGATATATATTTGATATATATTTGCATATATTGGGTCTCAGAATTAGATTAATTTATACCAAGCCAAAACATCTGCAAATCTCAAGCTGATTTCTGTTTAGGGATTTAAGTTAATATTAACTTTTTGCAAAGTCACTCCACGAATAATGCAGAATTTTTTTGAAAAGTCGAGACAAAAAAGAGAGGATAATTTCCAAACAGTCTAGATTGTGGAAGATAGTGTGCCTAGACATTACTGAGTATTTTCAAACTGAATTTACACACATAAGTTTTCTTTGAAAATACTCAGGTAATTGGCCGAGCACACATACACTGCAGTGCACAACTTGTATGATGCAATTTACGTGCATAGTTTTGAAAATAAAAATGTGTGCAAATCCTAATTCCACACCTCACAATACTTCTCTGTAGTTCAAGTAAATGTACACACCAAACTGGATTACAAACATCCTTTAACTTGCACTGAGCCTGGGGACATTTTAGTGCAACTATCATTGAACTGGTTCAAGCAGAGAGATTTATAACATACTCTTGTTATCAAACAAAGACCATCAGACTTCTGCCTAGACTGCACTCATTTTTTTGTTATAAAATTGAGGACAAGCACCATTCTCCATTAGACAAGTGTTTTCATTATATCTGTTAGCTTTATGCAATTAAAGAATAAGACACTATCCTCCATTAATGAACATTTTTATTTGCATATTTGAGAAAATTCTTTAAAAAAAATAATTCCGAGTTTGCCTCCAATAAAACCAGATGATTACATCTGCATGCCACAAATAAGACATAAGACACAGAAAAAAATGAGTGCAGTCTATGGCAGGAATTTGATGGTCTTTGTTTAATAACAAGAGTGTGTTATAAATATATCTGCTTGAACCAGTTGAGCGACAGTTTTTCTATATATGTTTACATATTCTCTCTCTATCTGCCTGTAGACTTCACTATTTTAGTATAGCTATGCACACACCTAAAACTTGGTTTTTACATGTGCCAATGACTTTGAAAAGTCACCCCAAAGTTCTTAGGTGTCCGTAGTCCAGAATTTCCAAGTAGCCAGAACTGAAGCCTGAACTACTGTTGCAACTGCTCGCAAGTTTCAAGCTCGTGCTATTTCAACTCCTTTTTGTGTCTGCTACCCTGTGCATGTATTTTTCCGAGGAAATTCTGGAAAAAAAATGGCAGCAAAATAACTAGATAACATTTTCCTGGACATTGTTTTACAGTTTCTTACGTTAACATAGCAACCATGATATTGCAAAGCACAGAATGAAACACATATGAAGTAGAATTTTTGTGAAGTTATTCACAGTTTTGTCCGAAGTGTCAATGCAGTTAGTCTAAATAATAGCTAGAAAAGTTGCTATGATGTTATGCTAAACAAAAACAAGACAAATGCACACTATAGTTTCAAACATGAAAATTGTCAGTGGTTGTGAATATTGCATGAATCCTACACATGAGAATTTAGAAAGTTGTCTTTCTATTAAAAAGTCCATTCCCCCTAGATGATTCATTTCTTGCAACTGAACTACATGTGCTGGTGTTCTGATTAACTCCTGGTGTTCTAACTATTGCCTCAGAGAGTGTTGTGTCTCCTTATCATAATATTAGCATTAGGCTTTTGCATTTTTTACCTAAGATTAGGATGCTTTCGACAAGTATTTGTAATAAATAGTAGCAATTTTTCATTCCTGGTGGAAGCGAACACAGTAACAGTTCAAGAAAGGATCCCTAGCTGGCAAAGAAGTAAAAGAACAGAGATCAACAGGAAGCCATGGTAATACAGCAGGAAATAAAGAGGGTATTTTTCTAAAGATTTTATTTGGGTAAATGTGTGTTTACCTGCATAAAATAGTATTTAAAAATTCCCTGAACTTTCCCCGTCTTACTGGTAGATTTTAAAATCCCTATGCACGCCGAAGCCGGGAGATATGTGCGTGACTCGGTTTGGCGGAAACAGCACGAATTTTAAAACCCACACGGGTACGCGCATAAAAATTTTTTCACCAAAAGGGATAGGGCATGGGCATGGTATAGGCGGACTAAATATAAAGAACCAAACATGGTATAGGCGGTACATGGGTGGGACATGGGCAGGCCAGAACTGCACCTTGAAGTCTGCATGTAAGTGTTTACATGCACAAGCGCGCACCGGGGTCTCCTACTGCGTAACTTCTGCTATGGATGGCGTGTAAGTCATGTAACAAAAAAAACTAGGCTAGTCAGTGGGGTTTTAAGGCTCGGAACTAATAGGGTAAAAGGGAGGCAAGTTAGCTAGGGGGTTTAGGAAGTCCTCTCGTTTACTGGGACAAACTGGGAACAAACTGGGAAAACAGGTAATTGTGTTGGCATGCAAATCTACTAAAATTCCCCCCATTTATGCACTCGAGTCACCATATGCATACAGATGCACACATCAATATAAAATTGTGTGCACATGTATGTGTGTATAGTTGATTTTATAACGCGTGCATATGTTATAAAATCGCCACATCAGTGTGCGCACGCTGGCAAATGAACTCACGTGCGCCCTCGCTCAGGTCTTAAATTTTACTTCTTAGTGTGGGTAACAGTGGGCGGGCTTAAGCTGGGCACGGAAAAGAAAGCAGGGCAAACTACTAGATGGGTCTTATCTGCCATCAGATTTCTACTTATGTATTATTTTTTATGGGAGGTTTAATCCTGGCCAGGAATTCAAATTGTGCCATGCCTCCTGTGAGGTCAGGAGTTGGGGCATTAAAACTTCTCTTCCCCCTCCCTTATAGTGTACTAAATTATCTCTCTCGGCCAGAAGGCTGTTCCTCAACTCATGGCTCCGACCTTATTTTTGATTTAGCCAAAAGCCACAGCGATTAGGTCAGGTCTGCTCAAGGCCACTGGAGGTCCTGAATAGTAGTGGTACTTATGCATGCTGTGATTACAGCACCTTTCATCCAAACAGAATCCTAATATATTTTAAAACAAAATTTCTTTAGAACATCATCAGGGTGGATGTTCTACCCACATATTTCTGGTGCCTGGAATTGGACTTAATGAAAGCTTCCAAAGGGATATGAATAGATGGAGCAATATTTTACATTATTACTAGCAGATTACAGTTAATGCACAGGAACAAATTGACTTTCATGGTGTGACAGAGTTGGGGGGGATAGAGAGGATTTGAACTTGTATCCCAGGATTTTTCATAATTCACATTTCCGTGCTGTAACTACTAAATTACACCTCTTTTTATATTAAATCATTCAAATATTTATAGAACATCTTTAATAGACATACTAAAATACTAAATGGGCTCTTTTACCTTTCCCACAAATGAGTTGGAAATGGTTTTCATTTGAATCTCAAACAAATGTAATGAAATGCATTTGCATCTAGGATGGAATGCATTTCTAATTAATTTGCAGGAAAGTTAATTGAGGGCCGCGCTGTAATGGCAGCATGCCTAGCTGTGAAGCAGGCCACCGCATTTACAAAGGGTTACAGATGCTTTCAAAGGGTATGGCATAAAAATTGCAGAGTGTTATCATTGGAGGTACAATGGAAAACAACTACCAGGAATGATAACTGGTGCTGTAGTGGTACTGCTACACAGAAACAGAGAACATGATGCGAGATAAAGTGTGCAAGACCTGTCTCATCTGGCCATTTCTCCCTCCTGTTACAATACTGCAAATCCTGTTGGATCTCTCACTTTTCCTTTGCCTCCCCACAGCTGAGGATCCTCTATGCTTAGTCCATGCTTTCAGGAATTCCAATACTGTTTTTACCTCTACCGCCTTTCTTGCAAGGCCGTTACATGTATCTGCCACCCTCTCTGTAAGGAAAGATGTCTTTATGTTACTGCTAAGAATACTCCCTTTCAGCCTCATACCATGTATTTCTGACAACTACCCTCGAACATATTGCAGAGTTGTGCACAGAAAGAATGAGGATGATGCCAGACAGGGAGGATAACGTTCAAAACTGCTTCTGTGTGCCCATTTATGTGTGTATATGGGAGTATGCCAATTTACTACTACAATTTACTACTATACTATATAACCTGCACAAATATGATATGCGCAGTTTAGAAAATATGAATATGTATGCATGCAAACATGCTTGTATATGTAAAAACCATGAGCTGTGCAAGTTTGGATTTATCCAGATAAGTAGTGCACTTAGCTAGATAACTCTGATAAGTGCTACTTGTCCATCTAAGAAGTGCTTTTATGACTTAATTAGGTATGTAAGATAGCCAGATAAGTCTATAAAAAGTGCCACTTAGACAGATAAGATGCTACTTATCCATCTAAGTCAGATAGCTGGATAAGTCTAAAAAGCACTACATATCCGGCTAAATCTGATAGCTGGATAAGAAGAGCTTTTATACTTATCTAGCTGTCTGACTTAGATTGTTAATCTAAGTGATCATCAAACGGTATGGTTTAATATCACAAAAAAGATACGGAAAAGAAGCACAAAAACCCAATTCTGCAGTTCAAAAACACAAACTTTGATGAAATGGGGAAGTACCTGGAGGAAGAACTAAAAGGCTGGGAGAATGTGAGAGATGTGGATCAACAGTGGACCAATCTAAAAGGAGCAATTGCCAAGTCAACTAATCTATATGTTAGAAAAGTAAAGAAAAGCAAAAGAAAAATGAAACCTATCTGGTTCTCAAAGGAGGTGGCTGACAAAATAAAGGCTAAAAGAACAGCGTTCAAGAAATACAAAAGATCCCAAAGAGAGGAGCTCAAAGAAGAATATCTGGTAGAACTGAGGGAGACGAAAAAATTAATCAAGAGAACAAAAAGTCAAGCAGAAGAGAGGATTGCCAAGGAAGTAAAGAGAGGTGACAAAACATTTTTCAGATACATCAGTGAAAAGAGAAAAGTTCAAAGTAGTATAGTGAAATTGAAAGATGGAAAGGATCAATGTGTGGAGAGAGACGAAGAAATGGCAGAAATATTAAACGAATACTTCTGTTCTGTGTTCACTAAGGAGGACCCTGGAGAAGGACCGTCCCTAGTTAACAAGATACTGGAGGGGAGTGGAGTAGATGTAACTCCATTTACAGTAGAAAATGTATGGGAAGAGCTGGGGAAACTGAAAGTAGACAAAGCCAAGGGACCTGATGAGGTTCATCCCAGGATACTGAGGGAGCTCAGAGATGTGCTGGCGGGTCCGCTGTGTGACCTGTTCAATAGATCCCTAGAAACGGGAGTGGTGCCGAGTGATTGGAGAAGAGCTGTGGTGGTTCCGCTTCACAAGAGTGGGAACAGAGAGGAGGCTGGTAACTACAGACCGGTTAGCCTCACTTCGGTGGTGGGAAAAGTAATGGAGTCACTGTTGAAAGAGAGAATAGTGAACTATCTACAGTCGGGAGAATTGCTGGACCAGAGGCAGCATGGATTCACCAGGGGAAGATCCTGTCAGACAAATCTGATTGACTTTTTTAACTGGGTAACCAAGGAATTGGATCAAGGAAGAGCGCTCAATGTCATCTACTTGGATTTCAGCAAAGCTTTTGATACGGTCCCGCACAGGAAACTGGTGAATAAAATGAGAAGCTTAGGAGTGAGTGCCGAGGTGGTGACCTGGATTGCAAACTGGTTGACGGACAGAAGACAATGTGTGATGGTAAATGGAGCTCTCTCTGAAGAGAGGGAGGTTTTAAGTGGTGTACCACAAGGATCGGTGTTGGGACCGGTCCTGTTCAATATATTTGTGAGCGACATTGCGGACGGGATAGAAGGTAAGGTTTGTCTTTTTGTGGATGACACTAAGATCTGCAACAGAGTGGACACGCCGGAAGGAGTGGAGAGAATGAGATGGGATTTAAGGAAGCTGGAAGAGTGGTCGAAGATATGGCAGCTGAGATTCAATTCCTAGAAGTGCAGAGTCATGCATATGGGGAGTGGAAATCCGAATGAACTGTATTCGATGAGGGGAGAAGGGCTGATGTGCACGGAGCAGGAGAGAGACCTTGGGGTGATAGTGTCTAACGATATGAAGTCTGCGAAACAATGCGACAAGGCGATAGCAAAAGCCAGAAAAATGCTGGGCTGCATAGAGAGAGGAATATCAAGTAAGAAAAGGGAAGTGATTATCCCCTTGTACAGGTCCTTGGTGAGGCCTCACCTGGAGTACTGTGTTCAGTTCTGGAGACTGTATCTACAAAGAGACAAGGACAAGATGGAAGCGGTACAGAGAAGGGTGACCAGGAAGGTGGAGGGTCTTCATCGGATGACATACGAGGAGAGATTGAACAATCTAAATATGTACTCCCTGGAGGAAAGGAGGAGCAGGGGTGATATGATTCAGACTTTCAGATACTTGAAAAACTTTAATGATCCAAAGACAATGACAAACCTTTTCTGTCAGAAAAAAATCAGCAGAACCAGAGGTCACGAGCTGAGGCTCCAGGGAGGAAGATTCAGAACCAATGTCAGGAAGTATTTCTTCACAGAAAGGGTGGTGGATGCCTGGAATGCCCTTCCGGAGGAAGTGGTGAAGTCTAAAACTGTGAACGACTTCAAAGGGGCGTGGGATAAACACTGTGGATCCATCAAGTCTAGAGGGCGTGAATAAAGAGGAGGCATTCAAACACTGCATGGAGCGGCAGTAGCCACAGAGGCATTCACGGAGCGGGATGCCAGTGGCCAGTAGTTGGTGTTCCACCTTCACGGAGCAGAAGGATGGAGGGCTGCTATCTCCAAAAAAAACAAAAACAAAAAAACAAAAAAATAAAAACAGGAGTGGGTAAGAGTATGGGGTAAGGGTGTGGCCTGCTTGTTACAGCGGTTGCTACCCCTAATTGAGCTGGATGTTCACTTGGATGCAGATACGGCGCTGCTCTCTAAATTGGTGGTGGGGTGGAGGGGAATTAGGGCTGGAGGGTACTGGAAGCCAATAGTAACAGGTGGGAGAGAAAAAAAGGGGAAAAAAATGGATAAAGTGCGTAGCTTGCTGGGCAGACTGGATGGGCCGTTTGGTCTTCTTCTGCTGTCATTTCTATGTTTCTATGTTTCTATGTTAAGAAGCATTTTAAGACTTATCTGGCTAAGTAGCATTTTTTTTTAAGACTTATCAGGCTATCTTACATATCTTACATAAGTCCAAAAAATGCTACTTAGATGGACAAGTACCACTTTTCAGACTTATCTAGCTAAGGGGGTCATTTTTCAAAGCGATCGCATGCAAAAAGGGACTTTTCGCATGTGATCACTAAAAAGGGGCGGCATCAAGACCGGAACAGGAGGAGTCGGGGAGGCACCGGGGCAGATGCCGCGAAGACAGCGTGGACGGCGAAAAGGTAAGGAGCCTTTTCGCTTCCAATTTCGTGCCCAATAGCACCACCTTTTACGATGGTGCTATTGAGTGCGAAAACCATCAGCGATCGCACTGCGGAGGTGCAATCGCTGCCGGCTATTGCAGGCCCACCCCCCCGCTTCGCCCCCACCCCCACCCCCCTGTATCGCCCGATTCATGACACCACGGTGTCTTAGAAAATCTAGGCCTAAGTCATGCCTGCTGCTACTTAGCCAGATAAATTGGAATATAGCTGGATAAGTGTGTGCAAATGATATAACCGTGTATTTGTACTTCAAATTTTTATGGTAAATTCAAGTAGATGTTACTCATCATTATTTAGATGCATTTGTCCCCTGTAGTCAGCTCTTACATGTGTAAGTCAGGGGATTTTCTAATACGTATGCGGCAATGAAATAACCATTTTTACCAATTAGTCCTCCAGTTCTCCCAGTCCATCTTCACCTTGTAAAGACCCCCTGGCTCTTCAACCTGAAATCCCCCCATTTCAACCAGACCCTCTACCCAGTCATTTTTTCACATTTAAGATGTTTACGATATTGAGCAGGAGTAAATAAATGCAAGTAAGATGCCACATTTACTGTTCATATGTAAATTGCTTATAAAGTAGCAACTTAATAATGGCCCCTCCCTGGAATGCCATGAGCTGCCACTTTTTTACATGCCTAAATTTACTCGTGGACCCTGATTTACACCTATATATAAAATAACGCGTACTTGTGACTATGCTATTTTACATGCACATCATTTGAAAATTCGCCTCTAAGAGTATTGTACTTTGCAAGACTAGTTAAAAGTAGCACTAATCACTAGAAGATCAAGAAATACAAGAAGTACAGGTAATACATTAGCAGTCATGGAAATGTAAAACGGTGGTCGAACATTTTACTCATGCTCCCTCAGGGAATCTCCAAGACTTTGATAACAACAAACCTGTCAGTTTCAATAAATTTACAACTGATGTCGGTTTTAATGGAAATGATGCTTTTGTTCATTTGCTCTCTGTCTGTTGAGGTGTTTATGACTCTGACCGGTGCATTTCTAGAAGATGTGACTACTACAAAGTGTAACAGTAGATTGATTCTTGTCCAAGAGATCTCCTATTATTATACTGGTATGGAAAATGCAATGTTCCAGTTAAATCAATGGAGCCACTACTGGTTTCTCACAGCTTACTGTGGTGGACCCATAGACCATCTTCCAAAATTGGTATTCTGGTAATGCGCATTAGTGTAGATGTGTAGCCCCTGCCCCAATTTCTCTTGGTATGCAGGGACTCACTGGTGAGGTCATGGGTCAGGACTAGACCCATGCTCCTATTTTATTCCTGCAGAAAAAGTCAATTTTTCCATGCTCTTAAGGAATTTTCTCACCTGGAGCTCCTCTGTAACCAGTCCAGTAAGGACTGCTGTTCATAAAATGAACTCTTTTATTAGTCATATGATTGTAGAAAATCAAAATCCATAGACAGTACACTAAAATTTAGTGCACCAATCAGTACAGAAAAATAAAATCCATTCCCCCCCCCCCCGCCAAAAAAAGAGAGAAACACAGTCTTAAAGACAAGGTCTCTGGATCAGGCTTCCTGGGCATTTCCTCTGATACCTGCTTCTCTGGATGCAGCTTTCTTTTTTTTTTTTTTTTAATTTTTTTTTTTTTTTATTTATTTATTTATTTATTTATTTATTTATTTAGAGTTTTTCTATACCGGCATTCGTGATTAGAAACCACATCATGCCGGTTTACATACAACAAGGGATAAGAACAAAAAACGGAACATAAACAAGTGCAAAGAGATCAAAAGTTGCATTACAACAAGGGTCTTAAAACTGGGAAGAGAGTTAGAATAAGAAAGCCGAGCAGTTAGGATTAAATTATTTACATTATATTGTGAAGTCTCTTATACAATTTGCTATCTCTTATAAAATTGCTATCTTATAGAATTGCTATCATTTTTCTTTCTCTTTCACTTCCAATGTACAAAACAAATAAGTCTCTGGCAGTTTCCTTTTTTCAGATACCAACTTTTGGGATTTTACCCATTAGGCAGTGTCCATCTGACTCCCACAAATCTCTCTCTGAAGAAATCCCTCTTAGAACAGAATAAGGAGTATGGAGTTTAACTCCCCTTCTTAGAGACCTTTTAATCTTCAGAAAATTCAGGAATCCACTCTTTTACACACACTGCATACTCCCAAGCTGGCAGACCACACATGCCACACATAGAAGCTTTTCTATAGGGGATCATAATAATTATTATCACCTGGTAAATACATCAGATGCAAAGCGTCCTTCCTTCTTCCTTTCTGGGAATTTTGTCATATATCAAAGGATAAGTGGCTAAGGGTAGGGGGCCTAGGGCATAACATTTCATTATATGATGATGATATTCTGCTATATGTATTAGAACTGCAGAAATCTGGTCATGTTCTTATGAGTGCTCTTCGTCAGTACGGGGAGATTTCGTATTACATGGTGAATTACTCTAAGTTGGAAATATTTCCACTGAAGCCTGGTATACAGATTCCTCATGATCAGTCCCTTTTTAAGTTGGTGAGAGGAGGATTTACATACCTTGAGATTAGGGTTGTTCTTTCTTCCAAGGAATTGTTTATGGCTAACTATGTATCTATATTGGCTACTAGCAGGAATTAATGCAATGGGAATACTTGACAATTTCTTTGGCTGGTCAGATTACTTCGATTAAAATGAATATTCTCTCTCATCTGCTGTATCATTTTGTGCATTTGCCTTGCAAGGTTCCTGCTATGAAGAATGGAAGAATTGTGAAATTTGTATGGCAACATTGACTGGCGAGAATTAAACTTAGCACTTTGTGGTAGCCCAATCAGCAAGGCGGTATGGCACTTCCAAATTTTCGATATTATAATTGGGCTGCAAGGCTGCAGTATCTGAAATCCTGGTTTCAGTGGGGGTGGAGGAGGGGGCCTCTGCTTGGGTCTCCTGTGAAAAGGCTCCTCCTCCTCTCTAGCTTGAATGGTATGTCAGCATAGTCCTCTTCTGGCCCACATAGTTGGAATGTGGAGAGAGGTCCTGAGATACCTTTGACTTGTTGAAGTAAACTTGTCTCCTCTTTCTCCCATGTTCCAGTATTCTGGGCGAAGCAGGGTTTGATGTTTGCAGTGCAGTTCTGGCAGGACTCAAGAGCAAGTCCTTTACAGATCTAAAAAGATGAGTTTGAATTGGATGAATGTTCTAGAGCCTTATACCTCCAACTTCACAGGAATATGTTGCATTTGGCTGAGGGGATACATCTTCTTTATCTGCCTAATTTAATAGAATCCTTTTTTTTTTTATGTAAGTGCAAAGTCGAGAGATATTTCGCTCATATGTCGGGATATTCTGCTGGCTAAGTATGGGAGCAGTACTGATCTCCCAACTTATTGCTAAATGGAATGAGGATTTGAATCTCACAATTAGAAAGGAAGACTGGAAACATTTGTGGGTTTTGGCACATAGAACGTCTATATGTGCTAAAAGAGTAGAACTTATGGTCAGGTTATTACACAGGATCTACCAAGTGCCATGTTACTTTGCAGATATATTCCAGGAGCGAATTCCAACAGTTGGAGGGGTTGTGGTACCCTGGGTTCATAATTACACATGTGGTGGGAGTGTCCTGGGATAAGTCAATTCTGTGCAGCTGTGACACAGGAAATATGTGATATTCTTTGACAGCCCCTTCCATTTATCATGGGCTCTTAGACTTTTGGGTAAATGGTCTGGTTTGGGAGTCCCCATGAGGCATAGGACTTTGGTTTCTCAATTGCTTCTAGCTGCCTGGTTCACAATTGCCTCCAGATGGAAAACGAATCCTAGTATGGATAGATGGAGAGCTCAGACTAGAGCTATAGCTCATATTGAAAAGTTATGCTATAGCTTGATGGACTGTAGGAGCAAGTATGATACCATTTGGGAAGGTTATTGGAAGTTTTATGTAGTACCTTCTGTGCTCTGAGAAGTTGCTTCAGAAAATTTACAGACAGGAGAATTCTTAGTATTTCTTTATTGTTTCTGCTATCCTTGGCAAGAGATTTACTGTCTTATTGTTTTGGAATATTATGGAATGCACAGACTTGCATTTTATGGTAGCATGGATATGACTGTATGCAAAGTGTTAAATAAAACGTTAAAAAAAACAAAATGACAAGCATGTCTTTTGTTTTTAGCTAATAATATTATTATAAGTGAACTCTTTAAATTGCTTACTATAGGAAGATGCAATTTTGTAAAATGTCAGTTTAAAAAAATCCTTTTTCTTATATATTTTTGAATATGAAGCCTAAGATTGAATACAGTAGTATTGCAACAGGTGGAACTGGGCTATTGTTGCCACTGCACAATGTAGCTCCATGTATGTACTGCAGTGACATCACTGCAGGAATTTAACTCCATATAGGGATCTGCACTGATGTCACTGCAGAAATGTAGCTCCATAGAAGGACAGCAAATGCATCGCTGTAGGAATGCAGCTCTCTATATAGAATTGCAGTGAAGTCACTGCAGGAAATTCCATGCCTGTGGTTAAGCATTAGAGGAAAACAATCAATTGACAGTGAGTTTGGACTAAAGGTATGTCATCTGATATTCACATATCTAGTTTCATTTATTTGTATTTTACAAAGTTATAGCATGTAAACAAATGGCATAGTTATAAATTCTCACGCAGAAAATTATGGGAGGATACAAGTAAGAAATGGTCACCTCGGAGTGACCCAAGAAGAAAAAAGAAAGAGGCAAACTGAAATAAGGAGGTCAAAACGTCCTGCATAATACCTAAAGTGCATTCCAAGCTTGTATTGCATCCCTGTAACTCGTAAGGTTGTAACTCATACGGTTGACTCACCAGTTTCTTAGCATCTATAAAGAATCACAGCTGTGAAGGTTCAGAAAAACACAGGGTGAGCATTATCCAATTTCAGCAATCACAGGGAAAATGCAAAAGAAAATCTGCACCAAGAGAAATAGCTTCCTGCACATAGCAATAAATTTCTTCCTCCCTTCCTTAGCAGCATGTCTCAGGGCAGCTAATGCCCATATTTCCTCACCCCAATCTTGTAGAAACACAAAGGGCACCGACAATATTCCTCTACTGTATTCCTCTCCTCAGAAGTTCCTCCAGTATCTTGGTCAAGTGCAGGATATCCATAGCTAGGCTGGTTTCTTCAAGACCCTTTCCTTGTCACTTACCTCTTCTCCCAGATAGCAAATGAAAGGCCTTAGTGATAGGTGGAAGCTGATTCTCTAGTATTTTCATTACTTCCTGTCGTTTTATCTCCTGAAGGTTTTCACAGGAAATATATGAGGGGTCATAGGGCAGTTCAAGGCCCTAGCTGAATTATCCAGGTTTTCCAGCGTATGATAAACTACTGCCTCATCCTTTATCAATTCCAACTTGTACTGTTAAGGCTTGACTCACTCACTGATCCAGCAAGTTTATTTTTTGGATTTGAGTTGCAAACAATATTTCTTGCACCTCAGACTTCATATAAAGTCCGTCAGTAAGAGTTACCACAGAGAAACCTGTTTTCTTAAGTGAAACTAGAGCCAGTCAGATAGAATAGTCACTGCTGTCTTGGCCAGGGAATTCTTACCATCACCTTCTCTATTACATTGGGACCAATGGCGGAGCCAGTTGTGGCTGCTGCTTTCATTGACTGGAAGGTAAAGGACTCTCCTTCCTGATCCCATTTAAATTCTTCCTTAGCTACTAGTGCTATGCCTTCTTCCTGGCTCTGCACTCCTACCAAAGACATCTTCACTGCTCCTTCCATGGGGGCTGCAACATTGCTTCCCTTCCTGTTGCTGGGTTTCTGGTATTGCAATTTACAAATGACCTGGACTTCCCCCTTTGTGGCACTGGTGGAGTTGAATGATTATCTGGGCTCAAAGGAAATTCACTGTGCTTTCCACTGGAGACTTTTGAGTTTCAGTTGGCACTAACATCCCCCAAATGTTTTCATGGGATGAGCAGCAAAGTCATCGAAGAGGCAAAGGGTGGCAAGTGCCCCCTCCAAAAAAAAAAATTGCTTTCCATCTCAGTCAGAGCTCTCTTTGCTGGATAAATGCAGGACATGCTAGAAAGATAGACTATTGTAACGCCCTCCTGCTTGGCCTCCCAACAACCACTCTCAGACCGCTGCAGCTACTCCAAAATGCAGCAGCAAGACTACGCACAAACAGCAGAAGATCGGACCACATCTCACCTATCCTCAAAAATCTACATTGGTTACCCATTCAATTCAGAATACATTATAAAGTCCTCACCCTCATCCACAAAGCTCTCTACACTGACAAGTTTAACTGGATGAACACATCCTTCTACTTCTGCAGCCCAAAAAGGAACCGCCACTCCAACAACACTGGTCTCATCCCAATCCCCTCTCCAAAAATAATCCACCTGACCTCAATAAGAGAACACGCTCTGTCTGTGGTCGGACCCTCTCTCTCTGGAATAACTTACCATTACATCTAAGGTTAGAAACAACAATGCAAACCTTCAAAACAAAACTTAAAACACGGCTTTTCCAAAAAGCTTTCACAACAACCACCTAATACCATGCGAAAAGACACTAGATAAGGACATATAAATTACAACTCAATATTCACGTTATTATACAGCAAGACACTCAACAAGATGTATTGTCGTAAATGACCCATACAACATCCTTTCCAAAGACTCTACGTAGGACGTACTGCCGTCACTGTTTCAGGTTTAATCTCCTAGTAAGAATTTAATAAAGTGTAAAGTTACAATGTTAAATAAAAGTTAACTACAATGTTAAATAAGAAATATTTACAATGTTAAATAAGACTATATTGATGTTATAATGTAAAACAGGAAGCCCCTACTTCTTGAATACAGTTACAATGTAAACCGATGTGATATTCCATATTGAACACCGATATATAAAAACTAATAAATAAATAAATAAAGTTGCTGGAAGGAATAAATAACAGTTTTATGGAGCAATTGGTTCAGGAACCAATGAAAGAGGGAGCAATTTTAGATCTAATTCTCAGTGCAGACCAGGATCTGGTGAGAGAGGTAACGGTGGTGAGGCTGCTTGGCAATAGTGATCATACTATGATCAAATTTGAATTAATGACAGGAAGGGGGACAGTAAGTAAATCCATGGCTCTAGCACTAAACTTTCAAAAGGGAAACTTTGACAAAATGAGGAAAATAGTTAAAAAACAAACAAACAACCGAAAGGTGCAGGTACAAAAGTAAAAAGTGGGCAACAGGCATGGACACTGCTTAAAAATACCATCTTAGAAGTGCAGTCCATATGTATTCCATGCATTAAGAAGGGTGAAAAGAAGGCCAAATGATTGCCAGCATGGTTAAAAAGTGAGGTGAAAGAGGCTATTTTAACTAAAAGATCTTCATTCAAAAACTGGAAGAAGGATCCATCAGTGGAAAATAGGATAAAGTATAAGCATTAGCAAGTTAAATGTAAGGCATTGATAAGACAAGCTAAGAGAGAATTTGAAAAGACGTTGGCCTTTTTAAATATATCTGAAGCAGAAAAGTCTGCGAGGAAGTCGGTTGGACCATTAGAGGATCAAGGGGTTAAAGGGGCACTTAGGGAAGATAAGGCCATTGTGGAATGACTAAACAAATTATTTGCTTCAGTGTTTACTGAAGAGGATGTTGGGGAGATATCTATTCAAGAGATGTTTTTCAAAGCTAATGAGTCAGATGAACTGAACCAAATTATGGTGAACCTGGAAGATGTAGTAGGCCAGATTGACAAACTGAAGAGTAGTAAATTGCCTAGATCAGATGATATCACCCCAGAGTTCTGAAACAATTAAAAAATGAAATTTCAGACCTATTAGTAAAATTTGTAATCTATCATTAAAATTGTCCATTGTACATGAAGACTGGAGGATGGCCAATGTAACCCTGATATTTAAAAAGGGCTCCAGGGACAGTCCAGGAAACTATAGACCGGTGAGCCTGACTTCAGTGCTGGGAAAAATAGTGTAAACTGTTATAAAGAATAAAATCACAAAACATTTAGATAGATATGGTTTAATGGGACACAGCCAGCATGGATTTACCCAAGGAAAGTCTTGCCTCACATATCTCCTACATTTTTATGAAGGTGTGAATAAACAAGTGGAAAAAGGTTAACCAGTAGATGTGGTGTATTTGGATTTTCAGAACGCATTCGACAAAGTCGCACATGAGAGGCTTCTAAGAAAATTAAAAAATCATGTGATAGAAGGTGATGTCCTTTTGTGGATTGCTAGCTGGTTGAAAGACAGGAAACAGAAAGTAGGATTAAATGTTCTATTTTTACAGTGGAAAAAGGTAAACAGTGGAGTGCTTCAGGGATCTGTACTTGGACCCGTGCTTTTTAATATATTTATAAATTATCTGGAAATAGGCACGACAAGTGAGGTGCTTAAATTTGCGGATGTTACAAAATTATGCAGAGTAGTTAAATCTCAAGTGGACTGTGATAAATTGCAGGAGGACCCTGTGAGACTGGAAGACTGGGCTTCCAAATGGCAGATGAAATTTAATGTGGACAAGTGCAAGGTGATGCATATAGGGAAACATAACCCATGCTGTAATTTCACATTGTTAGGTTCTATCTTAGAAGTTACCACCCAGGAAAGCAATCTAGGCATCATAGCAGCGGTGGGCAGTCGCCTACGTGCCCGCGCTCTTACCACTTCCCCAGGTTCCTCCGGTGCCAGTCAGGTCTCCCCACGTGCGCGTTGGGGGAGATGCCACCACCTCGTAATCCCAGTCACTTGCCTTAGGTGCATGCACATGTGCCTTTCCCGACTTTAAAGGGTCCACGGCGGGAAGTGAATGTGCATGTATGTGCGTGAATGAGAAGTGAGACTAAGCATGTGTGTGAATGAACATGTGTTTATGAGAGAGTGTGAGTGAACATGTTTTAGTGTGTGTGATAGATAAAGTTTGTGCGCATGCTGCTGCTCCCCTCACTCCTCCTCCCACTACCCTACAACAATCTCAGGGTGACAGAAAATTAAAAGTTCCCAGGTATGCAGATTTTACTCCTCACTCACTCCACTTTAGTCCTCAATCTTTCTTTTTTCACTCTAACCTATCTACCAGTTTGCCATCTCTCATTCTCACCTCCCCAGTCTTCCCATTATCCCCTCTCTCTCTCACTCACTCTTTCTCCAGCTCCTGTTGCTCCTCTGTCTTCTATCCACATTCAGGTCCCCCGTTTCCACCCTCTATACTCTCCTCCTCCCCAGACCTCATCTATCTTCTTCTACTTCTCATTCTCTAACCAGCCCAGCTATTTCCCAGTCAATCCTCCAGTCCCCTTTTTTTACCTCCTCCAGTTCCTCTCTCTCTCTCTCACCCCATTCAAAGATCTGTCCCCCTTTCTATTATCCTCTCCACAGCCTCCTGTTCCTTTTCATTGCCTTTCAACCCCTCACCAGCCCCTCAAGGTCCTTCATACCATCCCTAACCTTTTTGCACCCTTTCACACCCCATCGCCTATCTAACTCACCCCTACTCATAAACCAATCCAGCCACTTCATTTTTCTCCTAATCTCCAATCAACCTTAGTCCCCATTTTCCCCATCACTGAGGCCCCACATTCTCACCAAACCCAATCCTCAAGTCTCCACTTGCACTCCCACCTAAATATCCAGCCAAGTCCTCACTTACACTCCCTACCCAAACACCAAGCCAATCTATGAGTCTGTGCTCTTCTTCTATCTCGCACAATCCCCAAATCTCCACCTAACTCTGACTCCCTGATCTCCCCATCCTCTTATCCCTAGCATTCACCCTCCTGCCCTCTTACCCCCTTCCAAGCATCTTCTCTCCTGTTTCCTTCTCCCCTTCACCAGCATTCATTCATCCTGCCTATTTCCCCTGCCCCTGCCTCCTTCCCTAGCATTCCTTCCCCTGCCTCCCTCTCTGACTCCACCTTCTGCTGTATCTGTCCCTGCCTCTCTTCTTTCTCCCAGCTTCTGCCAGGCCTCTCCCTTTCCAGACATCTATCCACCTGCCTCCTTCCCCAGCATCCATACCCTTTCCCTCCCTTCTGCCCCACCATCTGCCTCTGCCTCTCCTCTTCCTTCCCACAGCATCTTTCCCTGCTTATCTCTCCAGCATTTCTCTCCTCACCTCACTTTTCACAGCTTTTGCCTAACCTCACATCTTCCCTCCACGCATCCGGCACCTGTCTCTCCCCCTTTCTCCCATACAGCATCTTCCTCTTCCTTTCCCCAGCATTTGATCCTCTCTCCCACCCCTAACCCCTAACCTCCTATCTCTCTACCCTCCCTCAATCTAGCTATATGGAAAGAGTATATCCCTCTACTACCACTGCTCTGCCTTCTCTTTCAAGCTACCAGGGGCTCAAGTGCATTTAATATTCATGTGTCAGCATTTCCTGTTACAGATCTGGCAGTTTGAAGGAGGTGATGGAGTGGAGGGACAGTTCCCCGCTGCACATGCTGCTTGGGGTTTCAGTTTTCTTCAGCTAGTGAGGCCTGGAGATTCCTGCTAGCTATGCAGTTCGAAATAAGAACATAAAACGTGCCATACTGGGTCAGAGCAAGGGTCCATCAAGCCCACTGTCCTGTGGCCAACCAAGTCACAAGTAGAGATGTGAATCGGAACTGGAATTGGTTCGGATTCCAGTTCCGATTCACATGTGGGGTTTTTTTCATCGGGCCTGATCGCGGTTTTGTTTATTGGCTGCGCCCGAGCCGATAAACAAAAAACCCACCCCGACCCTTTAAAACTAATCCCTTTGCTTCCCCCACCCTCCCGACCCCCCCCCAAAACATTTTACAGGTACCTGGTGGTCCAGTGGGGGTCCCGGGAGCGATCTCCCGCTCTCAGGCCGTTGGCTGCCACTAATCAAAATGGCGCCGATGGCCTCTGCCCTTACCATGTGACAGGGTATCCATGCCATTGGCCGGCCCCTGTCACATGGAGAGAGCACTGGGTGGGGGGGTTATTTTTATGTGCCGTTTTTCCCACCCTCCCTCAAAACGATGAGAACCCCCACGATCAATATCGTGGGGTTTTCCTATCGTTTCAGGGGAGCCCCCGATTTCTGACGATTTTGAAAATATCGATGATGTTTTCAATCGTCGGAAGCCCGATTCACATCCCTAGTCACAAGTACCTGGCAAGTACCCAAACATTAAATAGATCCCAAGCTACTATTCCTTATTGATTAATAGCAGTTTGTGGACTTCTGCTCTAGGAACCTATCCAAACCTTTTTTTTTAAACCAGCTACACTACCTGCTATAACCAAATCTTCTGGCAATGAATTCCAGAGCTTAATTATGCATTGAGTAAAAAAGAACTTTCTCCAATTTGTTTTAAATGAGCTACCTGCAACTTCATGGAGAGCCTCCTAGTCCTTGTATTATCTGAAAAAGTAAATAGCCGTTTCATATTTACCTTTTCAAGTCCTTTCATGATTTTGTAAACCTCTATCATATCCCCCCTCAGCTGTTTCTTCTCCAAGCTGAACAGCTCTAACCTCTTTAGCCTTTGTTGCAGAGGTGGACTCTTGGCCCGAGGTCCTGTTGATGCTACCTGTGGGGAGACCCCCACCATCGGGAGGCAGAGCAGGCCAAGAAGTGGAGGCCGACTGGAGCTTCACCAATACCAACCCCGCAGGTTGAGCCCTGGTGTAATATTTACAGTGCTGCCTTTACATAGGGTTGGTGCTGTTATGATATGGTATGGTAAAGTTCTGAGTGTGTTTTTTGCAGGGTTGTGTGATACTTCACAAAGGAATTTGTGTTGCTGTTATTAAGGTGACACTGGAATTTGAATATAATTTTTTATATGTTGAGTTGTAAAGTGAAACCTCCTATCTCTGCTCTGCACTCGTCGCTGGGGGAGTCTTTGCGGATTCAAGGTATGCGACAGAATTTGAGGTGCAGGATTTATATTTAGATTCTGTACCTTCCATATAGACTTCAGACTTCATCCCCATCTAGAAGAACTAGTTGAATGATGCTATCAATTTTAATGGTTCTTTTGATTTGGTGGATTATGGAATTCTTATTAATAGATGTCTGCAACTGGGGTTGCTGGGGTGGCTTATATTTCATCTTTCCTACAAGACAGATGTCAGAGAATTCAAACTGGAGATGAGTTTTCCCAGGTGGAAAAGGTGCCACAGCCCACGAGAGTTGCCGTAGGATTCCTGTTTATCCCCAATATGGTTTATTATCTTTATGTGGCCTTTGGTGGAACTTTTTTGGGAGCTGGATATCAGGGGGTATGTTTGTGCCAATGGCATCCAGTTCCTGGTCCTGGTGGAGGGCAATTTGGATGAGGCAATTTATTGGTTACATTTGTTTTTTAATAAAATCGCCTTATGGCTATGTGATAGTCCATTGCTACTAAATAAATCAAAAACTGAGATTTTCAGGGTGGGGAGAGTTTTTAAGAAGATTTGGCCACTCTTAATAAAATCAATGTTGGGTAAACAAACAATTGAGATTTCAGACAAGTAAGGACTCTTGGGTTGACTTTTGATTCGTCATTTTTTATGTAGGCCTTTCTGGGGCTGGTATGTAAAAAAAGCTCATTTTCAGCTCAGAAGAGTTTGCCAAATGAAACCATTTTTGGATAGTGATGTGGTATTAGGGCTATTTTTCCCTATATGCATCACCTTGCATTTACCCAACATTGATTTTATTAAGAATGGCCAAATCTTCTTAAAAACTCTCCCCACCCTGAAAATCTCAGTTTTTGATTTATTTAGTAGCAATGGACTATCACATAGCCATAAGGCGATTTTATTAAAAAACAAATGTAACCAATAAATTGCCTCATCCAAATTGCCCTCCACCAGGACCAGGAACTGGATGCCATCGGGGTTACCAGGCTGTATGATAAAAAAAAAATTGCAACTAATTCAGAATAGTGCTACAAGGCTGCTATATGGGAAGACTAGGAGGGAGCAGGTTTTGCTTTTTGCTAGCCATGTTGCATTGATTACCTATTGCAAAAAGGGCACATTTTAGGTTATTATCCTTGGCTTTCGCACTGTCTGGTCCAATGGACCTCAGTAATTAGCAGCTAAGTTGGTATGGCATGAATCAGGCCAGTCAGAGCTTCCCAAGGGGCACACTTGGAATTATCTTATGGTTATAAGTTTAGGTCTCAGCATTGATCCATCTGTGGCACCACAGGACTGGAACAGTTTGCCTGTGTTGGTGAGGAATTAATTAAACTAACCAAAATTTTGAAATTTGCTTAAAGCTTCTTTGTTCTCATTTAAGGCTTTGGATAAGGGTCTATGGTTAAAATGAGGAATAGTTGGAAGGTGATTGGTTAATAGTGCAAGAAAGAGAGGAAATGGTTTGGGGGAAGGCAGTGAGCAGGTTTACTTTGGATTGATATTGTCTGTGATATGTTATTAATTATTATTATTTTATTGTATGTGTTAATTTTATTGTGTATGCTATATAAATTGTCATGCTGTAGAGGCAGTGCATGCAAATTTATCTCATGCACATTCATGGTTGATATCCTGAAAACCCGCCTGGCTAGGGTACCCCAGGACAGGTTTGGGAACCACTGGTGTATGCTAATTTTGTAAACTGATTTTATTATATTTTATAGATTATGCAGTATACAAATTTTAAATAAATACCTTTTGCCACCCTCCATACATAAGGCCTCATTTTCCAATATTGCATGGGATACCAAAAAGGGGTATTACCTTATGCTAATAAGCATGTGTATTGCAATAACAGCTATGCAACATGCTCTTAGCACAAGTTGTGCTATTAACCCAATTTGTGCTACATTGTGGTTCACAATGTTTCTGGACAGCCTGTATGGAGAGAGAGAGAGAGAGAGACACTTGCTATAGTGCCTCCTCCCTAGACAGGTATATGTATCCCTATGGGAGGCCCACCTAGTAACTCAAGGTGGGGATTAAGTATGATTGTAGGGGGTTGGGGGCCACTTTGATATTCAACATGAGACGTACGAACAGAACAGTGGTCTCTTGTGAAGATTTGATGGCCTTCGGAGTGAGGAAACTCACCCCAAGATGAGATTTGGACAATGTTCTCTCCACCTAGCTTGTTGTTGACCAGGTAGAGTGTCCATCAAGCTAGGTGGAGAGAACATTGTCCAAATCTCATCTTGGAGTGAATTTCCTCACTCCGAAGGCCATCAAATCTTCACAAGAGACCACTGTTCTGTTCGTACGTCTCATGTTGAATGTCAAAGTGACCCCAAACCCCCTACACTCATACCTAATCCCCACCTCGAGTTACTAGGTGGGCCTCCCATAGGGATACAAATACCTGTCTAGGGAGGAGGCACTATAGTAAGTCTCTCTCTCTCTCTCTCTCTCTCTCTCTCTCTCTCTCTCTCTCTCTCTCTCTCTCTCTCTCTCTCTCTCTCTCTCTCTCTCTCTCTCTCTCTCTCTCACAACATTGTGAACCACAATAAACCTTTACTGGCATGTAATGCAAATGAAAGAGGTGTAGCTATTGGCCACAATAACTCTTTCCTACTTTATATATGCTCCACCCCCTGAATACAAAATTTGCATTCACAAATCACGTTAACAGCTGTTAGTGCGATTTGTGGAATTATCACTCGCGGTAACTCCTTGGACAATGACCCCCATAGCTTGCCCCCTTGTTTAGAAATGCCACTGAGCAAGGTAATCCACCATAGACGTCTTCTGGAGCAGCCCAAGGGCAGAGGAAACACAGGACTATCAACCTGGCATTTTGCTTGCCCATATGAACAAGGACAAAAGAGTAAAAAAAGAACCAAACAAAGGAAAAAATATGTCAAATGCAGAGTCTGTAGGAGCAGAACTCATTGCTGCCTTTTTCATGCAAGTCATCTTGGATCCATATCTCTAGTTTTTTAAAATGCATTTCATTACAGCACCAAAGATGACTAATTCCAAATCACATGCAACTTCTGCATTCATCCAGATATTTAGGGAATGGAAAAAGGGGGAAAAAAAGATTTTTTGTAGTGCAGAAAAAAATATGCAATCTCATGAGCATTAGAAATTGCTTAATACCGCTGCCCCTTGTGGATTCCAACCACCTAGCCTGATGAGTCAATCTGAATTTGACCAACTGTGTTTTGATAAAGAAGAATGACATAACTCATCTTTACTGAATATAATTTAGTTTTAACATATTGCTCTGCGCTTGAGTTATTATCTTCACCGTGCTCGGAGAAACAAATTACATTGAAGCTTTTTCTTTTTGACCTGTGACATCAATATGTGGCATGGACAGACTCCCTGCATCTGATCTGTTCTTGTTAATATAAATGGCTGTGTAAATTATTGAATTGAGCAAACCTCTTTAGGAATCAAAAATGCTTTTGCAGCTTTGATCTCCTTCTATGATTCAATTCCCTAGGAGCTGCCAGAGCGCAAATGGGAAATGCTGATTCACGCCTAATCATTTCAGTTTGCCAAGATGGTCCTTCCCCTCCCACAGAGCAAAGAAATCCAGGCAGCTGGCTCCTTTAAGAATTTGCCCCTAATGGTGTAATACGTGGTGGTTTTTCCCCCAATAAACTCATCATTTTGATCATTACAGGAGCACCTGCCAATGCATGAAAACTGTTTGCAATCTTATCTGGAGCCAGAGGCATAGTGCCCAAAGATGATAGAAGTTTTAAACTAACACAGGCCACTTTAGTTGGCATAAATCTTTATGGTCCTTGGGACTTCAATCTGGGGCTGGCTACTTGCTTTATAGATTAAAAAAAAACAAAAAAACCCCAAAGATTATGTGTCACTAAATAATGATGCTGCTTTGAATTTTTTTTTAACCAAAATAAGTGTTTGAAGGGGCCTTCTTGATATGTAGCCCAACTCAATTGCCTCAATACTTTTTCAGGCAGTTTTTGAAAAAGTAATCTGGGTGCTGCTACCCACCCAAGTTGTTACTTTTATAAACTGTTTGTAGGGCAGAGTCCTGATTTCTTGCAGCTTTTACTCAGTTCAGATTAAGTGGTCCCTGTCTTCATGTCAGTGATAATTTTTCTTTTAAAAAAAAAAAAAGTCCTGGTCAAGCTAAACTTGACCAGGACTGGGACCGAGCAGTGGACCTCCACCATCCACTCCAACTAAAATGGGGGAAAGAAAGTAAATTCAAAAAGGTTCCAGATCGGCAACCTGGCATGATCTGACAGAAAAGCATCACTGCCTCAAGTGAATCCCACCTAATTATCCTCTTTTAGAGTTCCACCCACCCTGCTGGCTGCTTTCTTAAATAGACTCCTGACAAGGCCTTTTTTTTTATTTATTTATTTATTTATTTATTTATTTATTTATTTATGCATTTTATATACCGTCGTTCCAAAAGAAGATCACAATGGTTTACAAAAGCGACATTCATATTTTAGGTCAACACAATATCTAAAACGTGTTAACTAGAGGTCTAGAATAGTCATTTGTGATACATAATTTCCATTTCAATAGTCTTTATATATTAGTCAGGAGTTGTCTTAATGCACGTTACATCACTCAATACTTGTCGTTCATTCTTCTAACATTACCAATTTACCCCATCTTTCATCAAAAGAAAGTTAATAATGCATGCATTATCAAAAAGGGGCATAAATTTAGCATGCACTGCTAAGGGGGGAGAGATTGAGAGAGACTATCTACAAGGCCCTCATGGTAGTTAAGTATTTATATCTCTATAGGAGGGCCACCTGATAGGTTAGTGGTGGTTTAGGGATTGGGGCCGGTTTCGCATGTAGAGTGAGACGTACAAACAGCACCGTACACCTCAGTGAAGATTTGACGTCATTTGGAGTGAGAAAAGTCTCAAAAAGAAGACATTTTGTACTATGTTCTCTCTCCCTTGCTTGATGGACTCTATGGGCCTCATTTTCTAAGCGGCTCGCACGCGATAAGGGACATTTCACCCGTGAAAAGTCCCTTATCGCGTGCGATACCAGGATGGGGGTGGAGTCAGGGCGGAGTTGGCCCCGGAAGAGGAGGCATCAGGGCGTCACCGGGACCGACTCTGCGCCGACACTGCGGACAGCGAAAAGGTAAGGGCCTTTTCGCTGCCTATTTTGCGCCCAATAACTACACCTCCTAGGGTGTAGTTATTGGGCGCGCTGCCGGACCGCCCCCCCTGCTTCGGCCCCCGCCACCCCGTTAGCGCAATTTTCTAAAGTATCGCAGGCCTGCGATACTTTAGAAAATGAGGCCCTATAACAGGGTAACCAAAAAACCCAACAGTCAGTCACCCAGTCAATCTTTTACCTGTTATTCAAGTGCAATAATTTACTAATTTTAAAGTTTTTTCAATTTTTAAATTTTGTAGGACCTCCAAGTCAACAGTGGGTACACTGTCTCCACCTTTAAGTCCAACTTTATTTCATTTGTATTATATCACTCTTTAAAACTCCCCCAGATTTAGGGATTTTAACTTGCATTATTCATTGTTCAGATTTCTGCATTCATGGAGGTCACTAATAGAGCAGTCTCAATCACAGGACAGTCTTAGTAATGAGAGCTTATTTTTCACTTATCTTTACTAAGACTGTGCTGTGATTGAGACTGCTCTATTAGTGACCTCTGTGAATGCAGAAATCTGACAATGAATAATGCAAGTTAAAATCCCTAAATCTGGGGGAGTTTTAAAGAGTGATATAATACAAATAAAATAAAGACTAGACTGACTGGGTGACTGATTGTCAGGTTTTTTGGTTGATACATATTAGTCCCCAGATTACTTAGAGTTCTGGGCAAGAATTTAGTGGTTTTAGCTCTATAACAGGGTGCCATCAAGCTAGGGTAATATTAGTTTAAGATGCTAGGGTGATGTTAGTTTAAGCTGTTAAGTTCTTGCTGTATTGCCTTCATGTATGTTGAGTGTCGATGCTGTATTTTCAATTGATTTGGCAAATGGAATGTAGAACTGTATGGCATCTGTTAATAAGTAAAAGCTGATTCCTAGTTTAGGTAGTAGTGTATGCAGAGGAAGCTAAATGTTGAAAAGTGTTGCCGAGAGTGCTGAACCCTGGGGGACACCTGTATCGATAGGGAATGTGTCAGATATGTGGTTGCCCAGTTTGACTAGGAATGTCCTATCAGCTAGGAAGGAAGAGAACCACTTGAGAACACATCCATCTATATCAATTTTTTTTCATCTGGTGTCGAAGGCTGCTGTTAAATCTAATAGAACCAGGATAAAAGCTTCATCATTGTCAAACCCCTGTAATACAGGGTCCATTAAAGATATGAGTAAAGTTTCTGTTGAGTGATTTTTCTAAATCTGAATTGGTTTGGGTATAGAATAGCATTGTCGTCAAGGTGGTTTTCCAATTGAGATAACACAGCTTTTTCTAGAACTTTTTGGATAAAAGGCAAGTTGGATATTGGTTGGTAATTGTCCCAATCATCAGTTCTGCCAGTTTTATTTTTTAGGATTGGTTTGATCACAGTTTATTTTGCCCCATAAGGGACCAATTCTTCTGAGAGTGAGTGATTGATTAGTGTTGCAATTGTTGGAGTGATTACGCTGTGAACTCTCCGGGATTGGGTCTAGTGGGTAGATAGATGGTTTAATTTTGGCAATGATTTGATTTATTTTGGTTTTAGTTACTATGTCGAATGTGATCCATTTAGGTTGCGCATGTTTTTCTTCAGGTTCTTTGGTTGGCGAGCAAGTAGAGAATTGTGTTTTTAACCTATTTATTTTATCTGACAAGGAGGTAGCATGTTCATTGCAGGCATTCTTTGAGAAGTTTTAGTTACTTGTGATGGAGGAAGATGGATCCTTGATTAAGTGTTTGAGTGGTTTCTAAGAGTAATTTGGAATTAAATATTACCCCGTGAATCTGTTTTGCATAGTAGACTTTTTTTGTTTTATTGAATGATTTGTGCACGGTATTTTGCTAGGAGGGATCTGTATTTTCCTAGGGATTCTGCAGATGGGCATTTTCGACATTGTTTCTCAAATTTTCTCAGTGACTGTTTGGTTCATCTTAGTTCTTTGTTGTACCATGGTTTCTATTGTTTAGAGGTATTCTGTTCATTTTGGAATGTTTCTGTCTGTATTAGGCTTAAGTTATCTGCAATATCATTGCCAATTTTTTCCCAGAAGTCAAAAACTGAAGAGCCATTAACTTGATTAAAATCAGTTAGCTTATTTTTAATTGATTCTTCAAGTACAACTGGTTGTATCTTTTTTTCTGAAGGTGAAGGTTTGGTTATTATTGAAATTTGTTTGCATTGCTTTGAGGAGAGTTATGTCCGCTTTTATTAGTTGGTGATCAGACCAGGGCAATATTTGTGGGAGGTATTGATTAAACAATTATTGTAGTTGGCAAATATAAGCTCTAGGATATTTCCTGCTTTATGAGTAAGGTTGGTTACAAATTGTGACCATCCCATTGCTTATATTGTATCTAAAAAGATTTCACATGCTGTGGTTTTTGGTGTTCTATCTACATGTAGGTTAAAGTCTTCAACAATTAGTGTAGAGTCAGGTGATGGAAATGCTTTAGTGAATAGTTCAATTAGAGGTGAGCAGTCTTTTTTAAGTATTCCAGGGGGGCAATATACCATTCCTATGTTTAGTTGTGGTAATTTTAGTATTGCCATTTCATAGGGTGGCTTAATCTGTACTTTGTAAGGTATACATTTAAGTTCTTTTTTTTACAGATTATTAGTAGCCCCCGCACCTTTTACGTTTAGGTCTGGGGAAGTGAAAGACATCATAGTTGGGTTGATCAATTTGATTTAAGAGTAAATTATGTTTGTCATTCAACTAAGTTTCAAAAATGCAGAAGATAGTAGGATTTAAATCTTCTAACAGATCATTTATCAGTGGGATTTTTTTTGACAGTGACTGGACATTCAATAGTAGGAGTATAAACATTAAGCAGGACGAGATTACAGGAGAGTTGTTACTCATTATGGGGAAGATCTGTCTTATATTCCTTATTTGGTTCTTTTTTTAGTGTTTTCCTTCTTAGTTCACCAAATATGCCCTGACCAAGTATGAATTCAATGTGTATTTGCTCCATTGTTAGGTTGGCTTCTGTCAAGATGAAAGGTTACTATTGTATTTGCACCGCAGCTAGCACCTCAGGTGCGCATGAAGGGATGCACAAAGGGGTAAGCTCCTTTGTTGTTTTCCTTCGTGTGCGCATCGAGGGCGTGTACCTCTTGGCACAAGCACCTCCGGCGTTGCTGCCATGATCTTCAGGTCAGTTGGGAGGGCTGGCAGTTGGTGGGCTGTGGGCGGAGAGCTGCTGCGGCGCTGTCTGGTCCCTCCTCTCCTTCCTTGTTCTGGGGGGGGTGGGTAGGAGCACTCCCAGCATGTCCTGGCCACAGCCCCTGGTGAGGGTGGGCGGCGCTGGTGAGCGGCCTACCTGGCTGAGCTTCTCTTTTCCGCATCGCTGCCGCGATCTTCAGGTTGGGTGGGAGGGCTGGCGGTGAGCAGGCTGTGGGCGGGAAGCCACTGTGGCGCTGGCTGGTCCCTCCTCTCCTTCCTCATTCTGGGGGGATAGGAACACTCTTTCTTTGCAGCTTCGTTCAATTAAAGTTGCCCCTTTCGTTAATTAATCCCAGCTATAATCCACCTGATTTAACTTTTCCCAATCATGGACTAACAGGCCAATCCGATAAATCTGCATGGAAAACGTGTGCTCACTGTTAAGTGCCCGCTTTCCTAACGCACGCCCAGTCACCTCTCCTGGGCGCGCGATCAAATATTTAAATGAGGGGACACACTAAAAAGGAGGCACTAGGGACAAATGTGCACCTCTAGCACCTCCTTGGCAGTGGGTACCCAGGAGAGGTGGCTGTCAGCCGGTTAGGAAAAGAGATGTTCAATTTTATAAGCATCTGTTTTCCTAACCTGTTCACAGCCATGCGTTAGGAAAATGGATGGTTGTTAATTGAGCATTCCTATACCTAACTTTACCGCTGCTACACTTTAAAAAAAATATTTTTTAAAACATTCTCGTCCTTTTTGTTCCTCCGACTTAATATTGCCACGATATTAAGTCAGAGGAAGTACAGAAAAGCGTGATATAGGACATGCTGGGCATGCTCATTGTGCCTAGTCAAAGTTCTAGAACCTTTGACATGAGTTTTCCGTATCGGGGCTCCATCTGATGATGTCACCCATGTGTGAGGACTAACATCCTACTGTCCTCAGAAAACACCTGTTACAGGTAAACAACTCTGCTTTACCCGCTGGGAAGGAGGAAGGCGGTTTTCCAATGGGAATTTTTGATGGATAAACCCCCACACACCATAAAGCCCTTTGAAATATTTTCCTCTGTTTGTCTCTGTGGAGTGCTGTACAGTGCTGTGTGATAATAATTATTGCCAGCTCCAGACCTGTCCTTTGCCCATTTCCTTTGAATAAAGTAATGTGTTTGCTGTGGAAGTCTAACTGTATACAAAGAAATAAAGGTTAACAAGTATGTTGAAGGTAATAGCTTTTTTTTTTGGGAGGGTGGGACGATTCGCAGTTAGGAAAGTTTTCAAAGTGATTTATGCATTTTCAAATCTTCATGCATATTTTTCCAGCAAATGTCTAACCACAGAAAGAGCAGGTGTAAGTTATTGTGCATACTTTGTATCCCTGGAAAGTTTCAAAGCAAAAGCACACATTGGTGAAAAGCCTGAGGAAAAAAGTATATCTGGTCTTTGTACTAATGCTGGAAATTTAAAAAATGTCCTTTGACTGCATTTGTGTGACTAGCTTTCAAGGTATATCTTCCCTTTATGTATTCATTTGAAATGAATGGGCAAAATACAGTGAATGAGTCTATTTTCATTTAATTCATGGACCCCTGAAATGAATGAAGGGGTCTCCTGAATTTAAATGAAATTTGTTGTCTTTTTCATATATATTTCCCATGCAAATCAATGGCACATTCAAATCTATGTTTGGGCACTGCTGTGCAAACACTTGGTACTTATAAACCACATCTTACCTGTGTGCCATCTCAGCCTTTTGAGAGCTAAGGCAGGAAACGTTGGCAAGGAGGGCAAATCACAGTGTCTGAGCATGTGCAAGAAACTCTATTTCCTCTCTATTAGCTGGTAGAAAAGGATCTATTTTGAGAAGCTTAAAAAAAGTTGGCTTTGGCACCGGTAAAGGGCTGTCTTTGATCTTTTCTGGTGCAGTGGTCTCACTTCCAAGACAGAAAGAGAGAGGCAATGGCACTGCTTGCTTTCTCTGTTCACTGGAGGGAGGGTAGGAGTAGTGCCATTGTTTTTTTTTTTTTTTTTGTCTGTCCCTGATATAGCAGTGCAGTGAGTTTAGCAGAGAAACTGAAATGAAGAAGAGTCTTGCCAGCTGCCAGTCTTCTTGGTTCTGCTTAACTTTCTGACAGTTTTTTTGTGTGTGTGAAAATGAGTTAGTAATGCACAGCACACACATACACTGTATGTGTGTGCTGTTATCCCTGCCATTTCCTTCCTCTACTTTTTCTGCTCAGTTGCATGATGGAATTTGAAGTACCTACTAGGGGTTTTGATATCACAAAGGAATTTATTGATACTGTTCCATTAATCACAATACCACTCTAGTATGCAGAAGTGTCTCAATAAATTCCTTTGTGATATCAAAACCCCTAGTAGGTTCTTCAAATTCCATCATGCAACTGAGCAGAAAAAGTAGAGGAAGGAAATGGCAGGGATAACAGTTTTGTTGTAGAGCCAGCCCAGTCTAGCTATAGCAGTGAGAAAAAAGGCTATCCTGTCCTAAAATAAAACAAGACTGTTAGCCATAGAATGGCAGGAGTATAAGCCAGTTCAAGGCAGAAAAAATTAAAATTTGGAGAGCATGTCCCACCATCACCACTTCCTCTTATTTTGGAGCAGAGATAAAATGTGGGAGAGGCAACCAAGGCTGGCATTTGCAGGGCAGGGGCATGGAGAGGGGCAATAGAAGTACAGCAGCCAAAACCAGCAACATGCTCCTCGAACTCTATGGTTATTGCTTCTGAGGCAATGGGAGAAACATTTTTAACAACTGATTCTGAGGAAGACTTGTCTGGGATTCCCTGAATTAGAAATTGAATGGCTAGTAGCTGAAGAAAATTTGGGAAGTTTAGTCATTAGTATCTTAGCTTCCAGTGAGATGATGGGGGAGGTAGATCATACTGACAGTGTTGAGAGCAACACCCAGGAAGAACTGGCAGTGGAGGTAGAGAGCATGAGTGATGCCCTTGGGAATGTAGCACAGGAAAGAGTGGGTACTCCAGAGAGTATTGCCACAGCTCCTTCAGGTCTGTTATTGTAGCCTCCACAGACCATATTAGTTACCTGGGAATTAAAGCAGATATACTGTAATTATACATGTAGTTCTTAGTATAAAAAACTATAGCCCCCATCTTTTTGCTGGAATGCTGTTTGCATTTTTTATATAGCTATTAAAGGGAATGGGAGATGCTTACTAAAGTTTTAATTCCTTGAAACAATAAAGAAGTGTGGTGTTATAGGTAAGGTTTAGAATTTATTAGGAATTTGATATACATTGCCTTTCCTGGGTTTGTTACTGGTTGAATTTAATAGCCTATGGGTTAATTTTTAAAAACCCGCTAAGTGGGTAAGATAACTGGATAATTTTACCAGGTTATCTTGAGTTGAATTTCCAGCTAAATTTAACTGGCTAGATTTAAGGCTGAAATTTACCTAAATTTAGTTCGGCAAAATTTGTTTGGCTAAATTTAGGCAACTATTAGTGACTGAAATTGTTTTGTTAAATTTAACCAGTATCACTGAAAATACACACCAGTCAGCTAAGTCATAAACTCATCCCCAAAATGCCTCTGGCTCTATCCTTGTCTTAACCAGCTAAATTTGTACACATCCCTTTCCTTATGGGAAGGGGTAATTTTTTCCTGTTAGAAACTCTGTCCTCTAGTGCCTATTTACCTGAGCCTCCTGCCTCTGTAACTTACTGTAACTCTCATGGCAGATCAGCTCTCAGTAGCTGCAGTCTGCAAGTGTCTCATTCCACTAGAGGCTATCTCCACTTAGCCTCTCCCCCAGAGCTAGAGCACCGCCTAGCACATGGAGTGGCGTATTTTTACCCACAGTTAACCTTAGGCTTGTGGACAGCTGTCTGTACCACCCTCCCACAAGAATGCACGGTGCTGGTGCCGCAGCTAATGATGTAAATTAAGTGACTCAAGACAGCAGGTTGGTTCCCGGAGGCACTTGCCTACTTTGCCTGTTGGAAAAATCTGTCCTTAAGCAATGAGCACATAGCCCTTGTGGAAGAGACTCAATCATGTATGGTCTGATCTTAGCTGCTGATTTTGCTTGGGGTCATGCCTTCCAAAACTGGAACCATGTGCTCTCTGGAAATTAACTGAAAGATTTTATGGTAGTAATAAATCCTTTATGTGATTTAAGTCAGCTGGCAGAAAGTAAGTACTGGCAAAGCAGATGCCTAGGGTCTGCATGGATGAACACATATTCTCTCTCTCTCTCTTTATATATATATATATATATATATATATATATATGTGTGTGTGTGTGTGTGTTCATCCATGCAGAACAGTCATTCCACTAGAGGCCTAGGGTCTGTGTGATGTGGTCTGTGTGGTGTGGTATGACTGTTCTGCATGGATGAACACATATTCTCTCTCTCTCTCTCTCTTTATATATATATATATATATATGTGTGTGTGTGTGTGTGTGTGTTCATCCATGCAGAACAGTCATTCCACTAGAGGCTATCTCCACTAGGGATGTGAATCGTTTTTGAACGATTAAAATTATCGTCAGATAATTTTAAAATCGTCCAAAATCGTTAGAGTGCACGATACAATACAAATGCCCCCGATTTATCGTCAGGGGCATTTGTATTGTATTGTTAAATAGGGCACGGGAATTATTTGGGGGAGGGCGGGAAAACTGGCACACCAAAACAACCCCTAAACCCACCCTGACCCTTTAAAACCAATTCCTTACCCTCCCCCACCCTCCTGAACCCCCCCAAAATGTTAAGTTACCTGGTGGTCCAGTGGTGGGGGGGTCCCGGCGCGATCTCCCGCTCTCGGGCCATCGGCGCCATTTTGGCTGCCACTAATTAAAATGGCGCCGATGGCCCGATAAAAAAAAAAACCCACCTGACCCTTTAAATCGACTCCCCACCCTCCTGACCCTCCCGATCCAATTCACATCGCTAGGGAGGCTCGACCCTTTAAATCGACCCCCCACCCTCCCGATCCAATTCACATCGCTAGGGAGGCCCGCGCCGCTAAAAAAAACAAAAAACACCCGACCCTTTAAATCGACCGCCCCAAAACCTTTTAAAATTACCTGGTGGTCCAGGGGGGCCTCAGGGGGCCTCGGGGAGAGATCCAGGGGGGGGCCTCGGGGAGAGGAGAGATCCAGGGCGGCCTCGGGGAGAGATTTCGCGGCATCAGCTGTTCTAAAAAAAAAAAAAATGGCGCCGATGCCCCTTTGCCCTTACCATGTGACAGGGTATCCGTGCCATTGGCCGGCCCCTGTCACATGGTAGGAGCACTAGATGGCCGGCACCATCTTTAAAGATGGCGCCGGCCAGGGGCTGATGAGTAAAGTGGCCGGCGCCATCTTTAAAGATGGCACCGGCCATCCAGTGCTCCTACCATGTGACAGGGTATCCATGCCATTGGCCGGCCCCTATTATTATAATAAGGGGCTGATGAGTAAAGTGGCCGGCGCCATCTTTAAAGATGGCGCCGGCCATCCAGTGCTCCTACCATGCGACAGGGGCCGGCCAATGGCACGGATACCCTGTCACATGGTAAGGGCAAAGGGGCATCGACGCCATTTTTTTTTTTTTTTTAGAACAGCTGATGCCACGAACGATCAGATTCCCCCCCTCCCCCAGCCGAATCTGATCGTTAAGATGATCTGGCACACGATTCACATCTCTAATCTCCACTTATCCTCTCCCCCAGGAGAAAGAAAGACACCAAATAGATTCATAATGTGGATTTCAAAATTCAAGTAAATTTTGGTTAAGATTTATATGGATGATTAATGTTGTGCCCAAGAAGTTACAGTACATTATGCAGTGTTGTACTATATATAGTAAAGTGAAATACTTGAACCCTATGGAATTAAATCTTATATGCATGTATTTGCTAAGGTTGCCCCACCTTCTACCTGATATTTCATTAGCAGAGTCAGTATGCTTACAGTAGCTGAAACCCAATGGGCTGGAAAGTTGACACTCAGCAGATGTTTTCAGTCTTTAAATCTATTTGAATTAGTTTTTGGCTCTTACATCAGCGTGCTGACACTGCAAGATTTAAAGGGCCCACAGCGGGAAAACCCCTGTGGTGCCCTTAGAAGACATCACCCAGCCTGCCCTGTAAAAGGCTAGCCCGGATCTCTGCCCGATACCTCAGCAACAGGTCCAACTACTTGCTAGTAGTGTGTGTTGCTTCCCAGCATTCCTGTCTTCGTTCTAGCCCTGTCTTCAGTCTTTGTTCCTGCCTCATCTTCAGTCCTTGCCCAGCTCTCTGGTTTCTCTTCTGTCGTTGTCTCTATCTGCTCCTTCCACGTTGCCCGCCTGTTCCTGACCTCGCCTGCCCATCCTGCCTACTCGTTCCTCTTCTCCTCCCTTGGACGGATACCTGGTTTGACCTTGGCCTGGACGTCGAATATGACTGACTGCTGCCTGCCTCTGATCATAGCCTGGATCCTAGATACTTCTGACTGCCACCTGCCTATGACCAAGCTTACCATGGACCTTCACCCCTGCCATTAGGAGAGACCCCATCTAAGTCCTGCCTGCCCTAGCACCCAAAGGATCAACCCAAGGGGAATGTGGGCTGTTACATGTGAAGGCCTTGACTGGTCTCTGCTTTGCTTGGGTCCGCCTCAGGATGGTGGGAACCTGCAGGGCTCCTCCCTGCAAGTAGATCCAATCCTGCCTCAAGGATCTACAAATACAACATCCTCATCCACCATTTCCGGATCTGTAGGCCAGGTTGAATAGATAGCTGGACTCTTGGAAGTATGAGTAGAATTTCATCCAGTTTGCCTTACCCAGTACAGACAGGGTTTCTACTCAGCAGGCTGCAGCAACATAACAAATTTCAGCAAATGGATTATTTTCAATGGAACTTCTGTTCCCTGTCACTGTGTAATCATCATTCTACTGTGTTATGGTAATAAACACTACAGTGCATATCTAAATGTATAAAGAAAACATTAACCAGAGTTCAAATCCGGACAGCTGCAGTTGATATTTAAGCCCTGATGGACCTTTTTGATTTGTCACTGCAAACAACCATGGAAATATTGCTGCAATATGGAAATGGAGGAGTTGAGGCTAAGTAATTACTGGACCCTCCTATGGAGGGCTTTGCCAGCACAAAATGAGAGGCAAACCTGATCAGGCTGTTCAGGTGCCATTGACAGGTCAATATCTGGGCCAGTTGCAGCCATGTTTGGTGAGGATAATATGTTTACTCAGACCATGTATCAGGAGGGCAGCTCTTGCTGGCGTGTGTGTGTGTGTGTGTGTGGGGGGGGGGGGGGTAGCCCTCCGGCCAATCCTTAAGTGTTTTCTGCTACAGGTGGTGATGAGGAGCCCTATGTAGTGAGGGAGCAAGAGGCACCATCAATGAGCCTGACCCCATGCTGAAGTGCCAAAGAGGATACTGGGGAGGCTTCACCTATACTAACTATCATTCCCTCAGGTTAAGCCCTAGGGCAGATGGCTAGCAGAACTTAGGCAGATCCCAAGACACAATCAAGTATAGGCAGAAGCCAGGAGGCAATTCGGGGTCAAGGCAGGGAGCAGAATCCAGTAAAAGGTCCAGAGTCAAGGCACACAGCAGGCAAGCAGAATCCCATAACCAGTCCAGGGTCAAGGCAGGCAACAGGCAGTTAGTATCCCATAACCAATCCAGGGTCAAAACAGGCAGCACATAGGCAAGCAAGCAGGCAGATCCAGAATAAGACACATAGCAAGCAAGGCCCAAACAGACCAAAAAACCTGTTGCTAAGGCAAGAAGTCCAGTTTTAGGTGGGCTAAGTAGTCTTGAGTGTGTGACATCATCATAGGGGCAACTACCCAACTTTCTTGTCACAGTGCGCAGAATCATGCACACAGATGTGCACACACACCCTATGCATCTCTTCACCAGGTCCTAGTAATACACGCGTCAGAGCGTGCAATGGTGGCTTCCTGCAGTGCAGTGAGTGTCCGAAGCCGAGGAGTCTGGGAAGGTGGCTGGATTCTAACACGATGGAATGGGTGGTTTGAAAAAGGCCACAAAAATGGTAAATAAAATGCATTTACTCAGACCATGTTAAGGGAAGGATGCAGCAGCAGCCATGGGAAAGTGAGGTGGAGGCACACAGCATAGAGAAGCCACTGCCGTTTGCCTGGGCTAGCAGCATTTATGTAAAAAAATGAATATGTGGGACAATCACTTCATTAGTTTTAGTGGTCAATATTATTATTTCTTGTTAAGTGGGCTGCTTTAAGTAATGTGTACTGTGCCTTCCCGAGGCTGATGAGTGTAGAATTATGTCATATGTAACTTATATTGAATACAGCTGCTGCCATTTAATCCACTCAGTAAAGGTATGTGACAATGTATGAGAGTGCATCATTATTTAAGGGTAAAGGAAAAGGTAAGGAGAGTTGGCTGGTATGGCTGGAAGTGAAAGCTACGGCATGCCTCTGTTAAGCCCTAATATAAACCATCTGAGAGGGCTAAAGGCAATAGGGATTAACCATTCAAAACATTTTTAGTGTGGAGGAGGTTATGAGTTTTATAACTTTCCACCATAATTATAAAGAATTAAGAATACACAATAGTTTACAAAAGTACAAGATGGAAAACTGGTACTACAGCAGCCTCTTGCTTTGGACTGAGCTCTCACAAATCTATCATCAAAGACCTAGATAAATGGAAAGAAAGCAGCAGCTTAGAGCAGCTGTACAGTCAACCCACAACTTTTTCATGTGTAGGAGGTTAAAGAGATCAAAGTTAAAACATATTTACCTTGATCCATTTACAAATAAAAGAGATCAATGAGAGCAAAGGATAGTTACTTGAGAAGTAATCATGTCTAGTCCAAGAAGATGCTGAATAGTGGGGCCATGACCTAGATCTCCTCTCTGTGCCTAACATCAGAATTTGTCATCAGGAAAACCACCAGTTAGATATTTTTGAAATCTATATAGTTCATGATACCTTTTAAAGAACCAACAAGAAATATTAAGTAATACATGAACTTTTGGGACCACATAGATTCCTTCTTCATTGGTCTTCTTTAAACAGTAGTTTTGATTTCTTAGGACTCCTTTTTGTTGAAAAAATATTGAATATTGGGTTTTGCTGCTTTTAACTTTTATCCTTAGCCCTTCCCTTCCATCTCTCTCTCACACACATACACACACACACACACACACCAGGAGTCGACTAGAAATATTGAAGAACACACACATCACCCCTCTGAGACTCATAAACAGGGCATCTATTATTTACCAAAGGAGGAACGCTCATGCTTTCAAACAGATTGCCCACTTAGGTTTCCAAATTAAACTCTAAGTTAACTATATGGCCATTGTTTCTTATCCTCGCTCTTTCTTTTTACTCCATCTGAGTGGACAATCCTTTCTGCAAATAGCAGATCACCAAATTTGATTGGTCTAAACTCTCTATCCAATACCAAATGCAATGATTGCTTAAAAGTGAATACTTTTTTGTACTGAGGAGTCACAAGAAAACTATTTGCATCTTCCAAAATGCAAGTAGAGCTGTCTGCCATTTACATTTTATTAAAAAACTAGTGGAATACCCGTGCTTCGCTATGGTGGAGAAGTTGATAGAAACGTGTGAGTTTATTTCACGCAAGTTGAAAAGTAATTGTTTTGAGTGAGTGAGGGCTTTGGAGTTTATATATTTAAAATGAACATGTTATTATTATAGAGTGAGGTTATTGGTAATTTAAAAATGTGAAATGAATATGTGGAATGAATGTACTGTGAGTTGCCTGTCACGACGTAATGATTTCTTTGTATCCAACGTTTGCTGTGCGACCCTCTGGCTGCAGTATGATGAGGCTATCAGCTGAGCTGACTCTAGAGCAGGCCACGTATAGCTGGCCGTTTGAGAAGCAGCGATGCCTCAAGTCAACACCAACGACCTTGAGAGTCTGGCCCTGAGACTTGTTAATAGTCATCGCGAAGCACACTCTGACGGGGAACTGCAGGCGTTTAAATTGAAAGGGTACGTCTGATGGTATAAGGGGGATGCGAGGGATGAAAACTGTTTCCCCTCATCCACAAATGATTGCTTCAATGACATTTCCGTGGAGGGACTTGACTTGAAGTCTGGTGACATTGCAGAGTTTTGGTGGCTGTAGATTTCTTAGTAACATAATTGGTGCGCCAACCTTCAAAATGAGATTGTGCTGAGGAATGCCTGAAGGGTTGAGACTGTGCAGGAACTCGACAGGGTAATGTACCGCGTCATCGACTTTGACGACCGAGGCCACAGACTTATAAGTTTTTGTTTCTGAGGTGAACACCTGCAGGAGTGTGTCATTGATAGTTTGTCGTGTCATTTGTAGAAGTTAAAATTGCCCTCTCTCTAAACCACGATGTGTCCTTCATGTGGATGTTTTGAAGATCTAGGTATACCTTTTGTGTAAGACTTTTCAAATCTGTGACCAGGTGACATAGATTTGCCGGCAGTTTCACTTTGCCATCTTGTTCATGAAGTGAACCATCTTCTATAGCCAAAAGAAGGTGTGAAAACTCTCCTGTCTTGACGTCACCTGTCAGGTACACCTTCATGTTCACTCTCAAGGACAGGACTTTCACTGTGGGCCACAAGGACTTGAAAGAGGCTTTAACTTCATTGGCATGGATCCCCCGTGGAACAACTGGCAAAGTCTGTCTGAAATCCCCGGCGAGCAGTACTGTCAACCCTCCCATGAGGTTGTTGTTGTTTCGGATGTCTGAGAGCATCTTATGGAGAGCCTCGACTTCGCCTCTGTAGGCCATGGTGCTCTCATCCCACACTATGAGTTTGCACTGTCGGAGTACCTGCACCATGTTGCTCTGCTTGGAGATGTTGCACAGAGGTGTTTCAGTGTTGTTGAGATTGAGAGGAAGCTTGAAGGCAGAGTGTGTTGTCTGTCCACCTTCCAGAAGCGTCACTGCGATGCCAGAAGAAGCCACAGCAATGGTAATGTTTGAGTTTCTTCGTACTCTGGCAAGCAACAGGTTGATGAAGAATGTTTTACCAGTACTTCCTGGAGCATCCAGGAAAAAGATTCAGCCACTTTGACAGTGAATACTGGTCATGACTTCGTGATAGACGTTCCTCTGCTTGGTATTCAGCCTTGGCTCGTTGTCATCAACTGTCTTGGCCAGATCACAGATGTTGTAAGCCAGATCTCTGAAATAGTCAGGGTTAGCTGCAGCGTGTTATATTTTGTGTGATGGCGCAGGCAAGTCGTACTTGTGAAGAGGTGACTTCCTATAGCCAGTACACAATCCTGAAGGAAGGTGAGACATTTGTTATAGATTATGGATGACCATTCTTGGACATCTGCAGCTGCCTACGAATATCCTCTGAAAGACTATTTTTATGTTTTTCCCATAGTGGTAAGGGGTTTGCCATTTGACAGAAACACCAACATAATAGCGAAGAGCTGACGGATCCTAGGTGGCAAATGTGAGAGTGCAGCTTCCTGGAGAGTATTGTCCCAGTGCGTATCGTCTTCTAACAGACTGAGTGCTCGACAGGCAGACTGAAATGCGGGTTGTAGCACACCAGCGACAGTTTTAAGATATTGAAAGGACGTGGGCCCTCTGACCTCATGAAGCAAGAGTCTGAGATGATAGCACTCTGAATTGTTTGGGTGGACTGCCGAGGACTTGGTCCTTTTTCACTCCTGGGTAGCCTGGTACGTGCTGTCCCTGTTTCCTTCTAACAAATTGGTTACTTTTCCAAACGTAGTAGGCTGGAACCTCAGAGTACAGGAGCTATTTGGCAAAATCATCCTGTGTACAAAGATCAAAGAACTCCAAGAGGGTTGTTTGGGGAGTTTTGTGTACTTTTTCTACAACGTTGTCAGCTGTGAAGTAAATCCTCTGGCCGTTCTCCAGATTAACAGCGAGATGAATGACTGGGGGAAAACATTCATGAATAGGGAAACAGAATATGCGCCAGGCTGCTTCAGAACTGCAGATGTAACGCCCTGTCTCATACCGTGATACTTCGTCATGTTGTTTCTCCAGGACAAATACGGCCTGATCACTGCCCTTGTTGATGTATTTACAGATGTACTTGATTGATTTTACAGAATTGCAAAACTGAACGTTAATATGAGCTTGGAAGATTCCGGAGAGTACACGGTTGTAAGGGACCACCCATCTGTTGTCTAGTTTGACTCCTTTGATGGTGACAGTGTGGCCGCCATCGGAAGGAGTGTGCCGTCGCTACTGGGGGTATCCATCATCTCCTGTCTGAGTTTCTTTGATGAGCGGACGGGGTACTTCTTACTGCAGGATCTGCTTACCATGTAAAGTTTCTGTTTTGGAGTCCACACGGTCCATGAAGCATCGTTGACTTAACGATTTGGTGGAGTAGCGGGTCAACGTCAGGGTCAGGAATCTCTGCAGTGATCACCTGATCAATGAGGTCTGGTTTGATCCAATCTCGCAGCCATAGGAGGGTGTGGATGTGGGGAAGACCTCACTTTTGCCACTCTATCGAATACATGTAGCAAGTAGTGGAGCCGAAAAGGAGTACTCAACATTTTTTTTGGTGACCCAAAAGTGACCCTAGCGGGGTGTTGCGTTCGATGGCTGGAACGAACCATCGAATGTAGGAAAGTGAGAAGCGGTTAGCTTTTCCAAGGACATGATAGGGAATGACGGAGCCAAGTTTCAGCCTTATAGGTACTCGGAAAGTGGGAGAATTAGTGATGAGTATGTCAGTGAGTCAGTGAGGGCTTTGGCGTTTATATATATAGATCCTAACCCTTTTCAGATCCAGGGTATTTCATGCTCTTATGATCCCAAAAACCTTTGATCCAGGAATCTTGAGTGAAAATCAGATTGTTTTAAATTTAGCTTTGCACTGCAATACTGAGGATAAGGCCTCTTTCAGTGAATTGTGAGGTATTTCAATCTCTTAGCAGTTATATACATGATGAGGGTGATTATAGTGGGATGACAATGTCTCTGCATTTGTAGCAATGGTGCCATAATGGTGCCACATTCTGGATTTTATTATATATGCTGCTCTATTCCAAAAAAAGACCCAGAGAGCTCACATCATAATAACAATAACATAATATAACAGTACATTAAAAAAATAATATAAACAGCATCAAAAATACCTATTCCTTCCCCTTCCCTCTCTCACAAAGGGCAGGGACAACAAAAACCCAACATGATTCTTGCCCCATCAATTACCAAAAAAAATGCTTCCAGTTCCTCTCATTTGCTCCTGAAGGACCTCCCAATGAAGTCAAGTGACAATCTCAGGTCCAGCATTGGGAAGGAAGAGGATACAGTGCTAGAATTTCCCATCTGCCAAGGAGAAAATCCCAGGATTTCTTGTGGAATAATGCACTATTTACAGGATAAAACTTCTATCAGATAGTCCAAGCAAGGAAGTTTTGACTCTAGAAATTGTCTAAAACTGTTATTGTTGTAAACATGTACTCATCATCAATAAAATGCATTAAACATTTAAATGTATCTTGGGACTTTTTTTTACGAGGGGGAAGGGAAGGTGCCTTACCTCATAAAGACAGAGATTAAAAAGTATCTGAGTATTGTACATGTAGTGTTAAATTACATCCAGGCTGGGTACTGGGGAAGGAGGAAGGAGAGAGATAAGGAATTTCAAGAGTAATACATGAGATGAAATCTTGTTTATATGCATACCAAGCAATGAGTGAAAGACTGCCTGCACTATTAGTGAAATAGCATTTGCAATTATTTTTACCAGGTTTTATATGCAAATAAGAGCAATAGAAAAATTGCACGCAATATTTTGCTACAGGAAATTAAACAACACCTCCCCCCCCCCCCCCCCCCCGCACCTCATTGAAGTGTAGTTGTTGTTTTTTTCAAAGTTTGGTCCACGAAGACAATTTCTTGCAAAGCATAACTACACGGTAATAGTTAATGAGTGGCTTTGAATGATTTTGCATCTCAGCAGCTCATTAACTATTGTTTTGAATAAAACTTCCCATGCAGAACATTACATGTGAAACTGTATTCTCTGTGAAGTCAAAAAAGTTCACAAATACTGCTTCACCCTCTAAAACCCAGAGCAGTGCACATTGTCATAAATAATGCACATTATTTAGCGTTTTAGCACACAAAGGCCCATTTGAGGAGTTTTCCGCACTGCCCTACCTCGGCTTCCTAGTCGCCATTTCTACTTTAACTTGTTTACATGTTTACTGACAACAATAAGAGTGTCGTTGAAGGTAAATATTTGGGTTTCAGCCGGTGACCTAGCGCTGGGGGAGGGGGGCAGACGGTTCAAAAGCCCAAAAGGCGCCGGACTCTAGGGGGTGCCCAGTGGTCTCTTTTTGTATTTTTTTCAGCCACAAGCAGGTAGAAGGGGAGAAGAGGGGTTTTTTTTTAAAAAATGTCTGCTGTTTCTGTGACCTTAAGCATTTCTATAGGGAGGAGGGTGGTGGTGGTGGTGGTGGGAATTGTATTGCCCTCCAAGCACCAGAGACCCGTCCTGTGCCACTGGCTTCAGCCTTGCTTGCTGCTACCAGCCTACCGTGGTACCCACATTTATTTATTTATTTGCACAATTTCTGTTGCAGTGACCCCCACCAATCTCAGCGGATTACAGTCAACATACACAGTAAAGCATAACGAAACCTTACACAAGGCAAAACATAAACATGCCAAAACAAGTAAAAGCAACATTGCTATACATCTCTTGGAAAAAAAACAAAACATAGCTTAACAAGATTGAGCAATAGTCGGGCTGGAAAGGCTAGAGAAAAGAGAGATGTCTTGCATAAAATTCATTCCCAGTTGAGGACGTCATCCTGAGCAGCACAGAAAAATCCCCAAACAAATGTATTTGCCAGGAGGCAATATCAATATCATCATAACAATTAAGGAGCAGCAGCAGCACAAAACAAAGATATTGGGCCAGGAGGTGATATCTGTGCAACCACAGTAATAAAGAGAGGCAGCACAGAAAAAAACTCAATCCACCGTCATTTTCTTTACTATCAAAGCCTACAAATAAGGCACAGAAACACGAGCCTGCAGCACAGATGTCTGTCATGTTTCTTTTGTTTTTTGATGATTGTACATCGCCTTCTGAAGCCTTGACTGAAAAAGGCAATCAATACATTTTAAATGAAATTAAACTGGATTGTCAACCTTGCCATCTTATACATTTCGTGCTCCATCTTTTCGGTTCAAATATCCCATGATTTGTTAAAAGAAAGTCTCTTTTGGATCACGGCTGTAGTAGCCACCCACGCCCAGTCCCTTTGCCTCAAGCAGCTAAATTCTCCCATGACCGTTTGAAAGGAATGTTGCCCATCACCAAAGTTATCCTGTGGCATTAAACTAGATCAAATTGCAGGGATGATTTTGGGCTTGCATCTCTTCTCTGCAGTCGAAGCAGCTGATTTGCATGGTGTTGGGTAGCTGGCAGCCACACTGGCACTAGATGCCAACCAGAAAGATTTAACGCTAAAGGAGCTCCCAAATTCTACTCCAGCTTGTGCTAGAGCAAGATCAAGGTCAGGAGTGACATGGCTGTGCGAAATAAATGTAACCACTGATATAGTGACAAAGAAACACAACAGATGTAGACAGCAAGAGACCAACCAGTCTGCTCTGTTCTTTCCCATTCACACTGCCAAGGATATATTCCAGCTGCCAGCCATAAAGCATGCCTGCCTGCGAGACATTAGTCCTTATCCAGTTTTTATCATTTTCCGCTGCTGTGCACCACATTTTGGATAGATGAACATTCAAGATACTTTATTTAGTTAACATCCAGCACCCCCTCCTCTCCTATCCCATGTCAGACCCCAAGACTTTGTAATAATCTAATGCCAAAACACCCGGCCTCCTTGATCCCTGTGGACTTTCCAGAAAGTCTCCCACCACCAGCAACCTGCCTGGCTATTCTTTGGGCAGTTATAACTTTATTAGATAAATGCAAAATGAATAACATTTAACATTCATGTGCATGTCAGTTGGCATCCCACTCTTACTTTTCATTTACCTCATGCCATTTCATTGGCAGGGCAAGGCGAGTTACATTCAGCTACAGTAGGTATTTTCCTGTCCCTAGAGGATTTACAATCTGAGGCCTAGATTCATCATTCCGCTCTAGATACAGCGGAATGATGAGCCGCGGCCAGAAAAGGGGGGGGGGGGCAGAGGGGGGGGGGTGTGCAGCCGGCAGCTTTGCGGTGGTGTGTTTTTGCCTGCTGCACACTATCGCCCCCATAGCACCACTGAAAAAGGTGATGTTATTTCCACCGCTGCTGCTGCCGGCGATAATGTCTACAACATTGTCGCTCGCAGCGGTACCGGCAGACATTCTTTTTACCCCGTCCTAACCCCGCCCATTTCCCTCATTTAAATCTTACCCATCGCGTTTTGAGGAATGACCCTGTAAGGGAGATATTTATTAAGCTGTGGTATTTCCCTGGAGGGGAAAAACCTATGGGGGATTACTGAACTGCAATATTTGGCTCTGCACTTTTGTCAACCCCTGTGCTATTGTACAGGAAGTAAAATACCACCAGGAAAAATACCACAGCTTTGTGGCCCAGCTTTTTCACTGGGGCCATTATCATGTTAAATGGGCCCCTAAGGGCCTGAAACCCTCCCCAACATATGAAAATCCCCCCCGGGGTCTTGTGAGTCTCCTATCCCACCCAATACACCCCCAACCCCACCACCACCACCTCTACAAGCAGCCCTAATGCCAAAATAGACCGTTGCAAAAAAAGATACCCCCCAGCCTCCATACCCCTGGATCATCTGAAACCGCTGGTGGCTAGAAGTGTCTGGGGCATCTCCTAGGCTTTGGACCATGCACCATATGAAAACAATGGCACCGGTTGGCTGCTTATCTGCTTATGCCCCGATCAAATGATAGGGGCATAAGTAGATAAGTGACTGGCCAGTAACATTTTGAATCAGACAGCACATGGCCCAGGGCCAGGGGGTGCCCCAGTAGCCACCAGGGTTTTTGAGGTATGACGGCGGAGGGATGAAAGGGGTAGGCTAGGATGGGGGGTGTCCTAAAGCCAGGGTGGGTTTGGGAGGGGTTTGGGAGGGGAGGGGCATTTATGCAATTTAGGGAGGGGAGGGGCATTTATGCAATTTAGTTTTGGCATTAGGTCTGCCTTTAGAGACAGAGCAGGTGGGACAGGGGTCTCATATGGGGGGGGGGGGGGGGGGGGGGGGGTTGGGTCACTCGGGCCCTTGAAGAAACTGCCCAGGAGTATCGGGAAGCACTTTAGCCTCCCAATGCTCCCAGGGAAAGTTAGCTACAATTTTCAGTTAGCTAATTTTTAGGAAAATAACAGGCCTTGTAATTTTTCAGGCAAGTCATGTTATTTTATTTCCATGTAACTCCCTATTAAGGAGCTGCTTTGCATGCATTTATAAAGCAGCTCATTACCATGTGTTGTGTCCCGCGGCTCTGGAAGGCCATGACAGCGGTCCCCTACCTTATCCGCGGCGGCAACCCGCCGCGGCAGCTTCGAGGGAAACCCCTGACCGGGTGCTCGTTGCCCCAGAGCGGGTCCCCGGTCTGACTGTCGGGTGGAGAGCCGTCCCTGCTCTACCCCCGCGCCGTTCCTGCAGCCTTTCCCCCGCGGAGGAAATCCAAGATGGCCACCGCCATCTTTAGGCGTGAGGCCGCGCCTCCTTCACAGATTTAAAGGGACCTGATCCCTTTAACAAGCCTCACCTGTCCTTGATCAGCCTGAGCAGGGGAAGTATAAAGGGAAGCTTCCTCTGCTCATTCTCTGACTTGGCAACGTCCTCCAGCGCTGTCTAGTCTGCTTGCTTCGGTGAGTTCCTTGAGCTTTGGATCCTTGTTCCTGTTACTTCTTGGTCTTCCCGGTTCCTGACTTCGGATTGGCTTACGGTGATTCTCTGGTGTGTGACTCGGATTGGCAAGCGGTGATTCTCTGGTGTGACTTCGGACTGGCAAATGGTGATCCCTCGGTGTGTGACCTCGGACTGGCAAGCGACGACTCTCTGGCACTGACCTTGGACTCCTCCTGGACTCCGTCTCCAAGGGTCCACCTAAGTCCCAGTGGTCTGGGTCCCTACGGGCTCCTCCTGGGGGGACCACAGACTTCCAGGGGTGAAGACACAGCTCCTCTTCTAGTTTCTTCATCTGCCTGCAGTCGCCTCCGTCTCCAGTGCCGAGGGTCAGCGGCTCTTCTCTTCTGTTCGGCCTCACCACCCGACGAGAGAACCTACGGATCCTCCGCAAGGTATACCATCCTCTCATCGGCCCAAGGGTCCACAAGCCTGAGCATAACACCATGTTGGCAAAATGTGGGTTAAAATAGCATTGAGGCATTTACCACACGGAAAACACCTAACTCAGCTTGGTAAATATGAGGGTAACTTTCAAACCAGCGCACAGGCGCACATTTGCATGTGTTCGTCAGCCCGCACCCAGTGTTGCGGCTATTTTATAACTAGCGTAGGTATATACGCGCATGTTATAAAACAGCCTGGCACGTGTATGCCAGATTTTAAGTAGGTGTGCACTAGTGAGCGCAAATGCCGCTTTTACTGCGTAAATCAGGGGATTTTAAAAGGGGCGCACGCCGATGCCATTTCCAGTTTTACCAGTTCACCCTCAGTCAAGAGATAGGTCCTCTAAAACCCTCTAGTTTAATAGCCTTCACTCCTCCAATTATTTCCAACCCGTAACCCTGCAGATCTTTATTTTATAACTTACGCAGCATCCGTAGCAGAAGGAAAGTTACATGGCATGGGGCTCGGTGCACACTGGATCACATAAATATCTAAGCGCACATCTCAGATTCACACCCTGGAATGCCCGTGCCATGCCCAGACCACACCCGCACCCCTCTTTGAATAATTCTGAGATGTGCGCGCTGCGGCACTTGCGCGCATATTCGGGCGGCTTTTAAAATCCCTTCAGAGCATGTGAGCCCGACATATTGGCACATCCCCTAATATTGTGCCGATAGGCTTTTAAAATTCACCTTTATGGTTCTATATTTGTACCTGAGGCAATGGAGGTTGAAGGAACCCGTCCAGGGAGCAGCAGTGGGATCCAAACACTAGTTTTTCGGTTTTTCAGCCTACTACTCTAACCACTATACTGCTCCTCCACTGTTCTCCTTTGCTTTTGATGGTACATAGTCTAAGTCCAGTTGATTACCACTAGCCCTGCACAGCCTGCCAAACAGACCCAGCCAACCTTCTAATTTGTAGATTACTACTAGACTTGACTGATTCCTGGGGGTTCTTTTATCATTTTTTAGTAAGCCCAAATCATTCAGCTCCAAATACTGAAGTTCAGACTGCAAATGTTGAATTTTGGATCCATAAAAAAAACCTAGTACCACAGTTCGATAACATTAACAGGTTTACCTGAAACCTAGAAATGAATGGCCCAGTGATCCAACAGCACCTCTGTTCACTGTTGGGCATCAGACAAAAATTTGTTTTGTAGACCCGAACTCCTGCACCTCAGACCAGGCCAGCCGGAGGAGCTGATGTGATGCAGTTCAACAACATGAGAAAAAGTAATATAAATATTTATTAATGGTTTATTTGCAGAGGTGGACTAACCATTCATGCAATAAGGCAGTGCCGAAGGCCCACAGCCCTCTCCCCTGGTTGGTTGGTTGGTTGGGGCCAATGACCCTTATGCGCCTAGGGGCCCAAATCACTGTCAGTCTGCCCCCGGATATTTGCAAAACCAGACATGCATCCTCAAACAGTTCTTTTTAATAGTGTGGGCTTTATAGGTTTCTTAAAACCTATTGAGTGCTAAATTCTCTGTAGCTATTCCATTGCCAGAAGGCGAAGGACATTTTAATAGATCAAGAGAATGTTCATAATCAAAGTCACACCTCAGCCACCAAACCTACCGTATTTTTCGGACTATAAGGCGCACATAAAAACCTACGATTTTCTCAGAAATCGGAAGTGCGCCTTATAATCCGGTGCACCTTATATATGAATTTTTCTGCTGCCACTCCTTTTATATTGTCTTTTTTTCTGTTTCTTTTCTATCCATCTTCTCCCTCAAACAAACAGGTTCTCATTCTCACATGCATTTCTCTCTCTCTCACACACACACACACACTGGCTCTCACTGTCACATGCTGTGTCTCATACAATCATTCATACTCAGTCTCTCACTCCCACATGCTGTGTTGCTCAAGCACAGGCTCTCACTCACCACTAGGCCTCCTCTTTGCGGGTCACCGCAGGATGGGCTCTGCAGTGGCCCTGCTACTGGGCCTCTTCTTCTTCTCGGGCCGCTGCGTCCCTGCCGCAAGGACTCCTTCAGGGGCCACCCAGGCCACAGAACAGGCCCCAGCGGTGGCGGCTCCATGCCGCTGAAGACAAGGATGAAGACTCATGGCTCCCTGCCACAAGTAACAAGGAGGCGGGTTCTGGCTGCCGCGGAACGCAGCTTGATGTCGGCATCTCCGGCCACATGGATGGTTGAAAGCGCTGCATGCGCTGATGCTTCCCCTCCTTCCTGCCCACGTGGCTCCGGCAACGTTTACTTCCGGGGACCCACAGGCAGGAAGGAGGAGGAGCATCAGCGCCTTGCCGATCTGCCCCCGGGGGGCATTGGGGGGATAATAAAAAAGTACCGTAGTTTAAAGGGCGCAACCGATTAAAAAAAAGGCTCTGAGCCGTGCAGGCAGAGCCTTAGACCCGGCGCCCAGGGCGGCCGCCCACCCACTGCGTACAGCTCTTTGCGCAGGATCCCCGCGGAGTTTCTGTGCTCCAGCATTATAATCTGGTGCGGCTTATATATGAACCAGGACGCATTAGCAGGCGCTTTTTGATAATGCTCCTTATAATCCAGTGCGCCTTATAGTCCGAAAAATACGGTAATTAATGAGGCCAATTGTGAGAAGCCCCTGTTATATTTATTTATTTTAACGTTTTGGGGTTTTTTTGTATACCGCCTACAACAGAGAAACTGGGCCAGGTGGTTTACAGCAAAACCTAAACAATAATATAAATACAATGATCATAATATAGTGTCAACACAAATGCAGGCATGCAAAATGTACGTGCAGGAATCCTGCACGTACATTTGAAATTGCCAGTGTATGCATGCTGTTTATTCCCCTGAGCTAAATATCTTCCCTCTCCCACATACTCTTTATAATCTATCTAAAAGTGCACAATCTATGAAAGCCAGTGCATTGTTTTAGCTGTGAGGGGAGGGAGGTTTCCACCCAGGGCAATCTAGCTGGTAACTCATTCATTACCCAGTTGATCTGCGCTGAAAAACTGTCTTCTGTCTGTTGAGTATATTTACAAAAAAGTCTTCAAGAACTTTTGAGAGTAATTAAAAAAAAAAGTCCTTCTTTCCTTCAGGAATATTTAGTATCCTAAAATCACAGAAGATTCACCTTAGCCTTTCCATAAAGATCCATGGGAAATTTATAATAATAAGGCAACAAGAGGCCTGATCAGACTTGCAAATATTCAGCATCCACAGTTTCACCTCTGGCACTTCCACAATTCCTTTTATGTATCTGGCTGATAACAGCTCACAGATTTTATTACTTAAATAATGCAAAAAAAAATCCTATCAAGAAGCTGGATAGCTGTCCTTTATTGAGGCCTTGTCTATTATTTATATTCTGCCTTTTGCGTTAGTCAACTACTTCAAAGCTGAAGCAGATTGTATCGTCAGGTACTGTAGATATTTCCTGTCTACAGATAGTTTGTAATCTAAGGGGTTAATTATGAAGCATTTTTCTCAGAGACATAGAATGGAAGAAAAGCCTTAATAAACCAGGCCCTCCGTTTGTACCTGAGGGTGAAGTAATTTGTCCCAAGATCAGAGAGAGTGTCAGTAGGATTTGAACCTTGGCTCTGTCTGCTGCTCTAACCACTCAGCTATTCCTCTACTGTCTTGATTTTTGTAACCTTTACTATAGTATTGGCCTCACCAACCTGCAAATCAGTGCATAAAGAATTCTTTGCTTCTCTTTGACCACAGGAAAAAACATAATTTTCCAATCCTTAGAGAATTACAATGACTACTCCCATTTGAGTCCAATTCAAAACTGGTCATCCTCTTCTTCATTTTTACAAATCCAACATGGACTGCCTCCTGTCCACCTCTCTAGCTTTATTCAGAACATTTTTACATTACCTATGCCCTCCTTCCCTTCTCGTAATCTCTCCCTAGTTTAAATGACTGATCATACTCATTTGTTCCATCTCATGGCTGGAGTGAGCTAGCAGTATTTCTTTTATCGCAACCTGTTTGGATTCCATCCCAAGGCTCACTTCTCCCTTGCCTGCACGTGCCCTGCATTTGCACAAACACATTGACTGAATGTATTTAGATGATATTTCATTTTGTCCTTTTTAAATCTTTATTATGGGACATGTTGGTATGAAGGATGCTGCGAGACTGTGTTGTATTCTTTCCAGCGACCCATTTAAATCAAAGCGCTAGTCTCAGTGAGACAAAGCCTTTTACTGAGGTTTATAATACATTGCTACATGGTGATGGTTCTTCCTATTGCAGAGCTGTCATTCTTAATACTATGAGTTATATCAGTAACATTATCGCCTTTTGACAGCTTAATAATTCAATTTAAATACATTATAGTAGTAAGAGAAACTTAGACTTTATGCATTTGCAGAAAGAGCCACTGCAAAGAAATATAATTGCAGATATGCATTTAAAATTATTAAAACCCTCATTATGATTTCATTGTGGGGAGTTGTAGGGGTCCCAGATGTGAAAATGTAGCCACTGCAGTACATAATAAATCAAGCAGGAATTAGTTCAAATAGGTCTTTCCTGCCTTTCAGCATAGTGGGTACATACCTAAATCACAAAAGGCAATCATATCTACTACAGATTCCACTCCACGAAAAATTATCTTCTAATCAAATGCCATAGTGATGATCATGCCAATGATTACAAATCAAAACACCAAGAGTGATGTGTGTAAAATGACTCAATTTGTTTCAGTTCTTCTATTTATTTGGAGATTGGTTGATGAATATTTGCACTCCCAGTATATAAAATTAGGTTTAAGATAGAGCATATTAATTCAAAAGCTTTAAACTCTCAAATTCCATTCCATGCTTGCATATAATTAAAGTGAAAGATTCTCCACTGTCCATGAGCACACAAGGAAGGCTTTGCTCTGATGACTTTATTGGTCAGTATCCCCAGTATCAAGCAGCAGAGAAGAACCCTCTGCTTCCTGCTTCAGCCCCTCCCCTTCCTGGCAGCATGCAGTGAATAGGAAGGGAGGAGGGTGAGGCTGAGGCTGGAACAACCAGAGCAAAGAAGAGCCACTGATCCTTAATTCAGCTCCTCCCCTCCTGTTGCTTCTCTTCCCTTTCTTTCATACAGGGAACAGAAGGGAAGAGGGTAAGGTTGAAGTGGACAGAGCAGAGCAATGAAGAACTACTCTGCTCCCTAATCCAGCCCTTCCTCTCTTGTTGTTTATGTTACGAGCGCGCGCGGGCGCGGTCGTCTCGGGCGGGTGGTGAGCCCTTGGGCCACGGCAGGACCCCAAGCCCCGCCGTGGGAGGGAGCTGAGCAGGCATGGTGAGCGAGGCAGGCAGGAACAGAAGCAGGGAGTCCGACCCTCAGCCGGACCTGCATGCCCATGGTAGCTAACATGGGGAAGTTGACTAATGAACGGTCCTCCGACTGTTCCCGGCCCTTTCGGACCTGCCGCAGGGAACAGCAATGGGCAGCAGGCCGGACAGAGGCGAGGGCAGACAGAGTCCTTAAACGGAAGACATCAGATGGGGCAGAAGCAGGCTGAAGCAAGACGGAGACATCAGGACAAGGGCTGAAGCGAGACACAGGAAAGATCCAGGCGAGCAGGAACTCCGATGCTGGGATACTCACATCCGAAGCCCCCTCGGCTGGCAGAAGCTCAAGAGCCCGTGGGACAAATCCCTCCTGTTGGCCACTCCAGGGCCCAACAGGACAGAAGGCTCAGGAACCAGACGAGGACGTAGGTAAGGCAGAGACAGGAAGACATCAGGAACATCAGGCAGAGACAGGACAAGGCAACATGGAGGACCTGGATCAGCACGGCTACAGGCAACTGTAATGCTCAGATCCAAGGCCCGGTGCAATTGAACAGGCAGTCCTTAAATACTGGAGGTAGAAGGCAACTCCCTGGGAGGAGCTTGCCAGGACCGCCCACCGCTGGTCCTATAACTAGGGTAGAGAGCTGCGGGCCAGCCCCTAGGGAAGGGCGTCGCCCAACAGGAAGTCCAAACGCTGAGGCATGCAAGCCACAGGCACAGCTAGGCCTCTCAGGCCCTGGAACAAGTCCCGGATGGTACACAGGCGAGGCCCTGGCTTCAAGGCGGCCTCTGGAGGAAGGTAAGAGACCTCCTGTAGCGCAGCAGCAGGGGGGATCGCAACAGTTTAAGAACATAAGAACATAAGAACATGCCATACTGGGTCAGACCAAGAGTCCATCAAGCCCAGCATCCTGTTTCTAACAGTGGCCAATCCAGGCCATAAGAACCTGGCAAGTACCCAAAAACTAAGCCTATTCCATGTTACCATTGCAGGCAATGGACTTCTCCTCCAAGAACTTATCTAATCCCTTTTTAAACACAGCTACACTAACTGCACTAACCACATCCTCAGCCTACAGGGAACAAGAGGAGAGGAGATGGCATCCAGAGATTTTGCAGGTGTCTCCAGAATTCTCCGGTATGCTTATTTCACCCCCATCCACACTTCCATCAGGTTTATCAGAAGAAACCAGGAGTATAGTTCATTAACAAGGCTATTGTAATGCAAACTAGCAGTAAGGAGAACATCTTAAACAAACCACATTTTTGCAGTTAGGGTGTGTGATAAAATAAAAGTTTATGGGAAATCAAAGCAAAAAAAAGAGATTTGGTAGGAGAAATGCTATAGTTTATTAAACACTGCCATCTCCAATTACTGGGGCCTGCAAAGGGAAGAGAAATAGAGTCCATGAATTAGTAGCGATTATTCTTCTCTGGTCTTCTTTTCTAGGGGGAATTTAACCTCATTCCCTAAGCCCTTTCCCCCCTTCGCTCCTCCTCTAGCAGGAGCACAGAACTGGAATGCTTTCAGTTCTGCATAGACAAGATGCTAGACAAATTCATTAAAAATATCATAAAGCCTAGAACACAAAAATAAACAGAACCATGGTGAAAAGCACTACTTAGTACAACTATAAAACAATACACAGACAGATGTGAAGATAAAGTAATTTAAAGCACTGATGGTTCTTTGAGTTTGTTAGGCTGTCAGAACCTATTGCTTTGTTTGGATTGCTACCCCTCTTCCAGTCACCTAGTCTTTTTAATGGTTTAGCTGGCTCTGGGTATGTGTGTGGTTGGGATGTTTGGTGTATGGAGGTGTGGATGTAGTGTGAGGGCATGTGGGTAGGCTATTTATTTATTTATTTAGATTTATATTCCGCTTTTTGCACTTTTTTCAGTGCTTCAAAGTGGATTACATTCAGGTACTGTAGGTACTGTAGGTGGTGTACGGGGGGTTGTTTGTATATAAGAGAGTGCATTGTGGGTTATGGGTGTGTGAAGGTGGGGTGTGAGTGGCTGTGGGTAGCATAGGATTGTGGAGTTGTGGAAGTGTAACAGGTGTGGGGGGGGGGGGTGAGTGGTGTGCATGTGGTGGGGGGGGGAGTTTGTGGGGGTGTGCGAGAGTGGTTTTGTGGGTATGACTTGAAAAGTGTGAGTGAGGTGGCTTGGAAAGCATCTTTTGGTGCTTTTTTTTCCCAGCAGCATCTTGGATTATTTTCTCTGTCCCTGTCCACCTCTGTTGTTCTTGGTCAAAGTGCTGGAAGGGTGAGGTGGGATTCTGAAATGGAGTGCGGGTCAACATGCTGAAACTGTAACTGCTTCCCAGAGAAAGCAATGTGGATTTTTTGAGAGGTACAGTTATTCAGGAATATTAGACAAAAGTATTTTTTTAATTGTATATTCTAAGTTTCATGGTACTTCAAAGCTGATTACATTCAGATACTGCAGGTATTACCCTATCCCCAGAGGGCCAAAGACGTACCTAGAGTAATTGGCACCTGGGGTGGATACTTCTTTGGCACCCCCCCCCCCCCAATATATAATTTAAAAAATTCCTAAATGTTAATGAAATATTTCAAAACAGCAGACACATCAAATAACACACAACAATTAAAACTAATATGGATTTTAAAAATCTCCTGCTCTCCATACCTGTCACACACACACGCTTTCTCTGTACCTCTCTCTCACACACACACTTCCTCTCTGTCTCTCTCGCACACAGCCATGCTTCCTCCATCTCTCTCTCACATAAGCACACATTTCCCTCTGTGTCTCTTTCACATACTAACACACACCCACACGCTTTCTCTGTACCTCTCTCTCACACACACACTTCCTCTCTGTCTCTCTCGCACACAGCCATGCTTCCTCCATCTCTCTCTCACATAAGCACACGCTTCCCTCTGTGTCTCTTTCACATACTAACACACACACACACTTTCTCTGTACCTCTCTCTCACACACACACTTCCTCTCTGTCTCTCTCGCACACAGCCATGCTTCCTCCATCTCTCTCTCACATAAGCACACGCTTTCTCTGTGTCTCTTTCACATACTAACACACACTCACACACACGCTTCCTCTATCTCTCTCTCTCACACACACGCACACATGCAGATAAAAACTGAACTGGAAACCACAAGCCAGATTCTGTATGCAATGCAACAATGGAAAAGCAGAAAATCACTATTTCTCAAAAGAATACAATCAACCTGGCGCGCACAAATGTATACCCGATTTTATAACATGCGCGCGCTACAGCACGCATGTTATAAAATCCAGGGTTGGCGCGCGCAAGGTGGTGCACACTTGTGCACGCCGAGCCCTAGGGGAGCACCGATGGCGTTCCCCGTTCCCTCCGAGGCCGCTCCAAAATCGGAGCGGCCTCGGAGGGAACTTTTTTTTGCATCCCCCCCCCCACCTTTCTCTCCCTTCCCCTATCTAACCCACCCTCCAGCCCTACCTAAATCCCCCCTACCTTATTTCACAGAGTTATGCCTGTCTCTGGCAGGCGTAACTTGTGCGTGCCGGCAACCTGCCGGCACGCCATGCCCCGACACAGGCCACTGTGTCGGAGCACTCGGCCTCGCCCCCGGACATGCCCCGGACATGCCCCGGACCGCGGCCCCGCAACCGGCCCGCCCCTTTTTCGAAGCCCCGGGATATACGCGCGTCCCAGGGCTTGCGCGCGCCGCCAAGCCTATGCAAAATAGGCGCGCGCAGGGTTAGGTTTTTGGGGGTTACCCGCGTATCTTATGTGCGGAACCCTTTGAAAATCTATCCCATAATAAGCAAAATATACATTTCAAAACAGCTGATGAATAGAATAATATTCAATAATTAGAAGCTCATGTACAAATTTTTAAAACTTTCCTAAACATCGTTAAAATATTTCAAAACAGCAGACATCAAATAACAGCCAGTAATGAAAACTAAGGATTTAAAAAATCTCCCACTCTCCAAACCTGTCATCCCTGAGATGTCGTGAACTGGGGGTACAAACACACACACACATGCTTCCTCTTTATCTCTCACACATGATTCCTCTCACCCCATTCCCCACACTCCTCCTCTCTCTCATCCCCACCCCCACCCCCACCACCAGGCACCCTCTCATACATATGCACCCACACATCCTCATACACACACACACACCCTCATATACACACACTCCCTTATACACTGGCACTCTTACATAGCTAGTCTCTCATTTTTTTTGGCCACCTGTGGCAACGCTGGGCCTGTTCTTCTGCCACCAGCTCCTGGAGTACTGCCGCACCAACTCCAGGAAATGCCGGTGGCGTGCTGGCGAGGTTTCCCCCTCCAGGTCATTGTTCCATGCCACTGCAGGACCCTCCTGCTGGTGGCAATGGCACCCCTCCCCCTGTTGCCACCTGGGGCGGATCGCCTCCCGGGCCCCCCCCCCCCCCCAATCACACCACTGCAGAGGGCTTACAATCTATGGCTCCTAAGTATTTTTCCCATAGACACAAAATGGGAGAAAGCCTTTAGTATTTCATGCCCCTAAATTTGTTTCTGAGGCAATGAAGAGCAAAGTGACATCCAAGGTCATAAGGAGTGTTAGTGAGATATGAACCCTGGCTTCCATAATTCAGTCTACTGCCCTAAGCAGCACTAGGCTACTCTAACTTGGACTCCTCTAAGATATTCCCATTTCTTCTCGTCTGCTAAACTTGGTGGCTTTCTATCCTCTTTTTGGAGAATTGTTTTGCCAACCCACAGACAGAGAGAGATGGATCCCTTTTACCAAATTCCTTCCAATATTCTATACATTGGAAAGTTTAAGAATTAATTTGGATCAAAAATAAAACTATAGCATTGCACCAAGTGCACAGACAGTGTCAGTGCATCTGGCTGAAGGGGGAGGAAGGTGCTCACCATTCACCACTGTGCTGCCTGTTGCAATGGTGGCATTCTTGCCACATTCAGGTATGTGGGGGGGGGGGGGGGGGGGGGGGGGGTCATCCCATGCTTTGTGTTAGCAGGAATGTCATTGCTGCCCTTGACAGCATAGTTCTTGCAACCTCATGATGTAACTATCCCCTCTATATCTTCAACGCTAGGCATTTTTGGCTCTTCCCTCTCCCTCATCTGCCTCCCTTGACAAACCTGGTGGGAGGTGGGGGAGGATCTGCTCTAAGTCCCTGCTCATACTGGTTTGCTGCAGGATGGCCATGTTTTACAGATGTGGACCCGGTTGCTCATTTGAGCTTTTTGGTTACTTGCTTGATCCTATTCTTGTGTTTATTGTTTTATGCTTTGACATACGTTATACTGAGGGGTGAGAGGATAGGCTCTGTCCTGATATAGGGCATCCTGCAAGTTTTAGTCTGTCTCCACCTGCTGGAAAGGAGGCTCAACCCACTGTCTGGACTGATCCATGGTACTACAGGAACGAAAATTAACAGGTAAGAACTAATTTTCCTTTCTCACCCACAAATTCAAGCTTCCATTCTCACCCACCTATTCAAGCTTCCACTCTCACCCACAAATTCAAGCTTCCACTGTCACTCACCTATTCAAGCTTCCACTCTCACCCACACATTCAAGACTCCATTCTCACTCCCATACACACCCAGGCTCTGATTTTCACCCAGTGGTGTGGTTGACTCAGCTACACAGGCAAACCCTTGTGGCCCACACTGACCATGGATGGATGTGCCTGGGTGGGACTAGCTGGAGCTTCACCTATACCAATCATCATTTCCACGGGTTAAGCCTTTGGTGCGAATGGTCAACAGGACTTAGGCGGGTCTCAGGGGCAAGGCAAGGGAGAATGTCCAGGTCCAAACAAAGGTCGAGGCAGGCAGCAAACAAGGAAGTGCAGAGAATGAAGCAAGGTCAAGGCCAGCAGCAGAGGGCAGAATCCAAGAGACAAAGGGTCAGGGCAGGTAAGCAATAATCAGGTACAAAGCCAATATCAGGTCCAAGAAGTCAATCCAAAGAAGCAGGGCAGGCAGGAGAGGAAACAGAGGCAAGACACACTAGAAGACAAGAGACAGGGGAACAAGCAGATGCAATCAAGCCAGGAGCTGGAACACAGGAGCAGGAAGCACAAGGCAAGGACATAAACTAGCCCCACTCACCAAGAAGCTGGCTACTAGGAGACCTGATGCCAAGTCACTAGCTGGTTGCAAGAAACTTCATTATATACCCCAGGAGAATGTGACATCATCAGCCAGCACCACTGGAAGTCCCAGCTAAGGGACCTATAGAGGCAGCCCAAGTTTACAGGAAGTTCTATTCCAAGTCCTTGGAACAGGATGCTGCTGGAGATTATAACAGATCACTTCATATCAGAAGTCAGGAGCTTACATGGGGGAGGTGGCTGGAGTCTAACACCATTGGCCAGTTTGAACCCCAGGGGAGGAAGAGAGCCTGTGTGCTAGTCTGCTTTCTTCCTGCCTTCATGCCACCAACGTAAGTGTTTGGAACCCCCCTCCCCCCCCCCCCCCCCCACACACACACACAATCATTCAGCTAGAAAAAAAAAATTATTCACTGGATTTAAAAATGCATCACCTTGTTCAATCCAAAACACACACAAAAGCAAGCGAAGAGTTGACTAACAAGCAGAGGCCTACAATTGAATTTTAGCTGTTGCGTTGTTCTGCAATACCATCCTCAGCTGTGTTAAGGCAGAGACGTGGGAGACAAGGCAACTATGCCCTATAGATCTGCACCAGTTGCCTCAGTTTATCACTTGTCCCGTCAGAGGGAGGTTAGGCCTTAGCAGATGACAGTCCACACATGTCCACATGACAGCAGATTCAGTGGTCCCCATGTCCTCTGGTAAGAAGGTTAGTTGGGGCAGGATTAGGGGCTCCTGGGAGGAGAAAGGGCTTGGTCCCACACCTAGGTTGCCATCTGGCTCCGTGTCATAAGGAACAAGCTAATACAGTCCTGGTTTTACCCTGTTGAATGCAGGAACTTGTAGCTCATATGGTCCATTGATTTACCTAAGAATCATGTGGTCTTACTTGGATACTATTATAGGAGTGCACACAACATATAAAGGATTTGCATGGCTCAATTATGATGAGCAGTTTAGGGAATGGATTACCAACACCCCTGGCAAGTCTTGGAGGTCCTATGATGTAGATCTTTTGCTCACTCATACGAATGGCAGGTTCTCTGAAACATAAACAAAAAAACACCCCTTTTTGGGATAATGTTAGCATCTCAAGCCAATCAAAAGCAGGCTTTTCTGCAGTAGGGGCATGTTGGGGTTACAAAAACAATGGCTACTTCTCCCATGAATGTAAGTACAAGTACATATGTACCAATATACAATATACAAAGCATAGATGCTTTGGTTCAATTATCTTAATTCAAATTGTGAATGTTGCGTTCTTTAAAGTCTGTATTATCTAACTCAGACTGTTACTCAATCTTTCATTCTGTCCTGTTTGGATTATTGCAATGTTTTGTTCTTGAGTCTTCCAGATCCTCATCTGAAGGCCCTCTGACTTATTCAAAACTCTGCTGTTCATCTCATTTCTGGTTCCTCGCTGCGTGACCATATTTCTCTTGTTCTAGCTGACCTTTATTGGCTTCCTGTCTCTTGAAAGAGATCTAGGATCGTAGTGGATAATATAATGAAATCGTTGGTTCAGTGTGCTGCGGCAGTCAAAAAAGCAGCCAGAATGTTTGGAATTATTAGAAAGGAAATGGTGAATAAAATGGAAAATGTCATAATACCTCTGAATCGCTCCATGGTGAGACCGCACCTTGAATACTGTGTACAATTCTGGTCGCCGCATCTCAAAAAAGATATAGTTGCAATGGAGAAGGTACAGAGAAGGGCGACAAAAATGATAAAGGGGATGGAACAGCTCCCCTATGAGGAAAGACTAAAGAGATTAGGACTGTTCAGCTTGGAGAAGAGATGGCTGAGGGGGGATATGATACAGGTGTTTAAAATCTAGAATGGGTAAATGTGAATTGGTTATTTACTCTTTCGGATAATAGAAGGACTAGGGAGCACTCCATGAAGTTAGCATGTAGCACATTTAAAACTAATTGGAGAAAGTTCTTTTTCACTAAACGCACAATTAAACTCTGGAATTTGTTGCCAGGGGATGTGGTTAGTGCAGTTAGTGTAGCTGGGTTTAAAAAAGGTTTGGATAAGTTCTTGGAGGAGAAGTCCATTACCTGCTATTAAGTTGACTTAGAAAATTGCCACTCCTATTACTAGCATCGGTAGCATGGGATAGACTTAGTTTTTGGGTACTTGCCAGGTTCTTATTGCCTGGATTGGCCACTGTTGGAAACAGGATGCTGGGCTTGATGGACCCTTGGTCTGACTCAGTATGGCATGTTCTTATGTTGAAGGCTAAAGTTTAATACCCTTACTCTAGTTTTTAAGGCTTTACATGGCCTGGTAACTCATATAGGTACTGTCCTACTCGGTGTCTCCTCTCAGCTACTCAAAATCTCATCAAGATATACTCTCTTAAGCAAGCTCATCAGTATCCCGTAAACACATTTTCAGTATTCTTGGGCCTATACTTTTGAATAGTCTCCTAGGTGAGGTCAGAGAAGAAAATGACCAGTTACAGTTCTGAAAGCAGCTAAAAATATAATTTTTTTCCTTCTAGCTTTTCCTGACAGAACTTAGGTTTGCTGGTTAATGAATATTTGCCTTTCTTCTCATGAATCTGTTTTATTGTTTTTCACTGTTTTGTAATCAATTGCTGTAATCAATTGCATCATGAGCAAACTGACCACTGAGCTGGAATGTTCCCGAAGGTGCCGTTCTCCTGGATGATCTTATTTCCTTTGGCAGTAATCCCCAAGAAAGAGCCAGGCAAGTAAAGTCTAATTTGTAACCTCTTGTTCCCAACCAGGGAGTCAGAAAATGACCATATACTCCCAGAGATAAGTTCCATCTAGTATGCCTCCTCTGGCAGCTTAGTGGATTTACTCAGGGACTGCAGCATATGTGCATCGATGGCCATTGAGGACACAGACAGGCTGATACAGTAAAAACTGCGGGAGAGCCGGTGCTCCAAGATGCTGGAGCAACCTTGGTGCAAGCAGCCAGTAAGGTATCCATCACAACTAATAATAAAAACTCTGTTGAATGATTCTTATGAAAACCAAACTGATATGCATCCAGTAGCTGTCTGTCACACAAAGTCCTCCAACTGATCTAACACAATTTGTCCAAGATTTTTGCTATTGTTGTTAAGATCGAGATTGGGTGATAATTAGCCAACTCAGTGGAAGGCAAATTATCATCCTTCTTAATTGGCCTAACTGTAGCCTGTTTCCATACATCTGGGAGGACACCGTCACTTAATGACCTATTAATTATCTTTTTCAAAACTCCAAAAGTTACGTCCCTTAAATTTTTTTATGATGTGAAAAGGACAAGGGTCCAGTGTTGAGGAGGTTAACTTTAAAGCTATGGCTTTAGATTCCACTTCCTTTGATGAGGCCAAATCAAAATCTAGCCATTGATTTTGGACAGAATTTTGATTTACTTAAGAAGAATCTGTTGAAATGGGACTGATAACAATGGGACACATAATAAGCTCTCTTTGCCTTAGAGACGCATTCTTGATAACTTTTCATTGCCTTCTCATAGGCGTATAAGGATGCCTCATCTTTTCTCTTTCTCCATTGTTTCTTAAATTTCCTGACTACTTTCTTTGCCTCAGCAACCCCTGTGTATACCAGGCTGCCCATTTTTCCTTTTCCCCGAACATTAACCTCAGATAGAGGAGCAACTTGATCATATGTTATTGAAAATGATGACTGCCATTTCATTAATAGACAGATTGTCCCAATCAGCAACATTTGCCTTTTCCAACCAACATTCCTTAAATAGATCACTATTCAGTTTGGACACCTGTATTCCTTTTCTTCTGATAACAGCTGTATTCCTATTTTCTTCTGATAACAGAGTGAACACAATCAAAGAGTGATCAGACCATGGTATATCCCTCGTAAATATATTCTTCAAGAGGCAATGGTCACAATCTCTACCTAATAACAGGTCAAGGGTGTGCCCTGCCCTATGAGTTGGCCCAGTAATTAATTGTCCCATCGATAACACTTGTAACAGCAGCTGGAATTCCTGTGTCCCAAAAAAATTAGAATCCTCAAAGTGTAGATTGAAATCACCAATAGCCAAGTTATCCCCACTAGTGCCGTTGAGATAGCATGCCCGCAAGGTATCTCTCAGGCATATGAGGATCTTTATCGAGATCCTAGCATTTGCTTGCAGAATGATTTGCCTGAACTTTACATTCGTGAGCAGGCTCATCCTTGTCATGATAGGAGTGAAGTTTAAACAACATTGAATAAGGATGTCAAGGCCTTTGTGTGAGGACCTAACATGTGGGAGACCCTCCTGTCTGATTTCAATGAGGCAGTAGTATGTCTTCTGCCCCAGTGTCCACTGCTGACTTAGAAATCTATTTGGTGAGTATAAGATTTGGACTTTTCTGTCCTGGTCTGATGGCTGGGTTAGAACGGTGGTCACCTAGAATATAGCTGTCTTAGAACTATTTCCAACTGTGGTCATTTTGCACACACACTAAGCACATCCCAGGTATGGCAATGAGATTGCTGATTATATTTCTTGTTTAATGTGCGCCAAAATTCTGGAGACTGGCAGCAGAGGCTGAACAGTGGAGAACCCCAGTTCCTTATCACCTTTGGGGCTTTGGAGCAAGGACACATGAGATATGCTACACAGATTTGTGACTCCCCCTGCTATATACATGGATATGCCACTATAACAGGATATCTCACCAGTACAGATTGGCTGTATGGGCCCTATCTCCACTTATCTACTGGTGGAGTACATCATCCACACCAAGTGGGCCTGGGCATCCAGAGGGGGTGGTCCACACTCCGGTGGAGGGTGTGTCCTTTTTTGCCAAAGCATAATCCAACCTTGACCTTTTCAATAAAACACATCTTGACCAGATAAGTGAGAGCGCGGATGGTGCCCTGGGACTCATGAAGGCCCACTAAGCACAATCACTAGGGATGTGCAGGTGCAACATTTTCATTTCACTTTGGGGGTGTTTTTTGTTTTTCAGGAGTGTAGGGGGTTTGGGATTCATTTTGGTTTGGTTTGGTTTGTTTGCTGACCTAAAATAAGAATTACATTTAAAAAAAGAAAAAAAAAAAGAAATGTCCCCCCATTGTCCCCTTGTCTATTCCGTAGTGCTGATCCAAGGGTAAAAAGGGCAGGAGAAATCCCCAGTCAATTCTGCTTTAAAAATGGTACTAGACTTGGTGCCAGCCGGCGCCATGTTGTTTTACAGCCATAAAGTAATACAGCTGTAAAACAAATTCTGAGGCTTGTTTTATGTTTTTACTATTTTGGCTTTTAATATTGAGTCTCATCATTTTTTTTTGTCTTTTAGTTATAACGGACATGATTTTGCTGTCTGTTATTGTATATTTTACTATGCCACTTCTCCCATGTTTCAATGAAAAAACATAGCAAAATCTTTGGCTGAAATATGGAGAGCATTAGAGATGTGAATCGTGTCCTCGATTGTCTTAACGATCGATTTCATCTGGGAGGGGGAGGGAATCGTATTGTTGCCGTTTGGGTGGGTAAAGTATCGTGAAAATCGTTAAAATCGTGAGCCGGCACACTAAAACCCCCTAAAACCCACCCCGACCCTTTAAATTAAATCCCCCACCCTCCCGAACCCCCCCCCAAATGCTTTAAATTACCTGGGGATCCAGCGGCGGTCCGGAACGGCGGCGGTCCGAAACGGCCTCCTGCTATTGAATCGTGTTGTCTTCAGCCGGTGCCATTTTGCAAAATGGCCGCCGCAAAATGGCGGCGGCCATAGACCAACACGATTCGACTGCAGGAGGTCATTCCAGACCCCCGCTGGACTTTTGGCAAGTCTTGTGGGGGTCAGGAGGCCCCCCCAAGCTGGCCAAAAGTTCCTGGGGGTCCAGCGGGGGTCTGGGAGCGATTTCCTGCCGCGAATCGTTTTCTGTACGGAAAATGGCGCCGGCAGGAGATCGACTGCAGGAGGTCGTTCAGCGAGGGTTCCGGACCCCCGCTGAACGACCTCCTGCAGTCGATGTCCTGCCGGCGCCATTTTCCGTACGGAAAACGATTCGCGGCAGGAAATCGCTCCCAGACCCCCGCTGGACCCCCAGGAACTTTTGGCCAGCTTGGGGGGGCCTCCTGACCCCCACAAGACTTGCCAAAAGTCCAGTGGGGGTCTGGAAGACCTCCTGCAGTCAAATCATGTTGGTCTATGGCCGCCGCCATTTTGCGGTGGCCATTTTGCAAAATGGCGCTGGCTGAAGACAACACGATTCAATAGCAGGAGGCCGTTTCGGACCGCCGCTCTACCCAGGGTAATTTAAGGCATTTGGGGGGGGGGGGGTTTGGGAGGGGGGGGGATTTAATTTAAAGGGTCGGGGTGGGTTTTAGGGGGTTTTAGTGTGCCGGTTTTCCTGCCCTCCCCCTTCCCCCGATTTAGCTACGGACCGCCGCTGGACCCCAGGGTAATTTAAGGCATTGGGGGGGGGGGGGTTCAGGAGGGTGGGGGATTTAATTTAAAGGGTCGGGGTGGGTTTTAGGGGGTTTTAGTGTGCCGGATTTCCTGCCCTCCCCCTTCCCCCGATTTACGATTTTTTGACGATAAATCGGGGGAATTGGTATTGTATCGTGGCCCTAACGGTTTTTGACGATTTAAAATATATCGGATGATATTTTAAATCGTCAAAAAACGATTCACATCCCTAGAGAGCATCTCTGATGTCCTGCAAGGGCTAATGTCAGCATCTGAAGCATGCTCGGTAGTGTCCCTCTGTCCCTTTTCCAGGAGTGCATGATATAAACCTGGGGCAGAACACCCCACCTCCCATCCTAAGTTAATTCCTTCACAAAGGTATCTTGAGAGCTCTTTACTGGATAAAAAGCTGCTTACCAGTATAAAAAGCCCAGTGAAAAATCCTTCTCCACCCATCCCCTCCTATCACTCTAGAGTGCCCATGCTGTTCACAGTGCAGGTACTTCTACCATCTCAAAAAAAAAAAAAGGGGGGGGGGGGGGGGAAAGCCCCGTTTTCCCTTTGCTAGCCCTATGTATACTTTTAGTGAATGCATTTGCACCTGCTTCAAAGTGACTGCTGTCTTCCCTCCCCAACAGCCAGATTTTCCAAGGAAAACTCCCACACAACCCTGCATTCATTTTAAACATTTCCCCCATATGAAAAGTTTTCCACCATTTTATTTGCTTTCTCTAACTCAGTCTTGTAAATTCCCTGACAGCTTGGGTAGAATCAAAATTATTTTTGTTGATTCCAAGAATACAGTGAAACAATATATTTCCTTTTTTTTGTTTTTGTTTTACGAAATGCATTTACAAACCAGCTTAAAATCAATTTTAAATGGCAAGGTAGATTACTTCAGGCACTTTGAAATACATTTGGAATGGATTTTAAAAGGTCTAAACTACACCACGGAGAAAGTGAAATGCAGTCTATCGCTGTAACATACTTTCTATTCTGGTCTCAGAAATCTTCAGCAAGCCATCAGCTTGAAAACTGGCTCTTTACGGGTTGTTTATTTCTGTTCAGTCTGCTTGAAAATAAAATGCAGTGCAAATGTTTTCAGGGTCGATGCTAGCTTTTTTTGCTGCCCTGTGCGAACATTTACTGTGCTCCCCCCTTCCCCCATTCATTCAGTCTCTGTCCCTGTCCCGTCAAATAAAGCCAGCTCCCTCCTGCAATCTATATTTTAAAAAACTGACTCGCCCGCACCCCCTCCCAGAAACCCATGGATGGGGAAGGTTATTAGGTACCCTAGGCAAACCTTGCAGCCTTGCACTCATGCCACCCACTCACTCCCCCCCCTTCCCAACACACACACACACTCCCACACTCTTTACAGAAACACACAATTAAATTATGCATTTATAACGCATTTTACAATAAACATTCAAAAGTACAGTCTTCTGAGGCAAAAATATCGCTTACAACATGCATATTATATTTACATGCACTCCTGTGGGTTGAGCCAGAAAACTCTGCAAAACAGACACTTAGCCCTCAGAAACCATGAAAAACAGAATTACCATTACAATATAATAAATCTACCATATCAAAACAACCCTAACAGCCTTATATTTGAAAAAGCAACACTACACATATTTCACAAGGCTCTAGAACACCAATAAAACTCTTATTAGGAAACCAGGCTGCTATAGATCCCTACACAGAAATTACATGGCAGCAAAATACCTCAACTGAGTCACATATGCAGATCACAGAGAGACCCTGTCCAAATACAGAATAAAGAGATCAGAAAGTATAAACAGAAACGTGCTGAGAAGAACTGAACTGGAACTCACAAGCCAGCCTCTATATGCAGAGCAACAATGGAAAAACAGAAACTTACCATTCTTCATAAAAACATTAAATAAAATCAAGAAATATAAAACACCAGTCATAATATTAAAATCATATTCATAAAAAGAATATTTCAAACCAGTTAACAAATAAAATATAGAAAATCCCAAACACCAATAAAATATAATTAAATATTTTGAAACATCTGATGAATAAAAATTCAATAATTTAAAAATGTTCTACTCCCCTAAAATAATGAAATATTTCAAAAGAGTAGAATTATCAAATTACATTCAATAAATAAAACTAATAAGGATTCAAATATTCTTGCTCTCCATAACTGGGACCTTTTGATTTCCAGTCACCCTGAGATCGTCATGGATTAGAGCAGGTAGAGCTGCAAATAATACATTCATTCTCTCACACACTCCCTCTCTCTCACATACAGAGGTTCCCTCTCCCTCACAGATACATTATGTCTGTGTTTGTGCATTCCTGTAAGAGCCTATATTGATATATAGGCTCTCACAGCCAGACAAACATACACAAACACACACACAAGCACACAGGATCTCACACAGGCACATTCACAGGCACACAGACTCTCACACAGACAAACATACACACACATTCACACAAGCTCTCACAGATATTTATTTATTTATTTATTTTTATATACCGACATTCGATCTGAGATATCACATTGGTTTATATTCAGGTACTGTAGGTATTTCCCTATCCCCAGAGGGCTTACAATCTAAGTTTGTACCTGAGGCAATGGAGAGTAAAGTGACTTGCCCAAGGTTACAAGGAGCGACAGCGGGACTCGATACATACAGGTTGTCACTCCCTCACATGGCCTCCTATTGTGATCGGGCCATGATGGGATGAGCTCCACCATGTCCCACCAGCCTTCCTCCTTGTGGAGATGGGAGGAGAGGGGGGAAGCTGTGTGCTCCCGCCGGAAAAGTTGTGAGCGGGGCGCGCACACCCACAGGAACACTGGCCTCTCATTTTAAGCTGCTGAGCCGCCGTGAGTTGGCTTCCGTTCCACGAGCAGCCTCTTTCCTTCTTCAGCCATTGGCGGATTAGGCTCCACCGGCGGCCCAGTGGCATACTGAGGGTCTCCAGTGCCCAGGGGCCTATGCATTTGTGCGCCTCTCCAGCACCCCCACCATTCTTCTTGTACTAATGCTTACTTAAGGTCATTGAAAATCAGTGGCATCTCTAGACAGAATTTGGGGGGGGGGAGCCAAAAATGACATTTCCTCATATCACACCCACCTCCATAGCATGGCCCCCTGCTATAAAATTGGCTATAAAAAAAGTCGCAATAAGAAAGTCCCAAGGGTCTTCTGCATAATTTTAAAAAGCTAGCTAGTTTCATCCTTCTAGTAAAACTACCATTAAATTTTTTTTATAGCTTCATTCAACTAATTCTATATGGTTATGAGAGTGATCTGGAATGTATACAGGAAGGAAAACAATGTCAATATAAACCCTACACCTCCAGTTCTGTAACACACTGCACATCCACAGAAATTCACCCAAACAATGGAGCTTGGATGTTTCCCCTGCAGCTCATCATACAAAAAGATATTTTCAAATTCTGCTGTCACCTCACAGTAATAGCAGCACAAACACCTTCCACTGCCAGGCACATTGGGCCAGATTTTCAGAGGATTTACACGCGTAACCAGCCTTACGTGCGCCAGGACTATTCTCAAAGGCCCGGCGACGCGCGTAAAGCCCCGGGACACGTATAAGTCCCGGCGCTTTACAAAAGGGGCGGTCCGGGGGCATGGCAGGGGTGTGGCCAGAGGCCTCTGCATGACTGCAGGGCCGGCACGCGCAACTTACTTCAGCCCCAGGGCTGAAGTAAGTTTTGAAATAAAAAAAAGAAATCATCAGAGGTAGGGGGGAAAGGGCAGGGGAAGTAGGGGAAGGAAAGGGAACTTCCCTTCCCCCTAACCTAACCTTCCCACCCCTTCCCCTAACCTTTCCCCCCCTAGCCCTACTCTAACCCCCCCCCCCCCCCCCAAAATCTCTGCCTTTTCCTCAGGTACCTCCTCAATATCATTAAATTCATCTCCATTTCCTTTTTTCATTTCCTTCCAACTTCATCTCAGGCCCTCACAAATTCCTCTCCATCTTCTTCCCCCTCACCAGGTTCCTTATTAACTCTCTCCTGCCTAGGATTCCTCAGTTTCTCCTTCCTTTCCCTGTTCTTCTCCATCTCTTCCTTCCTCCATCTCCACAGGTTCCTCGCTATCTATTCTCGCCGGAGGAATGACAATCTTGCCCAGGAATCAAACCAAGGTCCTTATCATGGACAGCTCTACCACTAAGCCATCAGGCCAGCCCTAATGGTACATACATTTATTTATTTTATTTGAGGTTCTTTATATACCGACATTCGTTTAGTAACATCATGTCGGTGTACATTCAACAAAACTTTAGCAGCAGCGCTGGAACAGATAGAAAATAGCGGCAGTGCTTTACAATTAATATTCAACTTAGAAAGGACATTAGGAGATTATAACAAGGAAAGATTGGATCAGGGAATGCAAACAGGGAAGGGGAGGGAGAGGGAAAATAAAGGAAGAATTAAGAAGAATATATTAACGTTAATACATATGATAAATACATTAAGTACATTAGTTATAATAGATTACTAGGCATCAACTTTATAGAGATATTAGAGAGGAGTAAATTATGTAACTCGAAGGATAATGCATAATTACAAATTTACATAAGTTTGGTCTCAGGGAGAAGCAAGGGGGGAGTAGCTGGAAGTGAAGGTGGTTGCTTTATGTGAAGGCTTTTAAGAATAACCATGTTTTAAGTTTCTGCTTGAATTTTTTTGGGCATAGTTCCTGACGAAGGTCAGGTGGCAAACTGTTTAGACATAAGTCTAAAAAGAAACTCTTGTGCGCCCATGCTGGCTTCAACACAATAGCAAATCCTCTGCAACTCCTATGACCAAACAGCATATGCCCCTATAAACTCCAGGGCAATTGTCATGGGTGAGAAGTGGAAGAAGAAAGAGGCAAATATTTATTTTGAGAAAATTACCTGCCAGAAGTAGAGATGTAAATCTAGACTGATTTATTAGACATGCAGAGCCAAAAAAAGTTGTTTTGGTTTGTTCATTTGTTTTGTAGGACATTGTTATTTGTTTGGTTCATTTCAAACAAAAATATTTTTTAATTTATTAATTTTATTCCTTTGTTTACAGTTATAGCCAATGGGGGATGCAATGCAGCCTATTTTGGGCTCCCAAATTGGGATTTTCTAATCATTTCTAAGGAAACTGGTGGGTAGTCATTATCAGAAGGACAAAGACATGCTAATGCATCAATACTATGTCAACGTGGAACCAAAATCAGCATAAAGAGTCCAAGGAACCACAGTGGGGCAAAACGGTACCAGCAGTGACAGGAGTTCTCCAAGGCAGAGTCACAGGAGCAAATCATCAGCAAGAGTGGCCAGAACACCTCAAGGCTCTAAAGGTGGGGCAAAGAGCATCAACAACAGTAGCATGAATCCCCCAAAGCTGTACAAGATGGGCAAAAGGTGTGCAGCTCAAGGTGCCATGAAGGCAAATGAAGCATAAAAAGACAGAAAACCCCTCAAAAAAGTAATAGAGGGTCAAAACAACTGAAAGAGTGGCATGAAAATTCCAAAGCATCATGAGAGTCACAAAGGAGCCACCCAGAGTGGCAAGAGCACTTCAAGGTTCCAAATGAGAAGCAAAGGGCACCAACCAAATTGGTAGAAAGCCTAGGGAAGGGAGAAGCCAGAGGAAATCCCTGGAGGAGGCCTGATTTTCTTATGACATCATTAGGTGAAGGAGCTGGCTGTTCAGGTTTAAAGTTGGTCTTCATCAAACATTCTTTAGCCACTAACTTATTAATATCATATGATTCAGGGAATCCAGGACATGCTTGTTATGTTTTGAAAGGTTTAGGTGGACCCTTGGACACTGTGGCAGCTGACCACGCCCACGGGGGAAGTCGCGTGATGGGCCACAGGTCAGGCTCAGCTCTGGACACACAAACACAGATTATATCTTTATTTAGACAGTTTGTAAAGCCACCAGAGGTGGTGGTAGTGAGTAGAAGATGGAGCCCGGCTGGGCTAGTATTCCTCAGGGCGCTGGAACAGCGGTTCCTCTGGTAGCAGTGCTGTAGTAAAAAGAACTGAGAGAATGAGTACAATAAGACATTCACAGAGTCCCCAGTATGGAGAAGCCCCAAGATAGGGAGAGCTGGCCCTCGAGGAGCGAGTACCAGATCCCTGGGAGCAGAGACTCATTTTCAAGTACTCACGTAGCAGTTCCACGTAGGAGATGGCACTGGCGCTGGAACGGAGGCAGGCCCTCGAGGAGCGAGTACCTGGTTCCAGGGAAACAGCTCTGAGGAGTAGATGGTCATAGTACTCACAGATGGTGTCTGTAGCGAATTCTTCCAAGTAGAAGAGGAGATGGACACAGGCAGCGAGTCAGGGAACATGGGCCCTCGAGGAGCGAGTACCGGTTCCTGATAGCAACCTGAAAGAAGCAGAGAGGCCCCCGAGGAGCAGGTACCCTGTTAGCAGAAAAGAGTCCAATAGAAGATGGAGGCAGAGTAGCTGGGTACGGAGAGTGAATCCCATCCATAGGAAATCCCTTGCTAACTCAATGGCTAGCAATAAACAATAGGCTTAAATATCCGGGCAGCATGACATCATCACAGGGGGACGCCCCTGAGGTTCACACCATAGAGGAAATAAGAATGAGGGCCGCGCGGCGCGCGCGCGCGCCCTAAGGTACCTGAGGAGCATGGCAGGAGGCAGCACCCAAGCCGGTCTGGGGACGCCAGAGAGGACAGCGGTCAGATGCTGTGGCAGCCAGATGTCCACAGGGAGCAGGAGGAGTCACAGAAAAAGAAAGGTAGGCGGAGTGAAGCCATTGGGCAGCAACAGTTGCAACAATGCTCTTCTTCTAAATCAGTTTTTCTAAATACTGCCTCTACTACCTCAGAAGTAGTAATCATGGAGGAGTGCAGTACTGGTTCTGGGTGCTACATTTCTGCAGTCCATGCATTTTGCTGTGATATAATTCATCAAAGGTTAAACACCAGATGAGACCAATAATCAGAAGAACTGTTAGAAAATGGAGTTTGAAGAAAGTTTCTAAAGGGTATGAAATCATAAAATATAATTGGGTGGTTAAGGTCTGTGTAAAGTATTGGATAGCCAGGGCAAGAACAAGAGTTGGAAAGTATCACAGGGGAAGGAGATTTGGGAAGACGTTTGAAGCTTGAAGAGCAGAGGAGGAAGTATCCTAAGGTACCAAGACTGGCTTGAAACAGTAGTGGCAGCAGAGGTGCTGGTTTTAAAAGCAGAAATGGTACAAGAAAAGCAACACAACAGGAAGAACAGCTGAAAAATCCCCAAATTTTACCTCGAGGGTTGAGGCGGCAAGAAGAATAGCATTAAAATCCCAAGAAACTAGGAGGGGCAAAATGGTACCCGAAGTGGCATGAAGGGCCCAAGGAATGGTGCAGTAAGCATGCAAAGCAACAGATGGCTAGGGCAAGACTAAGAGTCAGCAAATATTGAAGGGGAAGGGGATTAGAAAAGAACCAAGAAGACAGCTGGAACAGAGGAGGAAGCACCCTAAGGTACAAGGATTGGTTTAGAGTGGCGATGGCAGCAGTGGAACTTGTAGTTAAAAACGGAAATAGTAAGAGCAGAGCAGTGCAGCAAGAAGAGTGGCTGAAGAACCCCAAATAATAGCATCAAAAGCCCAAAGCGCCAGGAGAAGCAAAGCAGTACCAGGAGTGGCATGTAGTGCCCAAGAAATGGTGCAGCAAGCATGCAAAGCAACGCATGGCCAGGAACCAGGAGTCAGCAGGAGACCATGGGGAAGGGGATATGGAAAAAAACTTGAAGACAGCCAGAGAAAGGGAAGAAGCACCCTAAAGTACCAAGATTGGTGCTCTATTTGGGTCCTCTCCAGAGGACTTTGTGGCATAGTACAGTGATCCCCCATCAAGTGTTGTCTTTGACAAAGCAAGGCCAATTTTCAGCTAACCCAGGGGCTGGAGCACAGATGAGAGATAGGCTCCTTCTCCTGGCATCCAGGGCACAGAGTGGATCAGTGCCTGGCACGCTCATGTTCCTTTAGCTTCTCCGACTGCTCTCTCTTTAAAGCATTGGACCACTCCAACCCCCTCCTGGGGGAGGATGGATCAGTCCCCCTTTGCATTCTCAGCTGGGCCAATGCCCTCCTTTCCAACAGAGAGCAGAGGGTGGGTCCCTATCCAGCAACCTGCAACAGTGTGGGATGTCTGTTCCAGTCAGAGGCATGGCTATTTAGTTAATCCTACCAGTAGGATAGGCTTTAGTCCAAAAGTAAAGATTGAGTCATGCACATTCAGGTATTGTAGGTATTTTCCTGTCTCCAGAGGGCTCACAATCTAAGTTCATACCTGAGGCTATAGGGTGAAGTGACTTGCCCAAGATCACAAGGAGCAGAGGTGGGATTTGAAACCTGGCTTACAATGTCCCCTGCCATTGAGAAGACACATTCACTGGGCACACTGATTGTTGGATAGGAAAGATAGAGCTGAGCAACCTTGGCTAGGTCTGGCCAGACTGCAGTCTTGTTTTCCCAAAATGCCAACACATCTGTGTTCATGTCCTCAATGAGCTTTGTGAGATAGATTGTCACAGAAATTTCTGCTATGGTCTCCTTTGCTGGGGTGGTCCCAGGGTCTCTCTGGTCAGCTGCTTTAGCTATGACCTATGTTAGCACAGAGATAGTTCTGTGCGGGCAGTGGTTTGGTGTATTGTGGTGGGAGAAGAAGTGGTAGTTGACATGCATATTGAAGAAACCTTCCAGGACATAGTAAGCTATTCTGGCAGACTCTGTGCTACCTTGCAGAAGCATGGTCATCAAAAGGAGAGCATCAAGTTGGAGTGGCATGAAGTAATCATGTCACTGGGACCTGTCTTCAAGGATATGAGTTATTCTCTTGTATCAAGGCTGCATCACTGGGGCTATGTGCTCAGGAGTCTAGTGTTAGGACTGTCTTTGTTATTGGTGATTTAATTATCAGGATTGTAGATAGCTGGGTATGTGATGGTGGCTCTGAAGATCACTTCTTAACTTATCTGCCTGGTATAGAAATAGCAGACCTTACAAATCATCTAGATAGGATTTTTGTGAATGCTGGGAAGCAGCTGGCTGTTATGGAACATGTGGGTACCGATGTCATAGAAAGGTATAAGAGGGAAATTCTAGAGGCCAAATTTAGACTTCAAGGTAAGAGATTGAAATCTAGGCCTTTCAGGGTAGCATTCTTTGGGAATATTCCCAATCTCAAACTAGACATCCTAGAGACAGGTTGAACTCTGGAGTCTCAATGTGTGAATGAGAAAATGGGGCAGAAAGGCAGGTTTCAGATTCACTAAGAGCTGGAAAATGTTTGGGAGAAAAATAATTTTCTTCTAATGGGATGGGCTCCATCCCATTAGAAGAACCAAGGATCCATCAAGTCCAGCATCCTGTTTCCAACAGTGGCCAATCCAGGTCATAAGGACCTGGTAAGTACCCAAAAACTAAGTCTATCCCATGCTACTGTTGCTAGTAATAGCAGTGGCTATTTTCTAAGTCAGCTTAATTAATAGCAGGTAATGGACTTCTCCTCCAAGAACTTAACCAATCCTTTTTTAAATCCAGCTACACTAACTGCACTAACCACAAATATCAGAAGTCTAAAAAATAAGATTTGCAAATAAGAGGGTATGTCATTTAATGAAGATATGGTGGAAAAAGGATAGCAAATGGGAGACCCTCTTTGATACTAGGTACAAAATATATACAGAGTGGAGTGGCACTATATACGAAGGATAGCTTAGAATCAATTAGGATAACAGTTCTGCAGGAAATAGCCTGCACTTTGAAATCACCATGCATTATGAGGAAGACTATAGCAGTGGAGGTATACCACCATCTACCTGACCAGGATATTGAAACAGACTCTAACCAAGGTTAGAAAGGCTACTAAAACTAGAAACACATTAATAATGGGAGATTTCAATTACTCTTATATTGATTTCAAGAATGTATTATTAGGACATGCTAAGTTGGTAAAGTTTCTAGATGAAGCACCTTATCCTGGATTCAATGAGATAGGAAGCTATGCTAGATCTGATTCTTAGTGAACTGCTGAATCTGGTGCAAGGGGTAACAGTGGTGGAGTCATTTGGAATGGTGATCATAACACAATCAAATTTCACATAATCACTATAGGAAGGCTAATGAAATAATTACAGTAGCATTTAATAAAATGTAATATTAATAAAATAATGAAATGAGAAGGATACAAAAAGGAGCAGTTGCAAGAATTAAAAGCCTCTATAAAGCATGGAGACTGCTTAAGCATAAGAGCTTGGAAGTCCAGATAAAATGTATTCCATAATTTAACAAGAAATACCTATCACAGCTGAATTTATCACTATCAGAAACAGAATTCTGGTCTTGATGAACCACTGGTCTGAGCTAGCATAGCACCACAAATGACAGCAGACCACATTCAAATGTATAAGAACATAAGAGCATAAGAATATGCCATACTGGGTCAGACCAAGGGTCCATCAAGCCCAGCATCCTGTTTCCAACAGTGGCCATTCCAGGCCATAAGAACCTGGCAAGTACCCAAAACCTAAGTCTATTCCATGTTACAGTTGCTAGTAATAGCAGTGGCTATTTTTTAAGTCAACTTAATTAATAGCAGGTAATGGACTTCTCCTCCAAGAATTTATCCAATCCTTTTTTAAACACAGCTATACTAACTGCACTAACCACATCCTCTGGTAACAAATTCCAGAGTTTAATTGTGCATTGAGTAAAAAAGAACTTTCTCTGATTAGTTTTAAATGTGCTACATGCTAACTTCATGGAGTGCCCCCTAGTCTTTCTATTATCCGAAAGAGTAAATAACCGATTCACATCTACCCGTTCTAGACCTCTCATGATTTTAAACACCTCTATCATATCCTCCCTCGGCCATCTCTTCTCCAAGCTGAAAAGTCCTAACTTCTTTAGTCTTTCCTCATAGGGGAGCTGTTCCATTCCCCTTATCATTTTGGTAGTCCTTCTCTGTACCTTCTCCATCGCAATTATATCTTTTTTGAGATGCGGTGACCAGAATTGTACACAGTATTCAAGGTGCGGTCTCACCATGGAGCGATACAGAGACATTTTCCATTTTATTCACCATTCCCTATCTAATAATTCCTAACATTATGTTTGATTTTTTGACTGCCGCAGCACACTGAACCGATGATTTCAATGTGTTATCCATTATGACGCCTAGATCTCTTTCTTGGGTTGTAGCACCTAATATGGAACCTAACATTGTGTAACTATAGCATGGGTTATTTTTCCCTATATGCATCACCTTGCACTTATCCACATTAAATCTCATTTGCCATTTTGATGCCCAATTTTCCAGTCTCACAAGGTCTTCCTGCAATTTATCACAATCTGCTTGTGATTTAACTACTCTGAACAATTTTGTATCATCTGCAAATTTGATTATCTCACTCTTTGTATTTCTTTCCAGATCATTTATAAATATATTGAAAAGTAAGGGTCCCAATACAGATTCCTGAGGCACTCCACTGCCCACTCCCTTCCACTGAGAAAATTGTCCATTTAATCCTACTCTCTGTTTCCTATCTTTTAGCCAGTTTGCAATCCACGAAAGGACATCGCCACCTATCCCATGACTTTTTACTTTTCCTAGAAGCCTCTCATGAGGAACTTTGTCAAACACCTTCTGAAAATCCAAGTATACTACATCTACCGGTTCACCTTTATCCACATGTTTATTAACGCCTTCAAAAAAGTGAAGCAGATGAGGCAAGACTTGCCTTGGGTAAAGCCATGCTGACTTTGTTCCATTAAACCATGTCTTTCTATATGTTCTGGGATTTTGATGTTTAGAACACTTTCCACTATTTTTCCTGGCACTGAAGTCAGGCTAACCGGACTGTAGTTTCCCGGATCGCCCCTGGAGCCCTTTTTAAATATTGGGGTTACATTAGCTATCCTCCAATCTTCAGGTACAATGGATGATTTTAATGATAGGTTACACATTTTTACTAATAGATCTGAAATTTCATTTTTTAGTTCCTTCAGAACTCTGGGGTGTATACCATCCGGTCTAGGTGATTTACTACTCTTCAGTTTGTCAATCAGGCCTACCACATCTTCTAGGTTCACTGTGATTTGATTCAGTCCATCTGAATCATTACCCATGAAAACCTTCTCCAGTACGGGTACCTCCACAACATCCTCTTCAGTAAACACCGAAGCAAAGAAATCATTTAATCTTTCTGCGATGGCCTTATCTTCTCTAAGTGCCCCTTTAACCCCTCGATCATCTAATGGTCCACTGACTCCCTCACAGGCTTTCTGCTTCGGATATATTTTAAAAAGTTTTTACTGTGAGTTTTTGCCTCTAAGGCCAACTTCTTTTCAAATTCTCTCTTAGCCTGTCTTATCAATGTCTTACGTTTAACTTGCCAACGTTTATGCATCATCCTATTTTCTTCTGTTGGATCCTTCTTCCAATTTTTGAATGAAGATCTTTTGGCTAAAATAGCTTCTTTCACCTCCCCTTTTAACCATGCCGGTAATCCTTTTTTAATGTGTGGAATACATCTGGACTGTGCTTCTAGAATAGTATTTTTTAACAATGACCATGCCTTTTGCACACTTTTTACTTTTGTAGCTGCTCCTTTCAGTTTTTTTCTAACAAGTTTTCTCATTTTATCAAAGTTTCCCTTTTGAAAGTTTAGCTCGAAAGCCATGGATTTGCATACTGTTCCTCTTCCAGTCATTAATTCAAATTTGATCATATTATGATCACTATTGCCAAGTGGCCCCACCACGTTACTTCTCTCACCAAATCCTGTGCTCCACTGAGAATTAGATCTAAAATTGCTCCCTCTCTCGTCATTTCCTGAACCAATTGCTCCATAAAGCTAGCATTTATTCCATCCAGGAAAGTTATCTCTCTAGCGTGTTCGAATGATACATTTATTACCCAGTCAATATTGGGGTAATCGAAGTCTCCCATTATTACCGCACTACCAATTTGGTTAGCTTCCCTAAAATGCCTTTGTACAGGTTTCAGCTGTCGAAAGCAAAGCTCCAGAATTGGGACTGACTTGATCAGGCCCAGAACATGAATTGCATTTGTGGAAAAGAGCAGACAATGCCTCACTTTCTCCAGTATCATTTGTTAGAGGAGCTGTGCATGGCTGACAATTTAAGCGCCATTGTGCAAGGTCCTGTGCACAGTCATCTCTGATCTAAATTGGTATGATGGATCTGAAATAATGATGACAATGATTATATAATCTGCAAATGTTCTATACATAATTGGCATGCTTCCACCATAACTTCTGAAAGCTAAGAATGAGTATTTTATTTCTACAAATATTTTTTATTTTTTTTTAGAAGCCTTATTCTCTACAGGCCACTTAAAAGCCTATATGGTCAATTTACTGAATGGAAGAACCATTACCTGCCAATTTCTATTGCATATAAATCCCTTCAGAACTGTCATATTTTAGCTCTGAATTTGACCCAAGTGGTTTATCTTTACTCATTATCTATGCCCAATATAACTAAATCCATACTGCTTACTCAAGCAATACTGTATCAATCAACTAAATCCAAGGGACTGAGATGTCAGTGAGACTGGCCAGTTAATACATTATCCAAGAAAGTTATGGGGCAAATATTCAAACTGACTGCATATTTTTTGCTTGATGTCCTTGCACAAATTTTCAGTGGGAAAATACGCGAGGACTTTCTCTTTGAAAATTGCCGCGAGAACAAAGTGTGGCAACTTAACGCCTGCTTTATGTGTGTGTGCGCCCTTTTCCTCCCCCAAACTAAACGCGACCCTCGGAAATTTCTCCTCTCAATGCAGCTGAAAGTGAGGTGGACTATTTTCTGATGGCCAACTTATGCAGGCAAAACATGGTGAAAATTTCCTTTCCCATGTTTAAACCAATATTGCTGGGTAGTGTCTTTCAGAATACCGTAGATCCCTCAAAGGTGACGATATAAAACATTAGAGATGTGAATCGTGTCCTCGATCGTCTTAACGATCGATTTCGGCTGGGAGGGGGAGGGAATCGTATCGTCGCCGTTTGGGTGTTTAGAGTATCGTGAAAATCGTTAAAATCGTGAACCGGCACACTAAAACCCCCTAAAACCCACCCCGACCCTTTAAATTAAATCCCCCACCCTCCCGAACCCCCCCCCCCCCAAATGCCTTAAATTACCTGGGGGTCCAGCGGCGGTCCGTAGCTAAATTGGGGGAAGGGGGAGGGCAGGAAAACCGGCACACTAAAACCTCCTAAAACCCACCCCCGACCCTTTAAATTAAATCCCCCACCCTCCCGAACCCCCCCCCAAATGCCTTAAATTACCTGGGGGTTCAGCGGCGGTCCGGAATGGTCTCCTGCAATTGAATCGTGTTGTCTTCAGCTGGCGCCATTCTGCGCCGCCATTTTGCAAAATGGCGGCGCAAAATGGCGGCGGCCATAGACCAACACGATTCGACTGCAGGAGGTCGTTCCGGACCCCCGCTGGACTTTTGGCAAGTCTTGTGGGGGTCAGGAGGCCCCCCCAAGCTGGCCAAAAGTTCCTGGGGGTCCAGCGGGGGTCTGGGAGCGATTTCCTGCCGCGAATCGTTTTCCGTATGGAAAATGGCGCCGGCAGGAGATCGACTGCAGGAACCCCCGCTGAACGACCTCCTGCAGTCGATCTCCTGCCGGCGCCATTTTCCGTACGGAAAACGATTCGCAGGCAGGAAATTGCTCCCAGACCCCCGCTTGACCCCCAGGGACTTTTGGCCAGCTTGGGGGGCCTCCTGACCCCCACAAGACTTGCCAAAAGTCAAGCGGGGGTCCGGAACGACCTCCTGCAGTCGAATCGTGTTGGTCTATGGCCGCCGCCATTTTGCAAAATGGCGGCGCAGAATGGCGCCGGCTGAAGACAACACGATTCAATTGCAGGAGACCGTTCCGGACCGCCGCTGGATCCCCAGGTAATTTAAGGCATTTGGGGGGGGTTCGGGAGGGTGGGGGATTTAATTTAAAGGGTCGGGGGTGGGTTTTAGGGGGTTTTAGTGTGCCGGTTTTCCTGCCCTCCCCCTTCCCCCGATTTACGATTTTTTGACGATAAATCGGGGGAATTGGTATTGTATCGTGGCCCTAACGATTTTTGACGATTTAAAATATATCGGACGATATTTTAAATCGTCAAAAAACGATTCACATCCCTATAAAACATGTTATAACTGCATGCATGCCTATGATATGGCAGTGCTTAATTAAACATCTGCTCTTCCACAAAAACACGCCAACTCCCTCTTTCTCTTCACAGTGGGTCTTGCACATCATGTATGATGTTTAACATACATTGCCTTGGACTTTGATAACACACACACAGACACTGTAAAAATATAATCAGTGAACTTGTTAATATATTTGCATCCATGGTACGTGTTGATTTGTTTTGCAAATGATAATTTTCTGGAATTAATATACAATAAAGCTACCGAAGGCGCTGGCAGTTTACAGCCCTCCTCTTCCCAATAGCGCGTCTCGCACAACAAATTAGTAGTCTGTGAGATGAGCTGTTGACTTTGTGCGAACATCTGCCTTCGTTTTTTCTTTTGGTCTGCCTGCTGGAATGCTGAGCCTTGCCTTTTACTAGACTACTGATCTGTTCACTAGATATTAAAAAAAGAAAGCATTTGCTCACCACCTGGGGAGGGAAGGAAGGAGGTGGGCAGCAAAGGGCATTCCCTATAACTGGAAGGATCACACTTATGGCTGCACAGCCCTCCAACAGGAGGAAGAGCAAACAAGCAATTCCGGCTGCATTTGGCAGGGAACAGACTTCAAGCTGCCACCAGTTGTTCCATACATCCCAGACATGTCCTAGTAATTCGCCCTCCTGCCTTGGCTCCTAGATGAAGTGCACTGCACTGTTCACTTCATATCCCTGCATTTTATTATTTTTTTTTTTTAAAGCTACTCAAGTTTTTCTCTCTCCTGTCTTGGTCACAAGTGAAAGTTAATCTTTCAATGAATGAGATTCAGGCAGGTGTTAGAGAATTTACGTTTCAGTCACTGCAGAGAGTCCACCTTTCAGTCAGTGGATCATTAACACATGATAAATAATGTTTCAGTTCAAATATTTTTATTATTATTAAATAACAAAGTTGTATAATACACAAAAAGAAACAGTAACACAGTAGGTCAAAAGGAATTGATTACATAGTGCCATAGAAAAGGAACAAGCCTGATTAAGAGACCAATATCAGTAATCATGAATTACAGGGATGAAGATTCTAAATTTCATCCAGTGGCCTCCACACTACAGACCGTTGAACAAGATGCTGAAATTTAATAGCTACAGCCTTTTCATATTTGTAATACATACAAACAGAGTTGACAAATATTATTTCAGTACTGGCACACTCATGGATTGACAGAATTCATGTTTTCATCAGAGGATCACAGATTTTATTTGTTTATTTTATTACCCACCTTTTTGAACTGTTCACCTAAGGCCGGGTACAACAGCTAAGTAAAAATGTGCAACAGCTTAGATAAATAAACTGAATAGAAGTACATGAACATAATAAACAAGCAACCAGAAGTATATAGCGCTTAAATAAACAAATAAGTAAAGATATAAAAACTTAACAGCGAGCAGAGGGATACAGAAACAGCTTAGATAAACAAAAGCACAACCAAATAAATGGCAAACAACAACTTGGATAAGTAAACAACTTAGATAAGCAAAAATTCCAAATGAAGATATTGTATAAATAAATAAGAGGAGTACAAATGTTAGGAATTGTGGACCCTTGGCTCGAGGTGGGGTTGTTGCTACCTGAAGGGCTGGGCCCCAGAGGTCCCCACTGTCAGTAGGTGAGGCTGGCTGGGAACAGAGGCAAGCTGGGACCACCTGTGCCGACCCTCGCTCCCCGCAGGTTGAGCCCTTGGGTGCCGGGGCCGGTAGGACTTAGGAACGCCCCTGTGTGGCTGGTCACGGAGAGGGCAGGCGAGTGCGTACAGAGAGTGTCAGAGAGCTTAAGCACAGTTCGAGACAGGAGCCCTCCAGGAGACGAGGAGAGAAAGGGTCTCAGGGAGTGCAAGACCACTGTTGCTCTGAAGAGCGTAGCGCAGGACCACATGGGAGTAACCTTGAGATAATGAGATGCAGATGATGGGGCACAACCTGTAGTCCACTGGATAAGGCTAGAGCGGGGAACCCGCTGAAGCAGATGCCTGGAGGAAAGCAGTGCCGGAGGACAGCTCGAGATATGGCAAGCTGATGACAGGGATCTCTATAGTGGTAGCATGGATGAATACCCTGAGGAGCGAGGCATCGACTCAGTCTGCAGGTGTGCTGGGCTGCACTTACTCCTGAAGAGAGAAGGCACAGAGGCAAAAGTCCTCAAGGAGGAGTGCCGTGGGGATTCCCAGGAGCTGCGGTACTGCGGTTGGAGCTCACATGTAGAATGGCGCTGAGCCTGGCCCTGAGGAGCGGGAAGTGCTGAAAGAGTGTGTCCAGGGCCTGCAGAGTGGGAAGCGCCTAGAGAGAGAGTCCAGTTAGGGTGTGCTGAGCCAGGACCTGCGGAGCGGGAGACACTGAGAGAGGAATCCGGAAGGAGAAGCGCAGAGGTCTGATGACTGGAACAATCCGGTCTGTGGAGAGAATATGGCACCAATAGGAACCATGGAACTCGATGCCAAGTCGGTTAGTGGCAGCTAGAGGTGAAGCTTAAATACTTCGGGTCAATGATGTCATCAGCCGGGACACACCCGGAGTTCCCGCCAAAGGCCCTTTAAATGAAGAGCAGATAGCGCGCGCGTGCCTAGAGAGACCCAGGATTGGGGCGCTGGTCGGTGGCGTACCGGCCACCATGTGGAACGGAGAGAGCCGGGAGGAGCGTGGCGGCGGTGACTGGCCACCGCCGCGAGAGCACTGGAGTTGGAGAGCCAGCCATGACATGATGTGAGTTGAGCCTGCCGCGGACAGCCGCGGCCGGTGGTCATAACAACAACACTGTAAGTAAACAAGAAAACAACCAGAGGTAAGAACAACTTAAATAACTAGAGATCACACAGCAAGTAGGTCATTGTAACCATGGGCCTCAGAGATGTTACAAGCAGAGATGTTTCAAGAGTTAGGAGATTAGAGCCCTGAAAACTTGTTGGTGTCCAGCTCATCTGGGCAGGGTGTGAAGAGCTAGCCATTTAACATCACCCCAGGTCTGACAGAAGAGCCATGCTTTCATGCACTTCCTGAAATTGAGATAATCTTGGATTTAATAAAGCTCATGTGTGAGAGAGTTCCAGAGGGTAGGGGTAACACCCAAGAAAACCTGTAGGCATTTATAGGATCTTTTGATTTATTTTGTCACTGCAGTGCTTAAGGAGCCTCCTGGGGAGGACCCTAAAAGCCTGGTAGGAGTATAGAAAGAAAGCTGGTCCTACAGGTAATCTGGACCTATTCCTCTCAGGGCCTTGAAGGATTTAAAATTTGGCCCTGTATATAGTATAGTTTGTGATCTTGTGTTATGATCTTGTCTCTTGCAACCCTCTAGCATTTGAGCTGCAGCATTCTGATTGAGCTGGAGCCGTGTACCCCCTTTGATGTCAGTCCATTATATAGTTAGTGCCTTACAGAAATCTAATTTTGAGGTTATTATGGCATGGACCATGGTGATCAAATTCATCCTTTCAGTGAAAGGATGGAGTTCTACAATTGACACCAGTGAAAGAGGCAGCTTTTGAATGTCAACTGGATTTGGATAAGCATAGTTAAGGTTGAGTCTAGCAAGATCTTGAGGCTCCTGACTGTTAGTTTTAGGGGAAGGCCACAGTTTGCTAATAGGATTTTAATGTCGGGGACCTTCCTGCTTACATTATGAACCCAATGAATCTTTGTTTTGTTTGGGTTCAAGTGTAGTTTATTTCTTTTTTGCACACTCTTGAACAGTAAGACATGCTGTTAACTTTCCCATAGCTGTTGTTTGGTCTGTGTCGTTGAGTAGAAGAAGCAGTACATTGTTCATGTAAGTGTAGAATTTTAAGCCAAAGGATATAATCAGTGATAGAACAATGTGGATAAGGAATCCACAAACAGTATAGCCTTTTGCCTGTCAGATAGATAGTAGTTGAAACAGGCTAGCATTTTGCCACTTTTACCACCCTCTACTAGCCATGAGAACAAAACTGTGTGAATCACAGTGTAAAAAGCTGCTGAGATATTTTGAGGTTCATATTCAGTAGGATGTTTAGTGGATCGCGGTAGCCTCTTATTTATAAGGGAAAGTCAGAAAGGGGGTGGGGGGGGGCAGGGGGGACTCCCGGTGGCAACAATTTCCATTTTTACATTGAACGGCCCATTTTGGGGGGCGGGGGGGAACTAGTTTGGCTTCGTTAGGGCCTTGGCAAGTCAGATGATGAGAGGGAGGAAAGGGACAGGCCACATTTTTCTTTTTAGGGGAATATTACTTAACTGGATATATTCTTTTCTTTGATATATCTGGTTAAATTCAAAGTTATCCAGCCCCCTTGCTTCCAGCAGGTCCAAAGTTATGCAGCTAACTTAGCCGGATATACCCAATATTTGGCTAAATTAGCCAGATAACAGGACCCCTCCCAGGAATGCCCCAAAAATGCCCCTTTTATATCCGGCTAAATTATAGCAGGATAACAACATATCCGGCTATAATTTAGCTGGATAATAGGCTCAATATGCCATTTAATCCATTTAGATGGATAACTTGTGAGTTATCTCTCTGAATGGCTTTTGAATATGTATCCCCTAGTATTACCAGGACTGAAGTCAGCCCCCTAGCGTGTTCTCTTGTCATATCCAGGTTTGAAGCTGGATTGCCACAGATCAAGCCAGTTTGCATTTTATAGCCAGGCACTGACCTCCTCTTTCAGTTTCCTTGCAAAGGGAATGTTTGATATGGGGTGGCAGTTTTCAAGTTTATCCTGGTCAAAATAGGTGTTTTTATTAGGGAGCATAGCATGGTTCTTTTTAGTGCTGCTAGTAGCAGCTCTTCTAAGAAAGATGAGCTCACAATTGTTTGTCCCTTTCTGAGAGGGCCCAACTTGCTAGATTCACTTGCCTAGATGGGCATCAGTTCAGGGGGCAGAAAGTCAGTCATAGGTCACTCAAAATCTTTGCAAAACCCTCTTCTATTACTGGAGAGAGCATACTCCCATTCCTCTAAGTTGTCTGAAAAGGACTAGGGTTGCTTTGGAAGTTCTGTCAGAGACATTTAATATTGTTGACAAAGTAGGAAGCAAAATTAATACTGAAAGAGTGAATTGGCTCTCTTGTAGAAGAGGTAGAAGAACGTCATTTACTATTTCAAAGAGCCTCTTGGAAGAATATCAGGCCTGTTCAATACAAGGGGAAAAATAGTTTTTTTTGGCTGCTGTTATAGCTTTGTGAAATGGCGCATGTTTGACCTACAATTTAATGTGTCCTCTTCCAGGTGGGATTTGCTCCATCTTCATTCTAGTTTTTAGCCTATGTGTTTTTGGGAGCAGAGTTCTGGAATGTAACATGGAAAGCATTTATATGTGGGACACAGTTTTCTTTAGTGTGTCAATGTTCTCCAGTGCCTCTGCTAAATGTGCATTTCACATATAAACCGATGTGATTTGTATGCTTACAGGAGCGTAGGTATTGAAAAGTTAAAAATAAATAAATAAATAACTATCTACCTGAACTGTCACTGATGTTAGTGATTCATTCACAAGGGGATATTCTAGGGCCTGTAGGACGTTCTCAGACATCGAACTTTTTTTTGTCTCAAGTCTCTTTTACGATTCTCTAAGGGCCTGCCTGCTTGAGGTCATTGTTTAAAGAAAACTTGTTACAGAGTTGTTGATCCATGATGATGGTATTATCACAATGCTTTGTTTTGTATTTAAATTGTTTTATAGTTATTGTATTGTATTTTATGTTTTAGAGTACTTTATATATCGCTTTGAGGTGATTTTAAAGAAAATCTGGAAAGTGATTCATACATTTTATTAAATAAATATATAGGGAGACTTCAATTGTGGTGCCTCCCTTTGAGCTTGGTACCTATAAAAGAGATTCTGGGTGGAGGAGACCCCCTTATGCCATATTAACCATGTTTGAAAGAAATATTTTATAGATCTGTTATGGTAGCACTAGTAAACAACCACTGGATAGTGTTTTATACAGTGAGCATTGTGATGATGGGAAGTTTGGGAGAATAGTATGTGCCCCCTTAAATATTTGGGCTATGTGTTTGGCTGATGAAGGGAAGTGGGAGGTATAAAAACATGGAGTTTTGGCAAGATTTTGTCCTTTTTCATATCCTGCCCTTTTGAGTATAGGGTGGGGTTTTGGGTACTTCCAAGCTATGTGATCATCTGTATGCAGTCTGAGAGGCCAAGGGGAGTAGGACCCTGTAGGATTTCTTCCTCTCAAGGGGATAGGACCGAGGCCATGAACGGGAGGTTTCCTCCTTACCCTGAGGAGCTTTCCAGAGTGTTGGAGTGGATTGCATAATGGCCATAGAATGGAGTGGTTTTCTTCCCCCTGAGGAACTACCTAAAAGGTGAAAAGCAGGATTTCAAGAGTGTAGGAAGTTCAAGCAGAGGAGTGCCACAAAATGTCCTTGATGTGCAGTGATCCAGGGAAACTGCACTGGGAGGAAGGTGGTGTGGTCACCAGTATTAAAAGTCAGAGACCATAGGAGGTGTGATTAAAGCTATGTGAGATGAAAAGTTGGATTTGGCCCTTTATGGATGTGAATTTTAAAATGGGTACCGGGGACCCAATCCCTTAAACAGTCATGGGTTTGAATAAAGTTTATAAGGGACAGTAGAGTCTCAAATAACTCTAGCAGGTGTATCTAATAACGATGGAAGATAATTGTAATGTTCCCCTGATTGCAGAAAGCCCATGAACTTCTGATAAATTCAGCATTGATATTGTGTTCGAATCTATGTACATAGTTGAATCATATCCATTTTAAATACTTGCTGGTTAGACAAGCCAGATAATAAAGAAGAGTGTTTGGAAGTTTAATTATGATGATCATTTTATTTATTTATTTATTTAAATATTTATAACATACCTAAATTAACATGGTTATGCTAGGCGGGTTCCAGCCAACATAAACATTCCAACAATGTATAAAAAAAAACCCCACACATATAATGCAATACACAACTCACAATTAAAACATCATAATTATAAACATCATTAAAAAACATTTGAAAGCTTCTTCAAATAAAAAAGCTTTAAGCTTTTACCTGAACAATTTCACTTCCTGAATGAACTTAATCTCCAAATGAATGGCATTCCGAAATGTGGGTCTGATAACTGAGAGGGCCCATTCCTAGCCTCTTGGGAACAAGCAGACCTAAAGGAAGGAACATCCAATTAGAAGATGTTGCCTGCATTTATTTGGCTAGCACTGTGAAATGTTCAAGACTGGAGTTCATTGAGAGGAGTAAGGAGAATCTTCCTTGTCCAGTCAGGGAAAAAAAAAGTGTGGTTATTGTGGTATCCAGTTGGTCACTACACGGGTCCACTTCACCATATGCATGAACTAATTTTGAACCCACAAAAATAAAATTGGAAGAGATGACCCTTATTCAATAGGGAAACCCCATTCCATCATTTTATGCACCCCGTTAGGGGGTTACAAAGAAATAAATGCTGCCAGCCTGGTGCTCTGGGATGTTAACTTCCATTTAGAACACCAGGTCTAGCAGGTGCCACTTCTCATGAACTGGAGATTTTTTCACATGTGTAAACCCTAGGAATGTCATAGTGTTGAGGAAATCAGCAGTATTAGAATCCAGGTTAAAGTCACCCATGATATCTAGCACAGGGAAACTCAAGATACCTCTCTCACACAGATGATGTGTTGTTGTGAGGTATTCAGTAGACCACAAGTAACCCTGTTGAGTTCTCATCCCCAATTTAGACTAACAGGTATTTTGAGTTTGATACCTTGGGAAGGGGGACTCGGCGTAGCTTAATTTATTCTTGCATCAGAACTACCACTCTTCCTCCATGCCTCTCTGGCCTGGTTTGATGTTGAATGGTGAAACCTGTTGAGAGCAGTTTATGCAGTTTATGCAGTGGGATTCTCCAGATTTGTCCTATCACATTTCAGCTATCCTACGATATCTAGATGTTGGTTGTTGATAGCATTGTGTATCATCTGGAATTTCATATTTACCAGTCTGGTATTGAGCAGCTCTGTGATTTTGTGCAGTAGTCTGATAGTGATCTTTGGGAGGTGGGTGGTTGGTAGGTGTGTGGATGTTGTCAGGTGGGTATTTGGCCTCTTGATTCTTTACACTTTCAGTGGTTGGGGAAAGCCATAGTGCCTTTAGCTCCACACCATCGGGGTCCCTTGGTCCGCTAAGCTGAAAGGCTGTTGAAGTAGATGGTAGAAGAAGAGGGGCTTTGCCAGAGGAGGTGTGTTTAGTGGTGATTTACTTACTGATGGGACTATTTGTTGTAGAATATATCCCTAGGAATAGAGCAATTTTATTCCGGACACAACTAGAGTGTACTCTTACTGCTACTGATGGCTGAGACTTCATGATTTAAGCAATGGGTCCCCTACATTTCTCCAAATCATTGTGTTGATTACAAAGGAGAGCTGTAGACTTATCTCTCTCATTACTCTAGGAATCCATGCAGGACCTTTCTGCTCCTCTGGGAGAATTATACTGTACTCATTCCACAGTAAATCTACTCTGAGAAATGGACCATAAGTGAAAAATGTATGAGAGGCTTCTGTTCTTTGCATCAGTTCTCTGGTGAATTTTTACCATATGAAAAATAAGAAGGAATAAAAGTAGTATGAGTATGCATACTATTAGCAAGGGGATTTGCTGTTTGATACAAATGTGGTGCCCATGGAAGTGGAAAATGAGAACTTTTCTCTGGAATTGAACACACTGCAGGACTTCCATCATGTGGCTCTGTACACCCCTGGCAGAGTCCTCACCTCACTCCCCTTATTAATCCTACATCTTTGGCAATCCTCACCTGCACACTTCTTTAAAAATGTTGTTAAATGAATGTCCAAAGCACAGTGAAAAATTAATTAGCATGGTTAAAATTCCATTCTTCCAAAGATTTTACACTTTGCATTTTAGCATGACAATATCAGGCGACTTGATCAAGTTCATAGAGTAATCAGAAAATCAATCTGGAGTCTCTTGGTTTTCAGTAGGGATGTGCAGCCCAAAGATTTTTTGGTTTACTTTGTTTTTTTTTTTTTGCTGAGGGTGGATCTTTTTTTCAGTTTAAAAAAAAATATATATATTAAACAGTCTGGATCGTTTTCTGAACCAAAAAAAGCATTCAAAACGCCCCCAAAACTAAGCAAGTCCCTTCAACCTTTCAAGACATCTACAGGGCCCTTAACATCACTTTGACATCAATGTCCAGGCTGCCAGCAACATTTATAATCTATGGAAGGCAGGGCAGGAGCAAGTGGGCATCACTCCTACTCTTTTCACATTCTGGACCCCACACAAGGGGGTAAGTGGGAGCAAGGAGGTCCCCAGCCCCAGCCAATGTTCCAAGGGATAGAAGGGGACTGGGGCAGTCCCAACTGGACCTGGCTCAGCCCAGTAGGTTAGACCCAAGCCCCAATGTTTCCTTTAAGGAGCGAGATGGAGGAATTGGAGGGCCCTGGCTGAGCTTGGTAAGCCCTGGCCCCTTAGATGTCTTGTAGGGCCTCTGGAAAGCCTATTTGTTTTTTGTTGTTGTGGGGGGGGGGGGGGGTTTAACAGAAATGAAAAAAAAAAAAAAAAAGTGGGTATTTTTGAAAGGCCAATTTCCCTAGTTTGCAATTACATGCTAGAATGGCTACATTGCACCGGCATCTTCAATTATTCTAGTACTGCCTCACACAGCTCAGGTGATGTACTTGAACCTTGATCCAGAACACACTCCCAGTAAATACAGTTCTGGGAGCTCATCACATTTTTTTAAAAAGGAGGAGCATAGTCATAACTAGTCAAAAACTTTTCACTCAAAATATATAAGAAATATTGGTTTTATTTTGGACACACAAGAAAGTTAACCTGAAAAGGATAGGGAACCAAGAATTAGGCAAGATGAGATTTTTCAGAGTCAGAGGTCCTATAAAAGAGTGGCCCTATACCCCTTCTTTAACCTGTTCACAACCAGGTACCTAGCCTGGTCCACCTTAAGATCCGTACAGAGAGAGAGCTCTGTGGGCGGGACCTTGCTGACCAGGATAAGAGGGTGAGCCCAGCTAGGAACAGAAGGCCATGCTTTTCCAGCAGAAGGCAGTTCCTGAAACTTCTCTGTCCTACGGTAAATCTGTGAGTACACTGCTAGAAGTAAGCAGTCTACATATGGTGTATGTTGATTTATGCTTTAAAAAAAGGAAGTATAGAAAGGAGGGCCTTTAAGAAGATGGTTGGATACATGCCTCCAGCCTAGAAAGTTTACTCGGCTATCCCACAGGTCAACATTCAGCACTTTGTTTGATTGTTTCGCACTTAGCTGAACAAACACCAGTATTTAAAAATCCACCTGTCTCATTTCCTCTGAGGTAGCTGGATAAATTGTTATCCAGCTAAAAAGTTATCTGGCTATGTCAGGTGTGTTTCAGGGCAAAGGGCTGTTATCCAGCTAAGGGGGTCATTTTCTAAAGCTATCGCACACGTGCAATAGCTGGCCCCGGAAGAGGAGGAGACGGGGCCGACGCCACGAAGATTTCCCAGACAGCGAAAAGCACGCATGCTTTTCACTGTCATTTTCGCGCCGAATAACTACACCTTTTATGGTGTAGTTATTTGGTGCGATCGCTGCCGGCTAGCGCAGGACCATTAGTGAATCCAGTCCTAACGGGGGGGCGAAACGGGGGGGGGGGGGGGGTGGTCCTGCGCTAGCCGGCAGCGATCGCACCACCGTGGAGCGCACTGTTAACCCTCGATTGGACGCGCGGGTCCAATCGAGGACCTAGCCTACCCAAAGGTAGGCGCTAATTTCTTCGGGCACAGGGAAAGTGCACAGAAAAGCATAGGAGTTCCCAGAATACCTCTGATCGACATACACACCCTCCGCATACGGCTAAGATGGCGACAGCTGCGGCCGGGGAGCCAGTGATGGCCTCCTTCATGGAGGAGGCCCTGCAGCAACTTTCACAGAGGGTTACTGCTGCTCTGGATGGGTGTCTAATCAAGCTTCAGTCCTCAATGGAAGACATTAAAACTGCAATCGAGGAACACTCAAAGCGGCTGGACATGGCCGAAAGCACTCTCTCGGTCTTAGGGGACCGTCTTTCGGAATCAGAATGCCACGTGGCAGATCTGCAGACCCGGGAGCGCGATCTACTAGCAAAATTAGAGGAACAAGAGGATCATGGCACATGGAATAATTTGAAAATTACTGGCTTGCCGGAAACAGTAAAGGACGGTGAACTAAAACAGTTGTTTGAAGAATGGCTGCCACAACAGGTTGGGCTGGCCTTAGATGGTGAGCGCTTACAATGTGAAAGAGTACATCGGATCGGACCGCACAGGGAGGGTAATACCCAGCCACGGCCTGTAATGGCACGTATCTTGAATTGGGCCCATAAGACGCAATTGATGAGAGCCTATCAGCAGATAGCCACGGTAGAATACCAGGCTCACCATTTGCTGCTGTTTAATGATTTCTCCGCTAGCACCGCTGCCCAGAGGAAGGTCCTCGCACTGGCTTGTACTGAGCTGCACAAATGTGGCATCAACTTTGCTCTACTATACCTGCCGAAGCTGCGAGTTTATCATGCTAACAAAGTCTTATTTTTCCACTCTAAGGAAGAAGCAGATGGCTTTTTAAAGACTTTGCCGGCAGCTAGCAGGGAATGAGTAGTGGATCTAAACTGTTTTTGGTTCTCAATTCCGCAGTTCTACTAAGTTTTGAGTTATGGAGCTGCAGCTCTGTGTTCAGACTGTTTACATAACCTAATATATAATCGATGGAAAGCTGGTTGGATGAGGCCTCGGGAATTGCACCATGCACTGTCATGTCCCGCACCCAATGGATTTCTCCTTTTCACTTCCGTTCCGGACCATAGCCGTTCGAACATACTCTTACTAACAAGGATTGTAGTCTTTAGATATCAGTGAAGACCTCTACCATTTCGGAACTGGAGCAGCAGGGAACGGACACACTTATCCTGGAGTCCTTGGGATGCACCTTTTACTTGATTATAATGGCTGATGGTGAGCCATGATCCTGCTGGTTGTCCCCTCACCAGGATACATGGGAGGTGAAGGGGGCTGGAGGGGGGAAGCCTTAACATCCAGAGTACAAACTAGGGATGGGGCATGCCTTGAGCCTCTTGGAGCTCTGGTGTGTATGGTTTCTATGGGTGTATGGTGTGCGATTGGTATGGCTGTTGGGGGATGTGGATACTAGGTGTGGGGTAGGGGTCGGGTGGGGGGGGGGGGGGAGGATGAGAGGGCTGTTTGTAGATTTAGACCAAAAGTTAGGACCAGGCAAAGTAGAATATGGATTCCTTTTTCTCCGGGGCCTAGGCTAGGAGGCCTTGGAGATGTTTCTTCTCTTTTCTGGGAGTCCCAGTTTGGGCCTCCTCCTAGAGTTACTTTAGATGTCGGGGGTAATGGCACAAGTTAAGATTGTCTCGCTGAATGTGGATGGCATTCACTCTCCTATTAAATGGCAAAAGCTCTTCACGCTGTTTAAAAGGTTGAAAGCTCAGGTGGTATTTTTGCAGGAAACCCACCTAGACAATAAAGAACATGTTAAATTAAGAAGGGATTGGGTGGACTATTCCTCATACACATTGCGTAGGAGAGGGGTTGCCATCCTCATAAATAAAAATTTACCATTTCATTTATCGCGCACATATCAAGATGTGGAGGGAAGATATCTCATAGTAGTGGGAACTTTATATCACCAAAAAGTAGTATTTTGTAATTTGTATGCCCCAAATGTCTACTCCCAGCCCTTTTTTACTATGTTGGTGAGCTTACTGGCAGCTTATTCCGACAGCACGATAGCTGTAGGTGGAGACTTTAATATAGTTGCCAATAAGCAATTGGATGCTAACCCCCCCAAAACATGTTTCTGGATCGGATCAGGATATGGGAGTAAATTTATTATGTTGGGAACTGCGGTTACTGGACGTTTGGAGAGTTTTACATCCAGACGACCAGGACTATACATTTTTCTCTAACACGCATCATACATATTCTTGACTAGATTATTTACTAGTTTCAGATTGCTGTTTTTCCCAGGTGACTGATGCAAGCATTGGTACCATTTCCCTCTCTGACCATGCCCCGGTGACCATGGTACTACGATGTGGTCACCAAGCCAGACCTCCGTTCTCGTGGCGCCTGCGACCGGATCTATATTTAGATAAGCAATTTCACTTATATCTTCAGGGCTGCTGGAAAGATTATATGGACATCAATAATACTGCTGATGTCACCCCTGTGACGGTATGGGAGGCGGGAATGGCAGTTATGAGGGGGGCTTGTATAGGTTACGTGGCCAAGTGTTTGCGGTTAATAGAGGTCCTCAAATATGCCCAGAAACATCACATGTTAATGATGACGCCGGAGGCAAACTCTCAGGTGGACAAGGCCCGGGAAGCCTTAAATTATTTACTCCACCAGCAAGCATCTAAATCTGCTCGATACTATCAATACTAGCTCTATAAGTATGGTAATAGAGCGAGCCGCCTCCTGGCTCACCTAGTAAGGCCGCGAGGTCAGAGGGCATCAGTGGTGGGTATACGAGACAGTCAGGGGATCCATCAAACCTCACCGGAAGCTATTGTGCAGCGTTTCTTGAACTATTATACGGCACTGTATGAGGATAAATCTATGGATGTGGGGACCGCGGATGCTCTTTTTAGAATGATTCAGTGGCCGTGACTGACAGCCCTATAACCACTCAGGAAAGTTTTGCTGTGATACACCTCTTAAAGTTAGGTAAGGCTGTGGGGCAGGATGGATTAGGCTCTGAATTTTACAAAATTTTACAATCTACTGTCCTAATGCCCTTGCAAAATTATTATAATGCGCTCCAATCACATATCTGAGCTCTCCAATCATTCTGTTATAGTGGTACTTCCTGAACTAGGGAAAGACCCTTTGGAGGTAGGTTCCTATCGCCCCATTTCATTGTTAAATACTGATGTCAAAATCTTTGCGGCTGTTTTGGTGTCCAGGCTAAATAATATCTTGCCATCACTTATTCATGGGGATCAAACAGGTTTTGTTAAGGGTCGGCAGGGAGTTCGGAATGTACGGTGGTTATTGGCGTTTAGTTACCAGCCAAAAGCGGAAGCCCTGATCCTTAGCCTGGACGCCGAAAAGGCTTTTGATTCCCTATCCTGGGATAACATGTTTTGGGCACTGCAGAGATTTGGCTTTACGTGTGACTTTCTGCAGTGGTTACGAATTCTATATAGCAATCCCAGTGCCACGATCCTATTGAATGGAACACCTACGAGTCCTTTTGCCTTGTATTGCGGGGTCCGTCAAGGATGCCCTCTATCCCCCTTACTCTTTGTGCTGGCATTGGAACCTTTTGCCATCCTTCTTCGTGGCGAGCAACAGTTCAGCGGGATTAGCGTGGGGGGGCATCCTTTAAAAATGGCTTTATTTGCGGACGACATTTTGTTGTTTGTGGGGAAGCGCCGGACCAGTGTACCTGTCATTGTTAATCTCTTTAATCAGTTTCAGACGGTGGCTGGCCTTACTATAAATTATTCTAAATCAGAAGCCTTAACTTTAAATGACTGGTTACCTGCTAACTGGGGAGGTCCCTTTCCCTTCCATTGGGCCCTGGGGAAAATTAAATTCTTAGGAGTATGGATCCCACGGCATTTAGATTGTCTATATAATCTTAATATCGCTGCCTGTATTGCCCGCCTTCAGGCATCTCTACAACCATGGACTCCTCTCCCATTGTCACTGTTTGGTAGGTGTGCGTTGCTTAAAATGGTGCTTGTGCCAAAGCTCCTGTATCTTCTGCATATGGTACCTTGTTGAGTGACAGTCGCAGATATACGTCGCCTGCACTCTAGCATACAGCGCTTTTTATGGAAGGGGCAGCAGGCCCGCCTTGCTTATACAGTATTGGAACGTCCCCGGGAACAAGGAGGACTAAATATGCTAGATTTTCGGCTGTATAATGCGGCCTGCCAATTAAGGTTCATGGGGGAGTGGCTTACGGGGACCTATAAGTATTGTGAGCCTGGCTTATTAACTAGTATAGTTGCCCCCGGATCCCCACTGAGCATTATTCAGCAATGCCCGGGTGCGCGTTGCCCTGTTAATTATCCAAAGGCGCTGTTATATCCCTGCATCAGGGCTTGGAGATGGCTCCACAAACTTGGAGGGCGAGCGGGCGTCGCTTCCCTTTTGATGCCCCTGTTGGGTAATGTAGATTTTTTGCCGGGGAGGGACAGTGGCGCTGTTTTCCAGACATGGGCGGGCAATGGAGTGGTTTTTCTATTTCATATGTATGATCCGGAATCTCATGTGTTATTGGACTTCGCCACCCTTGCCCACGCTTTTCAATTGCCAATGTGCCAGTTTTACGCCTATCTACAGGCACGACATTATGCGAGATCATTTTCGTGCTCGACGGCGGAGCTGGTGGCTGAAATGGACTTTGCTAATAAAGTGTTTGATGTAGCGTACCTTGCCAATACTATCACCGGCTGGAAAAAATTGGGACTTAAGATGCGACCAGCTAGCAATCTGGACTGTCTGGCTGCACGATGGTCCTCTACTTTGGACTCCCCCATTTCAGCTCAACAGATGGCAGCGCACTTTACAGCCATCCATAAACAATTGCCAGATTTAAGTCTCAGAGAGGTACAGTTCAAAATTCTGCACAATTTATACTGCGATGATGTTTGTCGGTTCCGGATGAAGCTCGCTCTCTCACCTTTATGTCTTAAGTGTGGTAAAACGGAAGGCATGCTCTTCCATCTCCTTTTTGAGTGTGAATTATTACAGTCCTTTTGGATGTCCGTCCTGGATATTATTGCGAATAGTACAACTACTGTTATATCTAACACGGGGCGGGTGCTCCTGACCAGCTCTTTACCTCGTGCTCTTCCCGGGACCAGCTCAAAAATGAAATTTGAGAGAAAGGCTGTCTTGCTGGCGTGCAGAACTATATTGGCGGATTGGACAGATTTGAAAGTGTTGCCAACACTTGCCGCCTGGTTTAGTAGAATGGCATTCCTTCTACAGCTGGAAAGACTGGACTTCTTAGCCAGCAAGCGGAAGAAAGATACAATTTATACTGCTTGTTGGGCTGCCTGTTTTGATCTTTTCCCACAAGAGTTACAGGATGGACTTCTCAATGCTGGTTATAGGTCTACATGGTCCTCTGGGTAGGTGGGGTAGGGAAGGGGATGAGTAGGGTCAGTATGGTGGTGGTGTGTGGTCTGATTGTGGAATGATTCTGGTATGTGTGGATGAGTTATTGGTTACTGGGATGGGGGGATATGGTGGGGGTGGGTAGTGAAGGGGTGGGAGCAGGTTACTCTTCAAAGGTTGACAAGGGTACATGCTCCCACAAATTTTGGTGCTCTGTACTTACTGACTTTACTGGCACAATTCATGTTTGTATATTTTGAAGAGTGTATTCATGTAACTGTTTACTGAGGGACTGTTCCTTTGTTAATAAAAATTATTTTGGCAAAAAAAAAAAAAAAGAGAGAGTGAGCATGTGAGAGAATGAATGTGTTTTTGTTCATGTCTGTGAGAGAGAAAATAAAATTTGTGTGCCCTACCTCCCCCAGTTCACGACAATCTCAGGGTGACTGGAAATCAGATTCCAGGTATGGAGAGCAATCCTTATTGGTTGTAAGTATTGGGTGTAATTTGATGATTCTGCTCTTTTGAAATTTTTTTTTTTTTTTGGGGGGGGGGGGGGGGAAATTGAACATTTTTAAATTGGATTTTATATTCATCAGATTTTTGAGATATTGTTTTGATATTTGGGAAATTTTCGATATTCTATTCATTTACTGGTTTGAAATATTCTTTTTATGAATATGACTTTATTGTTGTTTTATATTTCTTGATTTTATTATTTAATGTTTTATGAAGAATGGTAAGTTTCGGTTTTTCCATTATTGCTCTGTATGTAGAGACTAGCTTGGTGTGGGTTCCAGTTCAGTTCTTCTCAGCACGTTTCTGTTTATACTTTCTGATCTCTTTATTCTGTATTTGGTCAGGGTCTCTCTGTGTTCTGCATATGTGACTCAGGTGAGGTATTTTGCTAGCATGTAATTTCTTTGTAGGGATCTATATCAGCCTGGTTTCCAAGTAAGAGCTTTTATTGGTGTTCTAGGACGTGGTATAATATGTGCAGTGATGCTTTTTCATAGATAAGGTTGTTAGAGTTGTTTTGGTGTGGAAGATTTACTATATTGTAATGGTAATTCTGTTTGTTCATGGCTTTCTGAGGGCCAAGCCCACACCCAGCATGCATTACAAAAAGTCTAATTCCATAGGAGTTCTGAGTGTCTTTTTTGCAGAGTTTTCTGGTTGGCATCACAGGAGTGCATGTAAATATGATATGCAGGTTGTAAGTGTTATTTTTGCCTCAGCAGACTGTACTTTTGAATATTCTTTATAATGTAAAATTTGTTATAAATGAGAAGGAGGAAACTCTGACGGAGACCTCTCTGAGCCTCCCAGTAAAGAGGACAACCTCTACAGGGTTCAGTATAAATGATTAAATGACTATGTTACATTGCACTAAGCAGGAATGTGCCCAGCCTTGTGTGAGGAGGCAAGTCACCGGTCAGATTGTCTGTAGCCATAGTTGCTGGGTTAGAAGTTCTGTCAGTCGCTAGCCCCGTGTAATAAGTAGTGACCAGGTCAGCCCAGATTCCAGCTAGGTGACAATCCTATCCTGAGGATTACAGTACTGTTGCTTCAATGTCTGGCACGTGCCACCCCTTTTCTTCTGTTCTTGCACTGCTATGCAGAAGAAACCCTGTATGTCTCTGTCTCATGAGGGGTGACTCAGCTTACATTTTAATAATTAGTGGCAAATTTATTTTAAGATAGCTATGTCTTGCAACTTTGCAGCTCATAGCACTGGTTTCTTTCTTTGGCTTGCAAGTTGGAGGTCATAATGTGCTTTTTACAGTCACAATTCTGCCTCCTTGCTGCAATAATAGGAAGCTGAGGGGAGTGAAAAAATGAATATAGTTTTCTTGGTCTGTATTTAAAAGCAAACAAAATACAGGCTGGAGAAATTAAACCTGGGGATGCAGTTCACTAATGAAGCAGGCGCTATGGAAAGGAAATGCAAGACATTTTTTCACTCATGTTCTGAAAAGAAAACGTAGCCATTTCAATACATTTCTCTGGCCCCTCATGACATATGTCACCTTTTTACCACAGTCTAGCTGAGAATATTACTTGGAAGTTGGGAGCATCCTTGTGGGCTGTTGTCTGGTATCGCCTCCTAGCTAAGCTATACGTAGCTGCTTAACAGGAATTCCAATGTAGACACTTCTGTTCCCTTTTTAACTAGACGTTCGACACAGAACAAATGGAGCCTACTTTCCAGAAACCACATTCACTTGCCATCAACGCAGGGCTGGTGCAAGGGTAGTAGGTGCCCTAGGCAACTTCTGCCTTGCCCCTATCCCCCCCCGCCCCCCGTTCATGCTGTGCCGCACACATACCCCTGTTTGCGCCACCCCCGCTGCTCTCGGGCCCGACTCCTCCTATCTCATTCGCCCCACCCATTGTGTGCTTCTCAGGGCCGCAAGGAGCACGCGCTGCTCCCAGTCCGATGAATCTCTACTCCTCTTTGCCTTGAGCAGCTCTACTCGTGGCACCACCTGGCTTCTCTTTGGCACCCCCTAAGGGTCGATTCTCTAGGCGACCGCCTAAGTTTGCCTAGTGGACACACTGGCCCTGCATCAACATGTCTATGTGCATCTAGAAAAAAAACATTTGTGGTGAGGATCAAATGCAAAACTGAAAACTAATAAGTGGATCTGAAAAATATGCCCTGTCAGAATCTAGATGTCCCTCTTCGACATGTTCAGAAAATTCAGAATGGATCAGGTGGCAAACCAAAAGGTTATTTGGTAGTATAATTGCATGTGTATGTTTATGGAATAGGTGGATCATCACAAAAAAATTACCCCGTCATCCTCAGGCACTTCCAACATGTAAAAATCTAGTGTGGATTGAATGCAGGTTTCTAATTGTTGAAATATATATGCAATTTTTTTTTCTCTGCAAGTAGGAAGCAGTGTTGTTTTACAGCTGTGTTTTCTTGTGTGGAATGGTGCATGATAAGCCACTCTGGAGCACTTTTGATAAGTGCTTTTGGGGCGTGAACATGTCAGGGCTTACTCTGTAATTAGAGAAGACTGGGGGTCAGTTATTCGTGGCCTTTCTAGTCGTGATTTTGGTATAGGCTCCTGATGTACACACTGTGTATATATTATCAGTCCAACACTTCGATGCGTGTCTAAGACTGTGTCAGTTTCCAGAAGCACACAATGCATATTTTAGCACATGGTTATTACTAGTGACAAAAGAAACCCCTCTGAGGCTCCCAGTAATGAGGACAACCACAACAGTGTTCAGTATAAATGATTAAATGACTGTGTTACATGGCCTTAGGCTTGAGGGATGACTCTGCTGTCAAAAGCATCTGTCTATAACATCTGTGTAAACCTGATGTTCATCTGGTCAAATTCCAGCATAGTGGATGGATTTACCATCCTTCTGAGGCAGATTGAATGATTACTGGTTATAAATAATAGATATTATTACTTATGTAACTATGCTGTAAATCACTTTAGATAAAAGTATTGTACAAGCACATACATACCATAGCCTCGGTGGTGTATGAAGGGAGGATGATCATATGGTACTAAATGTCTGTGTGCGATCCAGTTTGGATGTTTCTGTATGTACACAGGGCCGGTGCAAAGGGATTAGGTGACCCCCTGGTCACGCCGACAACCCCTCCCTCGTTCCAGACCCCCACCCTGGTTGCAGCCCCAACTCCTACCTCTTGCGAGTGGCTGCGGCCCCACATGGCTCGCGAGCAGCAGCAAAGAGGAGTAAAGATTTGAATCCCCACGCCTCTTTGCCACCGCTGCTTGCGCCCCCTAATGGTCGCCACCCTAGGCCCAGGCCTAGCTCATCTAGTGCTTCCGCCGGCCCTGTAACTTTTAAATAGCTTCACTGTGCTCAAACTTTGTGTTGAGGTAGTGTCTTGTATGGATATATGACCATTCTGCTTTTCAAAGCTTGAGAGTGATGTGGGAAGAGGGCACATGAGAGGGGGAAAATGGAAAATTTTCTCACAGGAACTGCATGAGAGGGAAATTTGAGTGCTTAGCACTGCACGACACTGGGCTGATCTGAATGAAACTTCTCCAAAAAAGATTTACCATGCTGTCGTGTGGCCTTTGCCACATCTGGAGAAACTGTGATTCTGGGGCCAAGAAAAAGAAAATGATAAGAACATAAGAACATGCCATACTGGGTCAGCCCAAGGGTCCATCAAGCCCAGCATCCTGTTTCCAACAGTGGCCAATCCAGGCCATAAGAAACTGGCAAGTAACCAAAAACTAAGTCTATTGCATGTTACTGTTGCTAGTAATAGCGGTGGTTATTATCTAAGTCAACTTAATTAATAGCAGGTAATGGACTTCTCCTCCAAGAACTTATCCAATCCTTTTTTAAACACAGCTAAACTAACTGCACTAACCACATCCTCTGGCAACAAATTCCAGAGTTTAATTGTGCGTTGAGTGAAAAAGAACTTTCTCCGATTAGTTTTAAATGTGCCACATGCTAACTTCATGGAGTGCCCCCTAGTCTTTCTATTATCCGAAAGAGTAAAAAACCGATTCACATCTACCCGTTCTAGACCTCTCATGATTTTAAACACCTCTATCATATCCCCCCTCAGCCGTCTCTTCTCCAAGCTGAGGGGGGATAGTCTGAGGGGGAATAGTCTAAGGTGAGAGTAAAAGGTTGCATTACTATAAAACAATTTCAATGTCCAATTTTATCTGACTCCAAGGCAAAAGTATCAAGCGATGTAGCTCCAGAAGAAACCTCAGATTGTGAATTCTGAAGAAAATCAGTAAGATTAAATGTGGCAGGAGACATCCTTTGTGCTGCTGACTGTACATTATCTTGAACAGGCAAATAAAAAGCTTTATTTATTCATTTATTTTAAAATTTATAACCCACCCATCTACAATGCTCGGCGGCATACAGATTAACATACATAATGCAATAAAATCTAATAGAAATAATAAAACAAAAAACAAAAGATAAAACAGACAAACAGACTATCAATAATAACAAATAATGTAAAAACCATGAACTTAATGTAAACAATTGCATTATACTCATACTAGGCAAATGCTTGTTGGAATAAATGTGTGTAAATCAGATCACTTTTAGGTCGTGCAACAGTCTAGTGCAGTTAGGGAAATAATTAGGGAGTATCCATTCACAGACAGCCCTCCCACTGGCGGAGCTGTAATGGATACCCTTGGTCCTAAGGTTTTATAGCAGAGCTCGGCAATTGGCTCTGGAGTCAGTCTGAGGTGAGAATAAAAGGTTGCATTTTCCTAAGTTGGGTTTTGGGCCTATCTGGAGCCTCAGAAATTCTCCGAGACCCTTCTGGGATCCACTGCTGTACTCTGCATATGAGGTGCAGAGTGGCTGTTCTGGGTCTAATTTTGAGATTTTGAACTTTCATTTAGAGGAGCCCTGCTGAAAGCCTGAGCCTTTCTGAAGCCCAGGGAATGGGGAACCCTCGGCTGAAGACACCCAGTGTTTAGGGAAGATCTGACCAATAAAGGTGGTGACCCGCTGCAGCAGATTCTTGCAGTTATTTAAGTTGGGGAAGAAGATTTGTTTTCCAACATCTGGGAGGAAGTCTTTTCTGCCCCTCTTCCTGCCCATCAAGGAGACTGGCAAATGTTGCAGTCCACCGAGAATTCCTACCAGGGGGTACCTTCAGAAGATTAATCAGCTAACTGCGAGTAAAGATCCACCTTCAAGGGAGGACACCCATCCAGTATCCCTGAGGGATAAAAACATTAAAACTCTGAGCCAAGATAGCTTTTTGTACCATTGGGAGGGGTCTCCCATCCATCCAAGGTGGCCTAGCCCAGAGGGCCCACTGCACAAATCTAATCTGGAAGTGTGGATGGATTACTGGCCTAATAAAGAGTGATGCACAGATAGAAGAGAAAAGATATGTAATTATGAGAGAAATTGCAGAGACTGTGATATGTGGTTTACCATATTTAATTATGCCATTCAACAAAACTGTATCAATAAAACATTATTTTGGACACTGCCTACAAGGTCCAAGTGTGGTTTGTTTGGCTCACAATACACAGCTCACAGCAGAATGAGTAAACTCCCGCACGGCTCACTAGTCCACCCCATACTGGGACTGGAGAGGACTCCTTTCCACTCTTAGTCTGAAAGACTTACACCTTGGGATGGGCGGTGAAGTAAAAGTTAGCCAGTGTCCCCTGCCCAGAAGAACTTACAAATAATTTTATGTCCCTCTCCGTCCTCGACTTGTACCTTAAAAAGGGGTTACATGTGTTTTTAAAGTTTTACAGAACTTCAGTAGATCAGATGCACTCCTCGTGGCTTCTGGTGACCTAAAAATTCTCTCTCGTGATTTGTCTAACTGGACTTGTCAAAAGATAGGAATTTCAAGTACATTTTTGGAAGATGATCTTAGTAAGCACTTTTGGACAATATATCTTAAATAATGAATTAAAACACAATGGAACAATACCATTAATTGCTTTAAAAACTAAGGTGATAATCTTGAAATTCACTCACCAATGAAGTTTTAAAGAGCAGGCATAATGTGATCTCTTAACTTGGTTCCAGTGATAAGGCAAGCTGCGGCATTCTGTATTGATTGTAAGGCCTTAAAGCTAGACAGGGGAAGGCATAAAAATAAGACATTACAATAGTTCACCTGAGAGATTATTAAGGCCTGGGTTACAGTTGAATGGAGCTTATAAAAACAATTTCCAATTAGAGAGGGCTGGAGAGAGCAGGAATTAGGCCCGTGCCAGCTAAGAAAAGTAGGCCCCTATGTAAGGATCTGATGTGATACGTAATAAGAGAAATCATTTTCTAAATTTCCCAAATAATTTGTATTTATTTAAGAACGCTTTATGAGCTTTTTTGTTAGCAAATTCTTCAACTACAATTGAAAATTTTTTTTTTAATTTTATTTATATTACAGTTTAACAATTTACAAGAAACCTCTTGCATGAAATAGGGGTTTCAGTTCAAAACTTACATAAAATGTAAGAAATAATATTATCTATTATATAGCAAACATTTTTTTTTTTCACAAAACCCATAATTTACATAGGTAAAAGGAGGAGAAGCAAAGGAAAACAGAGCGCATATCTTAGAAATAATACATATAAATTATTGAACATTTAACACTCATCTCTATTTACTTGACTGGTTCTTTGGTGGAATCTATCATCATTCTTAGCTGGTCAGGTTCTTGAAATACATATCTAGCATTCCTATAACTCACTAGGCATCTACATGGGTAACGTAGGATAAATTGTCCACCTTTAGCCAAAACTTCAGGTCGTAATGCAAGGAATTTCTTCCTCCTCTTCTGTGTAGCCCTAGTGAGGTCTGGGAAAACCCAGATCTTCTGACAATAGAAAAGCGATGAACAAGATCTAAAGAAAAGTTTTAATATATTATCTCTATCGGATTGAAATGTGAACGAAACCAATAATGTTCCTCTATCCATTATTTCCATCTCTTGTGAGGTTTGTAGAAATTCAGTCAGATTCAAATCATTTTCTTTTGTAGATATTCCTTCTTTTATTCCCTCCAGTAGAGATCTCTCTTGCTGAGTCTGACTCCCTTTATTTCCTAGTGGCAAATAATGGGCTTTGCTTATAATTGGCATACAGGTATCTAGCATTTTGAGTATTTGACAAACATAGTCCTTATACAACTCAATCGGTGCCACCTGTGGTATTATAGGGAAATTCAAGATCCGAAGATTCAATATATGCATGTTATTCTCTAGATATTCCAACCTTTTACTATTTATTAGATAAGACTGAATTAAGTTAGTTTGTACATGCTCAATCTTATTCAATCTTGATTCCACCTCTATAATTTTTTGTTAGTGATGTTCCAAAATATCAGAATTTTTCTTTAGGGCATTGTTAGTCTCCATTACAACCCCCTTATTAACGTTGTTACAGCATTTTCTAATCTCACTATCGCTGTCCATAAAGTGTCCAAGGTAATATTAGCAGGTTTAAGAGTCTTACTCTTACCGCTAAGAATGTTTAGATTCCCTCCTTCGGGACATGGACTCACTGTTTCAGGGGAGCTGAGCGTCATTCCGCCTAGATCTTCTGGCGTTAATGTAACCATTTTCACTGATTGCTTAGGTAATGGTGTCCTTGCTGCAGCCTGCAGCTCCTCCTCAATTCCAGGTATTGATCTACTACCCCTGGCTCTCACTTCCTCAGTCTGCCAAATTCTCCTGCTCTCCTGAAGCTCCTCTGTTTCTGGAGTGTCTGTGTTTGAGACCGCTCCCGGAGGTGTAGGTGTTGCCGGTGCCCCCGGGGTCAACAAGATTTTATCAGCCATAGGAGGGAGACTCCGCTCTAAGTCCCCCTCCAATGTGGCTTTCACACCAGGTATTTGGACGAGGTTTGCCGAAAAACATTCCTCGATTTTCATCTGGACGAGCTCAGGTAATTTGGTTTCTAAAGGCTCGACTCCCTTGAGTTTTGCCTTTCATTTTGTGTGCGGCATCGCAGCAGTAATACAAGGAAATCGTCCGAGGCAAGAGGAGCGTTTGAAGCGTGTCGTTCAATGAACGGCCAATTTGCTTCTCCTCCCCTACAATTGAAATTTTTATTTATACATGTTAGAAATTGATATATTTAGCTTTTTTTTTTTTTTTTTAAATTTTGCCCAACAAAATAGGCCCCTTGAACATTGTAGGCCCTATCCAAATGGCCATGCTGGCACCCCCTCTCTCTTGGAGTGCAATTAGATTACTGACCTGAGGTTTGAAAGATAAAGAAGAATCAAATATGATCCCCAGATTCTGAAGTTTCCCGGATATAATTATAGGAACATTTTCTAAAAGCAAAAATGGAGGGGGATCAACTGGAGAATATCTAGAAAAAAAAATCACATTTCTTTTTTTTTTTTTTTAACATTAAGCAAAAGCCTATTTTCAGCAATAGCAGACAGACAACCAGAAATTGTTACTAATGTATCTGAAATGGTAGAAGAAACAGGTAAATAAAACTGGATATCATTCACATTTGGACGATAGCCACCTGACAGGTTAGCTAAAAGTTGGCATGATGGGAACACGTAAAAATTAAAAAGGGTTGCAGATAATGCAGATCTTTGTGGTACACCAGTATCCAGTCCAAACAGACAAGACTTGATTCCTGAAACATTAATATATTGAGAGCGGTCAGATAAAAATGATTGAACTCAAGCTAAAACAACTGAGGATAAACCAGTCTCTTCAAGATGAAGTAATAATATCTTGTGGTCCAAAATATCAAATGCAGAAGTAATATCAAGCATCATGAGTTCCAGTATCAAAACCTCACCGAATAACATCTGACACAGACAAAAGAAGTGTTTCAGTCCCATGTGATGGTTGAAACCCAAATTGGAAACTGTCAAGAACATTACTTTATTCAATGTAAGAATTTAATTGATTATGGACCACTTTTTCAAGAACTTTGGCCAAAAATGGTAGTGAAGAGGTAGATCGGTACTTAGACAATTCAGAAGTATCTAAATCTGTGGTTTTTTGTTGTTGTTGTTGTTGATTTTTAACAATGGGCGTACTGAGGCAGTTTTTAGTGTAGTCGGAACCATCCCTTTGGTCAAGGAAAGATTAACAAAGGTGGTTAGAGGTTTTCTTAATTCAGACCTCAACATTTTAAAATGAGCATTAGAGCAATTGCTGAGTGGGCAAAATATGATGTGAAGACTGGAAACAATATCAACAATTTCACTCTGAGGAACTAAATCAAGTTTCATATCTTTCAAATTCAGAAACAAAGGTGCCTGGTAAAGAATCAGTACAGCTATTAAATGAACTTCCAAGAAGTTTCATCTTATCTGAAAAATGAGTTGCTAAGATGTCACTCATCTCAGGATTGAGACATGTAGGTTCATTAGCAGCAACTGTATCTGTAAAGTTTTTAACAACATAAAAAAGTTTTTTTGGTCAATTAGAGCAATTATTAATGAGATTGGAGTAATAAGATTTAAGTGATTGAACATTTGGGTATTTAATGTATAGATTATGTACCCATGTGATTAGAGCCCAGTTTGGGAATGGAATGACATCAACCGTGTCACATACAACCTTTCTGACACTCACTCTGGCACAGATTCTAAGTCTCTGAGATAATGTATATAATGTAATTTATTGATGGTAAATATGTATAGGTAAATTTATATTTCAATGTTCAATTTTCAATTCCCCATACTATATGATATGCAAATAGGTCTAACTACCAAGTGTCCTCCCTTTTCTTACCGCTCCCTGAAGTGAAGTGTCCATATCGCTTCTGCATGTCTCCTTCTGGTCTTAGGCCCACCTTAGCATGGTTTGGTCTGTCTCCTTCTGGTCATATCTTTGGCTGGGCTGCTTACATCTGCTTTGGGCTATCCGGTAGTACACCCAAGGCTTGGTCATCTGCCCAAGTAGTCTGCGTTGGGCTGGGAGTTTTGGCCCGGAGAAGTTGGGGTTGAGTGTTTGCCTATATATATTGGGGCTGAGCATTTGCCAAAAAATCAGGCCTCCAGTCTCACTCTTTTATGATACTGACTTATGCACTTAAGGAGCAAGATTGCATGTCTTTCATCTTATTGGTTGGATCTGATTGTATGTTTTTCCTGCAATGAATAGCAAAGAGTACATGTCTCTTGTTTCATTGGTTGGAGCCTGAAAACAAACCTACACTCCCTTAAATGTCAGGGCATCTGGGTTATTTGGGTCAAAAGAAACCAAAATGGTTCATTACAACATCTCACGCTGATTACTAGGGATGTGAATCGTTTTTGAACGATTAAAATTATCGTCAGATAATTTTAAAATCGTTCTAAATCGTTAGAGTGCACGATACAATACAAATGCCCCCGATTTATCGTCAGGGGCATTTGTATTGTATCGTTAAATAGGGCACGGGAATTATTTGGGGGAGGGCGGGAAAACCAGCACACCAAAACAACCCCTAAACCCACCCCAACCCTTTAAAACCAATTCCTTACCCTCCCCCACCCTCCTGAACCCCCCCAAAATGTTAAGTTACCTGGTGGTCCAGTGGGGGGGTCCCGGCGCAATCTCCCGCTCTCGGGCCATCGGCGCCATTTTGGCTGCCACTAATTAAAATGGCGCTGATGGCCCGATAAAAAAAACAAAACACCCGACCCTTTAAATCGACCCCCCCCCCCACCCTCCCAACCCTTTTTTTTAGGGAGGCCCGCGCCGCTAAAAAAAATAACCCACCCGACCCTTTAAATCGACCCCCCCCGACCCCCCAAAACCTTTTAAAATTACCTGGTGGTCCAGGGGGCCTTGGGGAGAGATCCAGGGGGGCCTCGGGGAGAGGAGAGATCCAGGGGGGCCTCGGGAAGAGATTTCCCGTTCCCAGGCATCAGCTGTTCTAAAAAAAAATGGCGCCGATGCCCCTTTGCCCTTACCATGTGACAGGGTATCCGTGCCATTGGCCGGCCCCTGTCACATGGTAGGAACACTGGATGGCTGGCGCCAAGATGGCGGGGGGAGGGTTGCTTTCACTCATTTAGGCTGGCAGCCATCTTGTAGCTCTTGACCACCATCTTGCGGTAAGTAGATAGAGGTCTCTTATATTATAGCCCCCACATAGCTTACATTTTAAGGTGGCAGTGGTAGGAAATAGACTGAATGGTCTGCCCAGCAAATTTCTTACCCCCATGTTTCTGCTAAGAGTAATAACTGCCGCTTCGTGTAGGTTACTCCAAGCCCTATGTTAAGAGTAATAATATCTGCATTCAAAACTATAACATAATTACCACTAGCACATTATGGGAGTGAGCAGTCTTCCTGATAACTTAGGCCAGCAGTTCTCAACCGGTGTGTCGTGACGCACCAGTGTATTGCCAAGCACCAGCAGGTGTGTCACGGCTCCTGGTGTCCCACTGCTCCACTTGTGCTTCCCTTCTCCCCAGGGGCGGGGCTGAAGAATGGAGAGATCTGTGTGCCGCCACCGGAGGCCGGGCTGGCGGGGCCGAAGAATGGAGAGATGCTGCGCACCGCTGCTGGAGGTGGGGCCGAAGAATGGAGAGACTCTGCGTGCTGCTGGAAGCCAGGCCGGCAGCGGCTGGAGAGACGTTGCATGCCGCCGGAGGTCAGGCCAGCGGTGACTGATAAGCGGAGGCCAGGCTTATTGGGCCAAACAATGAGAAGAGGCTCCATATGAGCTTGTGTGTGTGTGTGTGTGTGGTAGAATGGGTGCCTGGGTGCATGAGTGAGAACTTGTATGTGTGTGGTACAATGGGTGCAAGAGTGGCAGTGTATGTGTGTGGTTGTAAGTGACAGTATGTGTGAGCTTGTATGTAAGTGACAGAGCATGTGTGTGATTGAGAGAGAGACTGGTCAGAGGTGATGTGTTTCTGTGACAGAGACTGGTCAGGAAGATGACTGGTGTGTGTGTGTGTGTGAGAGACAGAGACTGGTCAGCGAGGTGACTTGTGTCTGTGTGAGAGAGACAGATACTGGTCAGGGAGGTGACTGATGTGTGTGTGAGGAAGAGATACTAGTTAGGGCGGTTACTGCTCTGTGTGAGACAGAGACTGGTTGTGACTGGTTGTGGGCCCTAAGGAAGAGGACTGAGGACAGAGCTTCAGCAGCCACTGCTGCTTCTGGTGTGTGCTTTTGGCCTGCAAGGGAAAGGAGTAGGAGAGTTGCTGGAGAGCATAAGTAAAGGGGGCTTTTAAAGTTTATTTTTCTTGATTGACTGCCATTTTAATTATTGGGTATTATGTGATGTGTCTGCTGTTTTGAAATATTTTATTGATATTTGGACAATTTTTAATAATTTTTATGAGTTTTTAATTGTTGGTTGTTATTCTGTTCATCAGCTGTTTTGTAACATTTATTAGTATAGTTTTACAATTATTTCTAAATGGGTATCATCTATAGCATCTTGGCTTGCTCTGTTTTCCTAATAGTCGGTGTATTATTGTTTAGGGCCTGGTTAAATATTTGTAGTGGTAAATTGCTGTCTTTTCATAAGGAGGGGTATTGTGCCTGCCAGTAAAGAGAGTTTGTTTTGCTTTTACTGAGATGTCATCAGATCCAGAATATCGTTTTTTGTATGGTGAGTTGTACGGGTAATGCCCTAGTTCTGTTCTGCACCCATTGTTGGGGGCCGAGGGGGTTCCTGAGGATGCAGAATGTATATTTACATTTTGCCCTGTGATGGTCACATGTTCAGTGTGTCACGCATGTGAGAACCAATTGTCAGGTGTGTCCCGGCCGAAAAAAGGTTTAGGCAAAGCTGCTTGAACATGCTTTGCTTTGGACTTGGTTTTTGCTACAGTCTTGCAAGTGACAATTCTGGGGGCCACGGGAGCATCCATTTGTTGACAGACTGTCCTGCTATCTAATGTCCTTATTAATACTCTCTTCAGACCTTTTAATATAATGTGTATGAATCCAGTCTGATTTGCAGACTTCCAGCATTTGCATGCAGTTATTAAAAAATACAGCTTTTGCTAAGTTTCTATTTTATATTGCATCCCCCACGGCCATCACTTGAATGACAGCATTTTCTGTGTGTCATCTTTTCTCTTTCCTTAGCAGGATGTTTTATGGCACCCAGGGATTTGCATGTTTCCTGCGTGTCATCCTCCACATCCTTTTGACATCCCAGCAAAGGTTACATGAGGGGACTTGCCTCTGGTACTACAGGAGTTGGGCAACTACTTCCATGCCTTACTTATTTGAGCTGTGCCAGATTGTAGCAGAGAAGCTATGGCTTGCTTGGAAATGGAGGCAACAAGTTGAGAATTAGAAGCCAAAATGTCCAAACTTTGGATTCTTTATTGTGGAAGTAAATATTTTTAAAAAAAAGCCAGACTCAGGCCGGGTTTCGCCCTCTTACAATGGGGCTGCATCAGGGGCTCAACTTCATCAAATAAAAATTCTTGAATGTTCAGATGGAGTGTAAATGAGAGGCATCGGATGGTCTCTGGATCGTAGTGCCAGTCAATGTTGTGCTGTAGTCAGTTAACAATATTGCCGCAATTAGTTACCAAACAGTAACAGTCAGTTCAAACAGCAAACATTTGGTGCATTTCAAGACAATTATTGCCGCAGTCAGCTCAATCTCCAATACACTCGAAAAAAAGCATTTGGACATTTTGGCTTCTAATTCTCAACTTGTTGCCTCCACGGCTTGGTTAGACAGCCTTCCTTGTTGCTTGGAAATGGTACTTTCCTCTACAGCAGATTTATGGCATCCAGGACCAAGTCACTTAATGTAATTCACTTCTGGTAGCAGCGCAAGTGTCTTGGCCTTTAGAGAGCATGCACACGTCCAGTCATACGTTTACGATGTTATGAAATTTGTGGGCAGTGTTTTGGTTTGTAAATTATTTATTGTACTTGAGGCTTTTGGTTTTCAGGTGCCCATATTATTCCTGTTTGCAGTTCCTGGTTCATTGACCAGCTACAGTATATATCCTGAGTGTCATCCTCCTCTCGTCCTTTAGCGGGGACATTTATGGTGCCCAGGCACGTATCATCTTCAGCGATTCTCCCGTTGATGGGTGGCACATGTGTTCCTTGGCCTTAGACAGAACTCATGTGTCAGGACCCAATGCACCGACAATGTTCTGAAATTATGGGCAGCGTTTGGACTGAAAGTCAATTATTGTATCTGGGCGTATTTTCTTCAGGTGCCCATAGGATTCTTGTTTGCAGTGCAGGGTGTTGACAGGATACATTGTGGATCACATCTTCGAATAAAATTGGCGCATTTTCTCAAGCCTTAATGTTGTGCAGATATTTCTATGGATGATGACGGTGAAGTGCTAACCTGTCAGGTGTCTCTGCCTATAGCATTCTACTTGTTCTAGATCGATACATATAGTATTCCGTCATAGGCGCTTTCTGGGATTGCCTTCAGTTACTTTCCCAGGACTTGTTCTTTCAGCTCATGGCTTATAATTTCAAGGCAGGACAACTCTTCGATGGTTCTACAAGGTGACATTCATAGCTGGCACAACATTGGTGCTATCTTGTGGTTAAACCCCTTCTGGCGTGTGAACTTAAACGTGATTGGTACCTATCCTTGGTCTAATCTCTAGTGCAGATACCCAAGCTTTAGAGGAGGCTGACAAAATGTCCTGTAATGTCAAGGGTGTGTCGCCATTTCTCAGTTCCCAGCATGCATTTCAGTCTTCCCTTGTTTACTGATATGAATGCTAGTATATGGAATTATTCTTATTCTTTACTTGGCAAAGTGGTTCAGCCCTTGACAGTAGCCTTCTGTTTTTTCCTACTCGCCACTGATGTGTGGCAGACAGGGGCAGATTGGCCTATCAGGGCTTCAGGCATGCCCCGGTGGGCCGGTCACCCCAATCACGTGAAAAGGTGTTGCTCGCGGCCACCAGTAGCAGCCATCCGCCTAAGTGCTGCTTTTGTATTTTCGCCACGGCACCAGCCCCGGTTTCATGGGAATGACAGCAGTGTAGGTGGAGGCTGGCAAATGCGGCTGGGCCTTTTCTTCTTCCCACACCTGCCCCCCTGGCCCAGTACAGGAAGTGACGTGCAGTGGGGGGCATGGGAAGAAGAAAGCCATGCCACATAAAAAAATAGCGGCAGCAGCAGCAGCCCCGAGCAAAATCAGAAGCAGCCAGAAATCGGCACAGGAGACAGTAGAATTAGCCTCCTGTGGCTGATAGGGGACTAGAGGAGGAGGCTGCTGCAGCTACTGTTTGTGCTGGGGGGGTGGGGGGCAGGAAATGAGAGAGAGACAGCCAGCCTGTCTGTAAGTGAGAGAATATATGTGTCATTGAGAGTGTGCATGTGTAACTGTGAGTGAGAGCCTGTGTGTAAGTGAGAGCATTTGATTGAGATCATCTATGTAAAGTGTGTGAGAGAGAGAGCATGCGCGTGATTGAGAGAAACTGGTCAGAGAGGTGATGTGTGTGTGTGTATATAGGAGAGACAATGGAAGTGACTGGTCAGGGAGATGACTGGAGTGTGTGTGTGTGTGTGTGTGTGTAAAAGATAAAAACTGGTCAGGAGATGATTGGTGTGTGAGACACAGAAACTGGTATGTGTGTATGAGAGAAAGAAAGTGATCATGGGAATGAGAAGCCTGTGCATGTGGCGAGAGCTAGCATACGAGTAAGTAACCTGTGTGTGTGTGTGAGACACAGCATGGAAGTGGGAAGCCTGTGTGTGTGTGTGTGTGTGTGTGTGTGTGAGAGAGAGAGAGACTGATCGGGAAGGTGACTGGTGTGTGTGCGTAAGAGAAAGACTGGTCAGGAGATGATTGGTGTGTGAGAGACAGAAACTTGTCATGGGGGTGTGACTGGTATGTATGTGTATGAGAGACAGAGAGACTGGTCATGGGCCCTAAGGAAGAGAACCATGAGTACAGAGCTGCATCTACTACTGCTGCTTCTGGTATGTGCTACGGCCTGCATGGAAAGAGGAGCAGGAGAGCTGCTGGAGGGGGTTAGTGAAGGTGGCTTTTTAAGTTTATTTTCTTGATTGCCATTTTAATTACTGAATATTATGTGATGTGTCTGCTGTTTTGAAATATTTTATTGGTGTTTAGAGAAATTTTAAATAATTTTTATGAGTTTTTAATTGTTGGATATTATTCTGTTCATAGTTGTTGTGAAATATTTATTCTGCTTATTAGTGTAGTTATACAATTATTTCTGCTTTGGGATCTATAGCTGCTTGGCTAGTTCTGTTTTCCTAATAGGAGGTGTATTGGTGTTTAGGGCCTGATTTAATATTTGTAGTGTTGCCTTTTATAGATAGGGTTGTAATTGTTTGAGTGCATTCCATAATACAGGTGTAACTGTGTGCGGATTAGTTTATGTGAATTACTGCAAATCCTGGGCGTATGTTAGGTCGGTTCTGTGTATGTGACCAAGGTGAGGTATTTTATTGTATCAGTCTTATTTGTTGTATTTTCTCAAGAGGACATGCATTAGTGATAAACTGCTGTCTTTTCATAAGTAGGGCTATTGAGCCTGGTAGTTGGAGTTTGTGTTGCTGTTACTGAAATAACACTAGAACCAGAATATATTTTTTGTAAGGTGAGTTGTATGGGGAATGTCGTAATTCTGCTTTACATCCATAATTGTGGGTCAGAGGGGTTCCTGTGGATGCAAACTACTTTTACATTTAGCCCTATGATGTTCATGTGTTCAGTATGTCAAGCATGTGAGAACCATCTGTCAGGTGTGTCCCAACAGAAAAAAGGTTGAGAAGCACTGCTCTAAAGCCCACTCAGACTCTCCTCTCTTGGGCCCTGCCTGGATTTTCCCTGACCACCAATGTTTTTTTACTTATTCACAGACAGAGGGGGAGAAAAGCAAACATAAGTGAGCATGTCTGAATGTATGAGGCAGTGAGGGTGTGCACGTCAGCATGTGTGAGCGTTAGAGTGCAAGTGTGTCAGTGAGCATGTGTGCAAGGGAGAGAATGACAGCATGTGTGAGTGTGCATAAGTCTGAGCATGTGTATGAGCGTGACTGGACGGATGAGTTTGAGTTTGTGTGCCACTGAACATGTGTGAGTGAGACAGGGTGAGTGTGTCAGTGAGCATGGGTGTGAGGGAGAGAATGACAGCATGTGTGAGTGTGCATAAGTCTGAGCATGTGTATGAGCGTGACTAGACGGATGAGTCAGAGTTTGTGTGCCACTGAACATGTGTGAGTGAGACAGAGCGAATGTGTCAGTGAGCATGTGTGTGAGGGAGAGTGAATGAGTCAGCATGTGTGTGAAAGCATGCATAAGGCCGTGAGTGAGAGCATGTGTGTCAGTAAGCATCTGTGTCAGAGCAAGCAAGCACATCAGTGAGAGGGAGACTGTGTGTATGCATGAGTGAGCATATGAAGGTGATGTGTGCTAGAGAAAACTAATTCATGACCATCTCAAGGTGACTGGAATTAAAAGTTCTCAGGTATGGAGAACCGGGGATTGTTTTCTATCCTTATTAGTTTTAATTATTGAATATTATTTGATGTCTGCTGTTTTTGAAATATTTTATTGGTGTTTGGGAAGTTTTCAAAAATTTGTAATGAGTTAAATTACTGGAGGTCCTATTCATCAGCAGTTTTGAAATATATATTTTTAGTATGATTTTCCTATTGTGATTGATGTTTTATAGTTCTTGATTTTATTGTTTGATGTTTTATGAGGAATGATGGTATTTTCTGTTTTTCCATTGCTGCATTACATACGGTCTAACTTCTTGTAATTTCCAGTTCAGTTTGTCTGTGCATTACTGTGTGTATTTTATGGTCCCTTTATTCTGTATTTGGTGACTCACCAAATTGTATGTGTAATTAGGTACCCATGGGCCAGTATGGAGAAAAATCCCCCGGGCCACTATTTTCCCACAATCCGCCCCTGGTGGCAGAGGTGATATTTTGCAGCTGCTGTTGACTCTATTGTTCACCCAACCCCATATTAGGGATGTGAATCGTTTTTCAACGATTAAAATTATCGTCCGATAATGTTTATATCGTCTTAAATCGTTATAGAACACGATACAATAGAAATTCTAACGATTTATCGTTAAAAATCGTTAAATCGTGTTAGTGCGCACTAACTCGAGTTAGTGCGCACTAACTGAAAATGATACAAATAAACACTTTCCAGGTCACTGAAGGTCAGTTAGGAATGAATATGTGTTCCTATTGGCTGGCTGCCCTCTTATCTATTGATATTACCAAGGTTACCACTGAGGTGATGGTTGGGGGGATGGGAAATGGAACTGGAAACTAACGAACACCAACAGAAAATGAAACAAAGTGTTCACACTTCCCAGGTCAGTAAAGGTCACTTAGGAATGAATATGTATGTATGTATTCCTATTGGCTGGCTGTGCTCTTATCTATTGATGTTACCAATATGGTTGGGGGGATGTGAAATGGAAACAGTTGGAAGCTTGACAAAAAAAGTAATGTAATGATCAGCACTCACGTGACTAGAACTTGTTTGTTTATTATTTTTGTTAGCAGGCACCTGAAATGCTAGTGCATGTTGAATTTGCCAATCACTGTGCATTTTAGAAAGGTGGTCCTGGCTGGAACTGTATACAGTTCAAATATATGTAATTGATTGTTGGTAAGTGTATTTTTTAAGTAGCCACACTGGCACCAGTATGTTTACTTTTCCTCCTACTTAACTCACTAGCTCAGCTTTGTAAGAAGGGCTTCTCTGCTTGTGTGTTGTTTTTGTTTGGTGTGAGGAGAGCAGAAACATCAGATCTTTATTCAATCTACTACAGTCATCTCTTACAGTGCCCTATCCCTATTAATACCAGGAGTGTTGTGATCTTCCTGCACACAGTGCCCTAACCCTGATACCAGTCTGAGACAGCTCCCTCCCTGCATTACTAGTGAGAGGCTGGCTTCACAGACAGGGGGGAGCTGCCTGACCCTCACTCCTGACTTCCCCCATGTCCCAGCTAGTGAATGGTGTGTGCGTGAGGGGGGGGGGGGGGAAGATGGTGAAGTCTGAGACAGCTCCCTCCCTGCATTACTAGTGAGAGGCTGGCTTCACAGACAGGGGGGAGCTGCCTGACCCTCACTCCTGACTTCCCCCATGTCCCAGCTAGTGAATGGTGTGTGGGTGAGGGGGGGGGGGGGGAGGATGGTGAAGTCTGAGACAGCTCCCTCCCTGCATTACTAGTGAGAGGCTGGCTTCACAGACAGGGGGGAGCTGCCTGACCCTCACTCCTGACTTCCCCCATGTCCCAGCTAGTGAATGGTGTGTGGGTGAGGGGGGGGGGGGGGGGGGGGAGGATGGTGAAGTCTGAGACAGCTCCCTCCCTGCATTACTAGTGAGAGGCTGGCTTCACAGACAGGGGGGAGCTGCCTGACCCTCACTCCTGACTTCCCCCATGTCCCAGCTAGTGAATGGGGTGTGGGTGAGGGGGGGGGGGGAGGATGGTGAAGTCTGAGACAGCTCCCTCCCTGCATTACTAGTGAGAGGCCGGCTTCACAGACAGGGGGGAGCTGCCTGACCCTCACTCCTGACTTCCCCCATGTCCCAGCTAGTGAATGGTGTGTGGGTGAGGGGGGGGGGAGGATGGTGAAGTCTGAGACAGCTCCCTCCCTGCATTACTAGTGAGAGGCTTTCTTCACAGACAGGGGGGAGCTGCCTGACCCTCACTCCTGACTTCCCCCATGTCCCAGCTAGTGAATGGTGTGTGGGTGAGGGGGGGGGGGGAGGATGGTGAAGTCTGAGACAGCTCCCTCCCTGCATTACTAGTGAGAGGCTGGCTTCACAGACAGGGGGGAGCTGCCTGACCCTCACTCCTGACTTCCCCCATGTCCCAGCTAGTGAAGGGTGTGTGGGTGAGGGGGGGGGAGGATGGTGAAGTCTGAGACAGCTCCCTCCCTGCATTACTAGTGAGAGGCTGGCTTCGCAGACAGGGGGGAGCTGCCTGACCCTCACTCCTGACTTCCCCCATGTCCCAGCTAGTGAATGGTGTGTGGGTGAGGGGGGGGGGGAGGATGGTGAAGTCTGAGACAGCTCCCTCCCTGCATTACTAGTGAGAGGCTGGCTTCACAGACAGGGGGGAGCTGCCTGACCCTCACTCCTGACTTCCCCCATGTCCCAGCTAGTGAATGGTGTGTGGGTGAGGGGGGGGGGAGGATGGTGAAGTCTGAGACAGCTCCCTCCCTGCATTACTAGTGAGAGGCTGGCTTCACAGACAGGGGGGAGCTGCCTGTCCCTCACTCCTGACTTCCCCCATGTCCCAGCTAGTGAATGGTGTGTGGGTGAGGGGGGGGGGGGGAGGATGGTGAAGTCTGAGACAGCTCCCTCCCTGCATTACTAGTGAGAGGCTGGCTTCACAGACAGGGGGGAGCTGCCTGTCCCTCACTCCTGACTTCCCCCATGTCCCAGCTAGTGAATGGTGTGTGGGTGAGGGGGGGGGGGGTGGATGGTGAAGTCTGAGACAGCTCCCTCCCTGCATTACTAGTGAGAGGCTGGCTTCACAGACAGGGGGGAGCTGCCTGACCCTCACTCCTGACTTCCCCCATGTCCCAGCTAGTGAATGGTGTGTGGGTGAGGGGGGGGGGAGGATGGTGAAGTCTGAGACAGCTCCCTCCCTGCATTACTAGTGAGAGGCTGGCTTCGCAGACAGGGGGGAGCTGCCTGACCCTCACTCCTGACTTCCCCCATGTCCCAGCTAGTGAATGGTGTGTGGGTGAGGGGGGGGGGGAGGATGGTGAAGTCTGAGACAGCTCCCTCCCTGCATTACTAGTGAGAGGCTGGCTTCACAGACAGGGGGGAGCTGCCTGACCCTCACTCCTGACTTCCCCCATGTCCCAGCTAGTGAATGGTGTGTGGGTGAGGGGGGGGGGGGAGGATGGTGAAGTCTGAGACAGCTCCCTCCCTGCATTACTAGTGAGAGGCTGGCTTCACAGACAGGGGGGAGCTGCCTGTCCCTCACTCCTGACTTCCCCCATGTCCCAGCTAGTGAATGGTGTGTGGGTGAGGGGGGGGGGGGGATGGTGAAGTCTGAGACAGCTCCCTCCCTGCATTACTAGTGAGAGGCTGGCTTCACAGACAGGGGGGAGCTGCCTGACCCTCACTCCTGACTTCCCCCATGTCCCAGCTAGTGAATGGTGTGTGGGTAAGGGGGGGGGGGGAGGATGGTGAAGTCTGAGACAGCTCCCTCCCTGCATTACTAGTGAGAGGCTGGCTTCACAGACAGGGGGGAGCTGCCTGACCCTCACTCCTCCGGGGTATTGTGATCTTCCTGCACACAGTGCCCTATCCCTGATACCAGGGGTGTTGTGATCTTCCTGCATGCAGTGCCCTATCCCTATTAATACCAGGAGTGTTGTGATCTTCCTGCATGCAGTGCCCTATCTCTATTAATACCAGGAGTGTTGTGATCTTCCTGCACGCAGTGCCCTATCCCTGATATCGGGATGTGTGCAAGAAGATCACAACACCCCCGGTATCAGGAATAGGGCACTGTGTGCAGGAAGATCACAACACCCCCAGTATCAGGAATAGGGCACTGTGTGCAGGAAGATCACAACACCCCTGGTATTAGGGATAGGGCACTGTGTGCAGGAAGATCACAACACTCCTGGTATTAATAGGGATAGGGCACTGTGTGCAGGAAGATCACAATACCCCTGGTATCAGGGTTAGGGCACAAGTTCTAGTCACATTGACTGATCACATTACTTGTTTTGTCAAGCTACCAACTGTTTCCATTTCTCATCCCCCATATACTGTCAGTAGGAAACTTGGTAACATGAATAAATAAGAGGGCAGCCAATAGGAATACATATTCATTCCTAAACTGACCTTAACTGACCTGAAAAGTGTCAAATTGTATCATTTTCAGTTAGTGCGCACTAACTCCCAGTTAGTGCGCACTAACTCCCGTTAGTGCGCACTAATCGGAAAAAACGATTTTTAACGATTTTTTAACTAAAAAATCGTGCCTAAGACGATTTTCTTGCCCTGCCACACGATTTCTATCGTTAAGACGATATGGAAAACGATTCACATCCCTACCCCATATTGCTCATGCCTTGATGTGACCAGGTGTCTTGGGAGACCAGTCTTGAGTATGAATCTCACCCATATTCATTCCTCGGGCAATACCAGTTATAATTAATCTGCGCTTCTGCTCTAGTACCTTGGGCCAAATGGGCAAGCAGGGGAGATCCAGGGACAATAATACAAGAAACATGGCAGCCATGTCCCCCATATCCCAGGCCTTCCACCATGCACTCCTTACCCTCTGGCTGGGATATGAAAGCTTATATCATGTAGCTCTCACAACGTTGTACTCAGGCATGTGGCGGTTTTTACAACATAGATTATGTACTCATCGCTTTTCTTTACTGGCATGCTATTTAGCATCATACAGGTGCCACACATTCTCTTCTCGGAGCTTGCACAGATGGGGGTGCCAGCTTTCATCCATTTTCTTTATGGTCTCCATAGGGTAGATACTCTACATGCCCATTTCAGCCCATTGGTACTCTGTGCTATTCATATATGCTTGAGAAATAAGCTTGGTGGATACCTGGTAGTTTGGATGATTCAGGGATACCAAATTCCCTCTTTGATGTATATAGCACATCCCATGTGACAAATCCTGCAGGTTTTGGGATGGGGCCTTGACAGGCGCATGGCAGTATTCAGCACATTACAGAATGGAGGCATTCACATATGTTGGAGCCAATCTTCAGTATCCTCCTGGGCATCTGGAGGGGTCATGCTATCTCCAGAGCATCATGCAGAATATTTTCAGCATTATCATGGCTGACCGAGTAGTTGAACAAGAGCATCGAGGGTTGTTAAGGCCCTAGGCAGCTTTAGTGGTTAAGATATGTCCACAGCTAGGTTGATGAGGTGTCCACGGCAAGTGAGGTGTCACTACCATGGACTGGTGGTGGGGTTGACCACGACCTGGAGTGCACAACATGTACTATTCTTGAAAGCTGGCTGGGTAGAGAATACCAAGTAGCATGGTATTCCTACTCCTAGGTTGCATTAGTGGGTGACAGCGAGATTTGTCTTTCAAATCTTAGGCTTTGACAGCCAAAATTAGCCTGCACACCACCCAAATTGCATTGGCATATTTAATGAGTGATGCCTGCGCTTTTATGGAGCAGGACTTTGTTGCACCACAGAGAATTTAGTTGGTAATCAGGATAGAGTTATAGGCTGAGGGGCGAGTCTCCGACATCCCTGTGTCCCCCAACGGTGCTATGCTGCTGTAGCATGATACTATAGAGCACTTGTGAATTGGAGCAAGGCTTTGCCAGCCCTGTGTCCACAACAGCATTACATTGTTGTAGCAGAATCCTATGGAGTATTTGGTGAATGGAAATTCAGCATCGCAATGTCATGGTCACTCCTGGGGATTGAGAATATTAGTAATTGATGTTTTATAATTAATTATTAGTAAGTGTTTAGTAATTGAATTGATGTATACAATTGACCTATGCTGCTGCTATATCCATCCAATAAAGATCTTCTTTTGAATAATGGTTGTGACAGAGATGTTGCTTGCAAATATGACAAGAAATTTGGGACAGGGGTGGGGTGGGGTGGGGGGTTAATTATAGGTATGTTATGACCAGGAGGGATGTGAACCCTTGGACCGACGGGAGGTTGGTTAGACCTTAGGAGATGGCTCCTCAGGTTCCCCCGCTGGGCGGCAAGGCGGAACAGAAGATGGGACTGCCTGGATCTTTGCTGCTGGGGCCAAAAGGCCTTTGGGAGGACAAAGAAGTGAGAAGTCTGTGTCAGGGCCAACTGGATCTTCGCCACTGGAAGCCCGCGTTCCTCCCGTGAGAAGCCCATAGGGACACAAGCCGCTGGAACTTAGGTGGGCCCTTGAGGATGGAGAATCTGTCGAGGAAGTCCAAAGTCGAGTACCAGAGGATCACCGCTTGCCAGTCCGAAGTCACACACCGAGGAATCACCACTTGCCAATCCGAAGTCACACACTGAGGAATCACCGAGAAGAAACAGGAACCAGGAACCCGAGGCACCAGGAGACTCACCGGAGCGAGTAGACTCGTTGCCAAGTCGAGGAGTGAGTGAAAGGAGCCTGCTTATATACTTTCCTGTGCCTAGCCCATCAGGAACAGGTGAAGTCAATTTGGAGGACAAGGCCCCTTTAAATTCTCTGAGGAGGCGCGGCCTCGCGCCTAAGGGCAGGGCAGCCATCTTGGCCCCGGGAGCGGAGCAGAGCGGCCCGACGCCACGAGGGAAGGCCTGGGTGTCTCCCCCACCGGCGACCACCGCGGGGACCTGCGCCAAGGTGCGGGGTTGAACGGAGCTGGACTCCAGCGACCTCCCCGATGCTGCCGCGGCGGCTCTGATGCCGCGAGTCAGGTAGGGGGTCACGGTCGCGGGTGGCCACAGCCGCGAGGCACAATAAGACAGGCGGGAGGAAGAGGTTACATCTGAGATGGTTGTGTGCAGGCAAGTTTGTGAGAGCTCTTAAGGATAATTTTCAAAGTGAACTTATGAGAATAAGTTTACTTTGAAAACTGGTACAACCCATGCGCTTTAGCCACACATAAATTAAACAGGTTGTTTTAAAATTATCCTCTTAATTTCTTTAGTGCAGGCTGTTAAAAAGTTGCAGATCTCCGTGGAAATCTGCAGCCAGGACCCTGAAAAGCAATCAAGTGCTGTCTGGGGGTCCTGTATTTTGCCTTGGAGCTTCTTAGTAATGTGTTGTACAGCAAATTCCATGCACCGATGTGATCATACTACAGCTATGCGGAGGCAAATCAAACTGTGATTCTCCGCTGTGAGCTGGAAAAACTGAGCTTTATTTCTCAGGGAAAGTAATGAGTGTGTTTGATGAAATTCAGAAGAATTGCTTCAGAAATGGATATTTACCATTTCTATTGTGAAACCGTAAGTACCGCATTGCTCAGGTTAGACAGGGTTCATAGTACATTGGTTGGGCAATAAGCTGCATCATGCAATCATTCTATATCCGAGCAGTAGGGAACTGTTGTAAGCAAAAGGCAGGACAACCTGCAAATTCCTTCCAGGAGTAAGAGACTCCTCAATGCCATCACGCAGAGCACAAAGAAACACTAGATGCAAGCTGAAGCTTTGCTCACAACAGTCTCGGTGAAGCAAATGGGAGTGGAATCGCTTTGATTAATTTACACCCAAGGTCACACATACATGTGTAACAGTCAATAGCAATCTAATTAGTGTAATGTATCATTCACAGTTTAGGATGGAAGAAGCATACGAGTACCACGGGGAGCATTGATCCTCCAGGATAATTCTATTGTCTGGTGGGAGACAGAGGAGAACTGGCAAAAGCAGGGATGCAAAGCTTTTGCAATATAATGTTAAAGCTCCCTGACTGGTGTTTGGGGTAAGAAAAAAGACATTACAATTTGCGCTCTATTAACCGTATGACGGGTGCATTCTGTTTATTTCTGACACCTGGGACCAATGTTCTCTATAAGATGAACGGCCACACAGATGGAGTCCTGTGGCCCTGCTAAGCTGCTCACGCTGTGCGTAAATTTATGGCAGTGGGTTGGTGTGGTGGGGCAGTCCTACCCGGCAGTTCTGTGCATGCAGAGAAAAGCACTGCAAGCATAATTGCTCCTGTAGGAGAAAATTATGTCTAATGCATGTTATTGTGGTACATCCAGGGTGAAGCTTTCCCCTGTGTCTTATTCAGATTGTGAAATACTCTGTCACTATTAAAACAGACTCAAAGAACAACTTTCATGTTGCTTACAAAAATGGCCACTCCAGCAGCTAGCCACATACAAGTTTCCTTTATGAGTGAATGCCAGAGCAAAAGAAGCAGACACTATTTTAGGAATAAGCTGGCTTGGAAGTCCTACTTTGTTTTATGCCTAGCAAAAGAGCAGTTTCCGATGTCAACTCATGTCCCATTATACTGATGGAGCTGATGTCCGTTCTCAGTGGGATAGTACAGGACGGATGTGCCCAGCAGTTGAGGAACAGAATTCTCAAGACTCTTGACCCCATGTTGCTTTGACTTTTTAAACTGGTCTCTCAACATGGAGGGAGGTGCATGTGCTATACGTCGTTAACAGTTTATTACTCCAGAGAAAACACCTTTGTCAAAAATAAATAGTTAAAAAAAAAAACACCTCTATACATTTTAACTGTAAAATCTGATTTTTCTTAGAAGGCGCGAGAGCTTCTTTCACTTTAGTTACACATCACATAAGCTACCACAAATGTGCTGGCAAGCCATGTGGTTCCAAGAACAGGCATATAGATGATCTGATGACAATTCTAGGGTAAAAATAGCATGATGGCTGTTCTTTGTTAGAGAGGAATGTATGCATTTTCATTCCAATCTGAAAGAATGCAAGTTGCAGCTGTCCTCTGCGTGATATCTGCAAGACCTTAGAGATGGCGATGATATAAATAACATTAAAAAAAATAGCTCAAACTACTTATCTGCAGGATTTCTGGTGTTTTTGATCCAAAAATGATCCCGCTGAAGTAAACTTGATTATTAGACAATCAACCTGTAAATTACTTTTCTGGATTCAATCATGCATGGGAAATGAGAGAAAGCATTTAATATTGTTTCAATGTATCACAATTGGTACATATGGTATATCTCTTACAAGCTTTCTTTATAAACTCATGGTGAAAACTTGAAGCATGATGAATAACCAAAGCCATAAGGTAATTAACAGTACTCAGGTAAGGGAATCTTTAAACCCTTGTAGAGAAATGGGAAAAAGGGCAATATCTGGAAAGCTATATAAATAAAGTACTGGATCTAGAGTCAATCATGGAAGTGGATGACTTGGATGTAATGGTTCTTAAGTGGTGCATGGAAAAAACATGACAGGGGTATAGTAATATTGAGGTACAATCTCTTCAGGAAGGGCAGGGTAGGGAGAAAGGGAGGAGGAGGTATGTATATATAAATACCAAAATGATTAAAGTAACAGCAGGACTTACAAGGTAAGAAGGAGACACTGTGGACTAATCTAGAAAGAGAAATGGCAGAAGAAATGGATAAGATGTGATGAAGGAGAGTGGTGTGCATAGTTGGTTTTTTGTGCCCTTTTCATTTTTGGATTTGGGGGGACCATTTCGGTATACCTTTGGATCAGAATTTTTTTTTTCGGCAAAATTTGGTTTGTTAAAAAAATAACCACCCCAAACTTTCTAATTTCATTAAGTATAAAGCCCCCCACAAGACTCATCTAAAGTCCTTGGTGGTCCAGCAGGGGGCCCAGTAATGATCTCCCGCTCCTGGGCTGTCAGCTGCCATAAACAAAATGGCACCGGTGGCCCTTTGCTCTTACCATGTGACAGGGGCTACCGGTGCCATAGGGCAGTCCCTGTCTCAGGGTAGGAGCAATGGACGGCTTGTGCCATTTTGTTTATTGGTAGCCAATGGCCCAGAAGCGGGAGATCGCTCTTGGGCCCCCTGTTGGAGCACCAGGGATTTTGGGTGAGACTTGGGGGTTGTAAGGAGAGTGGGGGGCTTTATATTTAATTAAATTGGAAGGGGTTTGGGGTGGTTATTTTTTTTTTTTTAGGTGCATTCTCCCCAAAAAAAATTGCTAGGAAAAACTCACAAAATTTTGTGGGTTTTCCTAACATTTTCTTTTGCTTCTCAAAATGCAACGAAATAGGAAATATCGTCTTTATTTCCTATTTCGCGGCAAATTTATTTATTTATTTATTTTTAATTTTTATATACCGATGTTCCTGTATATGATACATATCGCACCAGTTTACATATAAACTGAACAATCGCCGTGAGGCGGGTACAAAGAACATGAGGTATAATGAACAAAAACACCAAAAAGGCAACAAAGAACATTTGGTACAATAGAAGTATACTGAGGTATAATATAAACATTGGGCTATAAAGGATGAGACCTCAAAATAATACTAAGGTATAAAATAAACCTAGGGCTATATAGGATGAAACCTCAAAATGAACTTAGGGGAATGCCATGCTAAAGGGAAATACTGGAGTAGCTGAGGATAGCTGGTAGATATGAATCAGCTAGCGGGCGATAACAGTGGGAGGGTTATCTCTCCACGAAGGCCTGGCTGAATAGCCATGTTTTCAGCTTCTTTTTAAAAAACAGAGGGCAGGGTTCTTGGCGGAGGTCTGGAGGGAGGGAGTTCCAAAGGGGGGGACCAGCTGTGGACAGGGCACGCTTCCTTAATGAAGTTTTAGTAGGAGGGGTGTAAAGAGTGTCTTTGTATGCTCTTCTGATCGGTCTGTTTGAGATGTGTGGCCGTAGGAAAGTTAGATTGAGGGGGGCGATATTGTGAAGGGCTTTATGGATCATCATGAGGGCTTTGAAGAGAATCCTGAATTTGACTGGTAACCAGTGGAGGTTCTGAAGGATGGGGGTGATGTGATCTCTTTTGCTGGCGTTGGTAAGTATCCTGGCGGTCGCGTTCTGGACCATCTGTAAGGGTTTAATGGTGTTGGCCGGTAGACCCAGAAGAAGGGAGTTGCAGTAATCCACTTTTGACAAGATGATTGATTGGAGCACCAAGCAGAAGTCCCGGAGGTGTAGGAGTGGTTTTAGTTTTCTGAGTACTTGAAAGTTGTAAAAGCATTCCTTGGAGGTGTTATTGATGAATTTTTTCAAGTTAATCTGGTTGTCGAGCAGGACACCCAGGTCTCTCACGTGTGGTGCGTGATTAAATGGAATTTTGGATAGTTGGGAGGAGCTGGGTGAGTTAAGAGGAATGTTGTTGTTGTCTTGAGCTATTATAAGGATTTCTGACTTGTTGGTATTGAGGACAAGGTTGAGGCTGGTGAGAAGTCGATTGATGGCCTGGAGGCAACTATTCCAATGGGACCATGTTTTGTGAAGCAACTCTGTGATAGCGATGAGGATCTGAATGTCGTCCGCATAGAGGCAGTGAGTTAAGTTTAGATTGGTGAGTAGATGGCAGAACGGGAGGAGGTAGATGTTGAATAGGGTGGGTGAGAGAGATGATCCCTGGGGGACTCCCAAGTTGGATCTGACTGGGTGTGATTCTTTATTATTGATCCTGGTTATACAATCCACAAAAAAAAAAAAAAAGGAATACATACAAAAACAAATATAAATGGTATACTTATTATATATACCATTCATCAACTAAGGTAATAATAGAAGGAAGGGAGAGAAAATATAGGAGAAACCAGGAAAATAATTATTTAAGAAACTGACTTAACATGACTCAAGCAGTGATAAATTCAAAAGGGTCACCATCTAGACCTAATTATTCCCAAAGGAGGGAGAAAAAGCATTTCTGGAATTGATGAAGGATTTAAGTTGTTCAGGCAGAAAAAACACAAAACAATCATTGCGATATCTAATAACACATTTACAGGGATATCTGATAACAAAAGAACATCCTAAAGAAAATAGCCTAAGAGCAAGAAAATATCTCTCCTTCTCTCTTGTGTAGAGCTGCAAAATCAGGAAGAATAGAAATGTTGTCCATGAAATAAGGAAGAAATATTCCTAAAATTTTTCATCCCCTCACTCACATCCTGTTGGGAACTAAAGGAAACAAGTAACGCAGAGCGCTCAATAATCTCAGCACTGGAGTCTTCAAGGAAATCAGTCAGATTTTCAATAACGTTAGGTAAACGTTCAGCCTGGAGTTGCTGAGGGTTCCCTTTGTTAAAGGAAGGAATAAAGTGCATCTTATTTATGGAGGGAACCTTTTCAGAGTCAAAGTGAAGATTATCAAGGAAATACTTCCTCAGGGTCTGGTTGGAATTCTCACCCACCACCTTGGGGAAGTTCAAAAAACATAAATTGAAATGCCTTTCCTTATATGATTCTTCAGATACTCAAGCCTAAGATAGAGATTATTTCGATCCTTCACCACCGTGGCATTACAGGTCTGACTATTCCCGATGGCAGTCTCAGTTGCAGGGAGTTTAGGCCTAGATTCATCATTCAGCTATATTTATAGCACAATGATGGCCTGCAAACAAAAAAGGGGGAGGGGGGTATAGTGTGCAGCCGGCCGCACCACGGTGATGCGGTTTTGCCCACTGCGGTGCGGCGGTGCATGGGAAAAGGTGTAGTTATTTCCCGTGGTACTGCTGATGATGATGTGAAAAAGATTATCACCCGCAGTGCTGCCAGGACATAACTCCGCCCGAACCCCGCCCACACTCCTCCCCTTCCCTTAATTTGAATAGCACCGCCACGATGCAGCCGGTATCACGTGCAGTAAGGCTTTATCGCACGCGATAAGGCCCTAACTCACGCGATAAGGCCACATCGCAGCTTGATGAATGACCCGGTAAGTTTGTATTTCAGAAAGCTGAGTATCATAATTCCCCAAAGCTTCCACCTTGTTAGAAAGAAGGTCAATTTATGTGTTACACTCCTTCATAGAACAGCCAAAGCCTACCATCAAGTTCCAGATTGCGTCTATGATAACCATCACTGGTTCTGCCGGAAAAGGAGGAGACTTGTGAAGGGGCCCAAAGGCACAGAACCTGGAGCACCACGTAACTTCAGAGCCAAAGAGTCCACCGCCTCCTCCTGAATCTCGGCACGGGATGAAGAAGCCAAACAAACTGGAAAACTGGCTCTCCCTGCATCCTTGATCAGTGACGCAGGCAATGGCGATTCCAATGCCAAGCCTCCATGCGCTCCCCCCTCCGCCAACGCCGACAGCGTATCAGCTGACGTCGTGATCTGCAAAGGGGAAGCGAGTCTTTGTGCCAGCGGGAGCTGAGGATCCGGGGGGGCTTAAAGTGACCTCTCCAAGCAGAGTGGAATCTCCTTCACCCGCTGTCACAGCAGAGTTTACATTCCCCAAATGCACTGCATACCGGAGAGGAAAGTTGGCAAAAGTTGCTGTCCAGGTAAAAGGGGTGCATCTGGAGGGAAGACTCGAATGTTACCTTTGCGTTTAGATGGCACATCTGAGGAAAAAAACAAAGATTCAAAGCAAGTAACAAAGAGCAGTTCCTTCATCCGGTTTCATGCCGCCATCTTCCTCCCCCAGCCTCGGGTTTTTGTTTGTTTGTTTCATTACTTACACACCATCCATAGCAGAAGTAAAGATTTGCAGTATGGGACCCTGGTGCACACTTGTGTGTGAGTAAATACTTAGGGGTAGATTTTTAAAAACAGCGCGATCGCGTACTTTTGTTTGCACAGCAGGCGCAAACAAAAGTACGCTGGATTTTATAAGATACGCGCATAGCCGCGCTTATCCTCTAAAATCCTGGATCGGCGCGCGCAAGGCTGCCGATTTTGGGCAGCCGGCACGCGCCGAGCCGTGCAGCCTGCCTCCGCTCCCTCCGAGGCCGCTCCGAACTCTCTTTTGCCCTCCCCTCACCTTCCCCTCCCTTCCTCTACCTAACCCACCCCCCCAGTCCTATCTAAACCCCCCCTTTACCTTTGTCCGTAGATTTACTCCTGCAAGAAGCAGACGTAAATCTACGCGCGCCAGCAGACTGCTGGCGCGCCGTGCTCCGACCCGGGGGCTGGTCCGAAGGCCTGAACCACGCCCCCGGGCCGGTGCCACGCCCCCGGTCCCGCCCCCAAAATGCCGCGTCATCGGGTCCTGCCCCCGACACGCCCCCTTCCAAAAACCCCGGGACCTACGCACGTCCCGGGGCTCTGCGCACGCCGGCGGCCTATGGAAAATAGGCGCGCCGGCGCGCAAGGCCCTGCTCACGTAAATCCGGGCGGATTTACGCGAGCAGGGCTTTTAAAATCCGCCCGTTAAAGTGCATGTTTCATGTTACAGATCTGGACCACCCCTGTGCCTCCCATGCTCCACCAAGAGCCTGCCCACATCCTGCCCCTTTTTTTTCCTTTCCCATTTCTGCGCGTACTGGGAGTTATGCACATACTTGGGCGCTTCTTAAAATCCATGCGGCGCACGCTAGCCCGAGATACTTGTGTATCTCTTGGCTTCAGAACGTACGGCTTTTAAAATTTGTCTTTAAGAGAAGCTTAAAGCAAAGGTAACCCCAATATTTAAAAAGGGCTCCAGGGGTGATCCGGGAAACTACAGACCGGTTAGCCTGACTTCAGTGCCAGGAAAAATAGTGGAAAGTGTTCTAAACATCAAAATCACAGAACATATAGAAAGCCATGGTTTAATGGAACAAAGTCAGCATGGCTTTACCCAGGGCAAATCTTGCCTCACAAATCTGCTTCACTTTTTTGAAGGAGTTAATAAACACGTGGATAAAGGTGAACCGGCAGATATAGTATACTTGGATTTTCAGAAGGCGTTTGACAAAGTTCCTCATGTGCTTGTGGCCAATATAGGTTATATTTTTTTCCATGTATTAGTATGCCAACAAAATGTTTTCTTACTCAAGATTTGCTTGAATGTACATTGAAATGCAGTAAAAAAAAAAAAAAAGAAAGAAAGAAAGAAAACATTTTGTTGGCATACTAATACATGGAAAAAAATGTAACCTATATTGGCCACAAGCTATCAAAATAGGAAAAAGAAACAATAATGCCAAAATAATCCAAGTCCTCATACTGGGGAACCAAGCACAGTGCCAAGGTAATTTTTACAAATAAAGGAAAGAGCTAGCTTAAGAGAGGTATAAATCTATAGAAAGGACACCCATTCCCAACTATTAGGAGGTCAATTAGCATTTAAAGGAAAATTTCCTACCACATTTAACCCTTTGTCAGCCAAAAAATTAGATAACTGAGAAGGATGAAAGAAACTTTAAGAAGCCTCATTATATTTAATAAGGCTTTTGCTTGGGTATTTCAAAATGAAAAAAAGCACCCAATAGCAAAACTTTAGGTCTCATTAAGAGAAATTGTTTTCTCTTTTTTTTTGTGTATTCTTGGCCAAATCGGGAAAAACTCTAACTTTAAAATTAAGAAAAAGCTCTGAACGATGTCTAAAAACCATCTTGAGTCCAATTCCTATCTGACTCTAGAAGGAAGGAAGCAATTAAAGATGCTGTTTGAGCAATTTCACTATCTGAGGCCTCTAGAACTGCAGGCATATTTAAATTGTCAGAAACCACTGGAGTTAAAGATTGCATATTTTGTCCCTCAACAGGTTTTTTCTTTAAAGGTGGTAAACAATAAATCTTTGCAGTTGGTGGAACTGCATGCTCAGGTACCTTTAATATTTCTATCAAATATTTCCTCCACATATCTTTAGCAGAAGTGTAGGGAACATTTGGAAAATAAAGCGCAAGTTCCTTCCATGGATTTGGTTTTCAAGACTTTCAGTCCTATTTGACGAAATCTGATTTTCTTTCATGAGTGATCGATGTAACTCAGTCACATTATCAATTTCCGTTTTTAACTTCACAATCTCCTCTTTCAGAGCTTGAACTTGGTTTCCAACATGAATAACTTGTTGAACTAAAGGGTTCAAGTGAGCTGTAATATTAGAATTTAAAGTCACAATCGTGTCCCAGATAAGGAGACTGTCCGAGGTCTTACCATGACAAAAGGCTTGAGAGATGGCAAACTTTTCGGTGACATTTTTTTCTTGTGGAAGTTCCTCCTCAAAATGCTGCCGAATACCTCCAAAGGGAACTGCTCCTGGAACGTCAGCAGAATCTCTGCCAGACTCTGCAGCAGTGGAGGCAGACAACGCGGTCTCAGAACGGGGCTCAGGTGACACAGCTTCATCAAAGTGCGCCGGGCTCCATTGCGGTGAGAGATTCCTTGCTGCAGCTGGGTTTACAGGTGCTGTCCTTTCCACCAGGGACGGCGATGTCAGTGAATCACGGAAGGAGTCGAGTACGTCTTCCTCTCGACTCTCTACCAGCGATTCTCCTCCCGCTAAAGAAACCCCCTCGCCTCACATGTGCATCCATCAGGCTGACGATCGGGTCTTTGGGAGAAGGCAGAGAGAATTCCCTCTCCTTGGACTTTTGCTTGCGGCTGGAATGAGGCATAATAACTCAGTAAAAAGCTAGGTAAAAGGAAGAGATGCGATGCCGTGAGAAGCTAGATCGCCATCTTCAGCTGTATTTCTTTTTCCACTGTATCCCAGCATTCCTTAAACTGGAAAATGGGAAACTGAGTCAAATGGCACCAGTGACCTGCATTCAGGAAACAGTCATGCTTATCAGTTTGATGATCCTTTTATCCTTTCTCAGGAGTAAATGTACTAAACTGCATTAACAGTAACATAAGCATTAACTTGTGTAAAACACCCTGAATTAGCATTAATGCAAAATGTATGCTAATGAGGCAAGGAAATGCAAAAGTATGCTGATTAGCTCATTACAAATGTAATCCCCTTTCACTGGGGTCATCTTTGGCTTCTGTGGCCCCGGAATGGGGTAAAGTCCATCAGTTGGGGACCAGAAAAATTCTGAAAGGTTCATGGGGACACTTCCATATAGCAAAAATCCAGAACTCAGGCCTGGATTTTCTAAAATTGCAGGCCTTAGTGAATTGCGTGGTACTGGGGGGCGGGCCTGCGATAGCCAGCAGCGATCGCACCACCGCAGTGTTATCGCTGCCAGCTTTTGCAAACCAATAGCGCCACCGTGAAAGGTGGTGAAAAGTGGTGCTATTGGGCGCGTTACTGGCGGCGATAAGGGCCTTACCTTTTCGCCATCAGTGATATCTTCGCCACGTCTGCCCTGGTGCTGCCCCGACTCCTCCCCTTCCGGTGACGACTCTGCCCCAACTCCACCCCGATCTAGCTATCGCACGTGAAAACTATAGAAAATGACCCCCCTCAGTTTGTAGTTCCAATGAAATTTGAATTTATTAGAGTTCAAAATTTGGTCAAAATTCAATTAAACTTATCAGTATAAAGTCCAAGATAGAGAAATCTTGAAGCAACAGGCAGAAAAGAATATATAATTCAGTCACAACTACAGCACAGTTCAATATCCGAATTGCAGAATTCCTTTCAGATGTAAATTCAAGGCTTCTTTTGTTGACCACAAGATTTTCAGGGTAACCGCCGCATAGCAATAACTCTTCTCTCTATCTTAACTTTGGGCTTCCCCAGAAAGGATCAAAACCCCCTTCTCCTTAGAGCTTTAGATCCTTTGGATGGCTCGCAGTATTCCTAACCACACAACCACCTCGCTCCTGGGATGCTTCAAATAGCTAAAATATATCACTTTCTGAGCTCACTCTTCACTAATCTACCTAAATAGAATCCTCAGTTAGGAATCCCTGCACTTCTCCTTCTGTCCTTACACTTTACGCTTCACTTCAGCCTTATATCAATTCTCTCTCCCCTGCCTGGTGCTGAAACAATATTTATACCCCCATTCAGCCCCTCCTTCACAGGCAAACAAGGAAAAAAAAATCCAACTTTGCATTCTGCTGAGCACTGCTTCTACAGAGCTCTCTGTCGTCTGTCCCTTTGCAGGCAGAATAACTCTCCAGATCTTTCTGATGACCCTAGGCAGGGTTACACTTATTAGCGATGTGATAAATAACGCATGTTAAAACATGTATTATTATTGTTTATTTGTATACCCTCAATCCGACAAAACAATCTTGGAGGTTCACAACAAGCAAATAACATGAAATAACAGTATACATAAACGAAATACTTAACCTAATGTACAGAAATTTAAATCATTTTTACAATAATCAACCGCTATCGTTTTCAGAAATGCAATGTTAAATAACCATGTTTTCAGTGCTTTTTTAAAGATCTTAATATTCGGCTCTAATCTTAGCTTGAACGGCATAAAATGTAATGTAGATGCATTAACACAGAAAGGTAGCTCTACTTTGGAGAGGTACAGTTAACGTTTTATGTTGTCGTCTGCATTAACACAGTACATTACCATTTACTTTAACACATGCCTTATCTACATCTAATTAACATCGGTCAATAAAATGTGGATTAAACACTACATTAAGGTGTGTTAATGGCAGATGTTAATGCAGTTGAGTATACTGGACACTTGTGGATGCTATGATGTCTCTTGCAGAGATTCATGCATATGGCATGCATTCCAAGCATTATGAAAGCACATACGTATTGTGTTATACATAAGCCTATGCATGCAATTGGCAAGCATTTATAGAACCATATTAAAAAAAAAACCTTGTGCAGTCTCATTGTGCTGTAGCATTTTATTTTATTTTACATCATTCTTCTCAAGTCTTATTCAATATATGAATAATTAAATCATCCCAGCTCTCTACTCTTCTCCAGGTTCCATGCCACTCTTTCTTAAGAGTTATTTGCAGCCTGAGGTCTCCCCTGATTAAAATATAAAAAAAATTCCTCTAAAACCAAAACAAAACCTGCAGAACTTTAAGTTCCAGCATGCTCTGAGATGCAAATTTGATGTAAATAAAAAAAGAAATGGGAGGCTGGCCAGAGTTTGCACTGCTGGGAGGTTGTGGCATAGGAGATTTCAATGTGTACATTTAAAAAGATGATAGTTTGAAGGGAACAGCTTTGTTTTTAACCTTCTGACTGGAACTGGGATTTCCCAGTTTGCAAAAATACATTCTAACCATTTCTATTTTTTGTAACGGAAACACAATGAAACTGCATTTTGTAAACTTTGTTGAGGATGGAAATGGCAAGTCACTAGAAATAGCAAAGTAACCATGCAAGTTCATTGTGTAAAGGTCCGTGGATCGCTATGAACGCAGCCTGCCAGCCAGGCCAGGTGGATGTGAACTCCGTGGTTATAGCTGAATACATCACGTCCGCAATATCAGTATTCTGCTAGCACATGCACATTCTGGTACTTATCTACTTACATTTTAGCTGATGAACTTGCCTTATGGCTGTTTATTGTATTGACAATGCATGTTTGCTGTGTTTTGCATCAAGTTGTGAACGGAGATGAGCAACACCAGGGCAAGATATTTTTCTTATTCTGGACTGGCAATGACAAGTAATATCATGGGCATAATAAAGATAGCAATAGAAGCAGTCTAAAGTTGATTGTAATTTTAGTTCAGCATTATATTGACTGTGATTCATGTGTGCCTATGAAAGGAATGGACATAAATGATGACAAGGTTGATCAAGTCTACCTGAATACAATGCTAAGAAAACAAGTCAGATTTTTTGTCAAAAATGAGTTTGGATTATTATTAAATAGAGAAAGATCAGACACAGTTTGTATATGAATGATGGTAACACTGGATGTGGTAAAAACAAATGCTTGAAAATATTCCAAGGATATTATGAAGCAGGACTTTAAACAGATATGAAAAAGAAACAGCAAATTTCTTTGAATAAAAAGTTATTTATTCACAAAGGGAGTTTTGCTCTCTTAGCTGCTCTAAAAATGATTGATGTCTGTAAAGAAAAGCTGGAAGGAGTTTTGAGTTAAGGCTATTGTCATAACAAGGAGACAATAGCCATAGTATCTGGAATAGCCTATGAAGTGGCAAAGATTAAAAACAGCCTTCCATTGACTGAATGTGAAACCGATTTGAAAGAATCAAATGGCGTTTGACATAGGTCAAGTTCTTCATTCACATAGGGGTAGATTTTAAAAGGTGTGCGTGGGAGTAGATTTGTTCGCGCAACTCGGCGCAAACATAACTACTCCCGATTTTATAATATGCGTGTGCTGCCGCGCGCATGTTATAAAATACAGGGTCAGCGCACGCAAGGCTGCGCAAAATCAGCAGCCTGCGCGTGCCGAGCCGCGCAGCCATCCTCAGTTCCCTCCGAGGCCGCTCCGAAATCGGAGCGGCCTCAGAGGGAACTTTCCTTCCGGCCCCTCCCCTACCTTCCCCTCCCTTCCCCTATCTAACCCACCCCCAGCCCTAACTAATTCTCCCCCCTACCTTTATTTTACAAGTTACACCTGCCCGAGGCCACCTGCCGGCGCGCCATGTTCCGGTCCAGGGGCTGGTCCGGAGGCCATGGCCACGCCCCGGAACACCATCGATGACGCGCCGGCCGCGACACACCCCCAGACACCCCCCCCCCCCCCCAGGAAAGCCCTGGGACTTACGCACATTCCGGGGCTTGCGCGTGCTGCCGAGCCTTTGCAAGATAGGCTCGGCGCATGCAGGGGGTGGAAGGGGCAGCTTTTCGGGGGTTACTCGCGTATCCCTTTGAAAATCTGCCCCTAAATGCTTATGCAAGCATCAGATATTAAATATTGAAACAGTGTAAGAAAATCCTTGTTCAAAACATAATTGATTCTAAATAAAAACTCTTATAAGTACTGATAAATTTATGGTACTTGGTCAAGATTTGAATTTGATTTTTCACATATGTGTTTCTCTGACTGGAATGGACATGGAACAGCCAGTTAACCTGTTTTTCAATTTGAGTGACCACCATCACTAAATCATTTTTTGATATAATTGGGGTTTACTGAACATTTGGTGCCTGCTGTCTGTCATGTTCTAATATTGGTGTTCCGACAATCAAGTGCAATGAAAAAAATGACTTAAGGACGTTTTCTCCAAAATTCTTTTGGACATCCTAATTTAGAAGGTAATTTGCAAAAGCATTTATGTGTGCAAAATTGTTTTGAAAAGTACAAGGGGAAGTGATTTTGCACATACTCAGGTGAATTTTCAAAGGTCTTAAGCATGTAAAAGTAACATACTATTGTAGCAATTTTCAAAAGCGCATTTACCCGCAAGTGCACTTAACGCGAGTATATCCCATGGACAGTGCAATGACATGTATTGCAGCAATTTTGAAATGCCTACTTACACAGGTAAGGTGCATTTACATGTGTAAAACCCAGTTTTAAGCATGTAAATGCTTTTGAAAATCAAGCCCTTTGTTATGAGCTTGAAAGCGGCATTCCCAGGGGCTTTGTTGAAGGAAAGCCCCTGGGAATGCGCATACTTCGGTTTTTGAAATCTTGCATGCATGTGCATGTGTGCATATTTACACCAGCTCCCAAGCAGGCTTGCATATGCTGTGCAGACGTTCACATACACCTGCTAAGTCTGCTTTGAAAATTAGGGTTGAAGTTTGTGTGTACTTTCTACATGTGGACTTCAGCCCTATGCAGGTAGTTATAAAATTACTCTCTCAATTTAATCAGGGTTCCTTTAGGCATACTGATATAACACTGCATTACGTGGAAACAACACTGATTTATAACTTTGTTGACACACTGCAGTAAATGGAATGCTATAAGAGTGTGCTCTGTACAGATAACACCGAAGATACTGACATAATCTCAGGCATCTCAGAGGCCTGGAGGACGAGGGACAGCCAATGGGACACGGTGATACCAGGGCACAAAATATATCAAAATGTCAGAACAGGTAGAAGTGGTGATGGCGTGGCCCTGCATTACTATGTTTTGCTGTTTTGTTTCTTTTTATTTTATATAGCTGGATATGATATGTTTTTTATTTCTTATTATCCATTTTGTACACCAATTTGGGTGGCCATTATATCAAAGGACAGGATAACAGTTTTATAAATACACTAACGTATGAATTTTTAATCAGCCATTTTCAAAAGGGCCCGGCCACACACATAACTCCCATTACACGTAGAAATGCCAGGGCTGAAGGAAAGGGGCGGTCCAGCGGGCAGGGAGGGGCAGGGCTGGAGGCGGCCAGTACAGCAGCCATTTGCCGCTGTGCCGGGGAAGCGCGCGCCAGCCATCGGCCAGCATGCGCAAGTTGCTTCTGCTCCAATGGAGCAGTTAGCAACAACAAAAAAAGCGAAAGATAGGAAAAAGGATTTAGGGGGTGGGAAGGACAGGAGAAGAGGAAGGGAGTGTGGACAGGGGGGTAGGGAAGTTCCTGGGGAAGGCCGGGATGCGTTGCCGTGTGAAAATTGCATAAGTCCCCCCCCCCTTGTGCACGCCGCCTGCACATGTGTGCGCGGATTTTAAAATCCGGCGAGCATGTGTGCGCAGCCCCTGGATTTTATAACATGCGCACGCCAGTGTGTGCATGTTATAAAATTCACACGTCCATGTGTGCGTGCCGGGGCGCACGGGCACATGGCAGTGTGCGCATACGTTTAAAAATCTACCCCTAAATAAATACATTACATATACCAGAGAAAGCCATATGTTAAGGATTCCATAGGTAAAGTAGGATACAAATTCTGCAGGAAAGAAATTGTAATCTCTACGGATAGAAATTCCATGTGTGACAGGGAAGAGTATAATAGTGGGGGATTTAGTATTGTTCCCCCAACCAGGATGGTGAAACAGATTGAGAAATGTTAATAGAGATTAAATAGGCTAACAAACATAGAAACACAATAATAATGGGACATGTCAATTATTCTAATATTGATTGGTGAATATCTCATCAGTTTCTTTAATGTTTTATCTTATATATAATGGATGTTAAATAAATAATAATAAATAATCTTCATGCCATAAATCAGCATTTCCCAACCAGTTTGCTGTGGCACACTTGTGTGCTGTGGTGCAGGTGTGCAGTGAAAAAAGCCTGATAGAAAGGAGTTGAGGCACAGCTATAGTTTTCAATTTCTTTCCTTCCTGGCTTGCAGGATGTCCTCCTGCCAGTGGAGGAGGGATGGTGGTAGTGGTGGTGGGGAGGTGGTGGAGAACAGCGTTTTTTCTATTGCTGTTGTTTTCCCCTCTGCTGGCTCTCCTCTGCAAATGAAACTGCACGGGACCCTGTAGTCTTGTGAGATCTACTGGCTCTGTGCAGTTCTGATTACAAAGAGAAGCTGGCAGAGGAAGAAGCAGCAGCCCCAGGGTGAGTGCTTCTCACAGACTCTGTTGAATCCAGGAATAATGGGGAGAGAAAGTACAGGTGAATATTCCAAAGGCTGTGGGGGGAGAGGGCAGGGATGCTAGGGGGATGGAGGGAAAGGGAAGGGGCAGCAATGATTGGGCGGGGGGGGGGGTAGGGAAGGTGATGATAATGCCAGGGAGTGGGGGAGAAGGAAATGAAGAGAAGGTGAGGATGATGCCAGGGAGTGAAGGAAAGAGACAGTGATGGTGCCAGGAAGTGGGAGAGAGGAACGAGAAGTGATAATGCCAGAGGTGGAAGAGAGGGGGAGAGAGAGAGTAAAGGAAGTGATGATGATGCCAGAGTGTTGCAGAGAGGGAAGGAAAGAAAAAGTGATACTTCCAGGGGAGAAGGAAAGGAAGGTGGTGATGATGCCGGGGTGGGGGTGGAGGGAGAGAGAAGTTAAGAAGGTGACGATGTTACGGGAGAGGGAAGGGAAGGTGATGATGATGATGATGATGCCAGTGGGGTGGAAGAAGAGGGAAGGGACAGTGATGATGCCGGGGCATGGAGGGGGGGGAGGAAAGGGAGGAGAAGGTGGTGGTAATGCCATGAGATGTAGGAATAGGAAAGCAAAGAAGGTGATGATGCCAGGGGAGAGAGAAGAGAAGTTGATGTTGATGCCAGGGAGAGTCGCAGGAAGAAGGAAGGGAAGAAAAGGTGGTGATGATGCTAGGGGTTGGGGAGGGAAGGAGAAGATGATGTGAGGGGGTGTTAGGGAAAGGGTTGGGGGAAGATATACCTTTTCCAGTGCAGCTATATCTTTTTTTGAGATGCAGCGACCATTATTGCACACAGTTCTCAAGGTGCAGTCTCACCACGTAACAATAAGGAGTCATTATGACAATCAGAGGCATAAGGTGAATGCTGCAGTTGGTGGAGCACCAGAAAATTTGTTGCTTCCCTGTGCCCTAACAGTCCACCCTCCTAGATTAATCTGTGAGCATTACTTTCTTTGATGCAAAAAGCCTTTCGCTTTTATGCTCACAGCAGTCCAATCCTTAGAGGGAACATTAGCTAATCCCTTAAAATAATCGCCTAATCTACTAACAGCAATTACAATAAAGTATGTGAACAAAAAATATTTTCTGCAAGAACATTCAAAACCACTTTCTGCATGCAAATGAAATTAACAAAGAGCAAACTTCTGTTTAAAATAGAAATGAGAAAGGGAGGATCATGCCATAAAAGCCAGTGATAAGTAGCATCATTTCACAGCAAGAATTAAAGTTACACAAGAACTGGACCTTTAAAATAGACAAACCCTCACTAAATCCAGAATAGAAGCGAGCCAACAAAAGCTGTACTGGAAACTACAAGCTCGACTGTATTATGCAGTGTAACTATGGAAAAAAACAGAAACATCATCAAGACTCTTATTTCTACAAAATTAATGATGTCTGAAGATGCAGTGATAGATAACCTATTACAGCTGATAAGATTGTTTTAATTTATCTTTATTATCTTTTTTTTTTATTTAATATTTATTATCATTAACAAAAGAAAATGATATAAAACAGGAATACAAGTAATATCTAAAGAATTATTCCTTTACATAATTTTTCAATAGTTACAGTCCACGTCTAGGAAGTGAAGAAAAATATTGCTCACAATGCGTCTTTCTTTCTTTTACAACCTTTTCCCTTACAGCCAATTTAAGTTTTATCCCTAAGAAAATGTTCCAAGTGTGCTGGATCCAGAAAAACAAATTTATTATTTTGAAACATTATTTGACATTTGCAAGGAAATTTTAAGAAGCTGGCCCCTATATCCAGGGCCTGCTTCTTCATAGACAAAAATTGTTTCCTTCGAGCTTGTGTGGCTTGGGAAACATCTGGAAAGACTTGTATCTTTATTATCTTTTAATGTATTTGATGATGTTGTAATCTGCCCTGCATGGGTATTCTATTATAGGCGGAATAGAAATAATTGTAAATAAATAAATAAAATTCCTCTCAAAACATTAAGCAATAAAATCAAGAGCTATGGAGCATCATTCATAATATTAAAATCATGCTAATAAAAAGAATACATGTCAAAACAGCCAATGAACATCCAATTATTTAAAAAATTTACATAAATTTGTTCTAACATTTACCAAACACCAATAAAATATTTCAAAACATCTGATAAATAAAACATCCAATAATTAAAAAATGTTATAGTCTTCCCAAAAAACCAATCAAATATTTCAAAACAATAGAAACATCAAATTACATCCAATAATTAAAACTAATAAGGATTTTAAAAAATCTTCCGGTCTCCTTACCTGGGATCTTTTGATTTCCAGTCACCCTGAGATTATCGTGGATTGGGGAAATCAGGGCTGCACAAACTGTCTTCTCTCTTTCTCTCACTCACACATACATACATACTAACACATTCATTCTTTCACACTCCTCTCATATACATGCCAGTTCTTTCACACACACCCTCTCACACACAGTCTCTCTCTTCCTCACACACACATTATGTGTGACACATAGGCTGTCACAGGCACATGCTTACACAAACACACACACACGCACGCACACAGGCCTTAAGCAAAGACACACACAGCCTCTCACAAAGATATGCATGCATGCAGGCTCTCATAAAGACATGTACACAGACACAAAAGCTCTCACACAGACACACAAATGCACACAGGCTTGCACAGACACACACATATACACACTAGGGATGTGCAGAGCAAAATTTTATGTTCATATTTTTTATGTCCGAAAGGGGGTCCCACTTGCGGCCAATATGGACATAAAAAAAATCCAATGAGTTGGGTATATGTACATATGTGCAAAAAAAAAATTTAAACCCCCTCACCCTCCTTAATCCCCCCCCAAGACTTACCACAACTCCCTGGTGATCGAGCGAGGAGTGAGGACGTCATTTCTGCAATCCTTGGCGAGAAGCATGTGACGTCGGTGGCACGTCGAGTGACGCGGCGTCACGTGATTCCCGGCGAGTTCGCGCCGGACGGCTCGTTCGGCCCAAAAAGAACTTTTGGCCAGCTTGGGGGGGCCTCCTGACCCCCTCAAGCTGGCCAAAAGTTCTTTTTGGGCCGAACGAGCCGTCCGGCGCGAACTTGCCGGGAATCACGTGGCGCCGCGTCACTCAGACGCGGCGTCACGTGATTCCCGGCAAGTTCGCGCCGGACGGCTCGTTCGGCCCAAGAAGAACTTTTGGCCAGCTTGAGGGGGGCCTCCTGACCCCCTCAAGCTGGCCAAAAGTTCTTTTTGGGCCGAACGAGCCGTCCGGCGCGAACTTGCCGGGAATCACGTGACGTCGCGTCTGAGTGACGCGGCGCCACGTGATTCCCAGCTCGTTTGCGCCGGACGGCTCGTTCGGCCCAAAAAGAACTTTTGGCCAGCTTGGGGGGGCCTCCTGACCCCCCCAAGCTGGCCAAAAGTTCTTTTTGGGCCGAACGAGCCGTCCGGCGTGAACGAGCCGGGAATCACGTGACGCCGGCGTCACTCGACGTGCCGCCGACGTCACATGCTTCTCGCCAAGGATTGCAGAAATGGCGTCCTCACTCCTCGCTCGATCACCAGGGAGTTGTGGTAAGTCTGGGGGGGGATTAAGGAGGGTGAGGGGGTTTAAATTTTTATTTTGGCTCAACAATCGCGATTTCCCACATATCGAACATATCTATGTTCGATATGTGGGAAATCCGATCGTTTATGTCGAATCAATTTTTTAAGTAAAAAAAAAATATGAGTTGCGTTTTACTAATGCGGTCAATCCGAATGCACACCCCTAATACACACACACACACACATACACACTGCCTCCTCTATGCTTCAGGCATGGTGGAATGGGTTCCACCATGGCCCTACCAGCATCATCCTCACTTTGGGCCATGGTGGAATGGGCTCCACCAGGGCCCTGCTTGCGTCTTCCTCACTTCCAGGCCATGGTGGGATGGGCTATACCACAGCCAATGTCTTTATCACTTCAGGCCGTGGTGGGATGGGCTCCACCACTGCCCTGCCAGGCTTCCTGCACTAGGGGGAATCTGTGCACACCCATGTGCAGCTAAGAGGGGACAGCAGTAGTGGGTGGGAGCTCATAGCATTCCGGGAACGAGGGAGGGAGCCATAGCTTCCTAAGTTGGTGGTGCATGGCACACCCCATTTTAAAGTTGGTGGTGTCTGTGCACCACCGTGCACTATGGATGCTATGCCCATGATGACAATAAATATGCATGACTTCTGAAACGAAAAGTTCATACAGTAACCAGCCCCCCCTTGAAGCAGCGTTTGAAGCGAAACGTTGACAACGTTGGCGGTGGTCTGCTTAAAATTCTGGTTGTTATAAGCAAGTATCCAGAAACAGAAAAAAAGAACATCACGTTCTGAGATAAGTTTTTCTTGCTTTCTTATGTCGGGTCCTATCACCGTTACGATATATGAGGTTTTCCTGTTTAAAAATTAAAAGATGAAATGGGCTATCAAAAAGCAATACTGGTAGTTACCAGATAACACAGATTTTGGAGTCGAATGTGATATTGCGAACGAATTGATTTAAAACAGCAAGTTAGAATTGAATTGCTCTTGACCATTACTCAGCAATCGTTTCTCGAGAGAGCTGGTTTTTGAAAAAACTAATGTCATATAAAATAACCCAATTACTCTTTGATCGTTTTTCTCAATTCTTTCACAGAATATTTTAAATTCAAAATAAGGGATAAAGACCTGTGATTGCAACAATTGGCTGATAAATTTCTGTACCATCAGATTTTGGGCCAAAACTGAGGTCTTCCCTTTACTAAAATAAAATTCAATAACTTTTTACAAAAAGATAAAATATTAAAAAGCATTTGATTAATAAAGTGTATAATTTTAGCAAATATATCACATTTTCTCTAATCAATTTTGATAAACATATTTTGTCAACTAGCTGTTTTGAAAACCAGGCCTGTTTGTGGCTCTCAAGAACAACAGTTGGCCAATCCTGATCTAGTGCCTCATCAAGCCATTCCCCCCCCCCACCCCCAACTCCCCTGCTGCCCCTCTTGATAGGTATATAGGGCTGAAGAAAAGAAAACGTTCTGGCACCCTCCCAATAGGTTTGTATTGGGTATCCAAGAACAAAGAGCCACAGTGTCCCATCCCCCACCACCCAATCCATCATCTCTAGCTAGAGTGGCTGGGGGTCTAATGATGTGTGTACTAGCCTGCCCCCTCCATCCTCCTTTCATGGCACAGGCAAAGGAAAGTGGATCCAGCACTTCCAATCCACTTGTCCTGCTGCCTGTGCCTCTCCTCTCCCTTCCTCATGGTTCCATCAACTGATCTGAACAGCATGGGAAAAGAAGAGGCATGAACAGCAAGATGAGCATCAGGGATAGGAGTGCCAGGCAGCCAATGCCACTGTCCTGCCAGGTTGCAGAGAAAGGACCGACAGCCTGCAAGAGCAGGGCCGAGAGGCGAGAGCTCGGAATGTGTTCAAGCCATTCACTTCTGCTGCTGATAATGATTAGACCAGGAGAAATGTCTGGGAGGAGAAACTGGAGAAAGGTGTTGAGTGGCCCCAAACTCTGGTGAGGAAAAAGAAAAAAATAAGTGAAAAAAACAAACAAAAAACATCAAAGGAAAGAATGAGGGTTACCAAACTTCCATTTCGTGTGTGGTGCTAGAAGTTACCACTGCTGCTTTAGGCCCAAGGAAAGAATGAGAAGTTCAGGATGGCTTAGATCTTTTTACACATTTTAAAGTTCACTAAAGAAAAGAAACTAAAAGTTCTTCCTCTTAAAAAAAAAAATAGCATTCTTCCTTTAAAATACTCATTTTAAGTCCTATAATGAAACGGCTATTCTTTGGCTTGGATTTTCTCTATCAGAGCTGACTTATCATTTACTTAGATTTACCTACTTGAGAACCCAATACTGTCAGTTATACAACAAAGTATAAAAGAAAGCCGTCCTCCGCTGCTATCTTCGGGAGCAGGTCCTCCACATCTGATCCTGCACAGTTCTTCTCTTAAGTCATAATCAATGGTTGAGTAATTAAAAATCACCCCAGTCAATGCACCTAATCTCCCTGTATTGCTTCAGCCTCTTTCTTAACAGATGTTAGCAAAGCTGCAGGCATGTAAAATTGCAGAATTAGTCTGACTGTATATTGAAAAACCCTGAGACATTTGATGTATTCCTTCACATAAAGCAACATTTCAATGTAGTCAATGGAGAGCAAACTGTATTCACTACAGATGTCTAATATTACAGAGTAATATTTCTTTTTTTAGAGGAAAAAGAGCTTTATAAATCCTGTTTTTCCACTGTAATTGATTTTCTACAAGCAGTAATCTTACTTTCCTACCTAAATGACTCTCTGAACTCCATTGATTCCTATCAAGGAGCAGCTTATAAAGAGCAATCTCTGATAAAACCCACCAGAGGATAGAGGCCTCTTGGTGATAGCAAATTAGTTATATGAGCTAAGTGTATTTCTTATTTGTTTTGTGTACACTGTGTTACATGTGGTTACAATTTCTTTGGTATAAAGAACTTGCAATCTGAGTTTTGACCTGCTGTGGCCATAGTGCTAAACTAATCTGCCATTTCTCCTTGAATTTATCTCCTAAGGGTGCATGGTACTTCTAAAATCACTACACACCTGGGGCTGAGGATTTCAGTGCATGCAAGTTTCCATTGTTTGACATATTGCTTTAAAGCAGATTTTAATCTTGCATGGAGGTCATGATGTGAAGCTGAAAGGAGGGAAGGCTTTTCAGAAGAAATAATACTCTAGAACAAGGTCACAGTATGAGGTTTGGGGAGGAGTGGCGGGTAGACTCAGGAAAAATATCAGAAAACAAGGGGGGTAGATGCATAGAGTGCAATCCTAAAGAAAGTGGTAGAGACAAAAACAGTCATGGAATTAAAAAAACAAACTGTGGACTAAGCAGAGCGTATTGCTATTGGAAAAGAAGTGAAGACAGCGCCAGAGATTAGCTTTGCACCAGGAGTCAAAAAAAGCAAAGAATAAGCAACATACTAGAAGGCTGTCCTTAAAAAAATCCACATCAAAAAGCAGAATCTCACTTATTTAGATGAATACTTTAATATGGATCTTTAGCGAAAGTAAGTCCTCTTAACATAGTCCATTTTTCACATAAAGCTTTGTTGGGAGGGACAGGATAGTGATTTAAATCTAGAAAATAAAATCAAACATATATGTAAAAAGACAGATGTAAATGAAACCACACAGAAAAATCAAAAGTACAAACTATATGACTCATCCAGACATTGCTTACAAGAAATAGCTTGAAGAACCGGCACAAAACCCGCATGGTCATAAGCATTCAAAAAGCATGCCAAAACACAGTAGAGGGGAAAAAAAGAAACTGTCAATCACAAGGTCAATAGCAACGGATCAGAAGCCCTGCAATATTACCACATAGGGAAAAATTATGAATGAAATCCCATGTGAACAAAATTTCCAACAGATGAGATCCAAGGGATGGGGGGCTAAATACATTTTTAAAAGATATGATGTTCAGAGAAAAACAGACCATTCAATCTCCTGGTTAAACCCTCCAGGGCTAAAGATTGCAGCTCATGAATCCACCATTGCTCCTGTTGTATGAGGAGCTCAGAAAAATTCCCTCCTGTAATGTTACAAGGAACAGCCTCAATAGCGAAAATCTAAGGTTAGAGACATTGTAAGCAAGTTTAGGGGTGCAGGGACCTGTCTGCTACAGGACAATTCCAGTTCACCTCCCACTTCACTTCACAATCCTAAACTCCAGGAAAAAGACAGCAAGCTCTCTTCAGAAATAGACTTTAATTTATCAGATTTGGCAGGATTTAGCATTTAGAAGATAACAATTCTTGTCTCTAACATCCTGGCCACTAAGCAGCAGTTTACCCTAAAGAAATTTCTGTACCATGGGTGGTTTCAAACATGCCATAAACCTTAGTCTGCTTAATATATTAATACCTATGACTTACTTACCCCTAGTCCCAACTTTAGGTGATATCCCTCTGTTCACCTCTGAAGAAGATGCTGGCTGGAGGTCTGGGAAATGTGGGCAGGGTTCCTGGGTTTGGTACTGGCAGAGCTGGCAGTGTGTCCAAACAAAAAGATCTGTGAAAAATGCAGCAAATATTCAAAGTGCAAATTAGGGTCATATGCGTTCAGCCAGTCAAAAAATAGAAAAAATTAAATAGCCGTGCCAGTCCAAATCAAAAGGATATCTTCAAAGGAATGTAAGCCCAAATGGGGGAGGTATATACCCAAATTAATTCAAAACGGGTGACATACAAACAAGCAGTGTCTGGTGCCATGGTGGCATCCATGGCTGTACCTTTAATTTGTTAGTAACAAAGATTCCCAGATTGGAAAAAGATGTTTATCAAGGCTAACTGGGCAGGGTCAACCAAAATGTCAGTGGGAATATGGTAGTCTGGGGGTCTTTAGTTCAGAATAGAGCAAATCACTGAAAGGGTTTCATCCTGTGGTATATTTGAGTATAATGAGTCTATGACCATGGTTTCAAGAAAAAATGGGATGGATGGTAATAGCAAATTCTGTTAAATAATGATAGGATGACCATAGTCACATAGGTATGATGAATTTAGAGGGACAAATGGTTGCAAAAATGTATTGATTTAAAAAATCAAGGGTGTATATAGGTACCTAACTGTTAATATACTCCCTAATTAATATAGGACCTACCACAAAGCAGAATATAATAAATCTCCAGTGTACTGTAAATCCACATATACAATCCACAACTATCAAAAAAGACATGAAATGTAATACATTTTATTGAACTATCAAAACGAACCATTAAAACAGTATATAAATATTCATCCCACATACATCCATATCATATAAAAATATATATTCCTAGACTACCAAAAATGAACTAAATATACTAATACAGTGTATCACCATCCCCAGATAAATATTACAATAAGGGGGTCATTTTCTAAGGAGTTACCACAGGAGATAAATTCTTAATTTAGTATTCAGGGGGTGGAGTTTATGTAAAGTTATTGTGTGCAGTGAAACGGCCCATAGCTACAACCCTTTCATTTGTGATACAGGCTGAGAGAGAGAGAGAGAGAGAGAGAGAGAGAGAGAGAGAGAGAGAGAGAGAGAGAGACAGACTTCCTATAATGCTTATGCCCTAGACAGGTATTTGTATCCCTATGGGAGGGCCACCTAGTAACTCGAGGTGGGGATTAGGTATGAGCGTAGGGGGTTGTGGGCCACTTTCACATTCAACATGAGACCTACGGAAAGAACAGTGGTCTCTAGTGAAGATTTGCTGGCCGTCGGAGTGAGGACACTCACTCCAAGAAGAGATTTGGGCAACGTTCTCTCAACCTAGCTTGATGGACACTCTACCTGGGCAACAACAAGCTAGGTTGAGAGAATGTTGCCCAAATCTCTTCTTGGAGTTCTTCCCTCCGAGGCCGCTCCGAATTCGGAGCGGCTTCGGAGGGAACGGAGGCAGGCTGCGCGGCTCGGCACGCGCAGGCTGCCGATTTTGCGCAGCCTTGCGCGCACTGACCCCAGATTTTAAAAGATACGCACAGCTACGCGCGTATCTATTAAAATCTGGCGTACTCTTGTTTGCGCCGGGTGCGCGAACAAAAGTACGCGCTCGCATACTTTTTAAAAATCTGCCCCTATTTGCTTTGGTTTCTTTTTTTTTTCATTTCGTTATATTTTTTTATTCAGGTTTCGATTTGTTTAATGTTTATTTTGGTTTGGTTCATTTGAAATAAACACTAAGGGGTACCTGGCAAGGGGTGGAGAATATCGCAAAATCACGCGGCGACAAGATCCGGAGCCTTCCGTAGTTCCCTCTCAGTCTGCTCCAATTAAGGAGCGGACTGGGAGGGAAATTTCCTACCCCCTACCCTAACCTCCCTTTCCCTTCCCTTCCCCTCTCCTCCCTACCCTCTAAAACTCTTTTTTTATTTTTGTTACCTTTTGTTTTGCAAGTTACTTCAGGGCCCGACCTGGAGTAACTTGCACGCGCTGGCAGCTGGGACAGCGAGGAATGGCGCTGTACCGGGCTGCCCCATTCCGCCCCCCAGACCACCCCCTTTTGAGGCCCCAGTACTTACACGCATCCTGGGGTTTATGCGCTTGGCCAGAGCGGTTTAAAAATTTAAATTGCCCCAGCGCGTGTAAGGCCCGGCCACACACATAAACCCTGGGATTTACACGCACTGGGGTTTTAATATCTGGCCTTAAATTTAAAAAAAACCCTCAAACAAAAAATGTAGTAACTGACCTGGGGCCTTCCTGGGCCCCTCTTCTCCCCTCATCCCATTACTGCCACCACAGGCAAGATCTCAACAGTCCTCACTTTCCCCTTCCACAGGTCTTCAATATTGAAAGAGGCAGGAACTCGAAAATGGTGTTGGCCAGCCCTGAGACTGATGCCAGTTTTATGGCCATAAGGCATACGGCTGTAAAAACAAAATGGTGCTAGCCTCAGTGACATAGTGCAACTGGGAATTGGCAGGGCAGGAGCAACAGGGATCACTCTATCTTTCTACATTGAAGACTCGTAGAAGGGGCAAATGGGGGCTAGGGAAGGCCTGTTCTAGATCCAAGGGAGCAAACAGGTCTGGGGAGACTCCGTTTTTAAAAAAATTTTAAACAAACAAAAAATATCTGAAAAGTTTAGTATATTTTCAGCTAAGCTGATTTTCATTTCATTCTGTTCATAATGAACTGAAATTTGACTTATTCATTACGAAAAATGCATTTATTTAAAATTAATGCATATCCCTATTGAGGTTCTTTTCCATCAACTACTAAGTTACCTTGTAAAAAACAATAATAAAAATCTTTTATTGTCTATTCAAGTTAAATATTCCTTAAATAGTAAATTTAAATGCACAGGACCTGATGCAGCAAAGATTTTTCTTATAGTTGCAGAATGATAAAAAGGAATACCCTATCTGAAACATGTTTTTAGACAGTAGAATTCTCATAAAATTAAAGAGTTGAGCTAGCAATCAGCCATACAATTTATTTTCAGGAAGTAACGTCTCTGCCAAATGGGCATGTTGTAATCTTCAGCCAGTCATATACTCTGGTGCTTCAGACATCTACATCTATGTTTAAAGATCCACTCTGCTGCAATCAGTATGAAGAATAAAAGAGCAGTGAATCTATGCAATACAAATACAAAGAGATTTTTTGGAAAATTGTTTAAAAATACATTTTGTCTATTTTACTCAGTTGCCCAATTTGTTCATTCATGATACCATCAGAGGCATGAATTATGAACTCATAGTTCTGCAACACAGTGAAACTTTGTGATAGCACTCTCCCTAATATGTTGAATCTCTGGATACACTGAGCATTTTCTCAAGTTTAAATAATTTTTTGATTTTTTGATTTATTTTTTAATTGATTCTAATATTTACTATTTTATTGTATTTTTGTTCAGATATACTGTACATTGTACATAATATACAGCAAAAGGTATACAGAATCGTGTCAGAAAAAATGGAAAAATGCCAAGAGCAACAATTAAGCAATGAATGATAAAGTGAAATAAGGAAATCATAGACAATGGCTTTCGGGTTGGATTAGATTATACAATTAAATAGGGATGTGCATTCGTTTTTCACGAATTAGACAATGTCAATGATATTGTCTAATTCATCACAGTTTGGTAGCGCCGATATACGAAGCGATTTTTGCCGAAATTTCAGCAGAATTCGTATTTTGTGTTAGTGCGCACTAACGGAGTTACTGCGCACTGCATATCTCTTAGTGCGCAGTAATACCAATTAGTGCGCACTGTTTCTCTAGCTAACGAACTCCTCATGAATTGATACTTTTTAATTTTTAAGTAGCATTTTTTAGTTCGCAGTAACATTAATTACAGCGCACTACTACATACTTAGGGGTAGATTTTAAAAGGTTGCACGCGGGCGTACATGTGCACGCTGTACCCGGCACACATGTATGCCTGATTTTATAACATGCGTGCGCAGGGGGGGGGAAGCAGATGGAAGGAAAAGCCTTTCTGAGGCAACTCTAGCAGGTCACAATGCTAGACCCAAAAATATCTGAGTTGGTTTTGTTCTCTTGGGGGTTCACTGTATTCTGTATATTTGAAAATAACTTTGTCCATGTCAGTCCTGGCATACTGAAAGAGTTTCTGAATAACAGAGCTGGAAGAAAACCAAACTCTCAAATAATAGATAATAAGTTCTTAGAAGGAGAGATGGTATGCAGTTGAGGTCCCAGCAGGAAAATGTGATTCAGTAAATGCATCAAAGCCCAGTGAAATAAAATAATTTTATTTCATCAAACGTATCATTCTGATCATAAAGTTTTACAGTAGATAAATTCACTTAGGTATGTCCCTGATACATACGTGTTTCTTACATACCCCTAGATTCATCAAAATGCTATAAATATAGTGGAAATAGTGCTCACGAGAAAAGGTTTTATTGCAGTTACCAAGTTGGGAGAGCAAGAGAGAGAGAGAGAGACTCTGTAGAGATCAATATGCAAGTTTACTATTTATACCACTGTAAGAGGGGGCACTTTTAACTCGGGATGGGGTCTGGAGGGTGGGGTAGGTTTAGGGGGACAGTTTTACATACACAGTCAGAGGTACAAACAGCAAAGTTGACAGCAGTGAAGATTTTCTGTCATTTGAAGTGATGAAAGGTAAAAGAGGAGCTGATTTGTACATTGTACTCTCAGCTTTTAAAATCACCCTCCAAATATTTTCCCTCATTCTCCCCAAATGCTTCTGTCTTGACTACTTTGTAAGCTTCTTTGAGCAGGGACTCTTATATGCATCTATACAATGCTGCATACCCCTTGTAGTGCTATATAAACATTTAGTAGTTTTGGTGTTATTTTAGGGTCTGGTGTAATATTTACAATGCTACTTTTTTATAGGTAGAGATGTTGCCATTTGAGTTCTAGGAGTTAGTGCTGTTTTGGTATTGCAGGTTTGTTGTACTGCTTCTGAGTGACTTTTTTTTTTCACTCTTGTGTTACTTTCCAAAGTGCAGGGTCTTGTGTTACTTTACAAAGTGCAACAAAATGGAAAGTGTTTGTGTCACTGTACAGAGGTAACAACAGAATTTGAACATTTTTTTATATTGTGAATACAAAGATGAAACAGTCAAATTCAGCCCAGCCATCTTTTTCGGAGATTAGCTTCAGCCAATGCAGCATGGATTTATTTTAATTTATAATTGTATGTATTTCTTAGTTTATTTTATAGTCTACCTCCCCAAAAACCTTAGATGAAACATTCATCAGACATTGTGACATGTTTTCTAACACACATATTTATTTTATATATATCTGTATATATAGCTATATATATAGATAATCTCTCTCTCTCTCTTTCTGTATATATAAAGCAGGCAATAAGGAGTTCACTGCAAGAGGGCTTCACTGTATTTATCATTTTGTCTTTATTTCTTGCTACAATATTTATTTTAAAAGCTATGAAGCCAACAATAGTGTTGCGAATGGCTAGCAGCGCTTTAAAAATAATAAATAGTAGTAGTAGTAGTAAAATCAATACAGGAAAAGTAGGAAACTTCTAAAGCTCATAAGCCCTTAAAATATGGCATAAAACCCGAGCAACATCTTAAAACTGTGAAACCTTGTGCTAAAAACAATAAGCTATTAAAACAAAAGCCTTACTATTTCAGTGTAAGCATGAGATAAGTTGACTCCTTTTTTTTTTTTTTTTTACTGACTGCCTGGTCCAATTCTTATATTACCCCATTGTATGCATGGACTTCTACTTCAGTTTTCCCCTAAGAAAAGCAAGATAAGTCAATGTATGTATGACCCCCCACCCAGACAGGGCACATAAAATGTGAGAATGTCCGGCACCCAAGTAAACCAAGTGTCAGCGTCTTGAGAGGGTTCAGGAAGGAATGTGGGTCAAGCAGATGGTATAGTGGACTTGGGCCCAGAGGCAAAGAAGGTGTGTGGCAGGCCTGAGCTGGACAGAGATCTCAAGCTTAAGAGAATCCCTTCTGAGAACCCCTCTGACTGCCAGGATATTCCAACAGAAAACCATTATTTTCTGCTGGTACCAGGAGTCAGACTACAATAGAGTGAGAGAAAAAAACTGATTAGATCTGGTTACATAAGGTGTGCATACTGAATCCTTGCTTGGATTAGGAAAACTTATAGCAAATACTTTTCCCCACTCCTGTTGGCAATATTTCAAAATACACTTAGTGGAAACAATTCCCCGATACTTCCACCACTGTTTCTCCTCTTCTTCAATGGACAATGCTTCTCACAATCGTAACATCAGTTTCTCCCACCTTAAGTGCTTCAGTATTAATTCACTGGATATTTAATAATTCTCTTCCTTTATCATACAAACTCTATAATCCTTCAGAAGTTTCTTCCTCAATGTCTCCAGCTCTCGCCCTTCATGACATCTTCTTTCCACCTACTTTGGGATCATCAGAATTTCCTTTACCTATGGAACTCAGGTTGGACCCCTGGTTGCTTTCCCTTGAAGATAAACACCAACTTCACCTCAGGCCTTTCTCCTTGAGAGGGAAAGCCCTGCAGAGCCCTCTTTGAAGAAAGACTGTCCTGGAAGACCCCAGTCTCCTGCTGGGTTCTTTCCAATTGACCCAACTTCTCCTGCCAAATCCTCAACCACTCCTTTTATACTGAGTGAACACACTCCCGCTACTGAACCTTTCTCCCAATCTTTCTTAAAGGAGAGCATTCCCATACAGACTATTAACTACTCTTCCACATACTGCTCCCAGCATCTCCCGGAAGAGGAGTCCAGAAGTCACCGCAAGTGATCCAGGGATTGAATTCCACAGCCCCAACGGCGCACGAATCTCAGACCCTTCAATTAACTGAGTGAAGATCAATTTAATGGTGGTTAAAGAGGATTGGTAAGTATTGCTTTGGGAAATCTTTGGACTTATAAAAGTTTGGTGAAAGGTGAAATAGAGGGATATATTCTTTAGAGTTTGTGTGTGTCTGAGGTAATAAGCAAGCCAGAGATAGTTAATTCTAGTATTTGTCGTTCCCACCCACTCAACACTTGATTTTTAGGCAAGAGACACTTTCTCATTAAAAATCAATCAGGGTCTTATCTAAATCATACTATTGTACCAGCCCTTATTGAATGTTTAATCATCCCCTTGTAGGACACTAGCTGATTAATTAGTAAATACACCTGTAACTTTAAAGGACTCTATTTCCAACTCTCTTAGTATCCTAAACTTAACTAGGAACTCATTAAAACTAAGATGAAGGCAGCAGTCCAGCTGCAAGAGGGAAGCTTTCCAGTCTTTTGATTTGAATGTCACAAGTATGATTTTTTACCCGCTGGTGAGAGATTGTATGTGTGCACTCGATACAAAGAGCTCCTGGCTCTCAGGAAACGAGTCCGATCTCTGGAGGCTAGAGTAGCAGAATTGGAGGAGCTGAGGCAGGCAGAGAGGGACATAGTAGCCAAGTCCCAAATCCAATCTGGCTGCCCCAGTGCTGCCTTGGATCAGAAAGGTCTCCCAGTAGGAGAACATCACCCTGGTGTAGCAGGAAGTGATCCTGTAGCAAGGACCTGCTCTCCAGGTGATGTATTGTCCTCTCGCACTGAGGACAAGTCTCCCAGGCCTACTGCTCAGGAGAGAAATGTTAGGCCAGCTATCATAGTTGGTGATTCAATTATTAGAAATGAAGATAGCAGGGTGGCTGGTGGACGTGAGGACTGCTTGGTAACTTGCCTGCCTGGTGTGAAGGTGGCAGACCTCACGTGTCACCTAGATAGGATTATAGACAGTGCTGGGGAGGAGCCAGCTGTCGTGATACATGTGGGCACCAGCGACATGGGAAAATGTGGGAGAGAGGTTCTGGAAGCCAAATTTAGGATTTTAGGTAGAAAGCTGAAATCCAGAACCTCCAGGGTGTCATTCTCTGAAATGCTTCCTGTTCCACGTGCAGGTCCCCAGAGGCAGGCAGAGCTCCAGAGTTTCAATGTGTGGATGAGATAATGGTGCAGGGAAGAGGGATTGAGTTTTGTAAGGAACTGGGGAAACCTTTGGGGAAGAGGGAGACTTTTCTGAAAGGATGGGCTCCACCTTAACCAGAGTGGAACCAAGCTGCTGGCACTAACTTTCAAAAAGGAGATAGAGCAGCTTTTAAACTAGAACAAGGGGGAAAGCTGACAGTCACTCAACAGTGCATGGTTCGGAGAAATGTATCCTTGAAGGATACTAATAAAACAGGAGAGTTAGGGCATCCCACCAGAGAGATTCTAATAGAAGCAAATGTAGTCCATGTACCTATATGTAAAAAATCACCAAAGCTAATGATTTCTAAATTATCCCTAACAACGGAAAAGCAATACAAACAATAAACACACTTTGAAATGTCTGTCTGCCAATGCCAGAAGTCTAAGAAGTAAGATGGGAGAGTTAGAATGTATAGCAGTAAATGATGAGATTGACATAATTGGCATCACAGAGACTTGGTGGAAGGAGGATAACCAATAGAACAGTGCTATATCAGGGTACAAATTATATCACAATGATATGGAAGATCATCTTGGTAGGGGTGTGGCACTTTATGTCTAGGTGGGTATAGAGTCCAACAGGATAAAGATCATACAAGAGACTAAATGCTCAGAAGAATCTATATGGGTAGAAATCCCATGTGTGTTGGGTAAGAGTATAGTGATAGGAGTATACTACCATCCACCTGGACAAAATGGTCAGACAGATGATGAAATGCTAAGAGAAATCAGGGAAGCTAACCAATTTGGCAGTGCAATAATAATGGGAGATTTCAATTACCCCAATATTGACTGGGTAAATGTAACATCAGGTCTTGCTAGAGACATAAAGTTCCTGAATGAAATAAATGACTGCTTCATGGAGCAATTGGTTCAGGAACCAACAAGAGAGGGAGCTATTTTAGATTTAATTCTTAGTGGAACGCAGGATTTGGAGAGAGAGGTAATGTGGTGGGGCCACTTGGCAATAGTGATCATAACATGATCAAATTTAAACTAATAACTGGAAGGGGGACAATAAGTAAATCTACAGCTCTAAGACTAAACTTTCAAAAGGGAAACTTTGATAAAATGAGGAAAATAGTTGGAAAAAAACTGAAAGGTGCAGCTGCAAAGGTTAAAAGTGTTCAACAGGAATGGGCATTGTTTAAAAATACAATCCTAGAGGCGCAGTCCAGATGTATTCCACACATTAAGAAAGGTGGAAGGAAGGCAAAACGATTACCATCATGGTTAAAAGGTGAGGTGAAAGAGGCTATTTTAGCCCAAAAAAATCCTTCAAAAATTAGAAGAAGGATCCATCTGAAGAAAATAGTATAAAACATAAGCATTGTCAAATTAAGTGTAAAACATTGATAAGACAGGCAAAGAGAGAATTTAAAATGAAGTTAGCCATAGAGGCAAAAACTCATAATAAAAACTTTGAAGCAAGAAACCTGTGAGGGAGTCGGTTGGACCATTAGATCAGTGGTTCTCAACCGGTGTGTCGCGACACACCAGTGTGTCGCCAAGAACACGCAGGTGTGTCGCCACACTTCCCGGTCCCCCACTGACCCAGCTGCTGCCCGGTCCTCCTCTGCCCGGGCTTAAAATGCTGTCAGCCCGGGCGGAACGTGGCAGAACAGCTGGAGTCAGCGGCACCGGCATGGTCTCTTCTTCCTACCCCCCCCCCCCCCCCGCGGCCTGGAAGAGGAAGTGGTGAGCAGCGGGTGCGTGCGCAGGAAGAAGAGACCATGCTAGTGTGGTCAGCGTCGGCCCGAAGAACAGAAGAGAGACGCCAAATGAGCAGCGCGGCTCAGAGAAAAATGAAGAAAAACATCAACCCCCGCGGCCGATGGGACTCCTTTCTCCGCGAGGGCTGAAAATGAAGAAGGTTAGGGTTGGGAGGAGGCTGCTGCTGCCGCTAGTTCCAGGGAGGGAGGGAAGGAGAGAGAGTGAATGAGCAAGCAAGCATATGTGTTTCAGATCCTGTGTGTGTATGTGTGTGAGTGAGATAGCATGTATGTGAATGATTGAGAGCCTGTATATGTGAAAGAGTATGTCTGTGATTGAGAGCCTGCCAGTGAGAGAGAGCATGAATGTAAGTTTGTGATTGAAAACCTGTTTGTGTGAAAGAGTATGTGTGTATGATTGAGATCCTTTGTGTGTGAGAGAGATCATGTGTATGTATGATTAAGAGCCTGTGTGTATAAGTAAGAGAGAGAGCATGTGTATGTGTGTGATTGAGAGCTGGTTTAGGTGAGGGAGCATCTGAGTATGTGATTGAGAGCCTGTGTGTAAATGAGAGAAACAGAGAGCATGTTTGTAAGCATGTGAATGAGAGTCTGTGTGTGAGAGAAAAACAGCATGTATGTGTGTGATTGAAAGCCTGGGGTAGATTTTATAAATTTGCGCGAGCACGTACTTTTGTTTGCGCACAAGGTGCGAACAAAAGTACGCTGGATTTGATAAGATACGCGCATAGCCGTGCGTATCTTATAAACTCCGGGGTCGGCGCGAGCAAGGGGGTGCACATTTGTGCAAATTGCGCGCGCCCTTGTTCCCTCCAAGGCTGCTCCGAAATCGGAGTGGCCTCGGAGAGAACTTTCTTTCCATCCCCCCCCCCTACCTTTGTTGCCAGATTTACGCCTGCCAGCGGGCTGCTGGCGCGCCATCACCCGACCCGGAGGCTGGTCTGGAGGCCTCGACCACGCCCCCGGGCCGGCACCACACCCCCCGGTCCCGCCCCAAACCGCCCCCTGACCCCGGACATACCCCGGACACGCCCCCTCCCCCGCCCTTTTACAAAGCCCCGGGACTTACGCACATCCCGGGGCTCTGCGCGCGCCGGCGGCCTATGCAAAATAGGCGTGCCGGCGCGCGAGTGCCCTGCGCGTGTAAATCCGGCTGGATTTACGTGCGCAGGGCTTTTAAAATCCGGCCCTGTGTGTGTAAGCGTGAAAAGATAGACAGCATGTATATAAATGTGTAATTAAGAGCCTATATAAGTGAGAGAAAAAGCATGTGTATATGTGAGTGACTGAGAGCTTGTGTGTATAGGTGTGTAATTGAGATCCAGTGTGAGAGAGAGCGCTGGTATGTGACAGAGAGAGGAGAAAGTTCCAAGCAAACCACCCCTCCCTCCTAATTCAAAACAATCTCAGGACACCTGGATATCAAATGTTCCTGAGCAAAAAAAATGTTGTATCCTTACTTTTAATTACTGGGTCTTTGTGTCTGCTATTTTGAAATATTTTATTGGTATCTAGAATTTTTTTATATTAATTTTTAATTATTGGATATTCCACTCATCAGCTGTTTCGAAATAATCTGTTCTTTTTGTTAGTATGGTTTTACTGCTACTGATTTTATATTTCTTGATTTGTTTTATAAGGATGGGTGATGTTTCTTTTTTCCTTTATTATTTCATACAGAGACTCTGGCTTGTTGCAGTTTCCAATTCAGTTTTTTTCTGCATGCTTCTAGTTTTGTATTTTGGTCTCTTTATTCTTTGTTAGGTGAGGGTCAGCACATGTGATTTAGGTGAGGTTTTCTGTTGGTGTGTAGTTTCTGTGTAGGGCACTATAGCAGCCTGTCTTGGTCCGTTTTCCTAATAGGAGATGTATTGATGTCTTAAGGCCTGGTGTAATGTTTTCAGTGTTGCCTTTTCTTAGGTAAAGTGGTTACTGTTTAAGTGCTGGAAATTGGTGCTGTTTTGGTGTGGGATGTTTACTATTTATGCAATTTCTGTTCAGACAGAATATGTATCTTTTCCTTGTGTCATTTTAAACAATAAAAATAATTACTGGACCTTTACTTTTTATTTCCACCATGAATTGTAAGGAGCAGTGTGTCACACATGTGAGCAGGGTCTGTTAGGTGTGTCACGATGGGAAAAATGTTGAGAACCACTGCATTAGATGACCGAGGGGTTAAAGGGGCTCTTAGGGAAGATAAGGCCATTGCAGAAAGACTAAATTAATTCTTTACTAATGAGAATGTTGGCGAGATACCAGTTCCGGAGATGGTTTTCAAGGGTGATGAGTCAGACGAACTGAACCAAATCACTGTGAACCTGGAAGATGTAGTAGGCCAGATTGACAAGCTAAAGAGTAGCAAATCACCTGGACCAGATGGTATGCATCCTAGGGTACTGAAGGAACTCAAAAATGAAATTTCTGATCTATTAGTTAAAATTTGTAACATATCATTAAAATCATCCATTGTACCTGAAGATGGAGGGTGGTCAATGTAACCCCAATATTTAAAAAGGGCTCCAGTGACGATCCGGGTAACTATAGACCAGTGAGCCTGACTTCAGTGCCGGGAAAAATAGTGCAAACTATTCAAAAGATCAAAATCATAGAGCATATAGAAAGATATGGTTTAATGGAACACAGTCAACATGGATTTACCCAAGGGATGTCTTGTCTAACAAATCTTCATTTTTTTAAAGGGGTTAATAAAAATATGGATAAAGGTGAACCAGTAGATGTAGTGTATTTGGATTTTCAGAAGGCATTTGACAAAGTCCCTCATGAGAGGCTTCTAAGAAAACTAAAAAGTCATGGGAGAGGAGGCGATGTCCTTTCGTGGATTACAAGCTGGTTAAAAGACAGGAAACAGAAAGTAGGATTAAATGGTCAATTTTCTCAGTGGAAAAGGGTAAACAATGGAGTGCCTCAGGAATCTGTACTTGGACCGGTGCTTTTCAATATATATATAAATGATCTGGAAAGGAATACGATGAGTGACGTTATCAAATTTGTGGATGATACAAAATTATTCAGAGTAGTTAAATCACAAGCGGATTGTGATACATTACAGGAGGACCTTGCAAAGCTGGAAGATTGGGCATTCAAATGGCAGATGAAATTTAATGTGGACAAGTGCAAGGTGTTGCATATAGAAAAAAATAACCCTTGCTGTAGTTACACGATGTTAGGTTCCATATTAGAAGCTACTGCCCAGGAAAAAGATCTAGGCATCATAGTGATAATACTTTAAAATCGTCGGCTTAGTGTATTGCAGCAGTCAAAAAGCAAACAGAATGTTTGGAATTATTAGGAAGGGAATGGTTAATAAAACGGAAAATGTCATAATGCCTCTATATCGCTCCTTGGTGAGACCGCACCTTGAATACTGTGTACAATTCTGGTCACCGCATCTTAAAAAAGATATAGTTGTGATGGAGAAGGTACAGAGAAGGGCAACCAAAATGATAAAGGGGATTGAACAGCTCCCCTATGAGGAAAGTCTGAAGAGGTTAGGGCTGCTCAGCTTGGAGAAGAGACGGCTGAGGGGGGATATGATAGAGGTCTTTAAGATCATGAGAGGGCTTGAACAAGTAGATGTGTATTGGTTATTTACACTTTCGGATAATAGAAGGACTAGAGGGCATTCCATGAAGTTAGCAAGTAGCACATTTAAGGCTAATCGGAGACATTTTTTTTTCACTCAACACATAATTAAGCTCTGGAATTTGTTGCCAGAGGATGTGGTTAGTGCAGTTAGTGTAACTGGGTTCAAAAAAGGTTTGGATAAGTTCTTGGAGGAGAAGTCCATTAACGACTATTAATCAAGTTTACTTAGGGGCGGATTTTCAAAGGGTTACGCTACTGGCCTCCATTCAGGCACTCATTTAAATTAAGAAACCGACTGAGGAGTATGGAGATACTATAGGATAGCAGAATTTATCTGTTACTGCTAGTTGCATGAAAAGGTGTGGTATTCTGAATGGTCACTAGATAGCATTCCTTCTGGTAAAATTACACAATGCATTTGCATTATGTTAAGAACATAAGATCATAAAAAATTGCCATGCTATGTTAGACCAAGGGTCCATCAAGCTCGTAAGCCCGAAAACCCGCTCCTGCGCACGCCGAGCCTATTTTGCATAGGCTTGACGACGCATTGAAAAAGGGGCGGGAAGGGGTGGGGCGGTCTGGGGCGGGGCCGTGGGCTGGGCCGAAGCCTCCAGGCACAGCGGGCTGGCTGTTGGCCAGCGCGCACAATCTACGCCTGCCCAGAGGCAGGTGCAACTTATAGGACAAAGGTAAGGGGGGGATTTAGGTAAGGCTGGGGGGCGGGTTAGGTAGGGGAAGGGAGGGGAAGGTGGGAGGGTGGAAGGAAAGTTCCCTCCGAGGCCACTCTGATTTCGGAGCGGCCTCGGAGGGAACGGAGGAAGGTTGCGCGGCTTGGCGCACGCAAGTTGCACAATTGTGCACCCCTTGCGTGTGCTGACCCTGGATTTTATAACATGCACGCGGCTGCAGGTTGCGCACACAAATCTACGCCCACGCGTAGTTTTTAAAATCTAGCCTTTAGAGAATAGCCACTGCTATTAATTGCATCAGTAGCATGGGATCTTCTTAGTGTTTGGGTAATTGCCAGGTTCTTGTGGCCTGGTTTGGCCTCTGTTGGAAACAGAATGCTGGGCTTGATGGACCCTTGGTCTAACATAGCATGGCAATTTTTTATGATCTTATGTTCTTAACATAATGCTAATGCATTGTGTAATTTTACCAGAAGGAATGCTATCTAGTGACCATTCAGAATACCACATCTTTTCATGCAACTATTTATTTTTATTTATTTGGGGTTTTTTATATACCGAAGTATAGCGTTTTGCCTTCACTCCGGTTTACAGGATAACAACGTAATACATACAAATATCTTATAACTATCTTTAACATTCAAAGAGTAGAACCTTATTTAACATATTAAATGGGAAAATTATATACAGGAGTTAATCTATACGAAGATATAATATATGATATTCATTAGCTATTATGTGGAACAAATAGCAATCTGAGCAGGGGAGGGATAATGTATGAAATGGGTCTGGGAAGGAGCTCGGGGTATGTTAGGTGGTTTCAGGTAAAGACTTGATAAGGTTGCATGAGGAACGAGGGCGATGAAAGGGGAGGTGAGAGGGGAAGAGGCGGGTAGGGGGGGAGGGGAGGGGAGGGGAGAAAGTGTTTAATAGAGGGGATCGTCGAAGGAATGGGAGCGTCAATGTGTAATGGTTCGAAAGGGGGTGGATTTCTTAACCCACGCCATCTCTAAAAGTTTGGCTGAATAACCATGTTTTTAGTTCTTTTTTGAATGCTTTGATGTTATGAATTGAGCTTAAATGTTGTGGAATGTTGTTCCATAAGTTTGGGCCTGCTATGGAGAAAGCTCAGCAGTAACAGATACATTTTTCGCCCTCAAACAAGACCTCAGAAGAAAAGAACACAGCTGGCGAAAAAAACCATCCACCTCGTCATTAGCTGTCTACAAATCCCTACTTAACGCCTATAGGACCGCCATCCTCAGAATGAAGAAAGATTTCTTCACTAAGAAAATCCACCACTTCATCTTTGATTCGAAAGCCCTCTTCGCATATGTCTCAGTGCTCACCAAACCATCTCCCCCCACCATTCCGGATGACCTAGCACTCAACAAATCCACAGAACTGGCAAAATACTTTGAGAAAAAAATCACAAACCTAACTGCCTCGCTCTCCACTCCCTTTGCAACGCCTCCTCTCACCCTCCCCTCCTCGTCGCAACAAAATTCAATGCTCGAAGCTTTTGATCCAACATCTTCCCTGGAGATAGAAAATATCCTCAAAAAACTTAAACCAGTTTCGCATCCTTCAGACCCAATACCGCCCAACCTTCTTTTCAACATCCCAAACACCATCTCAAAGCCAATCTCGGAAATCATTAACCTCTCCTTAATGCAAGGCCAAGTACCAGACCAACTAAAGCTCGCCATTCTTAAACCTATTTTAAAAAAACCTAACTTGTCTCCAACGGATCCAGCCAACTTCCGCCCAATAGCTAACCTTCCCATGATTGCAAAAATCATGGAAAAAATAGTTAACAAACAGTTTTCGGAATACTTGGAGGAACATAATATTCTCTCCCCCTCTCAATATTGATTTCGTAAAACATTAAGCACAGAAACACTTCTTATATCCCTTGCAGACACCATCCTAATAAACATGGAAAAAGGACAAACCTACCTACTTGCACTCCTCGATATCCGCCGCTTTTGATACGGTGAACCATGCCATCCTGTTAGAACGTCTAACAGTCATAGGCATCAAGGAATCTGCTCTCAGTTGGTTCAGATCCTTCCTGTCCAACAGGTGCTTTAAAGTCAGGATAAACAATAAAGAATCTCTCCCCATCCGCTCCAACCTGGGTGTTCCCCAAGGATCTTCCCTCTCACCCACACTTTTCAACATCTACCTTCTTCCACTCTGCCACCTACTTACAAAGCTAAAAATATCCCACTATCTGTATGCGGATGACGTCCAAATACTCATCCCAATCACAGAATCTCTACAAAAAACTCTTAACCTCTGGAACAAATGCCTTCAATCAATTAACCACCTTCTTTCCACTCTCAACCTGGTCCTGAACACCAACAAGACAGAGATTCTTATCATCTCTCAAGAAGACCTTGCCACGCTTCCTATCTCACCGTCCTCTTCCCAATCAGCCAACTCAATTATAAATCACTCTCCATTTGTTAGGGACTTAGGCGTTATCCTGGATAACCAGGTGAACACCACCACTAAGGAGTGCTTCTTCAAACTGCAAGTCCTCAGAAAGCTAAAACCACTCCTTCACTTACAGGACTTCAGATTGGTACTGCAATCCATCATCCTGTCGAAACTGGACTACTGCAATTCCCTTCTTCTTGGTCTCCCGGCCAACTCTATCAAACCTCTTCAAATGGTTCAGAACTCAGCAGCTAGGATTCTCACCAATACCAAAAAAAGGGAACATATCACCCCCACCCTGCAGAACCTCCACTGGCTACCCATCAAATCCAGAATTCTCTTCAAAGTCCTCACGATCATACATAAAGTTAAACACAACCTCACATCTCTCAACACATCTATACAACTAAGACCACATACCTCATCTAGACCAATCAGAAGTGCCTACAAAGACACGCTGTATGCCCCCCAAGCGAAAACATCCTTAAGAAAGCGCGCCATATCGACAGCAGGACCCCATCAATGGAATGCGTTGCCTCCTGACTTCCGGCAAGAGCCTTGCCCATCTACATTCAAAAAAAATCTTAAAACATGGCTATTCAGCCAAGCCTTCCCGGACACTTAATATTTCCTCACTGTCAGCCTGACACTTTCAAGCTGATATTCCATTCGGACACTACAGTCCAGCTCAATGATTCTGTTGTTTTTTTCAGTTATCAACTCATTTGTTTTTGTTAATCTGTTATGACCCTGCTCCACGGTTAATTGTCTTCCCCTGTTCTTTGTATCACCCCTGAGCGAATGTTGCAGTTGCATTGTAAACCGATGTGATTTGTATCTTTTACAGGAACGTCGGTATAGAAAAGTTAAAAATAAATAAATAAATAAATTCTGCTATCCTATAGTATCTCCATACTTCTCAATCAGTTTCTTAATTTAAATGAGCTCCTGAATGGAGGCTAGTAGTTTCCTTCACCCAGCTTCCATTCAAAGGATTACTGTGTGATGAAAAAGGGCTCCTTACTGGGAGAACTATCACACATGAATGCAATAAGACCAGAACTGGGTTCACTTGTCAGTTAAAGAGGAAAATGGACTTAACTAGTTGATTACCCTAGATGGAAATTGGTGGGTATGCTGAGACCAGGTCAATGAAAAACATGTATGGCTGGCTCGGTAGTTCAGACCACAGTGCTGTGTGTAAACAAGAGACTTATGCTCAGATCTCATCTTTGATGGGATCAACGAGACTTGAACTCACTGCAGATGTGACATGCTCAAGCCAGAGGAGAGAGAGAAAACATCTGCTACAGCTACAGTGATCCCTGAATAGTTTTGGAGGAGACTTCCCTCCAGTCCTTGGGACTGGCGAATGTTCCTGAATTGCTCAGGCATGCCATCTGTGGCAGGAAGTGTGTGTATGTGTGTGGGGTCAGGGGCTAGCTGGAAAAGGAGGATTAAAAAAGACCACCATATTTGCCAAGAGTGAGTTTGAAGAAAGTTTGGCTTGCCATATCTATTCAATGGTTTTATTTATTTACTCATTTTTATATCCCATCATTTTCTTAAAGACTCATAAAGTGAACAGCCATAAGAAATTACAATAGGATATAAAATAAAATATAAATAAACAATGAGTAAAAACAAACATAATAAAACACAATTAAAGCAATCAAAAAACATATAACAAATAATTAAATATAGATAAGGCCTAATGGCACTCTATCCCTGAAAATAGTTAATCAAACAAGCCATGATATTGGCCTAGATCAAATCAAAATTACAAATAAAATCAGCCGATCTCAAAAAGATTAACAAGTACATCTTTAACAAATTCTAGGAACCTGGGACACAGACGCAGCTCCTGAGACATAGCATTCCACAGCCAGTGAACTGCATAAGAGAATGACTGGTCTCTGGTTCAAGATAACCTAGCAATTTTGACCCCGGTTAGGAAGGTTTGCAGTATCACAAGTTTTCTGATCATGTTCAGATATTCTGCCCAATAGAGAAAGAGTGACAGGGCACAGTTTGTCCAAAATGCTGACAAGGTTGGAAGTGGTCACTAGTTGGTTTCACCAACAGATTCTGAAGCTAAATTTATACAAAACAGAGGCTCTTTGGATAGGAAAGAGTGAATGGCCTAGGGAGTTACAGTTTGAAATAAAGGGCCTTGTTATTCCATTTCAAGAAATAATATGTAATCTGGGTGTTTGGTGTAATATCATCTTGTCTTTCATGCACCAGTTTCTTCAGTGGTGAAATTTTCTTTTGGTTGTTTGTATCTGATCCACTAGCTGAAAGAATCTTTGTTACAAAAGAACATGGCCACAGTGGTACATATATTAATCTTATCTAGTTAGATTATTGGAATGCCCTATATATGGACTTGCCATAGGAGGCCGGAGGGAGACCGGCTTTTAGAAAATACAATGTGAAAGTGTTAGGAAGTCTTTGTTACAGAGACTATGGTTCTCCCTTATTGATAGTGTTGCATTGGCTACTGGTCTAGTTTCGCTGTGAGTTCAAAGTTTTGATGCTTTTTTTTTTTTTAATATAACTCTTTATTTAAAGATTTTCTGGCATGCATAAACCACCCAAAGCATGACTATATCAAGTAACTGTCAGGAACATGGAAAATATATGTATACATATTCTACACAGAGAATTCACGTGTAATTTATAACAGGAACAAGGATTTGCATGAAAACATGTCCAGAATATTTCGCAGATGCCCTACAGGTGAAACTTCTATGTGTTCCGAGATTTAAGCAAATCCTTTTACCAAAAGCAAAGAGTCATGTGTTTTTTGGTCATGGCCCCGACTTTATGGAATATCTTGCCAAATGCACAAAGATTACTGAAGTTTTTGAAGGGCTGCAAAAACATAATTGATTAAAAAAGCTTTAAAAACATACTTTTTCCAACATGCATTTAACACTCCATCTAAGCATTCCTCCATCAAAAATGAAACTTTCATCTTTTCAACTCCACCCACTTGACACATATTGCCTCAACTTTTCACTTCAACCATCTTACCTGCTTCCTTCTTAGGATATGTCAATCCGACGACCTATCACTCCCCCTCCCCCTTCTTCACTTCTTTCTTTTCCTATCTTTTAAAGTACCCATGGCACATTATTATTATTATTATTATTTTTATTTAATTAATAATTTTTGTTTAAGCTAGTAATTATCTAGCTATTTAGCTAAATTTATGTACATCTCAATTTTATTTTTATTGACATTTTATTTTTACTTTATTTTAACTTTTTGTAAACCGTTTTGATAAAATTTTATTTTAAAAGCGGTATATAAATACTTTTAAATAAAAAAAATAAAAATAAATAAATTTCATGAAGCCAGGAATTTATAATAGTTGGTGGGAAATAGAGGCGTGAACAGCAGAAGAGTCTGGTAAGGAGAAAGTACTGGAAGAATGGTTAGTGAGGTGAGGAATCGACATTGTTAGATTAGAAGGGGAAAGATAGTTTTATTGGAGTTTTACAGCATGTAATGGGGATTGGGTGGGGAGAAGAGTAAGGGTTTGATTGTAAATATTTTTGAAATGTTTATGGTGAACAATCATTTTATGGTTATATTCTATAATTTTTCTGTTGTAAATTGCTTCAAGCTGTTTGAAGAGGTGATTAATAAATGTAAATAAAAACAAATATAAATGGGAGTGACACAAAAAGTGCCCTGTGTGTTCAAAACAGAGCGAGCTTTGGGTGTCCATTGTTGGTCAGATACGCAGTACAGAAGTATTATAAAAATACTTCTGCCCTTCAAATAATCTGGGTCCATGCGCTGTAAAGTTTTAAGGTTTGGGGGATGGGGTAGGATTTGGGGGGGCAGTTTTACAAACACAGTCAGAGGTACGAACAGCAACGTTGACAGAGCTGCAATCAAGCTAGGTAGAGAGTACATTGTACAAATCAACTCCTCTTTTACCTTTCATCTCTCCAAATGACAGAAAATCTTCACTGATGCCAACTTTGCTGTTCGTACCTCTGACTATGTATGCAAAACTGCCCCCCAAAACCTACCCCATTCCCCAAACCTCAAAACTTTACAGGGCATGGACCCAGATTATCTGGTTATCCCCAATCCTCACCCCATATTTACCGCTCACGTTACGGCGTTATCGCGTGCGTTGGGGCTTAAATTTTCAAAAGCATTTATACGCATAAATTATAGTAATATGCAAGTAAATGGGCTCCTTGAACATCATCCCTGGGCTTATACGTGTAATCGCGTCCACACGTACGGTGTAAAGAGGCCTTTCCTGGGGCAGAGAAAGCATTTATGAGTATATTTTTTAAAGTATGTCGTATAAATGTTCGTGTGCACATTTACAACCTGCTCTCTAGCACAGTCCTGCTAATTTTCAGAGCGGACTTGCGTACATGAGTCTGCTCTGAAAGTTTAGACTGAAGTCCATGTGTACAAAATACATAGAGCTGAAGTCTACAGGCACAAGCAGACTTCATCCTTAACATGTGGTTCCTTTCACTGCTTAAAATCACAAGCCACACAAATTTCGATGGGGGCAGAAAAGGGATTGGGTTGGAGACGTTCCTGGGATGGGCTTTGAAATTTAGCCAGCAGATGTGCTAACCATCTAAATGCAGGCAGGGTAACCAGTGTCTAAATCTTGTCATTCAGATGTTGAGCAGGTAGATTTAATCGGATGTCCTGCCACGCAGCTAGCGGGGAAGTGCAGCTGAATATCTGTGCAAAAGATAAATAAGTAAATGTATCCTGTTATCTTACCTGCTGGGTGGGTTTTTGAATCTCGACTATGAAGGCTTTTCTTCCATTCTCTATTTATGAAATAAAAAGAGCTGTCAAACAAGCCCATAACAAAAAAAAAAATCAAAATTAGTTTAATCAGAGCTAAATCTGTTTTGAGCATTCCTAATATAGGCAAGCTGACCTGATAAATTAGCCTTTTACTGTGCTTAACACTTTCTTTTCTTGTTCACGCTGCATGTCTGCTACATATTTATAGCTAAGAGAAAGGAGCATAATATCTGGGTATAAAGTGAATAATATGCTAGTTCTACGGACTCGTGCTAGAGTTATTCATTAATGGGTGTCACTGGCAATACAGCAGTCAGCTGGGAAATGAAATATCCATAATCAAACCAGTAAAAAAAAAAAGGAATAGTACCTTTATTGCACTACTCATGTTGATACTGCCTCTCACTGTTTGCTGATTACAGCCTAAGGTGAAGGACTTTATTTTTCCTAAATAATCAGAAAGCTTTCTGCAGCTACTGCGCAGATTGTTGACCTATCAACATCATCGTAATCAAAACTTCTGGGTGTTCAGCGCCATGGAGATGGAAATTTGCATGGTAATGATGGGTCAGATCTAGCTGAACTATTTCATTATCACTGATGATTTGGCAGCCAGTTGTGGGGGGGGGGGGGGCTTATTTATTTATTTATGTTCAGCAATGAAGCAATGTCTCTTTTTTGGAGATAATTTGACATTGTGCGATTTATTAATATTGCCTCCTTTTTTTGACTGATTTGGGATAGATCGTTTCCCAATATATTGCGTTGGAGTGAAAGGGTTCTCTGAATCTTACTGAAATTGATATGTTAGGAGTTTATTACTATGCATTATCTTTCATGTTCTAAAAACATAGTGAAACCTTTTTTTTTTTTTCTTTTAATGTGTTTTGGCATCCTATGGCTGTGAACACTGTACTTGTATCTTACAGGATATGCTGAGGCCCTTTGGCATAGCCAGCACAAAATGAATTCAATAAAATGAAAATAATTTGGCATGATGGGGATGGGTGGGGGAGAAGGGTTTTGGTACTGCAGTTTTCTCCGGCTGCTTTCCTCTTCCAACTCATTCAGAACCAGCCTTCACTGGGTGCCTGCGTCACAGCTACCTGCGGATCTCTCCTCTCTCTTTTATATCCCTTGCCAACTCATTTGGTTCGATCATTGCAGCGAGAGTTCTCAGCCGGGGGGGGGGCCATGCACCAGTGCTCCTTCCAGAACCCTGCAATCATGGGCCCTGAATCCATCCACTAGGTGGCACAATTGCACATTGCATCCTCGATGAGCATAAGACCTGAACCAGGAGTCACACCTAGGTCCTCTGCATGGCAATGCCAATGACCCGCTAGGCTGGCTTGTATTGTAATCACTGTGAGCATTACCTCTTCTTTTTTTTTTTGCAGAGGGAGAGGGGTTCTTCTATTCTTCTCCCTTCTCTTCCTCCTGATTATTTCGCAGTGTACTAAGTATAATTGTTTGAAGCAAGGAGAGATGTCGAGCGTAGCTCTACATTGCTACCACAGCACTAGTGATCAGATAACAAAAACTCACGGGACTGTGTGGTCTCTTTAATATGCAATTTTCTTGAGATTACAGTTGATTTGTAAAGATCTTTTGAGTGTTTTTTTTTTATTTTAAATAGATTTGTTTTGTTCAACAGATTTGTTTTGTTGTGCAGCAGAATACAACAATCACAGGGTCCTCAAAAAGTTTGTATCATGAAATCAGAAATCATATTTCCCACAATATATCATAAAGCTACCCTACCTCATTATAAAACCACCCTTGTATTCAGCCCTTTAACATTCTAAGACATAATTTGTAATTCCCCCATGTTACTGAACCAACCAAACACTCCATGAAATCCACCCCAATCAGAAAACAAGTAAAATCAATGGCACACGTCCTCGAAGACTGCAGGAGAATCATTGGCTCCACAAGTTCACCCCACAGGTGTTGTACCAAAAAGAAATATCTCCTAGTTTCTCCTTCCCCTCCCAAATCACATCTACCATAAACTTGGAGGAATAACAACCCACATCACAATCTAACGGCCCTCGAACCCCCCACCGATTCCTCTGCTCACAAAATTCACAGTTTTTACCCTCCTTTTGCAAACTTAACCATAACACCAACCAGCAAAACAAAGAGACAAAGAATCTCTGTAAACTGCTTTCGACCCAGCAAGACCAGTAAAGTGCAGACCCAGGAAACATCCCCCTTAGCAGAGACACCAGTCCTCATATCATAGTGAAGACCCTCAGAGCCAAGAAGCCTCTCAAGTTCTTGCATGGACTAGATGAACCTCTCCTCAGGCACTTCCCACCAGACTGTACTCACTGCCACCTGAAGGCATTCTCTTGTGAAAAGACAGCACGGGACGATCGCACAGCAGGACCTACGGACTTCATCAGTCCAGTGGCCTGGAGTATTTTCACCGACTCCTCCACAGATTTGACTCGTGAGGTCACACCATTAATCGTGAACTGTAATCCAAAGGGGAACAACCATTTGTACTGGTTATTACCATTCCTCAGCACTTGAAGGACCTCTCTGAAATCACGACGTTTCTTAATTCTGATCAGGGAGAGATCCTGAAAGGCTTCCACCTTATGCCCGTGCCACTGCAGATCCTTAAGCTTCCTCGCCTGCATTATGATTTTTTCTTTAACTGCATATTCATAGAAGCATACCACAATATCTCTGGGAGCGTTACCCCTCGGTCGAGCCAGAGATCTATGTGCTCTATCCAGGTGAATTTTAGGAACTGCATCCTCTCTGTCAGGAGTGCTCAAAATCAGAGTGCAGATATCCTTGACCACCCACTCACAGTCAGTATAGGCAGCCTCTTAAGGAACTCCTCTAAATCTCAGGTTTCCCCTTCTGGACCTGTTTTCTAGGTCCTCTAACCATTTCTGAAATACAGCATTATCTGCTTTCAGGTTCTTGATCTCTTGCTGGGCGCTATCCTGGGCCATCTCCTGCTCACCCAGCCTGTGCTCCATGGCCTCAACCCGATCTCCCAGCTCAGCATATTCCCTCCTCGGCTCAGCCATGATTGTTTAGAGCTCCTGCTTCAGAGACCCCCATGCCTTCCCGCAGCTTACTAAACCAGTTTTGAAAGTCCTCACAGGATAACAAGGATTCAATCGTGCCATCGCTGCATCCGGCAGCACCGTTCCTGCGGATCGATGCGATGCCTCTCCGCCATGATCCTCGTATTCCTCCTCCATCTAACCGCCAGCTTTTTTCGTCTCGAGCACCTCGAAAGAAAATTGCTTCCACTCCGCAATTTTCTTGCGCACTGACATCATGGGTCATTCCGGAGACAGAGCGCTGCACTCCGATGAATTAAAACAGGCAGACTGCCCTGCTGCCGAAGGGATGGATTTTATCGAGGCCGTGAGCTCTGGTCTTAAGCTGCCATTTGTATGGGTGATGTCTCTTCCTCCTGAGCGTGGATTTTAAGAGCAAAAAAGGATGCCTGAACCTCTCACCACCATAGCTAATGGTGATAAGAGGTCCAGACCTGCATACTGTTACAGATTATAAAAAGAAAAACAATTCTCTTCTCAGTCTGAGTTTCTCAGCAAGGCAGATGAAGAACCTGCTGCTAGCTATCCTGGATATTTCTCTTTACAGGATACTATCCCTATAAAGAGTGCCTAAAAAATTTATGGCACATATGGCTAAAAAATTTATAGCATCCTGGAGCTTCTAGCTGAGAGAGCTGGAATTGCACCTTCGGAGGCTGATCTCTAATATGTCTGTAAGATGCCATATCTGGGGATTACCAAAGAAATATGAGATTGTCGGGGGTCGTCTTGTTTGTTTAATTCCAAAGCAAAGTTCTGAAAAATCTAGCCAGGAAGGATGCTCAGCCCTACTGGCGTGCAGCTTAATTGATGGCCGTGTAATAAGATATGAGAGTGCAGGAGCTCTAGAGAAGAAAGGCATTGCTGAGTAAATGCAGGAAAAAGCCAGACTTAACAGTTTTGAAAAGCAGCTCACAAACCAGGATGCCTCTGGAAACTGAACTATGCAGATCTCTATAAGTTGCACTTTTCCAATAGCCTCATAAATGTGATATACTGTAGAACGA